>NC_058082.1:394477434-395677434 GCF_014858855.1 Bufo gargarizans
ACGTCAGCCACCACTGCAACAGTCCATTGTCATATATTTAGGCCCAGCACCCAGGCAGAGGAGAGAGGTCCCGTAACAGAGAATCTGTCTTCATGTCAGCAGAGAATCAGTCTGCATGTCATAGCAGAGAATCAGGCTTCACGTCAGCCACCACTGCAACAGTCCATTGTCATATATTTAGGCCCAGCACCCAGGCAGAGGAGAGAGGTCCCGTAACAGAGAATCTGTCTTCATGTCAGCAGAGAATCAGTCTGCATGTCATAGCAGAGAATCAGGCTTCACGTCAGCCACCACTGCAACAGTCCATTGTCATATATTTAGGCCCAGCACCCAGGCAGAGGAGAGAGGTCCCGTAACAGAGAATCTGGCTTCATGTCAGCAGAGAATCAGTCTGCATGTCATAGCAGAGAATCAGGCTTCACGTCAGCCACCACTGCAACAGTCCATTGTCATATATTTAGGCCCAGCACCCAGGCAGAGGAGAGAGGTCCCGTAACAGAGAATCTGGCTTCATGTCAGCAGAGAATCAGTCTGCATGTCATAGCAGAGAATCAGGCTTCACGTCAGCCACCACTGCAACAGTCCATTGTCATATATTTAGGCCCAGCACCCAGGCAGAGGAGAGAGGTCCCGTAACAGAGAATCTGGCTTCATGTCAGCAGAGAATCAGTCTGCATGTCATAGCAGAGAATCAGGCTTCACGTCAGCCACCACTGCAACAGTCCATTGTCATATATTTAGGCCCAGCACCCAGGCAGAGGAGAGAGGTCCCGTAACAGAGAATCTGGCTTCATGTCAGCAGAGAATCAGTCTGCATGTCATAGCAGAGAATCAGGCTTCACGTCAGCCACCACTGCAACAGTCCATTGTCATATATTTAGGCCCAGCACCCAGGCAGAGGAGAGAGGTCCCGTAACAGAGAATCTGGCTTCATGTCAGCAGAGAATCAGTCTGCATGTCATAGCAGAGAATCAGGCTTCACGTCAGCCACCACTGCAACAGTCCATTGTCATATATTTAGGCCCAGCACCCAGGCAGAGGAGAGAGGTCCCGTAACAGAGAATCTGGCTTCATGTCAGCAGAGAATCAGTCTGCATGTCATAGCAGAGAATCAGGCTTCACGTCAGCCACCACTGCAACAGTCCATTGTCATATATTTAGGCCCAGCACCCAGGCAGAGGAGAGAGGTCCCGTAACAGAGAATCTGGCTTCATGTCAGCAGAGAATCAGTCTGCATGTCATAGCAGAGAATCAGGCTTCACGTCAGCCACCACTGCAACAGTCCATTGTCATATATTTAGGCCCAGCACCCAGGCAGAGGAGAGAGGTCCCGTAACAGAGAATCTGGCTTCATGTCAGCAGAGAATCAGTCTGCATGTCATAGCAGAGAATCAGGCTTCACGTCAGCCACCACTGCAACAGTCCATTGTCATATATTTAGGCCCAGCACCCAGGCAGAGGAGAGAGGTCCCGTAACAGAGAATCTGGCTTCATGTCAGCAGAGAATCAGTCTGCATGTCATAGCAGAGAATCAGGCTTCACGTCAGCCACCACTGCAACAGTCCATTGTCATATATTTAGGCCCAGCACCCAGGCAGAGGAGAGAGGTCCCGTAACAGAGAATCTGGCTTCATGTCAGCAGAGAATCAGTCTGCATGTCATAGCAGAGAATCAGGCTTCACGTCAGCCACCACTGCAACAGTCCATTGTCATATATTTAGGCCCAGCACCCAGGCAGAGGAGAGAGGTCCCGTAACAGAGAATCTGGCTTCATGTCAGCAGAGAATCAGTCTGCATGTCATAGCAGAGAATCAGGCTTCACGTCAGCCACCACTGCAACAGTCCATTGTCATATATTTAGGCCCAGCACCCAGGCAGAGGAGAGAGGTCCCGTAACAGAGAATCTGGCTTCATGTCAGCAGAGAATCAGTCTGCATGTCATAGCAGAGAATCAGGCTTCACGTCAGCCACCACTGCAACAGTCCATTGTCATATATTTAGGCCCAGCACCCAGGCAGAGGAGAGAGGTCCCGTAACAGAGAATCTGGCTTCATGTCAGCAGAGAATCAGTCTGCATGTCATAGCAGAGAATCAGGCTTCACGTCAGCCACCACTGCAACAGTCCATTGTCATATATTTAGGCCCAGCACCCAGGCAGAGGAGAGAGGTCCCGTAACAGAGAATCTGGCTTCATGTCAGCAGAGAATCAGTCTGCATGTCATAGCAGAGAATCAGGCTTCACGTCAGCCACCACTGCAACAGTCCATTGTCATATATTTAGGCCCAGCACCCAGGCAGAGGAGAGAGGTCCCGTAACAGAGAATCTGGCTTCATGTCAGCAGAGAATCAGTCTGCATGTCATAGCAGAGAATCAGGCTTCACGTCAGCCACCACTGCAACAGTCCATTGTCATATATTTAGGCCCAGCACCCAGGCAGAGGAGAGAGGTCCCGTAACAGAGAATCTGGCTTCATGTCAGCAGAGAATCAGTCTGCATGTCATAGCAGAGAATCAGGCTTCACGTCAGCCACCACTGCAACAGTCCATTGTCATATATTTAGGCCCAGCACCCAGGCAGAGGAGAGAGGTCCCGTAACAGAGAATCTGGCTTCATGTCAGCAGAGAATCAGTCTGCATGTCATAGCAGAGAATCAGGCTTCACGTCAGCCACCACTGCAACAGTCCATTGTCATATATTTAGGCCCAGCACCCAGGCAGAGGAGAGAGGTCCCGTAACAGAGAATCTGGCTTCATGTCAGCAGAGAATCAGTCTGCATGTCATAGCAGAGAATCAGGCTTCACGTCAGCCACCACTGCAACAGTCCATTGTCATATATTTAGGCCCAGCACCCAGGCAGAGGAGAGAGGTCCCGTAACAGAGAATCTGGCTTCATGTCAGCAGAGAATCAGTCTGCATGTCATAGCAGAGAATCAGGCTTCACGTCAGCCACCACTGCAACAGTCCATTGTCATATATTTAGGCCCAGCACCCAGGCAGAGGAGAGAGGTCCCGTAACAGAGAATCTGGCTTCATGTCAGCAGAGAATCAGTCTGCATGTCATAGCAGAGAATCAGGCTTCACGTCAGCCACCACTGCAACAGTCCATTGTCATATATTTAGGCCCAGCACCCAGGCAGAGGAGAGAGGTCCCGTAACAGAGAATCTGGCTTCATGTCAGCAGAGAATCAGTCTGCATGTCATAGCAGAGAATCAGGCTTCACGTCAGCCACCACTGCAACAGTCCATTGTCATATATTTAGGCCCAGCACCCAGGCAGAGGAGAGAGGTCCCGTAACAGAGAATCTGGCTTCATGTCAGCAGAGAATCAGTCTGCATGTCATAGCAGAGAATCAGGCTTCACGTCAGCCACCACTGCAACAGTCCATTGTCATATATTTAGGCCCAGCACCCAGGCAGAGGAGAGAGGTCCCGTAACAGAGAATCTGGCTTCATGTCAGCAGAGAATCAGTCTGCATGTCATAGCAGAGAATCAGGCTTCACGTCAGCCACCACTGCAACAGTCCATTGTCATATATTTAGGCCCAGCACCCAGGCAGAGGAGAGAGGTCCCGTAACAGAGAATCTGGCTTCATGTCAGCAGAGAATCAGTCTGCATGTCATAGCAGAGAATCAGGCTTCACGTCAGCCACCACTGCAACAGTCCATTGTCATATATTTAGGCCCAGCACCCAGGCAGAGGAGAGAGGTCCCGTAACAGAGAATCTGTCTTCATGTCAGCAGAGAATCAGTCTGCATGTCATAGCAGAGAATCAGGCTTCACGTCAGCCACCACTGCAACAGTCCATTGTCATATATTTAGGCCCAGCACCCAGGCAGAGGAGAGAGGTCCCGTAACAGAGAATCTGTCTTCATGTCAGCAGAGAATCAGTCTGCATGTCATAGCAGAGAATCAGGCTTCACGTCAGCCACCACTGCAACAGTCCATTGTCATATATTTAGGCCCAGCACCCAGGCAGAGGAGAGAGGTCCCGTAACAGAGAATCTGGCTTCATGTCAGCAGAGAATCAGTCTGCATGTCATAGCAGAGAATCAGGCTTCACGTCAGCCACCACTGCAACAGTCCATTGTCATATATTTAGGCCCAGCACCCAGGCAGAGGAGAGAGGTCCCGTAACAGAGAATCTGGCTTCATGTCAGCAGAGAATCAGTCTGCATGTCATAGCAGAGAATCAGGCTTCACGTCAGCCACCACTGCAACAGTCCATTGTCATATATTTAGGCCCAGCACCCAGGCAGAGGAGAGAGGTCCCGTAACAGAGAATCTGGCTTCATGTCAGCAGAGAATCAGTCTGCATGTCATAGCAGAGAATCAGGCTTCACGTCAGCCACCACTGCAACAGTCCATTGTCATATATTTAGGCCCAGCACCCAGGCAGAGGAGAGAGGTCCCGTAACAGAGAATCTGGCTTCATGTCAGCAGAGAATCAGTCTGCATGTCATAGCAGAGAATCAGGCTTCACGTCAGCCACCACTGCAACAGTCCATTGTCATATATTTAGGCCCAGCACCCAGGCAGAGGAGAGAGGTCCCGTAACAGAGAATCTGGCTTCATGTCAGCAGAGAATCAGTCTGCATGTCATAGCAGAGAATCAGGCTTCACGTCAGCCACCACTGCAACAGTCCATTGTCATATATTTAGGCCCAGCACCCAGGCAGAGGAGAGAGGTCCCGTAACAGAGAATCTGGCTTCATGTCAGCAGAGAATCAGTCTGCATGTCATAGCAGAGAATCAGGCTTCACGTCAGCCACCACTGCAACAGTCCATTGTCATATATTTAGGCCCAGCACCCAGGCAGAGGAGAGAGGTCCCGTAACAGAGAATCTGGCTTCATGTCAGCAGAGAATCAGTCTGCATGTCATAGCAGAGAATCAGGCTTCACGTCAGCCACCACTGCAACAGTCCATTGTCATATATTTAGGCCCAGCACCCAGGCAGAGGAGAGAGGTCCCGTAACAGAGAATCTGTCTTCATGTCAGCAGAGAATCAGTCTGCATGTCATAGCAGAGAATCAGGCTTCACGTCAGCCACCACTGCAACAGTCCATTGTCATATATTTAGGCCCAGCACCCAGGCAGAGGAGAGAGGTCCCGTAACAGAGAATCTGGCTTCATGTCAGCAGAGAATCAGTCTGCATGTCATAGCAGAGAATCAGGCTTCACGTCAGCCACCACTGCAACAGTCCATTGTCATATATTTAGGCCCAGCACCCAGGCAGAGGAGAGAGGTCCCGTAACAGAGAATCTGTCTTCATGTCAGCAGAGAATCAGTCTGCATGTCATAGCAGAGAATCAGGCTTCACGTCAGCCACCACTGCAACAGTCCATTGTCATATATTTAGGCCCAGCACCCAGGCAGAGGAGAGAGGTCCCGTAACAGAGAATCTGGCTTCATGTCAGCAGAGAATCAGTCTGCATGTCATAGCAGAGAATCAGGCTTCACGTCAGCCACCACTGCAACAGTCCATTGTCATATATTTAGGCCCAGCACCCAGGCAGAGGAGAGAGGTCCCGTAACAGAGAATCTGGCTTCATGTCAGCAGAGAATCAGTCTGCATGTCATAGCAGAGAATCAGGCTTCACGTCAGCCACCACTGCAACAGTCCATTGTCATATATTTAGGCCCAGCACCCAGGCAGAGGAGAGAGGTCCCGTAACAGAGAATCTGGCTTCATGTCAGCAGAGAATCAGTCTGCATGTCATAGCAGAGAATCAGGCTTCACGTCAGCCACCACTGCAACAGTCCATTGTCATATATTTAGGCCCAGCACCCAGGCAGAGGAGAGAGGTCCCGTAACAGAGAATCTGGCTTCATGTCAGCAGAGAATCAGTCTGCATGTCATAGCAGAGAATCAGGCTTCACGTCAGCCACCACTGCAACAGTCCATTGTCATATATTTAGGCCCAGCACCCAGGCAGAGGAGAGAGGTCCCGTAACAGAGAATCTGGCTTCATGTCAGCAGAGAATCAGTCTGCATGTCATAGCAGAGAATCAGGCTTCACGTCAGCCACCACTGCAACAGTCCATTGTCATATATTTAGGCCCAGCACCCAGGCAGAGGAGAGAGGTCCCGTAACAGAGAATCTGTCTTCATGTCAGCAGAGAATCAGTCTGCATGTCATAGCAGAGAATCAGGCTTCACGTCAGCCACCACTGCAACAGTCCATTGTCATATATTTAGGCCCAGCACCCAGGCAGAGGAGAGAGGTCCCGTAACAGAGAATCTGGCTTCATGTCAGCAGAGAATCAGTCTGCATGTCATAGCAGAGAATCAGGCTTCACGTCAGCCACCACTGCAACAGTCCATTGTCATATATTTAGGCCCAGCACCCAGGCAGAGGAGAGAGGTCCCGTAACAGAGAATCTGGCTTCATGTCAGCAGAGAATCAGTCTGCATGTCATAGCAGAGAATCAGGCTTCACGTCAGCCACCACTGCAACAGTCCATTGTCATATATTTAGGCCCAGCACCCAGGCAGAGGAGAGAGGTCCCGTAACAGAGAATCTGGCTTCATGTCAGCAGAGAATCAGTCTGCATGTCATAGCAGAGAATCAGGCTTCACGTCAGCCACCACTGCAACAGTCCATTGTCATATATTTAGGCCCAGCACCCAGGCAGAGGAGAGAGGTCCCGTAACAGAGAATCTGGCTTCATGTCAGCAGAGAATCAGTCTGCATGTCATAGCAGAGAATCAGGCTTCACGTCAGCCACCACTGCAACAGTCCATTGTCATATATTTAGGCCCAGCACCCAGGCAGAGGAGAGAGGTCCCGTAACAGAGAATCTGGCTTCATGTCAGCAGAGAATCAGTCTGCATGTCATAGCAGAGAATCAGGCTTCACGTCAGCCACCACTGCAACAGTCCATTGTCATATATTTAGGCCCAGCACCCAGGCAGAGGAGAGAGGTCCCGTAACAGAGAATCTGGCTTCATGTCAGCAGAGAATCAGTCTGCATGTCATAGCAGAGAATCAGGCTTCACGTCAGCCACCACTGCAACAGTCCATTGTCATATATTTAGGCCCAGCACCCAGGCAGAGGAGAGAGGTCCCGTAACAGAGAATCTGGCTTCATGTCAGCAGAGAATCAGTCTGCATGTCATAGCAGAGAATCAGGCTTCACGTCAGCCACCACTGCAACAGTCCATTGTCATATATTTAGGCCCAGCACCCAGGCAGAGGAGAGAGGTCCCGTAACAGAGAATCTGTCTTCATGTCAGCAGAGAATCAGTCTGCATGTCATAGCAGAGAATCAGGCTTCACGTCAGCCACCACTGCAACAGTCCATTGTCATATATTTAGGCCCAGCACCCAGGCAGAGGAGAGAGGTCCCGTAACAGAGAATCTGTCTTCATGTCAGCAGAGAATCAGTCTGCATGTCATAGCAGAGAATCAGGCTTCACGTCAGCCACCACTGCAACAGTCCATTGTCATATATTTAGGCCCAGCACCCAGGCAGAGGAGAGAGGTCCCGTAACAGAGAATCTGGCTTCATGTCAGCAGAGAATCAGTCTGCATGTCATAGCAGAGAATCAGGCTTCACGTCAGCCACCACTGCAACAGTCCATTGTCATATATTTAGGCCCAGCACCCAGGCAGAGGAGAGAGGTCCCGTAACAGAGAATCTGGCTTCATGTCAGCAGAGAATCAGTCTGCATGTCATAGCAGAGAATCAGGCTTCACGTCAGCCACCACTGCAACAGTCCATTGTCATATATTTAGGCCCAGCACCCAGGCAGAGGAGAGAGGTCCCGTAACAGAGAATCTGGCTTCATGTCAGCAGAGAATCAGTCTGCATGTCATAGCAGAGAATCAGGCTTCACGTCAGCCACCACTGCAACAGTCCATTGTCATATATTTAGGCCCAGCACCCAGGCAGAGGAGAGAGGTCCCGTAACAGAGAATCTGGCTTCATGTCAGCAGAGAATCAGTCTGCATGTCATAGCAGAGAATCAGGCTTCACGTCAGCCACCACTGCAACAGTCCATTGTCATATATTTAGGCCCAGCACCCAGGCAGAGGAGAGAGGTCCCGTAACAGAGAATCTGGCTTCATGTCAGCAGAGAATCAGTCTGCATGTCATAGCAGAGAATCAGGCTTCACGTCAGCCACCACTGCAACAGTCCATTGTCATATATTTAGGCCCAGCACCCAGGCAGAGGAGAGAGGTCCCGTAACAGAGAATCTGGCTTCATGTCAGCAGAGAATCAGTCTGCATGTCATAGCAGAGAATCAGGCTTCACGTCAGCCACCACTGCAACAGTCCATTGTCATATATTTAGGCCCAGCACCCAGGCAGAGGAGAGAGGTCCCGTAACAGAGAATCTGGCTTCATGTCAGCAGAGAATCAGTCTGCATGTCATAGCAGAGAATCAGGCTTCACGTCAGCCACCACTGCAACAGTCCATTGTCATATATTTAGGCCCAGCACCCAGGCAGAGGAGAGAGGTCCCGTAACAGAGAATCTGGCTTCATGTCAGCAGAGAATCAGTCTGCATGTCATAGCAGAGAATCAGGCTTCACGTCAGCCACCACTGCAACAGTCCATTGTCATATATTTAGGCCCAGCACCCAGGCAGAGGAGAGAGGTCCCGTAACAGAGAATCTGGCTTCATGTCAGCAGAGAATCAGTCTGCATGTCATAGCAGAGAATCAGGCTTCACGTCAGCCACCACTGCAACAGTCCATTGTCATATATTTAGGCCCAGCACCCAGGCAGAGGAGAGAGGTCCCGTAACAGAGAATCTGGCTTCATGTCAGCAGAGAATCAGTCTGCATGTCATAGCAGAGAATCAGGCTTCACGTCAGCCACCACTGCAACAGTCCATTGTCATATATTTAGGCCCAGCACCCAGGCAGAGGAGAGAGGTCCCGTAACAGAGAATCTGGCTTCATGTCAGCAGAGAATCAGTCTGCATGTCATAGCAGAGAATCAGGCTTCACGTCAGCCACCACTGCAACAGTCCATTGTCATATATTTAGGCCCAGCACCCAGGCAGAGGAGAGAGGTCCCGTAACAGAGAATCTGGCTTCATGTCAGCAGAGAATCAGTCTGCATGTCATAGCAGAGAATCAGGCTTCACGTCAGCCACCACTGCAACAGTCCATTGTCATATATTTAGGCCCAGCACCCAGGCAGAGGAGAGAGGTCCCGTAACAGAGAATCTGTCTTCATGTCAGCAGAGAATCAGTCTGCATGTCATAGCAGAGAATCAGGCTTCACGTCAGCCACCACTGCAACAGTCCATTGTCATATATTTAGGCCCAGCACCCAGGCAGAGGAGAGAGGTCCCGTAACAGAGAATCTGTCTTCATGTCAGCAGAGAATCAGTCTGCATGTCATAGCAGAGAATCAGGCTTCACGTCAGCCACCACTGCAACAGTCCATTGTCATATATTTAGGCCCAGCACCCAGGCAGAGGAGAGAGGTCCCGTAACAGAGAATCTGGCTTCATGTCAGCAGAGAATCAGTCTGCATGTCATAGCAGAGAATCAGGCTTCACGTCAGCCACCACTGCAACAGTCCATTGTCATATATTTAGGCCCAGCACCCAGGCAGAGGAGAGAGGTCCCGTAACAGAGAATCTGGCTTCATGTCAGCAGAGAATCAGTCTGCATGTCATAGCAGAGAATCAGGCTTCACGTCAGCCACCACTGCAACAGTCCATTGTCATATATTTAGGCCCAGCACCCAGGCAGAGGAGAGAGGTCCCGTAACAGAGAATCTGGCTTCATGTCAGCAGAGAATCAGTCTGCATGTCATAGCAGAGAATCAGGCTTCACGTCAGCCACCACTGCAACAGTCCATTGTCATATATTTAGGCCCAGCACCCAGGCAGAGGAGAGAGGTCCCGTAACAGAGAATCTGGCTTCATGTCAGCAGAGAATCAGTCTGCATGTCATAGCAGAGAATCAGGCTTCACGTCAGCCACCACTGCAACAGTCCATTGTCATATATTTAGGCCCAGCACCCAGGCAGAGGAGAGAGGTCCCGTAACAGAGAATCTGGCTTCATGTCAGCAGAGAATCAGTCTGCATGTCATAGCAGAGAATCAGGCTTCACGTCAGCCACCACTGCAACAGTCCATTGTCATATATTTAGGCCCAGCACCCAGGCAGAGGAGAGAGGTCCCGTAACAGAGAATCTGGCTTCATGTCAGCAGAGAATCAGTCTGCATGTCATAGCAGAGAATCAGGCTTCACGTCAGCCACCACTGCAACAGTCCATTGTCATATATTTAGGCCCAGCACCCAGGCAGAGGAGAGAGGTCCCGTAACAGAGAATCTGTCTTCATGTCAGCAGAGAATCAGTCTGCATGTCATAGCAGAGAATCAGGCTTCACGTCAGCCACCACTGCAACAGTCCATTGTCATATATTTAGGCCCAGCACCCAGGCAGAGGAGAGAGGTCCCGTAACAGAGAATCTGGCTTCATGTCAGCAGAGAATCAGTCTGCATGTCATAGCAGAGAATCAGGCTTCACGTCAGCCACCACTGCAACAGTCCATTGTCATATATTTAGGCCCAGCACCCAGGCAGAGGAGAGAGGTCCCGTAACAGAGAATCTGGCTTCATGTCAGCAGAGAATCAGTCTGCATGTCATAGCAGAGAATCAGGCTTCACGTCAGCCACCACTGCAACAGTCCATTGTCATATATTTAGGCCCAGCACCCAGGCAGAGGAGAGAGGTCCCGTAACAGAGAATCTGGCTTCATGTCAGCAGAGAATCAGTCTGCATGTCATAGCAGAGAATCAGGCTTCACGTCAGCCACCACTGCAACAGTCCATTGTCATATATTTAGGCCCAGCACCCAGGCAGAGGAGAGAGGTCCCGTAACAGAGAATCTGGCTTCATGTCAGCAGAGAATCAGTCTGCATGTCATAGCAGAGAATCAGGCTTCACGTCAGCCACCACTGCAACAGTCCATTGTCATATATTTAGGCCCAGCACCCAGGCAGAGGAGAGAGGTCCCGTAACAGAGAATCTGGCTTCATGTCAGCAGAGAATCAGTCTGCATGTCATAGCAGAGAATCAGGCTTCACGTCAGCCACCACTGCAACAGTCCATTGTCATATATTTAGGCCCAGCACCCAGGCAGAGGAGAGAGGTCCCGTAACAGAGAATCTGGCTTCATGTCAGCAGAGAATCAGTCTGCATGTCATAGCAGAGAATCAGGCTTCACGTCAGCCACCACTGCAACAGTCCATTGTCATATATTTAGGCCCAGCACCCAGGCAGAGGAGAGAGGTCCCGTAACAGAGAATCTGGCTTCATGTCAGCAGAGAATCAGTCTGCATGTCATAGCAGAGAATCAGGCTTCACGTCAGCCACCACTGCAACAGTCCATTGTCATATATTTAGGCCCAGCACCCAGGCAGAGGAGAGAGGTCCCGTAACAGAGAATCTGGCTTCATGTCAGCAGAGAATCAGTCTGCATGTCATAGCAGAGAATCAGGCTTCACGTCAGCCACCACTGCAACAGTCCATTGTCATATATTTAGGCCCAGCACCCAGGCAGAGGAGAGAGGTCCCGTAACAGAGAATCTGTCTTCATGTCAGCAGAGAATCAGTCTGCATGTCATAGCAGAGAATCAGGCTTCACGTCAGCCACCACTGCAACAGTCCATTGTCATATATTTAGGCCCAGCACCCAGGCAGAGGAGAGAGGTCCCGTAACAGAGAATCTGGCTTCATGTCAGCAGAGAATCAGTCTGCATGTCATAGCAGAGAATCAGGCTTCACGTCAGCCACCACTGCAACAGTCCATTGTCATATATTTAGGCCCAGCACCCAGGCAGAGGAGAGAGGTCCCGTAACAGAGAATCTGGCTTCATGTCAGCAGAGAATCAGTCTGCATGTCATAGCAGAGAATCAGGCTTCACGTCAGCCACCACTGCAACAGTCCATTGTCATATATTTAGGCCCAGCACCCAGGCAGAGGAGAGAGGTCCCGTAACAGAGAATCTGGCTTCATGTCAGCAGAGAATCAGTCTGCATGTCATAGCAGAGAATCAGGCTTCACGTCAGCCACCACTGCAACAGTCCATTGTCATATATTTAGGCCCAGCACCCAGGCAGAGGAGAGAGGTCCCGTAACAGAGAATCTGTCTTCATGTCAGCAGAGAATCAGTCTGCATGTCATAGCAGAGAATCAGGCTTCACGTCAGCCACCACTGCAACAGTCCATTGTCATATATTTAGGCCCAGCACCCAGGCAGAGGAGAGAGGTCCCGTAACAGAGAATCTGGCTTCATGTCAGCAGAGAATCAGTCTGCATGTCATAGCAGAGAATCAGGCTTCACGTCAGCCACCACTGCAACAGTCCATTGTCATATATTTAGGCCCAGCACCCAGGCAGAGGAGAGAGGTCCCGTAACAGAGAATCTGGCTTCATGTCAGCAGAGAATCAGTCTGCATGTCATAGCAGAGAATCAGGCTTCACGTCAGCCACCACTGCAACAGTCCATTGTCATATATTTAGGCCCAGCACCCAGGCAGAGGAGAGAGGTCCCGTAACAGAGAATCTGTCTTCATGTCAGCAGAGAATCAGTCTGCATGTCATAGCAGAGAATCAGGCTTCACGTCAGCCACCACTGCAACAGTCCATTGTCATATATTTAGGCCCAGCACCCAGGCAGAGGAGAGAGGTCCCGTAACAGAGAATCTGGCTTCATGTCAGCAGAGAATCAGTCTGCATGTCATAGCAGAGAATCAGGCTTCACGTCAGCCACCACTGCAACAGTCCATTGTCATATATTTAGGCCCAGCACCCAGGCAGAGGAGAGAGGTCCCGTAACAGAGAATCTGGCTTCATGTCAGCAGAGAATCAGTCTGCATGTCATAGCAGAGAATCAGGCTTCACGTCAGCCACCACTGCAACAGTCCATTGTCATATATTTAGGCCCAGCACCCAGGCAGAGGAGAGAGGTCCCGTAACAGAGAATCTGGCTTCATGTCAGCAGAGAATCAGTCTGCATGTCATAGCAGAGAATCAGGCTTCACGTCAGCCACCACTGCAACAGTCCATTGTCATATATTTAGGCCCAGCACCCAGGCAGAGGAGAGAGGTCCCGTAACAGAGAATCTGGCTTCATGTCAGCAGAGAATCAGTCTGCATGTCATAGCAGAGAATCAGGCTTCACGTCAGCCACCACTGCAACAGTCCATTGTCATATATTTAGGCCCAGCACCCAGGCAGAGGAGAGAGGTCCCGTAACAGAGAATCTGGCTTCATGTCAGCAGAGAATCAGTCTGCATGTCATAGCAGAGAATCAGGCTTCACGTCAGCCACCACTGCAACAGTCCATTGTCATATATTTAGGCCCAGCACCCAGGCAGAGGAGAGAGGTCCCGTAACAGAGAATCTGGCTTCATGTCAGCAGAGAATCAGTCTGCATGTCATAGCAGAGAATCAGGCTTCACGTCAGCCACCACTGCAACAGTCCATTGTCATATATTTAGGCCCAGCACCCAGGCAGAGGAGAGAGGTCCCGTAACAGAGAATCTGGCTTCATGTCAGCAGAGAATCAGTCTGCATGTCATAGCAGAGAATCAGGCTTCACGTCAGCCACCACTGCAACAGTCCATTGTCATATATTTAGGCCCAGCACCCAGGCAGAGGAGAGAGGTCCCGTAACAGAGAATCTGGCTTCATGTCAGCAGAGAATCAGTCTGCATGTCATAGCAGAGAATCAGGCTTCACGTCAGCCACCACTGCAACAGTCCATTGGCATATATTTAGGCCCAGCACCCAGGCAGAGGAGAGAGGTCCCGTAACAGAGAATCTGGCTTCATGTCAGCAGAGAATCAGTCTGCATGTCATAGCAGAGAATCAGGCTTCACGTCAGCCACCACTGCAACAGTCCATTGTCATATATTTAGGCCCAGCACCCAGGCAGAGGAGAGAGGTCCCGTAACAGAGAATCTGTCTTCATGTCAGCAGAGAATCAGTCTGCATGTCATAGCAGAGAATCAGGCTTCACGTCAGCCACCACTGCAACAGTCCATTGTCATATATTTAGGCCCAGCACCCAGGCAGAGGAGAGAGGTCCCGTAACAGAGAATCTGGCTTCATGTCAGCAGAGAATCAGTCTGCATGTCATAGCAGAGAATCAGGCTTCACGTCAGCCACCACTGCAACAGTCCATTGTCATATATTTAGGCCCAGCACCCAGGCAGAGGAGAGAGGTCCCGTAACAGAGAATCTGGCTTCATGTCAGCAGAGAATCAGTCTGCATGTCATAGCAGAGAATCAGGCTTCACGTCAGCCACCACTGCAACAGTCCATTGTCATATATTTAGGCCCAGCACCCAGGCAGAGGAGAGAGGTCCCGTAACAGAGAATCTGGCTTCATGTCAGCAGAGAATCAGTCTGCATGTCATAGCAGAGAATCAGGCTTCACGTCAGCCACCACTGCAACAGTCCATTGTCATATATTTAGGCCCAGCACCCAGGCAGAGGAGAGAGGTCCCGTAACAGAGAATCTGGCTTCATGTCAGCAGAGAATCAGTCTGCATGTCATAGCAGAGAATCAGGCTTCACGTCAGCCACCACTGCAACAGTCCATTGTCATATATTTAGGCCCAGCACCCAGGCAGAGGAGAGAGGTCCCGTAACAGAGAATCTGGCTTCATGTCAGCAGAGAATCAGTCTGCATGTCATAGCAGAGAATCAGGCTTCACGTCAGCCACCACTGCAACAGTCCATTGTCATATATTTAGGCCCAGCACCCAGGCAGAGGAGAGAGGTCCCGTAACAGAGAATCTGGCTTCATGTCAGCAGAGAATCAGTCTGCATGTCATAGCAGAGAATCAGGCTTCACGTCAGCCACCACTGCAACAGTCCATTGTCATATATTTAGGCCCAGCACCCAGGCAGAGGAGAGAGGTCCCGTAACAGAGAATCTGGCTTCATGTCAGCAGAGAATCAGTCTGCATGTCATAGCAGAGAATCAGGCTTCACGTCAGCCACCACTGCAACAGTCCATTGTCATATATTTAGGCCCAGCACCCAGGCAGAGGAGAGAGGTCCCGTAACAGAGAATCTGGCTTCATGTCAGCAGAGAATCAGTCTGCATGTCATAGCAGAGAATCAGGCTTCACGTCAGCCACCACTGCAACAGTCCATTGTCATATATTTAGGCCCAGCACCCAGGCAGAGGAGAGAGGTCCCGTAACAGAGAATCTGTCTTCATGTCAGCAGAGAATCAGTCTGCATGTCATAGCAGAGAATCAGGCTTCACGTCAGCCACCACTGCAACAGTCCATTGTCATATATTTAGGCCCAGCACCCAGGCAGAGGAGAGAGGTCCCGTAACAGAGAATCTGTCTTCATGTCAGCAGAGAATCAGTCTGCATGTCATAGCAGAGAATCAGGCTTCACGTCAGCCACCACTGCAACAGTCCATTGTCATATATTTAGGCCCAGCACCCAGGCAGAGGAGAGAGGTCCCGTAACAGAGAATCTGGCTTCATGTCAGCAGAGAATCAGTCTGCATGTCATAGCAGAGAATCAGGCTTCACGTCAGCCACCACTGCAACAGTCCATTGTCATATATTTAGGCCCAGCACCCAGGCAGAGGAGAGAGGTCCCGTAACAGAGAATCTGGCTTCATGTCAGCAGAGAATCAGTCTGCATGTCATAGCAGAGAATCAGGCTTCACGTCAGCCACCACTGCAACAGTCCATTGTCATATATTTAGGCCCAGCACCCAGGCAGAGGAGAGAGGTCCCGTAACAGAGAATCTGGCTTCATGTCAGCAGAGAATCAGTCTGCATGTCATAGCAGAGAATCAGGCTTCACGTCAGCCACCACTGCAACAGTCCATTGTCATATATTTAGGCCCAGCACCCAGGCAGAGGAGAGAGGTCCCGTAACAGAGAATCTGGCTTCATGTCAGCAGAGAATCAGTCTGCATGTCATAGCAGAGAATCAGGCTTCACGTCAGCCACCACTGCAACAGTCCATTGTCATATATTTAGGCCCAGCACCCAGGCAGAGGAGAGAGGTCCCGTAACAGAGAATCTGTCTTCATGTCAGCAGAGAATCAGTCTGCATGTCATAGCAGAGAATCAGGCTTCACGTCAGCCACCACTGCAACAGTCCATTGTCATATATTTAGGCCCAGCACCCAGGCAGAGGAGAGAGGTCCCGTAACAGAGAATCTGGCTTCATGTCAGCAGAGAATCAGTCTGCATGTCATAGCAGAGAATCAGGCTTCACGTCAGCCACCACTGCAACAGTCCATTGTCATATATTTAGGCCCAGCACCCAGGCAGAGGAGAGAGGTCCCGTAACAGAGAATCTGGCTTCATGTCAGCAGAGAATCAGTCTGCATGTCATAGCAGAGAATCAGGCTTCACGTCAGCCACCACTGCAACAGTCCATTGTCATATATTTAGGCCCAGCACCCAGGCAGAGGAGAGAGGTCCCGTAACAGAGAATCTGGCTTCATGTCAGCAGAGAATCAGTCTGCATGTCATAGCAGAGAATCAGGCTTCACGTCAGCCACCACTGCAACAGTCCATTGTCATATATTTAGGCCCAGCACCCAGGCAGAGGAGAGAGGTCCCGTAACAGAGAATCTGGCTTCATGTCAGCAGAGAATCAGTCTGCATGTCATAGCAGAGAATCAGGCTTCACGTCAGCCACCACTGCAACAGTCCATTGTCATATATTTAGGCCCAGCACCCAGGCAGAGGAGAGAGGTCCCGCAACAGAGAATCTGGCGTCATGTCAGCAGAGAATCAGTCTGCATGTCATAGCAGAGAATCAGGCTTCACGTCAGCCACCACTTGCAACAGTCCAGTGGCATATATTTTGGCCCAGGCACCCAGGCAGAGGAGATAGGTCCCGTAAAAGAGAATCTGTCTTCATGTCAGCAGAGAATCAGTCTGCATGTCATAGCAGAGAATCAGGCTTCACGTCAGCCACTACTGCAACAGTCCATTGTCATATATTTAGGCCCAGCACCCAGGCAGAGGAGAGAGGTCCCGTAACAGAGAATCTGGCTTCATGTCAGCAGAGAATCAGTCTGCATGTCATAGCAGAGAATCAGGCTTCACGTCAGCCACCACTGCAACAGTCCATTGTCATATATTTAGGCCCAGCACCCAGGCAGAGGAGAGAGGTCCCGTAACAGAGAATCTGTCTTCATGTCAGCAGAGAATCAGTCTGCATGTCATAGCAGAGAATCAGGCTTCACGTCAGCCACCACTGCAACAGTCCATTGTCATATATTTAGGCCCAGCACCCAGGCAGAGGAGAGAGGTCCCGTAACAGAGAATCTGTCTTCATGTCAGCAGAGAATCAGTCTGCATGTCATAGCAGAGAATCAGGCTTCACGTCAGCCACCACTGCAACAGTCCATTGTCATATATTTAGGCCCAGCACCCAGGCAGAGGAGAGAGGTCCCGTAACAGAGAATCTGGCTTCATGTCAGCAGAGAATCAGTCTGCATGTCATAGCAGAGAATCAGGCTTCACGTCAGCCACCACTGCAACAGTCCATTGTCATATATTTAGGCCCAGCACCCAGGCAGAGGAGAGAGGTCCCGTAACAGAGAATCTGGCTTCATGTCAGCAGAGAATCAGTCTGCATGTCATAGCAGAGAATCAGGCTTCACGTCAGCCACCACTTGCAACAGTCCATTGGCATATATTTAGGCCCAGCACCCAGGCAGAGGAGAGAGGTCCCGTAACAGAGAATCTGTCTTCATGTCAGCAGAGAATCAGTCTGCATGTCATAGCAGAGAATCAGGCTTCACGTCAGCCACCACTGCAACAGTCCATTGTCATATATTTAGGCCCAGCACCCAGGCAGAGGAGAGAGGTCCCGTAACAGAGAATCTGGCTTCATGTCAGCAGAGAATCAGTCTGCATGTCATAGCAGAGAATCAGGCTTCACGTCAGCCACCACTGCAACAGTCCATTGTCATATATTTAGGCCCAGCACCCAGGCAGAGGAGAGAGGTCCCGTAACAGAGAATCTGTCTTCATGTCAGCAGAGAATCAGTCTGCATGTCATAGCAGAGAATCAGGCTTCACGTCAGCCACCACTGCAACAGTCCATTGTCATATATTTAGGCCCAGCACCCAGGCAGAGGAGAGAGGTCCCGTAACAGAGAATCTGTCTTCATGTCAGCAGAGAATCAGTCTGCATGTCATAGCAGAGAATCAGGCTTCACGTCAGCCACCACTGCAACAGTCCATTGTCATATATTTAGGCCCAGCACCCAGGCAGAGGAGAGAGATCTCGTAACCGAGAATCTGGCTTCATGTCAGCAGAGAATCAGTCTGCATGTCATAGTAGAGAATCAGGCTTCACGTCAGCCACCACTGCAACATTCCATTGTCATATATTTAGGCCCAGCACCCAGGCAGAGGAGAGAGGTCCCGCAACAGAGAATCTGGCTTCATTTCAGGAGAGAATCAGTCTGCATGTCATAGCAGAGAATCAGGCTTCATGTCACCCAACATTTGAACAGTCCATTGGCATATATTTTGGCCCAGGCACCCAGGCAGAGGAGAGAGGTCCCGTAACAGAGAATCTGGCTTCATGTCAGCAGAGAATCAGTCTGCATGTCATAGCAGAGAATCAGGCTTCTTGTCAGCCACCACTGCACCAGTCCATTGTCATATATTTAGGCCCAGCACCAAGGCAGAGGAGAGAGGTCCTGTAACAGAGAATCTGTCTTCAAGTCAGCAGAGAATCAGTCTGCATGTCATAGCAGAGAATCAGGCTTCACGTCAGCCACCACTGCAACAGTTCATTGTCATATATTTAGGCCCAGCACCAAGGCAGAGGAGAGAGGTCCCGTAACAGAGAATCTGGCTTCATGTCAGCAGAGAATTAGTCTGCATGTCATAGCAGAGAATCAGGCTTCACGTCAGCCACCACTGCGATAGTCCATTGTCATATATTTAGGCCCAGCACCCAGGCAGAGGAGAGAGGTCACGTAACAGAGAATCTGTCTTCATGTCAGCAGAGAATCAGTCTGCATGTCATAGCAGATAATCAGGCTTCACGTCAGCCACCACTGCAACAGTCCATTGTCATATATTTAGGCCCAGCACCCAGGCAGAGGAGAGAGGTCCCGTAACAGAGAATCTGGCTTCATGTCAGCAGAGAATCAGTCTGCATGTCATAGCAGAGAATAAGGCTTCACGTCAGCCACCACTGCAACAGTCCATTATCATATATTTAGGCCCAGCACCCAGGCATAGGAGAGAGATTTCGTAACAGAGAATCTGGCTTCATGTCAGCAGAGAATCAGTCTGCATGTCATAGCAGAGAATCAGGCTTCACGTCAGCCACCACTGCAACAGTCCATTGTCATATATTTAGGCCCAGCACCCAGGCAGAGGAGAGAGATCTCTTGCTCCTCCTCTGCCTTGGCCTTGGGCTTCCACTTGTTGCCCTGTGACATTTGGGATTGCTCTCAGTAGCGCGTCTACCAACGTGCGCTTGAACTCGCGCATCTTCCTATCACGCTCCAGTGCAGGAAGTAAGGTGGGCACATTGTCTTTGTACCGGGGATCCAGCAGGGTGGCAACCCAGTAGTCCGCACACGTTAAAATGTGGGCAACTCTGCTGTCGTTGCACAGGCACTGCAGCATGTAGTCGCTCATGTGTGCCAGGCTGCCCAGGGGTAAGGACAAGCTGTCCTCTGTGGGAACGTATCGTCATCGTCCTGCCTATCCCCCCAGCCACGCACCAGTGATGGACCCGAGCTGCGTTGGGTGCCACCCCGCTGTGACCATGCTTCATCCTCATCCTCCTCCACCTCCTCCTCATCCTCGTCCTCCTCGTCCTCCATTAGTGGGCCCTGGCTGGCCACATTTGTACCTGGCCTCTGCTGTTGCAAAAAACCTCCCTCTGAGTCACTTCGAAGAGACTAGCCTGAAAGTGCTAAAAATGACCCCTCTTCCTCCTCCTCCTCCTCCTGGGCCACCTCCTCTTCCATCATCGCCCTAAGTGTTTTCTCAAGGAGACATAGAAGTGGTATTGTAACGCTGATAACGGCGTCATCGCCACTGGCCATGTTGGTGGAGTACTCGAAACAGCGCAACAGGGCACACAGGTCTCGCATGGAGGCCCAGTCATTGGTGGTGAAGTGGTGCTGTTCCGCAGTGCGACTGACCCGTGCGTGCTGCAGCTGAAACTCCACTATGGCCTGCTGCTGCTCGCACAGTCTGTCCAGCATGTGCAAGGTGGAGTTCCACCTGGTGGGCACGTCGCATATGAGGCGGTGAGCGGGAAGGCCGAAGTTACGCTGTAGCGCAGACAGGCGAGCAGCGGCAGGATGTGAACGCCGGAAGCGCGAACAGACGGCCCGCACTTTATGCAGCAGCTCTGACATGTCGGGGTAGTTGTGAATGAACTTCTGCACCACCAAATTCAGCACATGCGCCAGGCAAGGGATGTGCGTCAAACCGGCTAGTCCCAGAGCTGCAACGAGATTTCGCCCATTATCGCACACCACCAGGCCGGGCTTGAGGCTCACCGGCAGCAACCACTCGTCGGTCTGTTGTTCTATACCCCGCCACAACTCCTGTGCGGTGTGGGGCCTGTCCCCCAAACATATGAGTTTCAGAATGGCCTGCTGACGTTTACCCCGGGCTGTGCTGAAGTTGGTGGTGAAGGTGTGTGGCTGACTGGATGAGCAGGTGGAAGAAGAGGAGGAGGAAGCTGAGTAGGAGGAGGTGGCAACAGGAGGCAAAGAATGTTGCCCTGCGATCCTTGGCGGCGGAAGGACGTGCGCCAAACAGCTCTCCGCCTGGGGCCCAGCTGCCACTACATTTACCCAGTGTGCAGTTAGGGAGATATAGCGTCCCTGGCCGTGCTTACTGGTCCACGTATCTGTGGTTAGGTGGACCTTGCTACAGATGGCGTTGCGCAGTGCACACTTGATTTTATCGGATACTTGGTTGTGCAGGGAAGGCACGGCTCTCTTGGAGAAGTAGTGCCGGCTGGGAACAACATACTGTGGGACAGCAAGCGACATGAGCTGTTTGAAGCTGTCTGTGTCCACCAGCCTAAATGACAGCATTTCATAGGCCAGTAGTTTAGAAATGCTGGCATTCAGGGCCAGGGATCGAGGGTGGCTAGGTGGGAATTTACGCTTTCTCTCAGATGGAGAGCTGAACGCTGCCGCGTGACATGGTTGGGATGCTTGGTGACGGAGGTGGTGGTGGTGTTGGTGGTACATCCCCTGTTTGCTGGGCGGCAGTTGCCAACGTTCCTCCAGAGGCGGAGGAAGAGGCCAAGGCGGCAGTAGCAGAAAAGGCCGAGGCGGCAGCAGCAGAAGAGTCCGAGGCGGCAGCAGCAGAAGAGGTAGCAGGGGGAGCCTGAGTGACTTCCTTGTTTTTAAGGTGTTTACTCCACTGCAGTTCAAGCTTTGCATGCAGGTGCCTGGTCATGCAGGTTGTGCTAAGGTTCAGAATGGTAATGCCTCGCTTCAGGCTCTGATGGCACAGCGTGCAAACCACTCGGGTCTTGTCGTCAGCACATTGTTTGAAGAAGTGCCATGCCAGGGAACTTGAAGCTGCCTTTGGGGTGCTCGGTCCCAGATGGCGGCGGTCAGTAGCAGGCGGAGTCTCTTGGCGGCGGGTGTGCTGCTTTTGCCCACTGCTCCCTCTTTTGCTACGCTGTTGGCTCGGTCTCACCACTGCCTCTTCCTCCGAACTGTGAAAGTCAGTGGCACGACCTTCATTCCATGTGGGGTCTAGGACCACATCGTCCCCTGCATCGTCTTAGACCCAGTCTTCCTCCCTGACCTCCTGTTCAGTCTGCACACTGCAGAAAGACGCAGCAGTTGGCACCTGTGTTTCGTCATCATCAGAGACGTGCTGAGGTGGTATTACCCATGTCCTCATCATCAGGAAACATAAGTGGTTGTGCGTCAGTGCATTCTATGTCTTCCACCACTGGGGAAGGGCTAGGTGGATGCCCTTGGGAAACCCTGCCAGCGGAGTCTTCAAACAGCATAAGAGACTGCTGCATAACTTGAGGCTCAGACAGTTTCTCTGGTATGCATGGGGGTGATGTGACAGACTGATGGGGTTGGTTTTCAGGCGCCATCTGTGCGCTTTCTGCAGAAGACTGGGTGGGAGATAATGTGAACGTGCTGGATTCACTGTCGGCCACCCAATTGACTAATGCCTGTACCTGCTCAGGCCTTACCATCCTTAGAACGGCATTGGGCCCCACCATATATCGCTGTAAATTCTGGCGGCTACTGGGACCTGAGGTAAATGGTACACTAGGACGTGTGGATGTGGCAGAACGGCCACGTCCTCTCCCAGCACCAGAGGGTCCACTAACACCCCCATGACCATGTCCACGTCCGCGTCCCTTACTAGATGTTTTCCTCATTGTTATCGTTCACCACAACAACAAAAATATTATTTGGCCCAATGTATTGAATTCAAATTCAGGCCTTTTTTTACAGACACCTAACACTATCTGGCTATCTATTTAGGTACCGTATTACATTAATACAGGCACAGCAGTAACCACAGATTTAGCTGAATATAAATTTGAGGCCTAGAATTTAGGCGCTGGGTGACAGGTATCGGTTTACTGACAGAATTAGACTTGGAAATGCACAGTAGCGTGTGTGTGAAGTTATTCAGAATGACCCTATGTGCACCTTTGAATCTGATATACCCTTTTAGGGATAGATTTAAAATAGCTCTGATACAGCAGAAACCACTAAATTAGGAAATTGCTAAATTGGGAATTGTATTTCAACCCAGAACAAAAACTGTGCTTTGACAGACACTAAATAACTTGCCCAGCCACAGAAATAACCACAGATTTAGCTGACTATAAATTTGAGGCCTAGTATTTAGGCGCTGGGTGACAGGTATAGGTTTAATGACAGAATTAGACTTGGAAATGCACAGTAGCGTGTGTGTGTGTGAAGTTATTCAGAATGACCCTATGTGCACCTTGAATCTTATATACCCTTTTAGGGATAGATTTAAAATAGCTCTGATACAGCAGAAACCACTAAATTAGGAAATTGCTAAATTGGGAATTGTATTTCAACCCAGAACAAAAACTGTGCTTTGACGGACACTAAATAACTTGACCAGCCACAACAGTACAGCAGTAACGACAGATTTAGCTGGATATAAATTTGAGGCCTAGTATTTAGGCGCTGGGTGACAGGTATAGGTTTACTGACAGAATTAGACTTGGAAATGCACAGTAGCGTGTGTGTGTGAAGTTATTCAGAATTACCCTATGTGCACCTTGAATCTTATATACCCTTTTAGGGATAGATTTAAAATAGTTCTGATACAGCAGAAACCACTAAATTAGGAAATTGCTAAATTGGGAATTGTATTTCAACCCAGAACAAAAAATGTTCTTTGACGGACACTAAATAACTTGCCCAGCCACAGAAATAACCACAGATTTAGTTGACTATAAATTTGGGCCTAGTATTTAGGCGCTGGGTGACAGGTATAGGTTTACTGACAGAATTCGACTTGGAAATGCACAGTAGCGTGTGTGTGTGAAGTGATTCAGAATGACCCTATGTGCACCTTGAATCTTATATACCCTTTTAGGGATAGATTTAACATAGCTCTAATACAGCAGAAACCACTAAATTAGGAAATTGCTAAATTGGGAATTGTATTTCAACCCAGAACAAAAACTGTGCTTTGATGGACACTAAATAACTTGCCCAGCCACAACAGTACGGCAGTAACGACAGATTTAGCTGAATATAAATTTGAGGCCTAGTACTTAGGCGCTGGGTGACAGGTATAGGTTTACTGACAGAATTAGACTTGGAAATGCACAGTAGCGTGTGTGTAAAGTTATTTAGAATGACCCTATGTGCACCTTGAATCTGATATACCCTTTTAGGGATAGATTTAAAATAGCTCTGATACAGCAGAAACCACTAAATTAGGAAATTGCTAAATTGGGAATTGTATTTCAACCCAGAACAAAAAATGTGCTTTGACAGACACTAAATAACTTGACCAGCCACAACAGTACTGCAGTAACGATATATTTAGCTGGATATAAATTTGAGGCCTAGTATTTAGGCGCTGGGTGACAGGTATAGGTTTACTGACAGAATTAGACTTGGAAATGCACAGTAGCGTGTGTGTGTGAAGTTATTCAGAATGACCCTATGTGCACCTTGAATCTTATATACCCTTTTAGGGATAGATTTAAAATAGCTCTGATACAGCAGAAACCACTAAATTAGGAAATTGCTAAATTGGGAATTGTATTTCAACCCAGAACAAAAACTGTGCTTTGATGGACACTAAATAACTTGCCCAGCCACAACAGTACAGCAGTAACGACAGATTTAGCTGGATATAAATTTGAGGCCTAGTATTTAGGCGCTAGGTGACAGGTATAGGTTTACTGACAGAATTCGACTTGGAAATGCACAGTAGCGTGTGTGTGAAGTTATTCAGAATGACCCTATGTGCACCTTGAATCTTATATACCCTTTTAGGGACAGATTTAAAATAGCTCTGATACAGCAGAAACCACTAAATAGGAAATTGCTAAATTGGGAATTGTATTTAACCCAGAACAAAAACTGTGCTTTGATGGACACTAAATAACTTGCCCAGCCACAACAGTACGGCAGTAACGACAGATTTAGCTGGATATAAATTTGAGGCCTAGTACTTAGGCGCTGGGTGACAGGTATAGGTTTACTGACAGAATTAGACTTGGAAATGCACAGTAGCGTGTGTGTAAAGTTATTTAGAATGACCCTATGTGCACCTTGAATCTGATATACCCTTTTAGGGATATATTTAAAATAGCTCTGATACAGCAGAAACCACTAAATTAGGAAATTGCTAAATTGGGAATTGTATTTCAACCCAGAACAAAAAATGTGCCTTGACGGCCACTAATTAACTTGACCAGCCACAACAGTACAGCAGTAACGACAGATTTAGCTGGATATAAATTTGAGGCCTAGTATTTAGGCGCTGGGTGACAGGTATAGGTTTACTGACAGAATTAGACTTGGAAATGCACAGTAGCGTGTGTGTGTGTGAAGTTATTCAGAATGACCCTATGTGCACCTTGAATCTTATATACCCTTTTAGGGATAGATTTAAAATAGCTCTGATACGGCAGAAACCACTAAATTAGGAAATTGCTAAATTGGGAATTGTATTTCAACCCAGAACAAAAAATGTGCTTTGACGGACACTAAATAACTTGCCCAGCCACAGAAATAACCACAGATTTAGTTGACTATAAATTTGGGCCTAGTATTTAGCCGCTGGGTGACAGGTATAGGTTTACTGACAGAATTCGACTTGGAAATGCACAGTAGCGTGTGTGTGTGAAGTTATTCAGAATGACCCTATGTGCACCTTGAATCTTATATACCCTTTTAGGGATAGATTTAACATAGCTCTGATACAGCAGAAACCACTAAATTAGGAAATTGCTAAATTGGGAATTGTATTTCAACCCAGAACAAAAACTGTGCTTTGACGGACACTAAATAACTTGACCAGCCACAACAGTACAGCAGTAACGACAGATTTAGCTGGATATAAATTTGAGGCCTAGTATTTAGGCGCTAGGTGACAGGTATAGGTTTACTGACAGAATTCGACTTGGAAATGCACAGTAGCGTGTGTGTGAAGTTATTCAGAATGACCCTATGTACACCTTGAATCTGATATACCCTTTTAGGGATAGATTTAAAATAGCTCTGATACAGCAGAAACCACTAAATTAGGAAATTGCTAAATTGGGAATTGTATTTCAACCCAGAACAAAAAATGTGCTTTGACAGACAATAAATAACTTGACCAGCCACAACAGTACTGCAGTAACGATATATTTAGCTGGATATAAATTTGAGGCCTAGTATTTAGGCGCTGGGTGACAGGTATAGGTTTACTGACAGAATTAGACTTGGAAATGCACAGTAGCGTGTGTGTGTGAAGTTATTCAGAATGACCCTATGTGCACCTTGAATCTTATATACCCTTTTAGGGATAGATTTAAAATAGCTCTGATACAGCAGAAACCACTAAATTAGGAAATTGCTAAATTGGGAATTGTATTTCAACCCAGAACAAAAACTGTGCTTTGACGGACACTAAATAACTTGCCCAGCCACAACAGTACAGCAGTAACGACAGATTTAGCTGGATATAAATTTGAGGCCTAGTATTTAGGCGCTGGGTGACAGGTATAGGTTTACTGACAGAATTAGACTTGGAAATGCACAGTAGTGTGTGTGTGTGTGAAGTTATTCAGAATGACCCTATGTGCACCTTGAATCTTATATACCCTTTTAGGGACAGATTTAAAATAGCTCTGATACAGCAGAAACCACTAAATTAGGAAATTGCTAAATTGGGAATTGTATTTTAACCCAGAACAAAAACTGTGCTTTGATGGACACTAAATAACTTGACCAGCCACAACAGTACGGCAGTAACGACAGATTTAGCTGGATATAAATTTGAGGCCTAGTACTTAGGCGCTGGGTGACAGGTATAGGTTTACTGACAGAATTAGACTTGGAAATGCACAGTAGCGTGTGTGTAAAGTTATTTAGAATGACCCTATGTGCACCTTGAATCTGATATACCCTTGCCCAGCCGTACTGTTGTGGCTGGGCAAGTTATTTAGTGTCCATCAAAGCACAGTTTTTGTTCTTGGTTAAAATACAATTCCCAATTTAGCAATTTCCTAATTTAGTGGTTTCTGCTGTATCAGAGCTATTTTAAATATATCCCTAAAAGGGTATATCAGATTCAAGGTGCACATAGGGTCATTCTAAATAACTTTACACACACGCTACTGTGCATTTCCAAGTCTAATTCTGTCAGTAAACCTATACCTGTCACCCAGCGCCTAAGTACTAGGCTTCAAATTTATATCCAGCTAAATCTGTCGTTACTGCCGTACTGTTGTGGCTGGGCAAGTTATTTAGTGTCCATCAAAGCACAGTTTTTGTTCTGGGTTAAAATACAATTCCCAATTTAGCAATTTCCTAATTTAGTGGTTTCTGCTGTATCAGAGCTATTTTAAATCTATCCCTAAAAGGGTATATCAGATTCAAGGTGCACATAGGGTCATTCTAAATAACTTTACACACACGCTACTGTGCATTTCCAAGTCTAAGTCTATCAGTAAACCTATACCTGTCACCCAGCGCCTAAGTACTAGGCTTCAAATTTATATCCAGCTAAATCTGTCGTTACTGCCGTACTGTTGTGGCTGGGCAAGTTATTTAGTGTCCATCAAAGCACAGTTTTTGTTCTGGGTTAAAATACAATTCCCAATTTAGTGTAACAGGTATAGGTTTACTGACAGAATTCGACTTGGAAATGCACAGTAGCGTGTGTGTGAAGTTATTCAGAATGACCCTATGTACACCTTGAATCTGATATACCCTTTTAGGGATAGATTTAAAATAGCTCTGATACAGCAGAAACCACTAAATTAGGAAATTGCTAAATTGGGAATTGTATTTCAACCCAGAACAAAAAATGTGCTTTGACAGACACTAAATAACTTGACCAGCCACAACAGTACTGCAGTAACGATATATTTAGCTAGATATAAATTTGAGGCCTAGTATTTAGGTGCTGGGTGACAGGTATAGGTTTACTGACAGAATTACACTTGGAAATGCACAGTAGCGTGTGTGTGTGAAGTTATTCAGAATGACCCTATGTGCACCTTGAATCTTATATACCCTTTTAGGGATAGATTTAAAATAGCTCTGATACAGCAGAAACCACTAAATTAGGAAATTGCTAAATTGGGAATTGTATTTCAACCCAGAACAAAAACTGTGCTTTGACGGACACTAAATAACTTGCCCAGCCACAACAGTACAGCAGTAACGACAGATTTAGCTGGATATAAATTTGAGGCCTAGTATTTAGGCGCTGGGTGACAGGTATAGGTTTACTGACAGAATTAGACTTGGAAATGCACAGTAGTGTGTGTGTGTGTGAAGTTATTCAGAATGACCCTATGTGCACCTTGAATCTTATATACCCTTTTAGGGACAGATTTAAAATAGCTCTGATACAGCAGAAACCACTAAATTAGGAAATTGCTAAATTGGGAATTGTATTTTAACCCAGAACAAAAACTGTGCTTTGATGGACACTAAATAACTTGCCCTGCCACAACAGTACGGCAGTAACGACAGATTTAGCTGGATATAAATTTGAGGCCTAGTACTTAGGCGCTGGGTGACAGGTATAGGTTTACTGACAGAATTAGACTTGGAAATGCACAGTAGCGTGTGTGTAAAGTTATTTAGAATGACCCTATGTGCACCTTGAATCTTATATACCCCTTTAGGGATAGATTTAAAATAGCTCTGATACAGCAGAAACCACTAAATTAGGAAATTGCTAAATTGGGAATTGTATTTCAACCCAGAACAAAAACTGTGCTTTGACAGACACTAAATAACTTGCCCAGCCACAGAAATAACCACAGATTTAGCTGACTATAAATTTGAGGCCTAGTATTTAGGCGCTGGGTGACAGGTATAGGTTTAATGACAGAATTAGACTTGGAAATGCACAGTAGCGTGTGTGTGTGTGAAGTTATTCAGAATGACCCTATGTGCACCTTGAATCTTATATACCCTTTTAGGGATAGATTTAAAATAGCTCTGATACAGCAAAAACCACTAAATTAGGAAATTGCTAAATTGGGAATTGTATTTCAACCCAGAACAAAAACTGTGCTTTGACGGACACTAAATAACTTGACCAGCCACAACAGTACAGCAGTAACGACAGATTTAGCTGGATATAAATTTGAGGCCTAGTATTTAGGCGCTGGGTGACAGGTATAGGTTTACTGACAGAATTAGACTTGGAAATGCACAGTAGCGTGTGTATGTGAAGTTATTCAGAATTACCCTATGTGCACCTTGAATCTTATATACCCTTTTAGGGATAGATTTAAAATAGTTCTGATACAGCAGAAACCACTAAATTAGGAAATTGCTAAATTGGGAATTGTATTTCAACCCAGAACAAAAAATGTTCTTTGACGGACACTAAATAACTTGCCCAGCCACAGAAATAACCACAGATTTAGTTGACTATAAATTTGGGCCTAGTATTTAGGCGCTGGGTGACAGGTATAGGTTTACTGACAGAATTCGACTTGGAAATGCACAGTAGCGTGTGTGTGTGAAGTGATTCAGAATGACCCTATGTGCACCTTGAATCTTATATACCCTTTTAGGGATAGATTTAACATAGCTCTAATACAGCAGAAACCACTAAATTAGGAAATTGCTAAATTGGGAATTGTATTTCAACCCAGAACAAAAACTGTGCTTTGATGGACACTAAATAACTTGCCCAGCCACAACAGTACGGCAGTAACGACAGATTTAGCTGAATATAAATTTGAGGCCTAGTACTTAGGCGCTGGGTGACAGGTATAGGTTTACTGACAGAATTAGACTTGGAAATGCACAGTAGCGTGTGTGTAAAGTTATTTAGAATGACCCTATGTGCACCTTGAATCTGATATACCCTTTTAGGGATATATTTAAAATAGCTCTGATACAGCAGAAACCACTAAATTAGGAAATTGCTAAATTGGGAATTGTATTTCAACCCAGAACAAAAAATGTGCTTTGACAGACACTAAATAACTTGACCAGCCACAACAGTACTGCAGTAACGATATATTTAGCTGGATATAAATTTGAGGCCTAGTATTTAGGCGCTGGGTGACAGGTATAGGTTTACTGACAGAATTAGACTTGGAAATGCACAGTAGCGTGTGTGTGTGAAGTTATTCAGAATGACCCTATGTGCACCTTGAATCTTATATACCCTTTTAGGGATAGATTTAAAATAGCTCTGATACAGCAGAAACCACTAAATTAGGAAATTGCTAAATTGGGAATTGTATTTCAACCCAGAACAAAAACTGTGCTTTGATGGACACTAAATAACTTGCCCAGCCACAACAGTACAGCAGTAACGACAGATTTAGCTGGATATAAATTTGAGGCCTAGTATTTAGGCGCTAGGTGACAGGTATAGGTTTACTGACAGAATTCGACTTGGAAATGCACAGTAGCGTGTGTGTGAAGTTATTCAGAATGACCCTATGTGCACCTTGAATCTTATATACCCTTTTAGGGACAGATTTAAAATAGCTCTGATACAGCAGAAACCACTAAAATAGGAAATTGCTAAATTGGGAATTGTATTTTAACCCAGAACAAAAACTGTGCTTTGATGGACACTAAATAACTTGCCCAGCCACAACAGTACGGCAGTAACGACAGATTTAGCTGGATATAAATTTGAGGCCTAGTACTTAGGCGCTGGGTGACAGGTATAGGTTTACTGACAGAATTAGACTTGGAAATGCACAGTAGCGTGTGTGTAAAGTTATTTAGAATGACCCTATGTGCACCTTGAATCTGATATACCCTTTTAGGGATATATTTAAAATAGCTCTGATACAGCAGAAACCACTAAATTAGGAAATTGCTAAATTGGGAATTGTATTTCAACCCAGAACAAAAAATGTGCCTTGACGGCCACTAATTAACTTGACCAGCCACAACAGTACAGCAGTAACGACAGATTTAGCTGGATATAAATTTGAGGCCTAGTATTTAGGCGCTGGGTGACAGGTATAGGTTTACTGACAGAATTAGACTTGGAAATGCACAGTAGTGTGTGTGTGTGTGTGAAGTTATTCAGAATGACCCTATGTGCACCTTGAATCTTATATACCCTTTTAGGGACAGATTTAAAATAGCTCTGATACAGCAGAAACCACTAAATTAGGAAATTGCTAAATTGGGAATTGTATTTTAACCCAGAACAAAAACTGTGCTTTGATGGACACTAAATAACTTGCCCAGCCACAACAGTACGGCAGTAACGACAGATTTAGCTGGATATAAATTTGAGGCCTAGTACTTAGGCGCTGGGTGACAGGTATAGGTTTACTGACAGAATTAGACTTGGAAATGCACAGTAGCGTGTGTGTAAAGTTATTTAGAATGACCCTATGTGCACCTTGAATCTTATATACCCCTTTAGGGATAGATTTAAAATAGCTCTGATACAGCAGAAACCACTAAATTAGGAAATTGCTAAATTGGGAATTGTATTTCAACCCAGAACAAAAACTGTGCTTTGACGGACACTAAATAACTTGCCCAGCCACAACAGTACAGCAGTAACGACAGATTTAGTTGGATATAAATTTGAGGCCTAGTATTTAGGCGCTGGGTGACAGGTATAGGTTTACTGACAGAATTAGACTTGGAAATGCACAGTAGCGTGTGTGTGAAGTTATTCAGAATGACCCTATGTGCACCTTGAATCTGATATACCCTTTTAGGGATAGATTTAAAATAGCTCTGATACAGCAGAAACCACTAAATTAGGAAATTGCTAAATTGGGAATTGTATTTCAACCCAGAACAAAAACTGTGCTTTGACGGACACTAAATAACTTGCCCAGCCACAACAATACAGCAGTAACGACAGATTTAGCTGGATATAAATTTGAGGCCTAGTATTTAGGCACTGGGTGACAGGTATAGGTTTACTGACAGAATTAGTTTTGGAAATGCACAGTAGCGTGTGTGTGTGAAGTTATTCAGAATGACCCTATGTGCACCTTGAATCTTATATACCCTTTTAGGGATATATTTAAAATAGCTCTGATACAGAAGAAACCACTAAATTAGGAAATTGCTAAATTGGGAATTGTATTTCAACCCAGAACAAAAACTGTGCTTTGACGGACACTAAATAACTTGCCCAGCCACAACAGTACAGCAGTAACTATAGATTTAGCTGGATATAAATTTGAGGCCTAGTACTTAGGCGCTGGGTGACAGGTATACAGTCATGTGAAAAAATTAGGACACCCTTTGAAAGCATGTGGTTTTTTGTAACATTTTTAATAAAAGGTTATTTCATCTCCGTTTCAACAATACAGAGAGATTAAAGTAATCCAACTAAACAAAGAAAACTGAAGAAAAGTCTTTTCAAGATCTTCTGTAAATGTCATTCTACAAAAATGCCTATTCTAACTGAGGAAAAAGATAGGACACCCTCACATGTATTCCCTCTTAAATTGGCTCAGATCTCACACAGGTATATCACACCAGGTGCACATAATTAGTAGATCGTTACTCTGCATGTTGAATGAGGCTTGCCCTATTTAAACCTCAGACATTTAGTTTGGTGTGCTCCTGACTGTTGAAGTGAGAGTGAGCACCATGGTGAGAGCAAAAGAGCTGTCAGAGGACTTCAGAAAAAAGATTGTAGCAGCCTATGAGTCTGGGAAGGGATTTAAAAAGATCTCAAAAGATTTTGAAATCAGCCATTCCACTGTCCGGAAGATAGTCTACAAGTGGAGGGCTTTCAAAACAACTGCCAACATGCCCAGGACTGGTCGCCCCAGCAAGTTCACCCCAAGAGCAGACCGCAAGATGCTAAAAGAGGTCTCCAAAAACCCTAAAGTGTCATCTCGAGAACTACAGCAGGCTCTGGCTACTGTTGATGTAGAAGTACATGCCTCTACAATCAGAAAGAGACTGTACAAGTTTAACTTGCATGGGAGGTGTGCAAGGAGGAAACCTTTGCTTTCCAAGAGAAACATCGAGGCCAGACTGACATTTGCCAGAGATAAAGTTGACAAAGACCAGGACTTCTGGAATAATGTTCTTTGGACAGATGAGTCCAAAATTGAATTATTTGGACACAACAGCAGAGGACATGTTTGGCGTAAACCAAACACAGCATTCCAAGAAAAGAACCTCATACCAACTGTGAAGCATGGAGGTGGAAGTGTCATGGTTTGGGGCTGCTTTGCTGCAGCAGGACCTGGTCAGCTCACCATCATAGAATCCACGATGAATTCTACTGTGTATCAGAAGGTGCTTGAAGAACATGTGAGACCATCAGTTAGAAAATTAAAGCTGAAGCGGAACTGGACCATGCAACATGACAATGACCCAAAACATACTAGTAAATCAACCAAAGATTGGCTGAAAAAGAAGAAATGGAGAGTCCTGGAATGGCCAAGTCAAAGTCCAGATTTGAATCCCACTGAGATGCTGTGGGGTGACTTGAAAAGGGCTGTACGTGCAAGAAACCCCTCAAACATCTCACAGCTGAAAAAGTTCTGCATTGAGGAGTGGGGTAAAATTTCCTCAGACCGATGTTGAAGACTGGTAGATGGCTACAAGAACCGTCTCATTGCAGTTATTTCAGCCAAAGGAGGTAACACTCGCTATTAGGGGCAAGGGTGTCCTATCTTTTTCCTCAGTTAGAATAGGCATTTTTGTAGAATGACATTTACAGAAGATCTTGAAAAGACTTTTCTTCAGTTTTCTTTGTTTAGTTGGATTACTCTGTATTGTTGAAACGGAGATGAAATAACCTTTTATTAAAAATGTTACAAAAAACCACATGCTTTCAAAGGGTGTCCTAATTTTTTCACATGACTGTAGGTTTACTGACAGAATTAGACTTGGATATGGCCAAAAAATAACCACACTATTGATGGTTAAATGCACTTGGTGTGACAGCTTGACCAACCACACTATTAAGGGTTAAATGCACTTGGTGACAGGCTCAGCTTGCCCCTAATGTAGTATATGGCCAAAAAATAAACAGACTATCGCTGGTTAAATGCACTTGGTGTGACAGCTTCACCCTGATGTAGGATTTAGCCAAAAAACAACCACACCATTGAGGGTTAAATGCACTTGGTGACAGGCTCAGCTTGCCCCTGATGTAGTGTATGGCCAAAAAATAAACAGACTATTGCTGGTTAAATGCACTTGGTGTGACAGCTTCACCCTGATGTCGGATTTAGCCAAAAAAAAAAACCACACCATTGAGGGTTAAATGCACTTGCTGACAGGCTCAGCTTGCCCCTGATGTAGTATATGGCCAAAAAATAAACAGACTATTGCTGGTTAAATGCACTTGGTGTGACAGCTTCACCCTGATGTAGGATTTAGCCAAAAAACAACCACACCATTGAGGGTTAAATGCACTTGGTGACAGGCTCAGCTTGCCCCTGATGTAGTGTATGGCCAAAAAATAAACAGACTATTGCTGGTTAAATGCACTTGGTGTGACAGCTTCACCCTGATGTCGGATTTAGCCAAAAAAAAAACCACACCATTGAGGGTTAAATGCACTTGCTGACAGGCTCAGCTTGCCCCTGATGTAGTATATGGCCAAAAAATAAACAGACTATTGCTGGTTAAATGCACTTGGTGTGACAGCTTCACCCTGATGTAGGATTTAGCCAAAAAATAACCACACCATTGAGGGTTAAATGCACTTGGTGACAGGCTCAGCTTGCCCCTCATGTAGTGTATGGCCAAAAAATAAACAGACTATTGCTGGTTAAATGCACTTGGTGTGACAGCTACACCCTGATGTAGGATTTAGCCAAAAAACAACCACACCATTGAGGGTTAAATGCACTTGGTGACAGGCTCAGCTTGCCCCTGATGTAGTATATGGCCAAAAAATAAACAGACTATTGATGGTTAAATGCACTTGGTGTGACAGCTCCACCCTGATGTAGGATTTAGCCAAAAAAACAACCACACCATTGAGGGTTAAATGCACTTGGTGGCAGCTTGTGCTGGCACACCACAAGACACAAAATGGCCGCCGATCACCCCAGAAAAAAAGTGACAGAAAAACGCTCTGGGCAGCCTAAAAACAGTGAGCAATTCAATAGCAGCAGTTCAATCATCCACAGCTGCAGATTGATCTCTGAATGAAGTCCTTTGGAGGAGTTAATCACTGCCTAATCTCGCCCTAACGTGGCAGCTGCAACCTCTCCCTATGCTGATCAGAGCAGAGTGACGGGCGGCGCTATGTGACTCCAGCTTAAATAGAGGCTGGGTCACATGGTGCTCTGGCCAATCACAGCCATGCCAATAGTAGGCATGGCTGTGACGGCCTCTTGGGGCAAGTAGTATGACGCTTGTTGATTGGCCGAACCTGGACTTTTACGAAAATGTCCGGGTTCGGGTCCGTGTCACGGACACCCCAAAATTCGGTACGAACCCGAACTATACGGTTCGGGTTCGCTCATCCCTACTCTACACCTTTCCTTCTGAACTGTTCTAGTCCCTCCTTCCATTCCTCCCCCAGTCTCACTACCTTGCCCCCTGTCTCTATCTGCACTATCTTCCCATTCTATAACTTTACTACCCTCCCCCCCAGTCCCTAGTTTAAACACTCCTCCAACCTTCCAGCCATCTTCTTCCCCAACATAGCTGCCCCTTCCCCATTGAGGTGCAGCCCGTCCCTACGATAGAGCCTGTAGCCGATAGAGAAGTCGGCCCAGTTCTCCAGGAACCCAAACCCCTCCTTCCTACACGAGTTCTTTTTTGCCACTTGTTAATTTCCCTAATCTCCCGCTGCCTCTCTTGTGTGGCCCGTGGTACAGGTAGTATTTCGGAAAATACTACCTTTGAGGTCCTTGCCCTCAGCTTTTGACCTAAATCCCTGAAATAATTTTTAAGGACTCTCCACCTACCCCTAACTTTGTCATTGGTTCTGATATGGACCATGGCCACTGGATCTTCTCCAGCCCCTCCCAGTAATCTGTCAACCCGATCCGTGATGTGTCGAACTCTAGCGCCAAGAAGACAGCACACTGTTCGGTGATCACGGTCCCTATCTGTTCCCCTAATAATTGAGTCTCCCAATTATACTTTACTGCTGACAAAACTGCTGTGCTGAAGGCTGAGTTCTCAGATCCATTGTTGAGCCTGTAATGATGAACAAACGTAGAAGATGAAGTCCAGGAAGCTGCGTTGCAGATGTCTAAGAGATCAACTTGCTGTCTCTCTTCCCAAGATGTAGAAGTTGCTCTCGTGGAATGGGCTCTTAATGGCCGAGGCGGTTCTTTACCGTCTAAGATGTAGGCTTCCGAGATGGTTGTTTTAATCCAACGACCCAATGTGTCTTTTGAGGCCTTCATACCCTTCCTCGGGCCAGAAAATAAAATGAACAAATTTTCTTCTTTCCGGAAATCTCTCAGCCTTTCAAGATAGCAAATTAATGCTCTACGAATGTCCAGTGTATGGAGTTTTATTTCTTCGTTTGACTTTGGGTCAGGGTAGAATACTGGAAGAACAGATTCCCTATGGATGTTACTTGAAGACACAACCTTTGGTCTAAATGAAGGCATGGTTCTAAGTCTGACACCATTTGGCCAAATTTTCTGATATGGTTCTCTGGAGGACAAAGCCTTCAACTCCCCTAGCCTCTTGCAGGACAACCAGCTAAGATCTACTTCGGCAATAGGCTCAAAGGGAGGACCTGTAAGTCTATTTAGAACCAGCGATAATTCCCAGATGGGCATAGGCGGTCTAACAGAAGGCCTCAACTTCTTCAATGCTCTAAAAAATCTAGCTATTAGAGCGTCACCTGCATATTGGCCATCTGTCCAGGCATTAATGGCCGTCATGTGAACTCTCAACGTATTAGGCTTTAGGTCTTTTACGTGCCCCTCTTGTAGGAATTGCAAAATAGAGTTGATAGAGATTAGTAACTCTTTTTCCTGCAACCAGGATGAACATTTTATCCATAATTTATTGTAAACTGAAATAGAAGACTGCTTTCTGGAGGACAGCAAAGTGGAAATGACCTCATCTGAAAGGCCTTTCTCTTTTAATCTTTCCCTTTCAGGTGCCAAACGGTTAAATGCAACTAGTTCAGTTGAGGATGGTAAAGGTCTCCCTGTAGAAAAAGATCTGGGTACAGAGGCAAAGTCCAGTGATCGTTTTTCGAAAGTTGAGATATGACAGAAAACCAAGCCCCGCAGGGCCAATATGGAGCTATTAGTATCGATTCTGGTGCTTCTGAGAGGAGTTTTGGTATGAGCTGAGGTAATTTTGGTATGGGAGGAAAAAGGTAAACAAACTTGTGGCTCCAATTCAGAGAGAAGGCATCCAGACAGTCGGGTCTGTCCATTCTCCTGAGTGAACAAAACTTCAGGACTTTCTTGTCCTTTCTGGTTGCAAACAGATCCCATTCTGGAGGGCCCCATTTCTCCACTTTTTGGACGAAATATTTCGGGTTCAATTCTCATTCTCTCTGTCGACTGAGCTGATCTGCCCTGACATTCTCGGAGCCCTTGATGTGAACTGCCATTAGGCTGTGTAGGACTGGCTCTGCCCAAGTCATTATTCTGTCGCAAATGGACTGTAGAGAGAGACAACGCTTTCCCCCTTGTTTTCTTACATAAAATGCCGCCGTCGCGTTGTCTGTCTGCAGGAGAACTGCTCTGTGGTTGAGATAGGGCTCGAAATGCTGCAGGGCTAGTTGAATGGCTTTCAATTCCCTGAAGTTTGAGGATCTCCTCATCGTGGTTGAGGACCATTCCCCCTGAATCCACCAGTCTCCCATGTGCGCACCCCAACCTTTGCGGGAAGCATCTGTGGTTATCACCACTCTTTGTATGACGTGGAATTCTCTTCCTTTTATCAGATTTTCTTCTCTTGTCCACCAACGAAGCCCTCTGCGCGTTGCATTCGATATTTTCATCATAGTGGTTAGAGATTTGGGATTCCTGTCCCAACAGTGGAGAATTTCTCTTTGCAGGTCTCTCATATGAGCTTTCGCCCTTGGAACCGTTTCTATAGCAGCCATCAATAACCCGAGGGTGCTCATTGCCGAACGGATAGTTATTTTTGTTGTAGAGATCAATGACTGAATTCTTTGAACAATCTGAGCCACTTTGAGGGGAGAAAGAAATACCCTCATTAATTCTGAGTCTATAAAAAGACCCAGGAACTGGATTTTTGTAGTGGGGACAAGCTGTGACTTTTTTAGGTTGACAATGAACCCAACTTGCTAAAGTAGATTCAGGGCAGTGTGTAGATTCGACCTCAGAATTTCCTCGGAAGCAGCTATAAGTAACTAGTAGTCCAGATATGGCACTATCCTTAGGCCTCAAACTCTCAGAGCTGCTATTAGGACGACCACAACCTTCGTGAAGATGCGAGGGGCTGAAGATCGACCGAAGGGAAGAGCTTTGAATTGATAGTGCTGACCTAGGGTCCTGACCGCCACCCTGAGAAATCTCCTTGATTCTTTGTGGATAGGTATATGAAGGTATGCATCCTTTAGTTCTATGGATGCCATCACCTCCCCAGGTTGCAGGAGGCTCAGGACAGATCGTATGTTGTCCATCTTGAATTTTACCTTTTTTAAATGGTTGTTTAGAAACCTTAAATCTATTATGAGACGCCACCTGCCGACTGGTTTCGGAACAGGAAACACTCTAGAATAGACCCCTGAATCAGGGGCGTAGCGTGGGGGGGGGGGGGGCGTTGCCCCGGGCGCCACACTGTCCGCTGGGCTGGCACAAGTTAAATCGAGCCTGACGCTATGTGTGTTTTTTTTTCACACAGTGCCCGGCCGCAGAGCAGAGTGAGGAGGGGAGGCGGGGCGTGCACGTCAGTTAGTTCTTTATAGGCTCTGCCCACCTTCCAGGCGGGAAAGGCAGTGCAGAGCCAGTAGCCGGAGCATGAAGATGCAGAAGTCCAGACTCACTGTAGACAGTCCAGACTCCAGGCCAGGCAGGCCAGACAGTGATTCAAGCGACCCAGAGTGAGTGGCAGTCTAAATCAGTGACTGTCCCAGAGTGCAGAGTCCCACCCTGTGTAATTAGGTGACATAGTAATAAGAGTGGAGAGGCGGCCATTATATTAATAACAAAGAGGGGAACATTATATTAATAACAAAGAGGGGGACATTATATTAATAATAAATAGGGGGACATTATATTAATAATAAATAGGGGGACAATACATTAGTATTAATATAATGGCACCCTCTTTATTATTAATATAATGTCCCCCACTTTGTTATTAATATAATGTCCCCGTCTAATGTTATTAATATAATGTCCCCCCTCTTTATTATTAATATTATGTTCCCCTCTTTATTATTAATGTAATGTCCTCCTCTTTATTATTCATGTATTGGCCCCGTCTTTATTATTAATATAATGGCCCCCTCTTTATTATTAATATAATGTCCTCCTCTTTATTATTAATGTAATGGCCCCCTCTTTATTATTAATATAATGACCCCCTCTTTATTATTAATGTAATGGCCCCCTCTTTATTATTAATATAATAGCCCTCTCTTTATTATTAATATAATGGACCCCTCTTTATTATTAATATAATGGCCCCCTCTTTATTATTAATATAATGGCCCCCTCTTTATTATTAATATAACGTCCCTCTCTTTATTATTAATATAATGGCCCCTTTTTAATAACAAAGAGGGGACCATTATATTAACAAAGAGGGGGCTATTATATTAATAATAAAGAGGGGGCTATTATATTATTAACAAAGAGGGGGACGTTATATTAATAATAAAGAGGGGGCCATTACAATATACAGGGGGAAATAATATTATGAGGAATGGGGGACTATCTGTCTGGCTCTAGCACAGTATTGGGGGACAGCAGGAGGAGTTGTTGAGACACCAGGAAGGAGAGGATGATAGTAAAGTGAGGAACCTAAATTTTTTTCTGTGAAACTCTGCAGAGACGAGAAGCGGCTGAAAGAAGGTATCATGGCGGTCTTATCTCTGAATGAAGACGTTGAGGAAAGTCTACATCACAGGAGACATCACTGGATGTAACAGGTATGGGGCGGTATTATGCTGTTATAATAATGTCCATGCACATATCTGTTTCACGGTAGGGTTGGGGGAGGAGATTGAGAATATGGCCCACCCTGCCGCATCGGGCCCCAGACTTCAGGTCACACTGTGTGTGTTCTGAATTCTGGGGGCTCACACCCATCTACTATATTATCTGTACTCAGAGTTATCACTGTGTTATCTGTGGTGTTACATAGGACTGCTAGTGATCTACTACAGTATCTGTTAAAAGGGGTGTGCCCGGGGTAGGGGGGGCACAATTTTTGGCTTGCCCCGGGTGCTGGCAATCCACGCTACGCCACTGACCTGAATATACTTCTACTGGCACCCTCTCCAGAGCATTCATCTGTAGGAGCTCCTGAAGAAGAGGCATAATTCTTGGATCCTCCGTGGTGTTTAACAGGAACCTTTCTCTTGGCTGATGAACGAATTCGAGTGAATAACCGTTCTTGATGAGATTCCGAACCCAATTGTCTGAAGTGACACTCTCCCATTTCGTATAAAAGTTTCTTAACCTTGCGCCAACAGTGAGGGCAGGCCTGACGTCAGAATTTTGAACTGGAGGCAGGGGCTTTAGAAGGTTTCTTCTTTCCCTTGTCCTGGTAGCTTAAGAGAAACTTCTTCCCTTGCTCCTGTCTATTACGACCCTGAAAGGAAGATCTTCCCCCCTGAGAACAAAATCTAGTAGATCTGGGCCTGAAAGTTTGCAGAAATGCTAAAGCTTTCTCTTTTTTTATTTTCTTCCAGGATCTTATCCAACTGAGATCCTATTAACTTTCCCAGTTCAAATGGGAGAGCGCAAAAATTGGATTTAGAGGAAGCATCTCCCGTCCAAGGTTTTAATCATATCGATCTTCTTGTAGAATTCGCTAAAGCCATGTTTTGGGCTGAGATCTTTATAACATCAAGAGGAAAATCACAAAGAAATTCTGCAGCCGTCTTTAGGGTCAATACTTGATCCAAAAGTTCATGTCTCTGGTTAGTTCGCTGAGCCAGACTCTTAAAGCTCTTGCAACAGGCACTGAGGACATTGCTGCCTTCTGCAGGGAAGCAAGGTTGCAATGAGCTCTTTTTAGGAAGGTGTCAGCTTTTCGATCCATAGAGTCTTTTAATAGGGAGGAATCATCTGATGGAAAAAAAAGATCTTTTGGACAGACGTGCAATCGCTGGATCAACTTTAGACGGCAATTCCCACTCCTCCGATGCTGCTGGGTCCAACTTGTATAGGGACTTGAAGCGAGGTCCTAAGTCCAGGTGTTTATCGGTTCTCTTCCATTCCCTCTCCATAATGGTCTTTAAAACCAGATGAGCGGGAAGAACTCTGGATTTCTTCTTAGGGAAGTAATACAGGTTACCTTTATCTTGAACTAAATCTTCTTCATTATTTGTTTCCAGACAACGCTTTACGCATCTAATGAGTTTTTCTGCTGAATCCTTTTTCAATAGGAAAAATTCTTCACTGCCTAAATCCGAAGATAGGTCAGAGTGAGAAAAAATAGCTGACGATTGAGACATGTCATCTGAATGATGATTATGGCTATTTTCCTTCTTGTTACCAGAAGTAGAAGGCAAATTCTGCATATTTTCTTTGAACCAGGAAAAAAACTTTTTTGCTTCTTCTGCTAACGAGTCCTGTGGGCTACAATCCATACAGATATTGGATACGGCTTCTGGTGATAAGGGCTGTAGACAAGTAATGCATAGCTTAGATCTTGCGGACTGCAGAACAGGCGTGCGTAACTTCTCTGCACAGAGCTCACAGACGTCGTCTTGTAAATCATCTGGAAACGGCAATTTACAACCTGCACAAGCACGGTGCTTTCTCTTTCTATGGCTCTTCCGGCTCGACATTTATAAAAAGAAACAACTTTAATTAGATGCACATAGAGAAAGCATAAGGGAGGCTAAACAGGGCAGCAATACCTTTAGAGACTCAGAACTCAGCTGCCTGGCACAGCAGACGTGTACAAACAGCCTCTGAGTCTCTTAATAGAATCTACGATTTGAATTTGCCGCCCAAACATGCCCCCAACGTGATGACGTAACAGAACCTGGACGCCGTACAGGAAGAGGCAGAGCCCCTGCGCCATCAAGGGAACGAGGCATAGGCATAAGAGGACAAGCGCTCACGCCTATACATTTAACAACAGAGCCCGCGGTGCATAACAGAGGAAGAGGTAGGTTAACCCCTCCTGAACACTTACCCGGAGCATAAAATAACAGAAATGAGCCAGGCAAGCGCCGGCAGACAGCCCAATACTCACCCGGCTGTCACTATCTGTATACCGGGAACTAGGTCAACCAGGCAGACGCACTGGAACCGACCGGCGACCTGCTACAGGCATTGCCAGGCAAACGCACTGGTAGGCAACGGCCACAATGCACTATAGCAGGTCTGGGCTAGGAACACACTAGCCAGACCGAAGGAGCCTGAACAACACAAGGCTCAAGTCCTTTCCAGGTGGGCAGCAAGGTGAGACCATCACCTGCTAGAGTAAGGACTAGAAAAAACACAATTGGTGCTGTGCCTTGGCGTCTCATATAGAGCACCTAGGGTATTGTCAATTCCGTTAATTGTTAGATTTTTTCTAGGTGAGCAGTCCTATAATAGAGTGACTCGGACGGGAAATATCCCTTCTGTGCTGCTGCAGGATGAAGAAGAAAATGCACTTCACTATTGCTCAAATTTGTGTTAAATGCGTATATAGTAGCCTATTTCAGCACAACATATTTGCACTTCACTGTTGCAGTTATTTTGTGGTCAAAGCGTTTAGTGGTCTAGGTCAGTACAAAAAGAAATATATATTCTCTGTTCACTACTGCAGTTATTTGCGGTGAAAGCGTTTAGTGACCTTATTTCAGCTCAAAAAGAAAAATATATGAGCTCTTCACTGTTGCAGTTATTAGTTGCAACTAGAGATGTCGCAAACATAAAATTTTCTGTTCGCGAATGGCGAACGCAAATTTTTGCAAATGTTCGAGAACGGGTGAACCGGGTGAACCGACATTGACTTCAATGGGCAGGCGAATTTTAAAACCCACAGGGACTCTTTCTGGCCACAATAGTGATAGAAAAGTTGTTTTAAGGGGTCTAACACCTGGACTGTGGCATGCCGGAGGGGGATCCATGGCAAAACTCCCATGGAAAATTACGTAGTTGACGCAGAGTCTGGTTTTAATCCATAAAGGGCATAAATCACCTAACATTCCTAAATTGTTTGGAATAACGTGCTTTAAAACATCAGGTATGATGTTGTATCAATCAGGTAGTGTAACGGTTGCGCCCGCTTCACAATGACAGACCAAACTCCATGTTTAACGCACCGCAAACAACCGCAAACAGTCCATTTGCACAATCGCAAACTCCCCATTTGCACAAGGTTGGATACCAAGCTAGCCATGTCCTGATCCTTGTCCTCACCGATGTCATTGAAGGTCTCTTCCTCCACCCAGCCATGTACAACACTAAGGGTCCCTGAAAGGTGACAACAAGCCCCCTTGGACGCTTACTGTGTTTGGTCTTCCACCTCCTCAAAGCCACCTTCCTCCTCTGACTCCTCTTCTTCAGACTCCTCTCTCTGCGTTCCCTCTCTCTGCGTTATTATAAGGTGTGTTAAGTAGTACTATTCCTATCAGTTTAATCCCTGTTACGTCCCCTATCAGGAGATGTGTATATGGAATCGATTTTAGGAACCGGGAGATGGAAAAAGATGCTTGCTCGGTCCTCTTAATTCCAATTTGGGGCACTGCGCGTGCAATCTAATGTGCCACCAGATATGAGTGGCGTGTTAAGTAGTACTATTCTAATCAGTTTTTATCCCTGTTACGTCCCCTGTCAGGGGACGTGTATATGGCATAGATTTTAGGAAGCGGGAGATGGAAAAAGATGCTTGGTCGATCCTCCTACTTCAAATTTGGGGCACTGCGCGTGCAATCTAATGTGCCACCACATATGAGTGGCGTGTTAAGTAGTATTATTCTTATCAGCTTAATCCCCGTTATGTCCGCTATCAGGGGACGTGTATATGGCATAGATTTTAGGAACCGGGAGATGGAAAAAGATGCTTGGTCGGTCCTCCTACTTCAAATTTGGGGCACTGCGCATGCGATCTAATGTGCCACCAGATATGAGTGGCGCGTGAAGTAGTACTATTCTTATCAGTTTAATCCCTGTTACATCCCCTATCAGGGGACGTGTATATGGCATCAATTTTATAAACCGGGAGATGGAAAAAGATGCTTGGTCGGTCCTCTTAATTCCAATTTGGGGCACTGCGCGTGCAATCTAATGTGCCACCAGATATGAGTGGCATGTTAAGTAGTACTATTCTTATCAGTTTAATCCGTGTTACGTCCCCTATCAGGGGACGTGTATAGAATAGATTTTAGACAACCGCAAAGAGTTGTCAATAGTTGACACACTCATGACATAAATTTTATTTCTCTATGCGTCAATCTTGGTGTAGTGATGACTGTGCTCGTGCGCACGTTTGGGAGATTGCAGGCGATGGGGTTTTTTCAAAGTCTATGGTCATGCTGAGGTAGTTCAGTGACAGTTAAGTGACCCAGAAAACAATGATTCTGCAGTGTGGGCCCATTGTTGGCCTAGTAGACTTTAATGATCACCTTAGATGATCACAAAGAAAATTAATGTTTTTTCTATGCAAAATTATCCAGCCGATCGCTTTTGGTCTGTTCACAATGAAGCAACGACCTTATCATCTGGGGGTGTGCCAACATTGCCATTGCCAACACACTCATAGAGGTGGTCGCTTCATTGTGATACGCAAGCCCCTTCACCACAACAAGGTAACAATCACGAAGGGGAATTGACACATGTATGTGCCTTTTTTTTGTTTGGTTTTTGAAGCCACAGTGCAGCACCAGAGGCCAGAAAAATTAGGCATGTACACATGCCTGAAAAATTAGGTATTGTTGCAGCCGCTGCTGTAGCTGTGGCCAGAAAAATGGATGTTTGTTTCCCAGGCAGAAAGTGCCCTAAAACATTGCGGCTTGAACCCTAGTTGGTGGCGGATAAGTCACGCAAGTCATCCGGAATTTAGAGATAAAATAAGGCAGCGTGTGGACCATTTTTAGCCCAAGGCAGATCATCTCATCACCAGGCCTTTTTTAGTCGAATGTATTGCCCACTGTCAGTCCCTTCGGGATCCATCCCTCATTCATCTTAATAAAGGTGAGGTGATCTAGACTTTTTTGACCTATGCGACTTCGGTTCTCAGTGACAATACCTCCTGCTGCACTGATAAACCTTTCTGACAGGACACTTGAAGCGGGGCAGGCCAGAAGTTCTATCGCAAATTGGGATAGCTCAGGCCACAGGTCAAGCCTGCACACCCAGTAGCCAAGGGGTTCATCGCTCCTCAGAGTGTCGATATCTGCAGTTAAGGCGAGGTAGTCTGCTACCTGTCGGTCGAGTCGTTCTCTGAGGGTGGACCCCGAAGCGGGTGTTGCGATACGTAGAACTTAAAAAGCTCTGCATGTCCTTCATCAACAACAAGTCTGTAAAGAGTCCTGTCCTTGCCGGCGTGGTCGTAGTAGGAGGAGGATTACTTTCACCTCTTCCCCTGTTAGATTCCCGTAGTGCTGTGACATAACCCTTATACGGTGTGTAAAGCATACTTTTTAATTTATTTTGGAACTGCTGCATCCTTTCCGACTTCCGGTAATTCGGTAACATTTCAGGCACTTTCTGCTTATACCGGGGGTCTAGTAGCGTGGACACCCAGTACAGGTCGTTCTCCTTCAGCCTTTTTATACGAGGGTCCCTCAACAGGCATGACAGCATGAAAGACCCCATTTGCACATGGTTGGATGCCAAGCTACTCATGTCCCGTTCCTCGTCCTCAGTGATCTCACTGAAGGTATGTTCTTCCCCCCAGCCACGTAAAACACCACGGGTACCAGATAGGTGACAACGAGCACCCTGGGATGCTTGTTGTGGTGGTTGGTCTTCCTCCTCCTCCTCAAAGCCACATTCCTCCTATGACTCCTCTTCCTCACACTCCTCTGCCGGCGTTGCCGCAGGTCCAGCAAGCGATGCTGATAAGGCTTTTTCTGGTGGTGGTGATGGTGGCCACAACTCTTCCTCTTCACGCTCATCTACGGCCTGATCCAGCACTCTTCGCAGGGCACGCTCCAGGAAGAAAACAAATAGGATGATGTCGCTGATGGTGCCTACGGTGCGAATGACTAGGTTTGTCACCTCCTCAAAAGGACGCATGAGCCTACAGGCATTGCGCATGAGCATCCAGTAACGTGGCAAAAAAATCCCCAGCTCCGCAGAGGCTGTCCTAGCACCCCGGTCATACAAATACTCGTTGACGGCTTTTTCTTGTTGGAGCACACGGTCGAACATTAGGAGTGTTGAATTCCAACGTTTTGGGCTGTCGCAAATCAAGCGCCTCACTAGCATGTTGTTTCGCCGCTGAATGTCTGAAAAGTGCGCCATGGCCGTGTAGTAACGCCTGAAATGGCCACACACCTTCCTGGCCTGCTTGAGGACGTCCTGTAAGCCTGGGTACTTATGCACAAAGCGTGGTACGATCAGATTACACACATGTGCCATGCACGGCACATGTGTCAACTTGCCCAAATGTTTCCAACAAATTGCTTCCATTGTCACACACCACTTTGCCGATCTCCAGTTGGTGCGGAGTCAGCCACTGGTCCACCTGTGCGTTCAGGGCGGACAGGAGTGCTGGTCCGGTGTGACACTCTGCTTTCAGGCAAGTCAACCCCAAGACGGCGTGACACTGCCGAATCCGGGATGTGGAATAGCCCCTGGGGAGCTGGGGGGGTGCCGTTGATGTGGAGCAAGACGCAGCAGCAGAAGAGGACTCAGCGAGGATGTTATGGAAGAGGATGGAGTAGGAGGAGTAGAGGAGGTGGCAGCAGGCCTGCCTGCAAGTCGTGGCGGTGTCACCAACTCCTCTGCAGAGCAACGCATTCCATGCTTGGCAGCCATCAGCAGGTTGACCCAATGCGCAGTGTAGGTGATATACCTGCCCTGACCGTGCTTTGCAGACCAGGTATCAGTGGTCAGATGGACCCTTGCCCCAACACTGTGTGCCAGACATGCCATTACTTCCTTTTGCACAATCGAGTACAGGTTGGGGATTGCCTTTTGTGCAAAGAAATTTTGGCCGGGTACCTTCCACTGCGGTGTCCCAATAGCTACAAATTTTTTGAAGGCCTCAGACTAAAAGCTGTCGGGCTTAGAGTTCCGACAAGCCAGCTGTCAGATGCCGAGCACGGGGGTGACTTTGTGACATTGGCTTCTTACGTTTAAACGTAACATAGTAACATAGTACATAAGGCCGAAAAAAGACATTTGTCCATCCAGTTCAGCCTGTCGTCCTGCAAGTTGATCCAGAGGAAGGCAAAAAAACTGAGAGGTAGAAGCCAATTTTCCTCACTTTAGGGGAATAAAAAATTCCTTCCCGACTCCAATCAGGCAATCAGAATAACTCCCTGGATCAACGATCCCTCTCTAGTAGCTATATCCTGTAATATTATTACACTCCAGAAATACATCCAGGCCCCTCTTGAATTCCTTTATTGTACTCACCATCACCACCTCCTCAGGCAGAGAGTTCCATAGTCTCACTGCTCTTACCGTAAAGAATCCTCTTCTATGTTTGTGTACAAACCTTCTTTACTCTAGACGCAGAGGATGTCCCCTCGTCACAGTCACAGTCCTGGGGATAAACAGATGATGGGATAGATCTCTGTACTTACCCCTGATATATTTATACATAGCAATTAGATCTCCCATCAGTCGTCTTTTTTCTAAAGTGAATAACCCTAATTTTGATAATCTTTCAGGGTACTGTAGTTGCCCCATTCCAGTTATTACTTTAGATGTCCTCCTCTGGACCCTCTCCAGCTCTGCTATGTCTGCCTTGTTCACTGGAGCCCAGAACTGTACACAGTACTCCATGTGTGGTCTGACTAATGATTTGTAAAGTGATAGGACTATGTTCTCATCACAGGCATCTATGCCCCTTTTGATGCAACCCATTATCTTATTGGCCTTGGCAGCAGCTGCCTGACACTGGTTTTTGAAGCTTAGTTTGCTGTTTATTAAAATTCCTTATTAAACATGTCCTTGACAGACACCTGACTGTGGGCAGATGAGCAGGAACTGCTCAAGGCGAGAGACGGAGTGGCGGATGGTTGAGAGGGGGCAAGGAGGACAGCAGTGGTTGACGTGGCTGAAGATGCTGGACCAGGAGGAGGATGGCGGCTTTGAGTTTGTGTGCTGCTTGTACTCATGTGTTGATCCCATAGGCGTTTGTGATGTGCGATCATGTGCCTTTGCAAAGCAGTTGTACCTAGGTGGGTGTTGGACTCGCTGTTGTCAGAGGCAGACACACAAAAAAATGCCACACTGCTGAGCTCTGCAATGACAGCATTCTGGTGGTGGCAACAGCATGTGTTGATTGGCGTGCTGTCTGGCTGACCCCGGGTGCCGATGCATGCTGTCTGACTGTGCCACTAGCTCCTTGCGATGACCTCCCCCTGCTTGCAACTCGTCTTCTCCTTCTCTCTGTCTCCCCATCTGTACTTTCCCCCTGTTCTTCTTCTCTTCTAGAGGGCACCCACGTGACATCCATGGACACATCGTAATCATCACCAATTGCCCCCCAGGCCACCCTAAAAAAACAGCCGCTGGGCCGCCTATCTTTAACAAAAATTATTTGTATTTTTTATTCTGCAGGGCCGCACCGCCGATCTTCACGTCATTATCATCGCGCCGCCTGAGTCGGGCGGCACACAGCAGGGACACAGGCCAGAAGAGGCCTGCATCGCGGCTGATGGAGGTAAGTACTAGTGTTTTTTTTGTTTTTTGTTTTTTTTTCTTTGCAGGGGGGAGCTGGCACTATGTGGGGGGATCTGGCACTATGTGGGGGGGAGGTCTGGCACTATGTGGAGGGGATCTGGCACTATGTGGGGGGATCTGGCACTATGTGGGGGGGGATCTGGCACTATGTGGGGGGATCTGGCACTATGTGGGGGGATCTGGCACTATGGGGGATCTGGCACTATGGGGGGGCTGGCACTATGGGGGGATGGCACTATAAGGGGGCTGACACTATGGGGGGATCTGGCACTATTGGGGGGCATCTGGAACTATTGGGGGGAATCTGGCACTATTGGGGAGGATCTGGCACTATGGGGGGAGCTGGAGCCTGGCACTATGGGGGGCCTTACACTATGAGGGGAGCTGGCACTATTGGAGGAGCTGGCACTATGGGGGCATTTCTTACTGGCACATTATGGGGGGGCACCATCAGGGGTGGGCTGGGCCGGGGGGCAGGCAGGCAATTGCTCCCCAGGCCGCCCTAAAAAAACGGTCGCTGGGCCGCCTATCTTTAACAAAAATGATTTCTATTTTTTATTCTTCAGGGCCGCACCGCCGATCACCACAGGCGGCGCGGCCCTGGATATAATTGCGGCAGCGGGCTGTGTTCTGTGGGGCAGGGGAGGGACTCAGGGAGAGGCGTGTCCCTCCCCTGTTCTTCTGATTGGCCGCAGGCACTAATGCCTGCAGCCTATCAGAGGCCGGCTCAGGCAGCGTGATGACGTCATTATCATCGCGCCGCCTGAGTCGGACGGCACACAGCAGGGACACAGGCCAGAAGAGGCCTGCATCGCTGCTGATGAAGGTAAGTATTAGTGTTTTGGGTTTTTTTTGTTTTTTTTCTTTGCGGTCTGGCACTATTGGGGGGGATCTGGCACTATGGGGGGGAGCTGGAGCCTGGCACTAAGGGGGGCCTTACACTATGAGGGGAGCTGGCCCTATTGGAGGAGCTAGCACTATGGGGGCATTTCTTACTGGCACATTATGGGGGGGCACCATGGGGGAGAGGAGCACTAAAGTGGCTTTTTTGGGGCTCTAAAGTGTCTTTTTTTTATTATTGGCACATTCTGGGGGGCACTATAGGGGAGAGCAGCACTATGGGGCATCTGGTTTTACTATAGGGGCATTATTTAGGGGCACTATGGGGAAGTGGGGGCTCTAAAGGGGCCTTTTGTATTGGAACATTATGGGGGGCACTATGGCATTTGGTGGCACTAAGGGGGCATTTTTTACTGGCACATTATGGGAGGCACTATAGGGGAGAGTGGCACTATGGGGCATTATTTGGGGGCACTATGGGGGAGTGGAGCACTATTGGGGCATATGGTGGCACTAAGAAGGGGCATTTTTTTACTGGCACATTGTGGGGGGAGAGGAGCACTATAGGGGCATCTGCTGGGGCACTAAGAAGGGGCATTTTTTTACTGGCATATTATGGGGGACACTATGGGGAAGGGGGAGAGAAGCACTAGGAGGGCATTTACTGGGGCACTATATAGGGGTATTTTATACTGGCATACATTATGGAGACATTAGCTCAACTGCGGGGACTAAGCGGGGGTATTTCATGTACTGTCATATTATAGAGAGAATTAGTACTACTAGGGGGTATTATGGGGAGCTTTACTACTACTACTGGGGGGCTATGAGGAACATGATTACTAGGGCACTAAAGGGGCAATTATTTCTATTGGTGGGATTTTGGGGAGCACTGTTACTTTGGGAGGCACCCTGGCATAGTATCAGCTTAGCACAATTATTTTTGGGGGACATTATCTTCATACTATTAGTGTCTGGGCGCAGTTATTTTTAGAGCACTGTGTGCCAACAATTGTTTAAGGGGGCACTATCTGTGTGGTAGTAGTATTCCCAGGGGTACTGTTTATGCAGTATAGTATTGGGGCACTATCTGTGTGGTAGTAATATTTCCAGGGGGACTGTTTCTGCAGTATAGTATTGGTGGCACAGCGGGCACAGTATTGGGGGTACTATCTGTGTGGTAGTAGTATTTCCAGGGGGACTGTTTCTGCAGAATAGTATTGGGGGTGGCAGGAAAGGGTGTTCAGAAGATGTGAAGATGATGGAAATGTGGGAAACTAATGTCTGTTTGTCAATCTCTGCAGAGACAGGAGATGGCAGAAAAATCATCATGGCGGTCTGGTCTGAATGGAGAACATAAAGAAAGAGAACGTCTACAACAAAGGTGACATCACTGGATGTAAGAGATAGGGGGCGCTATGTAGGAGAGGAGATGCTCCAGCTCCTTCCCCTGCCATTTGCAGAAGGAGGATTCAGAGCTGGGTGAGGACGATAAAAAGGGGGGCAGCAGGCCACGGGCGGGTGGCAGATGGTGGGGGGAACCACAGGCCTTGAGCGGGATCTGGGGAGGGAGGAGAGAGGAGGAGCTTCCTGGCTGTAGCTTGTTGTATAAGCAGGCAGTGCAGCCAGGACAGGCCTCCCCTCTCCGTATGATGTGTAGAGACAGGCCGCAACTATAGAATGTCAGCGGTACAGTGTTTGTTGGGAGTGGCCTATTATATGTAGGAGCGGCTTTAATAATGGGCGGGGCTAAAATGGGCCACTTGACTGGATTTGCCCCCCAGGACTAAGGCTGCCAGCCCTCCCCTAGGCACCATGGGGGAGAGGAGCACTAAAGTGGCTTTTTTGGGGCTCTAAAGTGGCTTTTTTTTTATTATTGGCACATTCTGGGGGGCACTATAGGGGAGAGCATCACTATGGGGCATCTGGTGTTACTATACGGGCATTATTTAGGGGCACTATGGGGAAGTGGGGGCTCTAAAGGGGCCTTTTGTATTGGAACATTATGGGGGGCATTATGGCATTTGGTGGCACTAAGGGGGCATCTTTTACTGGCACATTATGGGAGGCACTATAGGGGAGAGCGGCACTATGGGGAATTATTTGGGAGCACTATGGGGGAGTGGAGCACTATTGGGGCATATGGTGGCACTAAGAAGGGGCATTTTTTTACTGGCACATTGTGGGGGAGAAGAGCACTATAGGGGCATCTGCTGGGGCACTAAGAAGGGGCATTTTTTTACTGGCATATTATGGGGGACACTATGGGGAAGGGGGAGAGGAGCACTAGGAGGGCATTTACTGGGGCACTATATAGGGGTATTTTATACTGGCATACATTATGGAGACATTAGCTCAGCTGCCGGCACTAAGCGGGGGCAATTCATGTACTGTCATATTATAGAGAGAATTAGTACTACTAGGGGGTATTATGGGGAGCTTTACTACTACTGGGGGCTATGAGGAACATGATTACTAGGGCACTAAAGGGGCATTATTACTACTAAGTGTGCTCTCGCAGAGAATTATTTCTATTGGTGGGATTTTGGGGAGCACTGTTACTTTGGGAGGCACCCTGGCATAGTATCAGCTTAGCACAATTATTTTTGGGGGACATTATTGTTACGGTTACTCCCCGGCTAGCTGGGAGCTGGACCGCTTGGATAGTCTGGATCTCTGCTTAGGGAGAGAGAGAGGAGCCGCTTCGTCTCGGAATCCAGAAGGATCCTGTAAATGTAGAACAATCCCGGTAATGATCTTTCAGCTAGGATAATCCTTCCCCCCTCCACAAACGAGTCGAGGCTGCGATTTGAAGGTTAAGCAAGACTGATGTTTATTGACCCGGGGCCTTCTTTTATGCAATCCTGCCCTGGGAAGGGCTACATTTACATGATTACCACAATACACAATTGCATGTCTGGGGCAGCCCCCACGTCTCCTCCCCTCAGATAAGCCTTTAACATAATCAACCCACACACAATGTTACCCAAGTTCTGGATGTACCCCAAAACCAGGGGGTACATCTTTACATTCGGTATCCTCAGACAGTCCTGGTGTAGGGGAACAACATATCCAAAATCCGGCTCCGTCGGTCCAAGGGTTCGGGAGTTACGGGTCCCTGAAGTCCTGACCGACCGCACACAGTGTAATTAACAGTTTTGTAACAGTGTAACTAACAGTTTTGTAACAGTGCTCCCTTTTTGTGGAACACTCTGGCAGACACTGTCTGACCCCTTTTCGGGGCAGACTAAGGCTGTCCAGACCGCGGGTTATGCTGGGCTGAGGTCTGTTTGTCTGGACAACCCATCAGCGTTGCCATTCTGTTTCCCAGGTCTGTAGGTAATGGTGAAGTTGAAGGGTTGTAATGACAGACTCCAACGTAAAAGTCTGCCGTTATCCCCCGAGACCCGGTTTAGCCACACCAACGGGTTATGGTCAGTAACCAGAGTGAACTCTTGTCCATACAAATAGGGAGTCAATTTCTTTAGTGCCCACACCAAAGCCAAACACTCTTTTTCTACCGCTGCATAGCTGACTTCGCGTGGCAGGAGCTTACGGCTGATGTAGACAACTGGGTGCTCCCCTCCGTCTTCGCCTACTTGGCTGAGGACAGCTCCCAGCCCGAACATGGAAGCGTCTGTATGGACGATAAAACGTTTGTTAAGGGCTGGGGCCGCCAAGACGGGAGCGTTGACAAGAGCAAGTTTGAGAGCTTGGAAAGCCGTTTCACAGTGGGGAGACCACAGGACCTGTCGAGGTAAGTTTTTCTTGGTCAGGTCAGTCAGGGGTTTGGCAAGTGTGCTGTAGTCTGGTACAAACCGTCTGTAGTACCCTGCTGTGCCCAGGAATGCTAGGACCTGAGTCTTAGTGGTGGGGGTGGGCCAATTGGCAACAGCTTCTATCTTGGCCGGCTCTGGTCGCTGTTTCCCACACCCCACCCGGTGACCCAGGTACTGTACCTCGGCCATCCCAAAGTGGCATTTTTCTGGCTTCAGAGTCAGGCCCGCAGTCCGGATCTGATCCAGAACCATTCCTACGTGAGCTAAGTGGTCCCCCCAGGACTCACTGTGGATCGCTATGTCGTCCAGGTATGCGCAAGCAAAACTCTGGAAGCCATCCAGGAGCCTATCAACCAAGCGCTGGAATGTAGCTGGGGCATTCTTCATCCCAAACGGCATTACCTTAAAATGATATAAGCCGAACGGGGTGACGAATGCTGACTTGGGGACAGCCTCCTGGGCCAGGGGAATCTGCCAGTAACCCTTGCAGAGGTCGATGGTGGTCAGATAATTTCCCCTGGCTATACGATCGAGTAGCTCGTCTACCCTGGGCATAGGGTAAGCGTCCGTCACTGTCTTTTCATTGAGCCTCCGATAGTCTACGCAAAACCGGGTTGTACCATCTTTCTTGGGCACCAGGACCACTGGAGAAGCCCAGGGACTATCGGAGGGCTCAATTACCTTGAGTTGGAGCATCTCATCGATCTCCTTCTTCATCTCTGCCCTAACTGCCTCGGGGATTCGGTAAGAAGCCTGGCGTAAAGGAGCTTGTCCCGGGGTATCTACCTGGTGGGTGGTTAAGGTAGTGTACCCTGGCTTCTGGGAGAAAGTGGGGCTTTTGGACTGCAGGAGTTGGTTAAGCTGCTCCCTTTCAGTGGGGCTAAGTCGGTCCCCTATCTTGACCTGAGCTACTATATCTGCGTGGGGACTTTTTTCTAACAGATCTGGAATGGGTAGACTGTCGGGGTCTTCCTGAGGGGGACAGCATATGGCCGTCACGTTCTCCGGCCGCTCAAGATATTCCTTGAGCATGTTCACATGGAATGTCTTTCTAAGATTGCTGTCATGGCAGCTAGCTATTACGTAGGTGGTGTCTCCCCTTTTCTCCACTATCTGATAGGGGCCCTGCCAGGACGCCTGTAATTTGTCTGTCTTAACTGGCTTAAGCACTAACACCTTTTGTCCTAGGGTAAAGATTCTCTTTCGGGCCCCCCGATCGTACCACACCTTCTGTCTTCTCTGGGCCGACTGGAGGTTAGCCTGCACTGATTTAGCTAATTGCTCCATTCGGTCCCTGAGTTCCAGCACGTACGGCACAATGGGGACACCGTCAGTCTCCATCTCTCCCTCCCAGTGCTCCCGGATCAGGTTTAGGGGTCCCCGTACTTTTCTTCCGTAGAGCAACTCGAAGGGCGAAAACCCGGTCGTTTCCTGGGGCACCTCCCGATAAGCAAATAGGAGGTGTGGCAGAAAACGCTCCCAGTCTCGGTATTCCTGAGTAAATGTTTTGAGCATTTGTTTGAGGGTCCCGTTGAACCTCTCACAAAGTCCGTTTGTCTGGGGGTGGTATGGAGAGCTCAGGAGGGACTTAATTTTGCAAACCTGCCAGAGTTGCTGAGTCAATTCGGCCGTAAATTGGGTGCCTCGGTCGGACAGGATTTCGCTACCGTATCCGCTTGGATGTTGGATAGGGCGACAGCTTCCGGGTACCTGGTAGCGTAGTCCACTACGGTAAGAATGTAGCGCTTACCGGAGGGACTAGGGGTAGCCAGCGGTCCCACTAGGTCAATAGCAACCCTGCTGAAGGGTTCCTCCACAATGGGCATATTTACTAAATGAGCTTTAGGGTGATCGCCTCTCCTCCCTACTCGTTGGCACACATCGCAGGTCTTACAATAAGTCCTAACATCAGCGTGTACAACTGGCCAAAAGAATGTGTGAGTAATACGGTGTAGTGTGCGGGTTACAGCTAGGTGGCCTGCCAAGGGAATGTCATGTCCTATCTTGAGTATTTCTCGACGGTATTTGTGGGGCACTACCAGCTGTCGCCTCTGCTGCTCCCTTTTCTCCGTCAAGCGATACAGCTTTCCCTTTTCCCATAAAAAGGTTTCGTTATCTGACCCGCTCCCTCCGGTCTCTTTTGTAATGTCGGGTCAGTCTTAGACTCTGTCTCAAAAGCATCTGGGGTGTCCCAGGGTATGGGACCTAACGGGTCAGTCGAGGTCGGGGTAGGTCTTACCTGTGTCTCCCGCACCGGTGATAGTTCTTGCTCCGTTCGGGCTTGGGCTCTGGTAGTCACTGGGTTTGCCTCGTTGTTGTCCACTCGAGCATAGGCAGAAGTCATGGGGCCCAAATCGTTGCCCAGTAGTACTTCGGCAGGTAAATTATCCATTATGCCCACGTTTACAGACCCCTTTCCCACTCCCCAATCAAGATGTACTTTAGCGGTCGGAATTTTGTACACATCCCCCCCCGCCACTCTAACGGCCACAGTCTGCCCTGATCGCTTGTGCTCCGGCACCAAATGGCTCTGGACTAGTGTAATGGTAGCCCCCGTGTCTCTTAACCCCTCGGTAGATCGGCCCTCGAGCCATACCTTCTGCCGATGGTGCTGGCGGTTATCCGAAGCAGCATATACCGGATCTGCTTCGTGAAGTGGTCCCAAATATTCCTCCATAGGGGCTTCTTGGTTAACACAGAGCGCCCGGGCAGGACGAGATGACCCAGGGGGGTAATTATAATTCCGGGGGGTCTGGTGTGCATTAAGGGGGCAGCTAGCCATGAGGTGCCCTGGTTGCTTGCATCGGTAGCAGGTCGGTCTGGGGCGATCAGAGTTGTTACTCGGTGGTCCTGAGTACCGTGCGGGGCCCGCGGGCACCGAGGCTCGGAATTCAGTACGTGGTGGCGTGCGGTAAACATCTTTGTGTTCAACCCGTGCTGGGGCTCGGTAGTTCGTGGGTTCGTGTAGACGGGAGTCGTAATGTTCATCGGCCAATTTGGCTGCTTCTTCTAAGGTAGAGGGTCGTCTGTCTCGCAGCCATTCCTTCCCCTGCTGCTCCATGCCGTTATAAAAATGTTCTAAGAGAAATAATTGTAAAATTTCCTCACCAGTCACAGCTTTACTTCCGCTCATCCAGTGATTTGCCGCTCTCCGCATTCGGTGCGCCCATTCCATATGTGTGTCGTTAGGCTTCTTTCTCGTGCTACGAAATTGTCGGCGATACGTGTCAGGAGTTACAGCGTACCGCCGCAACAGTGTCTCTTTGACCAGCGCATACTGTGTCACTTCCTCAGCGCCCAGAGTCCGAAATGCTTCCAGAGCTCGCCCGGATAGTTTTCCAGACAATATCGTGGGCCACTCTCTGTTGGGAATCTGGTGCAGGGCACATTGCCTCTCGAAGTCCGCTAAATATTCATCAATTCCTGTCTCGCTCTCTAGGAAGGGTCTAAAAGCCGCATAGGGTATCTTTGGCCTCCCTGCGTTTCCGACAGGAACGATTACCTGCGGTGCTTCGGCATTGCGGTGTGCGGTCACTAGGCTGAGTTCGTGGGCTCGAGCCTTCCGTATATCCTCGTCCGCTTCTGCCATCAACTGCTGTACCAGTTCCATAGGTGGGTTCGGCCCGTATAGAGAGAGCCTCTCCCGAACAATCCTGGTCTTTTCGTCACTACTCGTGGTTGGGGTTTCTGCCATCGTGAAGCCCTGATCCAGTTCGGTTAGTTCTGTGATCAGTTCCCTTCTCGGACGGTTGCTGGCGTTCCCCCCTCTGCTTTCGAGTAAATCCTTCAAGGTCGCACGTTTCAATTTTTCGTAAGCGCTCTCCATCCGTTCAGTACCTCTCCTAGGAAATCCAGGACAATCCCACCGCTGCCATCCAAATGTTACGGTTACTCCCCGGCTAGCTGGGAGCTGGACCGCTTGGATAGTCTGGATCTCTGCTTAGGGAGAGAGAGAGGAGCCGCTTCGTCTCGGTATCCAGAAGGATCCTGTAAATGTAGAACAATCCCGGTAATGATCTTTCAGCTAGGATAATCCTTCCCCCCTCCACAAACGAGTCGAGGCTGCGAGTTGAAGGTTAAGCAAGACTGATGTTTATTGACCCGGGGCCTTCTTTTATGCAATCCTGCCCTGGGAAGGGCTACATTTACATGATTACCACAATACACAATTACATGTCTGGGGCAGCCCCCACGTCTCCTCCCCTCAGATAAGCCTTTAACATAATCAACCCACACACAATGTTACCCAAGTTCTGGATGTACCCCAAAACCAGGGGGTACATCTTTACATTCGGTATCCTCAGACAGTCCTGGTGTAGGGGAACAACATATCCAAAATCCGGCTCCGTCGGTCCAAGGGTTCGGGAGTTACGGGTCCCTGAAGTCCTGACCGACCGCACACAGTGTAATTAACAGTTTTGTAACAGTGTAACTAACAGTTTTGTAACAATTATCTTTATACTATTAGTGTCTGGGCGCAGTTATTTTTTAGAGCACTGTGTGCCAATAATTGTTTAAGGGGGCATTATCTGTGTGGTAGTAGCATTCCCAGGGGTACTGTTTATGCAGTATAGTATTGGGGCACTATCTGTGTGGTAGTAGTATTTCCAGGGGGACTGTTTCTGCAGTATAGTATTGGTGGCACAGCGGGCACAGTATTGGGGGCATTATCTGTGTGGTAGTAGTATTTCCAGGGGGACTGTTTCTGCAGTATAGTATTGGGGGTGGCAGGAAAGGGTGTTCAGAAGATGTGAAGATGATGGAAATGTGAGAAACTAATGTCTGTTTGTCAATCTCTGCAGAGGCGGGAGATGGCAGAAAAATCATCATGGCGGTCTGGTCTGAATGGAGAACATAAAGAAAGAGAACATCTACAACAAAGGTGACATCACTGGATGTAAGAGATAGGGGGCGCTATGTAGGAGAGGAGATGCTCCAGCTCCTTCCCCTGCCATTTGCAGAAGGAGGATTCAGAGCTGGGTGAGGACGATGAAAGGGGGTAGCAGGCCACGGGCGGGTGGCAGATGGTGGGGGGAACCACAGGTCCTTGAGCGGGATCTGGGGAGGGAGGAGAGCGGAGGAGCTTCCTGGCTGTAGCTTGTTGTATAAGCAGGCAGTGCAGCCAGGACAGGCCTCCCCTCTCCGTATGATGTGTAGAGACAGGCCACAACTATAGAATGTCAGCGGTACAGTGTTTGTTGGGAGTGGCCTATTATATGCAGGAGGGGCTTTAATAATGGGCGGGGCTAAATGGGCCACTTGACTGGATTTGCCCCCCAGGACTAAGGCTGCCAGCCCTCCCCTGCAGATATGAGTGGCACTGTGCACTGGCAGAAGTTGGCAGAGTAGACGCTGTAGGCCTGACACACGCACTTGCAGACAACTAACTGCTATTCAATCTATTACAGTCAAAATTACTTTTTTTTTTCAAATGTACACTACTGTTACACCAGATATGAGTTGCAATGGTGTGACACTGTGCCCTGGCCGGCCCTGAAATGCACACATGTGAAGGGTAGGCAACTGACTGCTATTATTTCACAGTCAAATTTCTAGTTTTATTAAATGAACACTACTGTTACACCAGATATGAGTGGCACTGGTGTGACACTGTGTCCTGGCAGGCCCTGAAACGCACACGTATGAAGGGCAGGCAACTGACTGCTATTATTTCACTGTCAAATTTTATTTTTATTTTTTATTAACACTACTGTTACACCAGATATGAGTGGCACTGTGCACTGGCAGAAGAAGTTGGCAGAGTAGACGCTGTAGGCCTGACACGCACGCTTGCAGACAACTAACTGCTATTCAATCTATTACAGTCAAAATTACATTTTTTTTTCAAATGTACACTACTGTTACACCAGATATGAGTTGCAATGGTGTGACACTGTGCCCTGGCCGGCCCTGAAATGCACACATGTGAAGGGTAGGCAACTGACTGCTATTATTTCACAGTCAAATTTCTAGTTTTATTAAATGAACACTACTGTTACACCAGATATGAGTTGCACTGGTATGACACTGTGCCCTGGCAGGCCCTGAAACGCACACGTGTGAAGGGCAGGCAACTGACTGCTATTATTTCACAGTCAAATTTCTATTTTTATTAAATGAACACTACTGTTACACCAGATATGAGTGGCACTGGTGTGACACTGTGTCCTGGCAGGCCCTGAAACGCACACGTGTGAAGGGCAGGCAACTGACTGCTATTATTTCACAGTCAAATATATATATATTTTTTTATTAACACTACTGTTACACCAGATATGAGTGGCACTGTGCACTGGCAGAAGAAGTTGGCAGAGTAGACGCTGGAGGCCTGACACACACGCTTGCAGACAGCTAACTGCTATTCAATCTATTACAGTCAAATTTCTATTTTTTTTTCAAATGAACACTACTGTTACACCAGATATGAGTTGCACTGGTATGACACTGTGCCCTGGCAGGCCCTGAAACGCACACTTGTGAAGGGCAGGCAACTGACTGCTATTATTTCACAGTCAAATTTCTATTTTTATTAAATGAACACTACTGTTACACCAGATATGAGTGGCACTGGTGTGACACTGTGCCCTGGCAGAACCTGAAACGCACACGTGTGAAGGGCAGGCAACTAACTGCTATTATTTCACAGTCAAATTTCTAGTTTTATTAAATGAACACTACTGTTACACCAGATATGAGTGGCACTGGTGTGACACTGTGCCCTGGCAGGCCCTGAAATGCACACGTGTGAAGGGCAGGCAACTGACTGCTATTATTTCACAGTCAAATTTCTATTTTTTCTTAAATGAACACTACTGTTACACCAGATATGAGTTGCACTGGTGTGACACTGTGCCCTGGCAGGCCCTGAAACGCACATGCGTGAAGGAAACTGACTGCTATTATTTCACAGTCAAAAAAGTGTTTAGTTTTTTTAAATGCAAGCTATTGTGCCACCAGATATGGCACTGGGGAAGTGGGCACAGTATACACTGTGAGCCTGACACACACACTGGCAGGCAGGCAACTGCAATTAGATTACACAGGAAAAAAAAGCTGACTGATTTTCTAGCCCTAGAAAGGGCTTTTTGGGGTGCTGTCCTTATAGCAGAAATCAGATGAGTCCTTCAGGACTGTAGTGGACACTGAATACACTTGCCTAGCTATCGATTTCCCTATTAAATCAGCAGCAGCTACACTGTCCCTCCTCTCACTGAGAATGCAGCTTCCGAATGAATCTAAAATGGATGCTGTCCAGGAGGTGGGAGGGTCTAGGAGGGAGGGTCTGCTGCTGATTGGCTGGAATGTGTCTGCTGACTGTGAGGTACAGGGTAAAAGTTTACTCAATGATGATGAATAGGGGGTGGACCAAACTTCGCATATGTTCGCCCGCCGCGGCGAACGCGAACAAGCGATGTTCGCCGGGAACTATTCACTGGCAAACTATTCGGGACATCTCTAGTTGCAACATAGTTTAGTGGTCTATTTTAGTACAAAAATAAAAATATATACGCACTTTACTGTACCTGCTATTTGTGGTGAATGAATTTAGTGGTCTATTTCAGTACAAAAATATAAATATATTTCCAGTTCACTTCTGCTTGTATATGTGTTGAAAGTGTTTAGTGGCCTTATTTCAGTACAAAAATAAAAATATATATGCACTTCACTATTGCTGAAATTTGTGTTAAATGCCTATAGTGACCTATTTCAGCACAAAAATAAAAATATATTCACATTTCACTGTTGCAGTTATTTTCTGGTGAAATCGTTTAGTGGCCTATTTCAGTACAAAAAGAAAAATATATTCTCTGTTCACTACAGCAGTTATATGTGTTAAAAGCATGTAGTGGTCTTATTTCAGTACAGAAATAAAAATATGTCCGCATTTCAATGTTGCAGTTATTAGTGGCGACAAAGTTTAGTGGCCTAATTTAGTACAAAAAGAAAAATATATTCTCTGTTCACTACAGCAGTTATATGCGTTAAAAGCATGTAGTGGTCTTATTTCAGTACAGAAATAAAAATATGTCCGCATTTCAATGTTGCAGTTATTAGTGGCGACAAAGTTTAGTGGCCTAATTTAGTACAAAAAGAAAAAAATATATGCACTTCACTGTTGCAGTTATTTGTGGCAAAAGCATTTATTGGCCTTTTTCAGTATACAAGAAAAATATATTCTCAGTTCACAGGTACAGTTATTTGTGGTGAAAACGTTTAGTAGCCCATTTCAGTACAAAAATAAAAATATATATGCACTTCACTGTTGCTGTCATTTGTAGTGAATGCATTTAGTGGCCAATTTCAGTGCAGAAATAAAAATAAAAATGCACTTCACTGTTGGTATTTGTGTTGAATGCGTTTAGTGACATGTCAGTAATGAAAGAAGAATATACACGCACTTCACTGTTGCAGTTATTTCTGACGTAAGCGTTTAGTGGCCTTATTTCAGTACAGAAATAAAAATATGTACGCATTTCAGTGTTGCAGTTATTTTGTGGTCAAAGCGTTTAGTGGCCTATTTCAGTACAAAAAGAAAAATATATTCTCTGTTCACTACTGCAGTTATACAGTCCTGATCAAAAGTTTAAGACCACTTGAAAAATGGCAAAAAAAATCATATTTGACATCTTAACAAGGTTCCAAGTAGAGATGTCGCGAACATTAAATTTTCCGTTCGCGAACGGCGAACGCGAATTTCTGCAAATGTTCGCGAATGGGCGAACCGGGCAAATCGCCATTGTTTTCAATAGGCAGGCGAATTTTAAAACCCACAGGGACTCTTTCTAGCCACAGTAGTGATGGAAAAGTTGTTTCAAGGGGACTAACACCTGGACTGTGGCATGCCGGAGGGGGATCCATGGCAAAACTTCCATGGAAAATTACATAGTTGACGCAGAGTTGGATTTTAATCCATAATGGGCATAAATCACCTAACAATCCATCTATCATCATCAACTGTGCATAACATCATCCGAAGATTCAGAGAATCTAATACAATCTCTGTGCGTAAAGGTCAAGGCCGTAAAACCATACTGCATGCCCGTGATCTTCGGGCCCTTAAACGACACTGCACCACAAACAGGAATGCTACTGTAAAGGAAATCACAGAATGGGCTCAGGAATTCTTCCAGAAACCATTGTCAGTGAACACAATCCACCGTGCCATCCACCGTTGCCAGCTGAAACTCTACAGTGCAAATAAGAAGCCATTTCTAAGCAAGATCCACAAGCTCAGGCGTTTTCACTGGGCCAGGGATCATTTAAAATGGAGTGTGGCAAAATGGAAGACTGTTTTGTGGTCAGACGAGTCACGATTCGAAGTTCTTTTTGGAAATCTGGGACGCCATGTCATCCGGACCAAAGAGGACAAGGACAACCCAAGTTGTTATCAACGCTCAGTTCAGAAGCCTGCATCTCTGATGGCATGGGGTTGCATGAGTGCGTGTGGCATGAGCAGCTTGCATGTCTGGAAAGGCACCATCAATGCAGAAAAATATATTCAGGTTCTAGAACAACATATGCTCCCATCCAGACGTCATCTCTTTCAGGGAAGACCCTGCATTTTTCAACAAGATAATTCCAGACCACATTCTGCATCAATCACAACATCATGGCTGCGTAGGAGAAGGATCCGGGTACTGAAATGGCCAGTCTGCAGTCCAGATCTTTCACCTATAGAGAACATTTGGCGCATCATAAAGAGGAAGGTGCAACAAAGAAGGCCCGAGACGATTGAACAGTTAGAGGCCAGTATTAGACAAGAATGGGAGATGCCACACAGTGGTGTAAAATGGCCTTGTCCCAACTTTTTGGGGATTTGTTGACACCATGAAATTCTGATTCAACATATTTTCCCCTTAAAATGGTACATTTTCTCAGTTTAAACTTTTGTTCTGTGATTTATATTCTATTCTGAATAAAATATTAGAAGTTGGCACCTCCACATCATTGCATTCTGTTTTTATTCACGATTTGTATAGTGTCCCAACTTTTTGGGAATCCGGTTTGTATTAAGAGACTTTATTGTATTTTTTTTATTTTATGTATTAAAAACCCATAAAACTTAACAAAAAAACAAAACAAAAAAAAAGAAAAGAAAAATAAAAGAGTTTTTTCTATGAAAAATTATACAGCCAATTGCTTTTAGTCTGATTATAATGAAGCAACGGCCTTATCTGGGGTGTGGCAACTTTGCCAACACACTAATAGAGGTGATGATCGCATCATTGTGATACGCAAGCCCCTTCACCACAACAAGGTAACGATCACGAAGGGGAATTGACACATATATGTGCCTTTTTTTTGTTTTGTTTTTGCAGTCACAGTGCAGCACTAGAGGCCAGAAAAATTAGGCACGTACACATGCCTGAGAAAATGAGGTATTGTTGCAGCCACTGCTGTAGCAGCGGCCGGAAAAATTTATATTTTCCAGGCAGAAAGGTGACTAAAACTTTGCGGTTTGAACTCTAGTTGATGCGTCATTCATCTTAATGAAGGTGAGGTAATCAACACTTTTTTGACCGAGGCGACTTCTTTTGTCAGTGACAATGCCTCCTGCAGCTCTGAAGGTCCTTTCTGACAGGGCACTTGAAGCGGGGCAGGCCAGAAGTTCTATCGCAAACTGGGATAGTTCAGGCCACAGGTCAAGCCTGCACACCCAGTAGTCAAGGGGTTCATTGCTCCTCAGAGTGTCAATATCTGCAGTTAAGGCGAGGTAGTCTGCTACCTATCGGTCGAGTCGTTCTCTAAGGCTGGATCCCGAAGGGCAGTCCTCCATCAACAACACATCTGTAAAGCGTCCTGTCCTTGCCGCTGTGGTCGTGGTAGGAGGAGGATTACTTTCACCTCTTCCCCTTATAAGCTGTGTAAAGAATATTTTTTAGTTTGGTTTTGAACTCCTGCATCCATTCCTACTTTCGGTAATTTGGTAACATTTCCGCCACTTTCTGCTTATACCGGGGGTCTAGTAGAATGGCCACCCCAGTACAGGTCGTTCTCCTTCATCCTTTTTATACGAGGGTCCCTCAACAGACATGACAGAATGAAAGACCCCATTTGCACAAGGTTGGATGCCGAGCTACTAATTTCCCGTTCCTCGTCCTCACTGATGTCATTGATGGTCTTTTCTTCCCCTCTGCCACATACAACACCATGGGTCCCAGATAGGTGACAACATCGAGCACCCTAGGATGCCTGCTGTGGTTGGTCTTCCTCCTCCTCAAAGCCACATTCCTCCTCTGACTCCTCTTCCTTATACTCCTCTTCCAGCGTTGCCGCAGGGATGAGGTCGCTGGTGGTGCCTTTGGTGCGACTGACTAGGTTTGTCACCTCCTCAAAAGGACGCATAAGCCTGCAGGCATTGCGCATGAGCGTCCAGTAACGTGACAAAAAAATTCCCAGCTCCGCAGAGGCTGTCCTAGCACCCCGGTCATACAAAAACTCATTGACGGCTTTTTCTTGTTGGAGCAGGTGGTTGAACATTAGGAGTGTTGAATTCCAACGTGTCGGGCTGTCAGAAAATCAAGCGCCTCACTGGCATGTTGTTTCGGCGCTGAAAGTCTGAAAAGTGCGCCATGGCCGTGTAGGAACGCCTGAAATGGCCACACACCTTCCTCGCCTGCTTGAGGACGTCCTGTAAGCCTGGGTACTTAGACACAAAGCGTTGTACGATGAGATTCAACACATGTGCCATGCACGGCACATGTGACAACTTGCCCAAATTCAATGCCGCCAACAAATTGCTTACATTGTCACACACCACTTTGCCGATCTCCAGTTGGTGCGGGGTCAGCTACTGATCCACCTTTGCGTTCAGGGCGGACAGGAGTTTTGGTCTGGTGTGGCTCTCTGCTTTCAGGCAAGTCAACCCCAAGACATCGTGACACATCCCCTATCCGGGATGTATAATAGCCCCTGGGGAGCTTGGAGGATTCAGTTGATGTGCAGCCAGACGCCGCAGGAGAAGAGGACTCAGCCGAGGAGGTTATGGAAGAGGATGGAGTAGGAGGTGTAGAGGAGGTGGCAGTATGCCTGCCTGCAAGTCGTGGCTGTGTCACCAACTCCGCTGCAGAGCCACGCATTCCATGCTTGGCAGCCGTCAGAAGGTTGATCCAACGCGCAGTGTAGGTGATATACCTGCCCTGACCGTGCTTTGCAGACCAGGTATCGGTGGTCAGATGGACCCTTGCCCCAACACTGTATGCCAGAGATGCTATGACTTCCTTTTCAATCACTGAGTAAAGGTTTGGGATTGCCTTTTTTGAAAAAAATTTAGTCCGGGTACCTTCCACTGTGGTGTCCCAATAGCGACAAATTTTTTGAAGACCTCAGACTCCACCAGCTGGTATGGTAAAAGCTGGCGGGCTAAGAGTTCTGTCAAGCCAACTGTCAGACGCCGGGCAAGGGGATGACTCTGTGACATTGGCTTCTTACGCTCAAACATTTCCTTTACAGACACCTGACTGTGGGCAGATGAGATGGAACTGCTGAAGGTGAGAGGCGGAGTGGCGGGTGGTTGAGAGGTGGCAAGGAGGGCAGCAGTGGTTGACGTGGCTGAATATGCTGGACCAGAAGGAGGATGGTGGCTTTGAGTTTGTGTGCTGCTTGTACTCATGTGTTCATCCCATTGGCGTTTGTGATGTGAGATCATGTGCCTTTGCAAAGAAGTTGTACCGAGGTGGGTGTTGGACTTCCCACGACTCAGTTTTTTTTGGCACAGGTTGCAAATGGCATTGCTGTTATCAGAGGCAGACACACAAAAAAAATGCCACACTGCTGAGCTTTGCAATGACAGCATTCTGGTGGTGGCAACAGCATGCGTTGATTGGCGTGCTGTCTGGCTGACCCCGGGTGCCGACACATACTGTCTGACTGTGCCACTAGCTCCTTGCGATGACCTCCCCCTGCTTCCAACTCGTCTCCTCCTTCTCTCTGTCTCCCCTTCTGAACTTTTCCCCTCTTCTTCTTCTCTTCGAGCAGGCACCCACGTGGCATCCACGGACACATCGTCATCATTAACCACTTCACTTGTATCTGACACCTCAGCAAAGGAAGCAGCAGCGGGTACAACATCATCATCACACTGTACGTCCATGTGTGTAATGCTGCCTGACTGAGACATATCCCTGTTATCTACATCCTCTGGCAATAATGAATGCACATCACTATTTTTCATCCAACTGATGTGTAAATAACTCCTCTGAGAGATCAAGTGAAGCAGCTGTGGTGGCTGTGGTGGTAGTGGTGGTGGTGGCGGCGGGCGGGAGAGTGGTAACTTGAGAGCAGGTGACCAAAGCTGAGCTGGAGGAGGATGGTGCGTCAAGGTTCTTAGTGGAAGCTGTTAAAGATTGGGTGTCCTGTGTAAGCCAGTCAACTATTTTTTCAGAATTTTTGGGGTTCAGGGTACGTGACCTCTGAACACTGGGCATTATTCCAGGGCCGGTGGAAATCACAGCACCACGACCACGACGGCCCCTGTGGAGTGGCATTCCTCTGCCTGTCATTTTTTTAGATAAGTGGTACTATGCATGCAAGGTACTGTGCCACCCTATATAAGTGGTGGGCACTGGGCACTGTACAGTCTGTGTGGGCCTGACACACACGGGCTTGCAACTGTGATTATATCACAGAAAAATATTAAATATAATTTTTTTTATCTGCAAGGTATTTGAGTGAGTGACACCCTGTAACGGTATGAGTGGAGGCCTAGCCACTAGCCAGTGGCCACATTATAGTCTGTGTGGGCCTGACACACAGAGGCTTGCAAATGTGATTAGATCACAGAAAAATATTAAATAGCATTTTTTTAATCTGTAAGGTATTTGTGTGAGTTACACCCTGTAACGGTATGAGTGGAGGCCTAGCCACTAGCTAGTGGCCACAATAAAGTCTGTTTGGGCCTGACACACACGGGCTTGCAACTGGGGTTATATCACAGAAAAATATTAAATATAATAATTTTTTATCTGCAAGGTATTTGTGACTCACACCCTGTATGAATGGTGTGCACACAGTGCTGTCTGTGACTGAGCCTGCAGCCTCTCACACACGGGCAGCCAGGCAACTGCAATATATACAGTCATGTGAAAAAATTAGGACACCCTTTGAAAGCATGTGGTTTTTTGTAACATTTTTAATAAAAGGTTATTTCATCTCCATTTCAACAATACAGAGAGATTAAAGTAATCCGACTAAACAAAGAAAACTGAAGAAAAGTCTTTTCAAGATCTTCTGTAAATGTCATTCTACAAAAATGCCTATTCTAACTGAGGAAAAAGATAGGACACCCTTGCCCCTAATAGCGAGTGTTACCTCCTTTGGCTGAAATAACTGCAGTGAGACGGTTCTTGTAGCCATCTACCAGTCTTCGACATCGGTCTGAGGAACTTTTACCCCACTCCTCAATGCAGAACTTTTTCAGCTGTGAGATGTTTGAGGGGTTTCTTGCACGTACAGCCCTTTTCAAGTCACCCCACAGCATCTCAATGGGATTCAAATCTGGACTTTGACTTGGCCATTCCAGGACTCTCCATTTCTTCTTTTTCAGCCAATCTTTGGTTGATTTACTAGTATGTTTTGGGTCATTGTCATGTTGCATGGTCCAGTTCCGCTTCAGCTTTAATTTTCTAACTGATGGTCTCACATGTTCTTCAAGCACCTTCTGATACACAGTAGAATTCATCGTGGATTCTATGATGGTGAGCTGACCAGGTCCTGCTGCGGCAAAGCAGCCCCAAACCATGACACTTCCACCTCCATGCTTCACAGTTGGTATGAGGTTCTTTTCTTGGAATGCTGTGTTTGGTTTACGCCAAACATGTCCTCTGCTGTTGTGTCCAAATAATTCAATTTTGGACTCATCTGTCCAAAGAACATTATTCCAGAAGTCCTGGTCTTTGTCAACTTTATCTCTGGCAAATGTCAGTCTGGCCTCGATGTTTCTCTTGGAAAGCAAAGGTTTCCTCCTTGCACACCTCCCATGCAAGTTAAACTTGTACAGTCTCTTTCTGATTGTAGAGGCATGTACTTCTACATCAACAGTAGCCAGAGCCTGCTGTAGTTCTCGAGATGACACTTTAGGGTTTTTGGAGACCTCTTTTAGCATCTTGCGGTCTGCTCTTGGGGTGAACTTGCTGGGGCGACCAGTCCTGGGCATGTTGGCAGTTGTTTTGAAAGCCCTCCACTTGTAGACTATCTTCCGGACAGTGGAATGGCTGATTTCAAAATCTTTTGAGATCTTTTTAAATCCCTTCCCAGACTCATAGGCTGCTACAATCTTTTTTCTGAAGTCCTCTGACAGCTCTTTTGCTCTCACCATGGTGCTCACTCTCACTTCAACAGTCAGGAGCACACCAAACTAAATGTCTGAGGTTTAAATAGGGCAAGCCTCATTCAACATGCAGAGTAACGATCTACTAATTATGTGCACCTGGTGTGATATACCTGTGTGAGATCTGAGCCAATTTAAGAGGGAATACATGTGAGGGTGTCCTATCTTTTTCCTCAGTTAGAATAGGCATTTTTGTAGAATGACATTTACAGAAGATCTTGAAAAGACTTTTCTTCAGTTTTCTTTGTTTAGTTGGATTACTTTAATCTCTCTGTATTGTTGAAACGGAGATGAAATAACCTTTTATTAAAAATGTTACAAAAAACCACATGCTTTCAAAGGGTGTCCTAATTTTTTCACATGACTGTATATATATATATATATATATATATAAAAAAAAAAAAAAAGCAGACTAATGTACCAGCCCTGAAAAGGGCTTTTTGGGGTGCTGTCAGGATGCTGTCCTTACAGCAGATGAGTCTGCGGACAGAGAACACTGCCCTAGCTAACGCTTTCCCTATTGAATCAGCATCAGCAGCATTGTCCCTCCTCTCACTGTGCTTCCGAATGAATCTAAAATGGATGCTGTCCAGGAGTTGGGAGGGTCTGGGAGGGAGGGTCTGCTGCTGATTGGCTGGAATGTGTCTGCTGACTGTGAGGTACAGGGTCAAAGTTTACTCAATGACGATGTATAGGGGGCGGACTGACATTGCATATGTTCGCCAGCCGCGGCGAACGCGAACAAGCTATGTTCGTCGGGAACTGTTCGCGGGCGAATAGTTCGGCACATCACTAGTTCCAAATAGAGCTTCAACATGCAACAAGAAGAAATGACAGTGAGACAAAACATTTTTTGACCATTCAATTAATTGAAAATAACGATTAAACTGAAAAAGGCTGTTTTTCAGCTGATCCAAATTTTAGGACCACATGCTTTTAAATGGCCAAATCTGTGCAAAGATGTGGATTTATTGTCATTTTCTGTCAGGTAGTCACACGTGATGGCAAAGGCAAAAAAACTCTCCCTTTTTGAACATGGTCGGTTTGTTGAACTGCATAAGCAAGGTCTCTCACAGCGCACCATCGCTGTTGAGGTGGGACGCAGTAAGACAGTCATTTGGAATTTCTTAAATGATCCTGAGGGTTATGGAACAAAAAAGTCAAGTGGAAGACCCAAAAATTTTTTATCAGCACTGAGCCGGAGGATCCAATTGGCTGTCTGTCAAGACACTGGACGATCCTCGACCCAAATTAAGGCCCTTACTGGTGTTGACTGCAGCCCCATAACCATCAGACAGCATCTGAGACAGAGGGCTTCAAAAAGAAAAAATCTTCAAAGACCTTGTCTCCTTGAATGCCACAGAACTGCTTGTTTGGACTTTGCAAGAGAGCACCAAACATGGGACATTCAAAGGTGGAAGAAAGTTTTATTCTCTGATGAGAAAAAATGTAACCTTGATGGTCCTGATGGTTTCCAACGTTACTGGCATGACAAGCAGATCCCACCTAAGATGTTTTCTACGGGCCACAGTGGAGGGGGCGCCATAATGGTCTGGAAGTGCAGGGGCGTCAAACAGCCGTTGGCTATGTCCAGATGTTGCAGAGACCATTCCTCATGACTGAGGGCCCTCGTCTGTGTGGTAACGACTGGGTTTTTCAACAGGACAACACTACAATTACACAGTGCCCGCAGGACAAGGGACTTCTTCCAGAAGAATAATATCACTCTTTTGGCCCATCCTGCATGTTCCCCTGATCTAAATCCAATTGAGAACCTTTGGGGATGGATGGCAAGGGAAGTTTACAAAAATGGACAACAGTTCCAGACAGTAGATGGCCTTTGTGCGGCCGTCTTCACCACTTGGAGAAATGTTCACACTCACCTGATGGAAATGCTTGCATAAAGCATGCCGAAATTTTTTTCAAGTGATAAACAATAACGGCGGAGCTACGCATTACTGAATTCATGTTTGGAAGTTGGAATTCTGTTTTGGGGGGGGTTTCGTTTTTTTGGGGGAGGTGTGGTCCTAAACTTTTGATCAGCTGAAAAACAGCCTGTTTCAGTTTGTTGTTTTCATTAAATTGAATGCTCCAATTTTTTTTTGTCTCACTCCCATTTCTTCTTGTTGCATGTTGAAGCTCTACTTGAAACCTTGTTAAGATCCGACAATGTCTTAAACTTTTCATCAGGACTGTATGTGTTGAAAGCGTTTAGTGGCCTTATTTCAGTACAGAAATAAAAATATGCACGCGTTTCACTGTTGCAGTTATTTGTGGTCAAAGCGTTTAGTAGTCTATTTCAGTACAGAAAGAAAAATATATGCACTTCACTGTTGCAGTTATTTGTGGCGAAATCGTTTAGTGGCCTATTTTAGATCAAAAATAAAAATATATACGCACGTCACTGTTTCTGTTCTTTGTGGGCAATGCGTTTAGTAGCTAATTTCATTTAAAAAAGAAAATATATTCTCAGTTGAATTCTACTGTTTTATGTGTTGAATGCATTTAGTGGCCTATTTCATTACAACAAAAGAAATATATTCTCAGTTTACATCTGCTGTTATATGTGTTGAAATCGTTTAGTGGCCTATTTTAGTTCAAAAATAAAATATATATATGCAATTTACTGTTGCTGTTATTTGTTGTGAATGCATTTAGTCGCCTATTTTATTACAAAAAAAATATATATTCTTAGTTTATTTCTGCTGTTATATGTGTTGAAATCGTTAAGTGGCGTAATTTAATTCAAAAATTTAATATTTACGCACTGCACTGTTGCTGTTATTTGTTGTGAATGCATTTAGTGGCCTATTTCAATACAAAAAGAAAAGAATTTACGCACTTCACTGTTGCTGTTATTTGTGGTAAATGCATTTAGAGGCCTATTTCAGTACAAAAAGAAAAATATATTCTTAGTTCACTACTGCAGTTATATTTGTTGAAAGAGTTTATTGGCCTATTTCAGTACAAAAATAAAAATATATTCTCAGTTCACTCCTGATGTTATATGTGTTGAAAGCGTTTAGTGGCCTTTTTCAGTACAAAAAAATCAAATGATTCTCAGTTCACTCCTGCAGTTATATGTGTTTAAAGCGCTTGGTGGCCTATTTCAGTACAGAAAGAAAAATATATTCGCACTTCACTATTGCAGTTATTAGTGGCGACATAGTTTAGTGGTCTATTTGAGTACAAAAAGTAAATTATATTCTCAGTTCACAGTTGCAGTTATTTGTGGTAAAAGTGTTTAGTGGCCTATTTCAGTACAAAAAAATATATATGCACACTTCACTGTTACTGTTATTTGTGGTGAATGCATTTAGTGGATAATTTCAGTACAAAAAATATATATATACGCACTTTACTGTACCTGCTCTTTGTGATGAATTAATTTAGTAGTCTATTTCAGTACAAAAATATAAATATATTTTCAGTTCACTTCTACTGGTATATGTGTTGAAAGTGTTTTGCGGCCTTATTTCAGTACAAAAAGAAAAATATATATGCATTTCACTGTTGCAGTTAATTGTGGCAAAAGGGTTTAATGGTCTATTTCAGTACAAAAAGAAAATTATGTTCTCAGTTCACAGTTGCAGTTATTTGTGGTGAAAGCATTTAGTGGCCTATTTCAGTACAAATATATATATATATATATATATATATATATATATGCACTTCACTCTTGCTGTTATTTGTGGTGAATGCGTTTAGTGGCCTATTTCAGTACAGAAATAAAAATATATACGCATGTCACTGTTGAAGTTATTTGTGGCTAAATTGTTTAGTGGTCTATTTTATTACAAAAATAAAAATATATACGCACTTCACTGTTGTTGTTATTTGTGGAGAATGCGTTTAGTGGCCTATTTCAGTACAGAAAGAAAAATATATACTCACTTCACTATTGCAGTTATTAGTGGCGACATTTTAGTGGCCTATTTTAGTACAAAAATAAAAATATAAACGCACTTCACTGTTTCGGTTATTTGTGGTAAATGCGTTTAGGGGCCTATTTCAGTTCAAAAAGAAATATATATACACACTTCTTGGTACCTGCTATTTGGGTTAAATGAATTTAGTGGTCTATTTCAGTACAAAAAGAAAAAAATATACGCACTTCACTGTTACTGTTATTTGTCAGCAGTCACATCATCAATAAATACAAGAGAACCAGTTCTATTGGCAGCCATACATGCCAATGCCATGACACTACCACCACCATGCTTCACTGATCAGGTGGTATGCTTAGGATCATGAGCAGTTCCTTTCCTTCTCCATATTCTTCTCTTCCCATCACACTGGTACAAGTTGATCTTGGTCTCATCTGTCCATAGGATGTTGTTCCAGAACTGTGAAGGCTTTTTTAGATGTTGTTTGGCAAACTCTTCTCTGGCCTTCCTGTTTTTGAGGCTCACCAATGGTTTACATCTTGTGGTGAACTCTCTGTATTCACTCTGGTGAAGTCTTCTCTTGATTATTGACTTTGACACACAAACACCTACCTCCTGGAGAGTGTTCTTGATCTGGCCATCTGTTGTGAAGGGTGTTTTCTTCACCAGGGAAAGAATTCTTCGGTCATGCACTACAGTTGTTTTCTGTGATATTCCTGGTCTTTTGGTGTTGCTGAGCTCACCAGTGCATTCCTTCTTTTTAAGAATGTTCCAAACAGTTGTTTTGGCCACGCCTAATGTTTTTGCTATCTCTCTGATGGGTTTGTTTTGTTTTTTCAGCCTAATGATGGTTTGCTTCACTGATTGTGACAGCTATTTGGATCTCATCTTGAGAGTAGACAACAACAGATTCCAAATGCAAATAGCACACTTGAAATGAACTCTGGACCTTTTATCAGCTCATTTAAATTGGGATAATGAGGGAATAACACACACCTGGCCTTGGAACAGCTGAGAAGCTAATTGTCCTATTTCTTTTGGTCTCTTAACAAGTGGGAGGCACATATGCAAAGTGTTGTAATTCCTACACCGTTCACCTTATTTGGATGTAAGTACCCTCAAATTAAAGTCTGCAGTTAAAGCACATCTTGTTTGTTTCACTTCAAATCCATTGTGGTGGTGTATAGAACCAAAAATGTTAGAATTGTGTCGATGTCCCAATATTTATGGACCTGACTGTATATACCTGCAGTATCGCAGCAGAACCGCACACAACTGCCGCACATTACAAATGCACTATAATATACTTTCTAACATAGGAAGTATATTATAACATTGTACAAGGAAGGCAATCCATTAGAATATACATAGAAATAAAACGTAACCTTTAATAATGTTACTATGAGGATCCATTCACACGTCTGTAAGTGTTTTGCGGATCCTCCGAAACACGGACACCAGCAATGTGCATTCCGCAATTTGCGGACGACACTTCGCCGGTACTATAATAGAAAATGCCTAATCTTGTCTGCATTTGCAGACAAGAATAGGACATGTTCTATTTTTCTGCGGAAACGGAAGCACGGATGTGGAAGTGCGGATCCGCAAATGCGGATGTGGATCCGCAAATGCGGATGCGGACAACACATTCCGGCCCCATTGAAAATGAATGGGTCTGCACTCGTTCCGCAAAATTACGGACCAATTTTGCGGACGTGTGAATGGAAAAGATATCCCTCAAAATGAAAATTAATTTGATTATTAAAGTTAAGCAAAAAGCATAGATGTGGTAGGCAATAACAAGTGCTCGGCGGCACTAAATTAGGGGCTCAGCGGAACCAACTCAGAAATCATATGTCCTACCACAATCGGGGGGGGGGGGGGGAGGGTTCCAGTGCACATCCATGAATCCCAGAGGGAAAGTAAATAACATCTATCCCTGGGCTAGATGATGATGTGGTATTGAAGGACAGGGTGGGCAAAGAACTGTCCCTGATATTGCCCTACAGGGGGGTGCTATTTTGGCCCTGATAGCCTAACCACAGACCACCCGCCCTGATAAGAGCGACCCCATCCGGAACCTTAACCTATATAAAAATGGCCCTAGTAAGCCCCTAGCCCCCTGACTTCCAGGTGATCACTATATAGATCTATGTGTTTTTGACTCATTATAAAAGTATATTATAAGTATATTGCACCCCTCTGTGTATGACACCTATCAATAGTACACCTATACAAGTCCTTAAAAGGACTTTTGTGGCCCTATTAGCTAGCGTTTGGTGTCCCTAACAGCCTGTACCTGCTCCACACAACCTCTCCCTACACTGGCAATACACTGAATGTAAAATGGCTGTCAGATCAGGTTTATTTATAAGGTAGGGGGTATGTCCATGTGCTGAAACGTCTCAATTGGATGTCCTGTACCACCTGATGGATGTGTCATGGGTCAAACTTCTTCACAATGTAAAAGAATATGGCGGGTGTGAATATTTCCATATGTTCGCATGTTCGGCGAATCGCAAACATGCAACGTTCGCCGTGAAAGGCCATCTCTAGCAGACAGTACTTGATGACGATGATGTAGCTTATCGCACTTGAGAGCCGGATAATAAGGGGCTTCATTTTTTTTCTTTATATAATAATGTAATATAAAATCCGATGTCTCCATGATAAGTCTGCAGTGTTTGGGCCCTGTGTGGTTTCTACACACTTTCAAAAGAATCCTTCAGTGGGGAGAATAGATGCCGGATGACCCAAAAGCTCTATGAACTTCCCAGTAGCTTCTGTAGGAAACAGCGGTTCATTATTTTTTTTTTATTACTTTATTTTTCTTTTCTTTTTTTTGGTAAATCAACAGTCAGTAAAAACACCATTTAGATCTTCCGCATATTCATAGTTACAATAAATTATTAAATACTCACTAATTTGTCGAAAAGAAAAATAATGCATCACAAATAAGCAGTGAGTAGCCATTTCATAATCCGTACATCCTCCTTTCCACCCTCCCTTCCCCCACCAAGCCTCATTGTCTCGGGGGCCACACACGGCGGACAAGTCGGAGGGTCCTCATAACAGTTAGGGCTATCAACATTCTTTTGGCCAAAATGACCAGGTTTTTTTCCAGTTTAGTCTCTGTTGATTCTCTTGGATTATGAACCAATCATAGATCTTCACTTTTGATACTAGTTGACGCCATTCTGCTATATACAGGGGTAGTTATGGTTTGAATCTTGATGAAGCTTTGTCTTCTCATTGTCTGTAGCTACTATAGGCCTGTTCATGCCAGGCAGGTTCCCCCAGAAGTATCTGGCTCAATGAGCAGCCGATACAGGACTTGCATCAATCTTGACAGGATTTGTCTCCAGTTGGAGAGAAATAGTTTTTTAGAATGCTTTCTCCATCGCAACATCGTTCTCGAATAACCAGAAGACTGTCCGATTCTCTCCTGTCTTATGCAACACTTATTTTTTTTAAATTAAATTAATTAATTATTTAATATTAAATGGAACCAAAACGTGTTTAAAATTATAAGAAACTAAACTTAAATTCGACAATATATTATCCCAATCTTCGATGGAAATTCACGGACAATCAATTTGATAAGTCTTGTGCTGGAGAACGTGTATTATTAAATCGTGCAGAGCCAAAGTTACCTCCTCATGCTGCTGCCACCTCCACACCTTGTTGTCGTGACACTCTGTGGCCTCCTCATGCTGCTGCCACCTCAACAATCTGTTGTCATCATGCTACTCTGTGGCTTCCTTATGCTGCTGCCGCTCTCTGTAATCTCTCGTCGTCGTGCCACTCTGTGACCTCCTCATACTGCTGCCACTTCAACAGTCTGTCATTGGGACACTCTGTGGTCTCCTCATGCTTCCGGCACCTCCAGGCTCTGTCATTGTGCTACTCTGTGGCTTCCTGATGCTGCCGCCACATCCAGACTGTGTCATTGTGCCACTCGGTGGCCTGCTCCTGATGCTGCCGTGACCTCCAGACTCTGTAATTGTGCCACTTGGTGGCCTCCTCATACTGCTGCCACCTCCAGACTGTGTCATTGTGCCACTTGGTGGCCTTCTCCTGATGCTGCTGACACCTTCAGACTCTCATTGTGCCACTCGGTGGCCTTGTCCTGATGCTGCTGATGCCATCTCTAGACTGTGTCATTGTGCCACTCGGTGATCTTCTCCTGATGCTGCTGCCACCTCCAGACAGATTGTGCCACTTGGTGGCCTTCTCATACTGCTGCCAACTCCAGACTCTTTCCTTGTGCCACTCAGTGGCCTTCTCATGATGCTGCTGCCGCTACCTCCAGACTTTTATTGTGCCATTCGGTGGCCCTCTCCTGATGCTGTTGCTGCTGCCTCCTTCTCCAAACTCTGTCATTGTGCCACTTTGTGGCCTTCTCCTGATGCTGCCGCCACATGCAGACTGTCATTGTGCCATTGTGCCACTTGGTTGTCTCCTCATTCTGCTGCCACCTCCATACTCTGTCATTGTGCCTCTCGGTGGCCTTCTCCTGATGCTACTGCAATCTACAGACTGTCATTGTTCCACTCAATGGCCTCTTGATGCTGCCACCATCTCCAGGCTGTCCTTGTGCCGCTCTGTGGCCTACTCATTCCGCTGCCACCTCCAGACCCTGTCATTGTGCCACTCTGTGGCCTCCTCATACTGCTGCCACCTACAGACGTTTTCCTTATAGAAACATAGAAACATAGAATGTGTCGGCAGATAAGAACCATTTGGCCCATCTAGTCTGCCCAATATATCTGAATCCTATGAATAGTCCCTGGCCCTATCTTATATGAAGGATAGCCTTATGCCTATCCCATGCATGCTTAAACTCCTTCACTGTATTTGCAGCTACCACTTCTGCAGGAAGGCTATTCCATGCATCCACTACTCTCTCAGTAAAGTAATACTTCCTTATATTACTTTTAAACCTTTGCCCCTCTAATTTAAAACTGTGTCCTCTTGTGGTAGTTTTTCTTCTTTTAAATATGCTCTCCTCCTTTACCGAGTTGATTCCCTTTATGTATTTAAAAGTTTCTATCATATCCCCTCTGTCTCTTCTTTCTTCCAAGCTATACATATTAAGGTCTTTTAACCTTTCCTGGTAAGTTTTATCCTGCAATCCATGTACTAGTTTAGTAGCTCTTCTCTGAACTCTCTCTAGAGTATCTATATCCTTCTGGAGATATGGCCTCCAGTACTGCGCACAATACTCCAAGTGAGGTCTCACCAGTGTTCTGTACAGCGGCATAAGCACTTCACTCTTTCTACTGCTTATACCTCTCCCTATACATCCAAGCATTCTGCTGGCATTTCGTGCTGCTTTATTACATTGTCTTCCCACCTTTAAGTCTTCTGAAATAATTACTCCTAAATCCCTTTCTTCAGATACTGAGGTCAGGACTGTGTCAAATATTCTATATTCTGCCCTTGGGTTTTTACGCCCCAGGTGCATTATCTTGCACTTATCCACATTAAATTTCAGTTGCCAGAGTTCTGACCATTCTTCTAGTTTTCCTAAATCCTTTTCCATTTGGCTTTTCCCTCCAGGAACATCAACCCTGTTACATATCTTTGTGTCATCAGCAAAAAGACAAACCTTACCATCGAGGCCTTTTGCAATATCACTTATGAAGATATTAAACAAAATTGGTCCCAGTACAGATCCCTGTGGAATCCCACTGGTAACATGACCTTGTTTTGAATGTTCTCCATTGACTACAACCCTCTGTTGTCTGTCACTCAGCCACTGCCTAATCCACTCAACAATATGGGAGTCCATGCTCAATGACTGCAGTTTATTGATAAGTCTTCTATGTGGGACAGTGTCAAAAGCCTTACTAAAATCTAGATATGCGATGTCTACTGCACCGCCACCGTCTATTATTTTAGTCACCCAGTCAAAAAAATCTATAAGATTTGTTTGACATGATCTCCCTGAAGTAAACCCATGTTGTTTTTCATCTTGCAATCCATGGGATTTTAGATGTTCCACAATCCTATCCTTTAGTAGGGTTTCCATTAATTTGCCTACTATTGATGTCAGACTCACTGGTCTATAGTTGCTTGATTCCTCCCTACTACCTTTCTTGTGAATGGGCACGACATTTGCCAATTTCCAATCTTCCGAGACGACTCCTGTTACTAATTGTCATGGAACCATGAACCAGACGTACAACAAGAGATAAGTGGAAAATAAGAAGGTTTTATTGAAGAGCAAGCCGTAAGCAAAGTCCGAACGGATGGCTAAACCGAAGCAGGGTCTTGCGGAGACAGAGGTCAGGAACCAGAAGGGTAGTCAGACGAAGCCAGGAACAGGAACCAACGGGGTAGTCAGACGAAGCCGGAATCAGGAACCAACGGGGTAGTCAGACGAAGCCGGAATCAGGAACCAACGGGGTAGTCAGACGAGGCCAGGATCAGGAACCAGAAGCAGCAGCAGTCTTGGAAGCATGTGAACACAGGAGGACCAAGCAAGGAACTGAAGCCACAGACCTCCTATATATATGAGCTGGGCATCCAGCTCCTCCCAGTGGGAAGGAGGAGCCACAGGGTGGGAGGCTACAAGAAAACCCAGAAACCAAGATGGCCGCCAGCACATGTCAAACGAAGGGAACAGCAAGGAGGTAAGACCATGACAGTACCTCCCCCTCAAGGGCCCCTCCTCCGCGGAGTAAGGAACGGTTTCTGAGGGAAGCGTGCGTGGAAGGCTCGGAGCAAAGCAGGAGCATGGACATCTGCGGAGGGAACCCAGGAACGCTCCTCTGGACCATAACCACGCCAATGGACCAAAAACTGCACCCGGCCGCGGACCAGGCGTGAGTCCAGGATATTGCTCACCTCATACTCCTCACGATTGCCCACTTGGACCGGACGAGGCCGAGGAATCGAGGAAGTGAAACGATTACACACCAGTGGCTTCAACAGGGAGACATGAAACACGTTGGAGATCCGCATGCCAGGAGGAAGCGCAAGGGCATAGGCTACCGGGTTTACCCTGCGAAGCACTCGGAAGGGACCAACAAAGCGAGGCGCCAGCTTGGGAGTGGGCACTCGAAGGTTGAGGTTGCGGGTGGACAACCATACGCGGTCTCCGACCTGGTAGGAAGGAGCGGGCGCTCGTCTGCGATCAGCCTGGAGTTTCTGGCGCTGCGCAGAGACCTCAAGGGACCTCTGGATCTGTACCCAAGAAGCACGTAGGACGGAAAGGTGATCCTCCACAGCCGGAATATCCTGGGGAGAGAATACCTCCGGTAACACGGCAGGTTGGAACCCATAATTGGCCATGAAGGGAGACGTCCCAGAGGAAGAGTTCACCGCCGTGTTCCTGGCAAACTCAGCCCAAGGCAGGAGGTCAACCCAATTGTCTTGGTGATCGGAGACATAGCAACGAAGGAATTGCTCCAAGGCCTGATTGGATCGTTCTGCGGCCCCATTGGACTGAGGGTGGTAGGCCGAGGAGAAAGAGAGATGAATCCCCAACTGGGAGCAAAAGGCGCGCCAGAACCTGGACACAAACTGACTCCCCCGATCCGACACAATCTCCTTGGGCAAACCGTGCAACCGGAAGACCTCCCTGGCAAAAATCGAGGCCAACTCTTGTGCAGAGGGTAACTTCTTGAGAGGAACACAGTGGCACATTTTGGAAAACCGATCCACAATCATGAGAATGACCGTATGGCCTCGGGATGCAGGGAGGTCCACAATGAAATCCATCCCCAGGTGTGACCATGGACGCTCCCCGGTGGCTATGGGTTGCAAAAGGCCCAACGGAAGGTGCCGAGGGGACTTACTCTGGGCACAAACGGAGCATGCCGCTACATATGCGGCGATGTCGGAACGTAGAGAAGGCCACCAGAACAGACGTGAAACCGCCCAGGACAGCTGATTCTTTCCAGGGTGCCCCGCGGCCTTGGAGTTATGGTAGGTTCGCAACAACCGAGTGCGCAACTCCTCAGGCACAAAACATCTGCCGTTGGGTCTCCCAGAGGGAGCACCAGATTGAGCCGCCAAAATCTGCTCACCCAGAGGAGAAGTCAGGCTGGTGCGAATAGCGGCCAGGATCTGATTCGGGGGTATGACCGTAGTCGGAATCGACTCCTCCCCGGACAGCTCGGAGTACTGCCGTGATAAGGCATCCGCTCTGATGTTCTTGGAGCCGGGTAGGTAGGAGACCACGTAATTAAAACGTGACAAGAACAGAGCCCATCTGGCCTGACGTGGTGTCAATCTCTTGGCCTCAGAGAGGTAGGTCAGATTCTTGTGGTCCGTCAGGATGAGAACCGGAACCACCGAGCCCTCGAGCAAGTGCCTCCATTCTTTAAGGGCCTGCACGATGGCCAATAACTCCCTGTCACCAATCTGATAGTTGCACTCCGCGGAAGACAGTTTCCGGGAGTAAAACCCACAAGGAAGCAGAGGTCCCTCTGGTGTTCTACGCTGAGACAGGAGGGCGCCTACTCCCGTCTCAGACGCGTCCACCTCGAGGACAAAAGGCAACCCAGGGTTGGGATGCGACAGAATCGGAGCCGACACAAAGGCGGACTTTAGAGCCTCAAAAGCTCGGATGGCCTCGAGCGGCCAGACCTGAGGATTACTGCCCTTCCTGGTCAGATCCGTGAGAGGCTTGGCTAGCATGGAAAAGTCCCTGATGAACTTCCGATAATAATTGGCGAAGCCCAAAAAGCGCTGCAGGGCACGAAGCCCACTGGGCTGGGGCCACTGTAAGACAGCCGAAACCTTCTCAGGATCCATGGAGAACCCCTCAGCGGAAATGATGTAACCTAAGAAGGTTACCTGGGATCGGTGAAATTCGCATTTCTCAAGCTTACCGAACAGCTTGTTCTCTCGTAAGCGTTGCAACACTCGTCTGACATCCAGAATGTGGGCCTCCATTGATGCAGAATATACCAAGATGTCATCCAAATAGACCACCACACACTGCTGCAACAGGTCACGGAAAACATCGTTGATGAATTCCTGGAAGACTGCGGGCGCATTGCACAACCCAAAGGGCATAACCAAGGATTCATAATGACCGGTCCTGGTGTTAAACGCGGTCTTCCACTCATCGCCCGCCTTGATCCTTACCAGGTTATATGCCGCCCTCAGGTCGAGTTTGGTAAAGACCGTGGCCCCTTTGAGGCGATCGAACAGCTCGGAAATCAAGGGTATCGGGTAAGCGTTCTTGATCGTGATGCGATTGAGACCCCTGTAATCGATGCAAGGCCTCAACTCGCCGCCCTTCTTTTTCACAAAGAAAAATCCAGCCCCTGCCGGGGACGAGGATTTGCGAATGTGTCCGCGTGAAAGCGCCTCCCTCACGTACTCCTCCATGGCCTCATTCTCCGCTACCGACAGTGGATAGACTTTGCCACGAGGAGGAACGGCACCGGATTGTAACTCTATGGCACAATCGTATGGGCGGTGCGGAGGTAGGGCAACCGCGCGCACCTTATCGAATACATCCCGGTACTCTTCGTATTCAGGAGGCAACAGAGAGTCCGAGGAAGTACACAGCAACTTGACAGGCCCATGGATGCAACTAGCCCCACACTGCGGTGACCACGAGAGGATCTCGACCGATCTCCAATCGAAAGTCGGATTATGCTTCTGGAGCCAGGGGTACCCCAAGACCACCGAGTAGTGTGGAGACGAAATAACCTGGAGACAGACCGACTCTCTGTGAACGGCACCAATGGCTATCCCCACTGGAAGGGTCTCATGAGTCACGTGTGGCGGCAGAAGGGGTCTGCCGTCTATCGCCTCAAGAGCCAGTGGGGAACCTCGAGGCTGCAGAGGAATGGAATTGGCGGCAACGAACACTCTATCAATGAACAAACCACCAGCACCAGAGTCCACCAACGCCTGGGTCATCACGGAGCCCCCGACCCAGGAGAGGACAACCGTGATCAGTGGTTTGTCAACACGGGAAACCGGGGACGAGGAGACTCCACCCAAGATCTGCCCCCGACAGGACCTCAGGTGCGAGCGTTCTCCCGGACGGTTCGGACATGCCAACCGAAAATGCCCACCGAGACCACAGTACATGCATCGGCCCTCGCGTCTCCGGAGTACCCTCTCCCCCTCAGACAGGCGAGCAAACCCCCGCTGCATGGGTTCACCCCCAGACAAGTCATCCCCAGGAGGCGTGGGAGGAGAGGGAGGCACGGGTGGGACAGCAAACGTAGGCGCCAATCTGTTAGGAGACCTCCGCAGGCTCTCCTTAAAGGAAGGTCTCTCCCTGAGTCTGGTGTCAATCAAAATCAGGAAAGAAATAAGAGACTCGAGCTCCACTGGTAGGTCCTTAGCTGCAACCTCATCCTTCAAGGCATCCGAGAGACCATGAGAGAAAGCAGCGACCAGAGCCTCATTATTCCAGCCCACCTCTGCTGCCAGGGTACGAAACTCAATGGCGTATTCAGCTACGGATCGTGAACCCTGTCTGATGGACATAAGGAGCTTCGCAGCAGAGGCAGCACGAGCCGGCACATCGAATACCTTCCGAAGAGAAGCAACAAAACCGGAAAACTCGGCAACCACCGGATTGTTGTTCTCCCATAAAGGGCTGGCCCAGGCCAAGGCCTTGTCCGAGAGCAGCGAGATCAAGAAGCCCACCCTTGATCTCTCAGTAGGAAAGGCATGTGGCAGCAACTCGAAGTAAATGCCCACCTGGTTAAGGAAACCTCGGCACTGAGTTGGCTCTCCCCCAAAGCGCTGTGGAAGGGGGGCAGAACCGGTCATACCCTGAAACACCACAGGCGCAGCAACAGGTGTCAGGGTAGACTCTGGCGCAACAACCGGAGCGGCAGTAGGAGCGGGCCCAGGAGCGACAACCGACCCATCGGCAACGGAAGCTAAATGAGCCGTGCGTTCAAGCAGGGTTTGCAACGCCACAGCGAACCGACCCAACAGGTGATCCTGCTGATCAAGTCTGGCAACCAGCGTAGGTAGCGAGGGTGGCCCTGTACCGTCAGAATTCATGGCTTGGTCCTAATGTCATGGAACCATGAACCAGACGTACAACAAGAGATAAGTGGAAAATAAGAAGGTTTTATTGAAGAGCAAGCCGTAAGCAAAGTCCGAACGGATGGCTAAACCGAAGCAGGGTCTTGCGGAGACAGAGGTCAGGAACCAGAAGGGTAGTCAGACGAAGCCAGGAACAGGAACCAACGGGGTAGTCAGACGAAGCCGGAATCAGGAACCAACGGGGTAGTCAGACGAAGCCGGAATCAGGAACCAACGGGGTAGTCAGACGAGGCCAGGATCAGGAACCAGAAGCAGCAGCAGTCTTGGAAGCATGTGAACACAGGAGGACCAAGCAAGGAACTGAAGCCACAGACCTCCTATATATATGAGCTGGGCATCCAGCTCCTCCCAGTGGGAAGGAGGAGCCACAGGGTGGGAGGCTACAAGAAAACCCAGAAACCAAGATGGCCGCCAGCACATGTCAAACGAAGGGAACAGCAAGGAGGTAAGACCATGACACTAATGATTGGTTAAATAAATCTGTTAACGGTTTTGCCAGCTCACCACTAAGCTCTTTTAATAATTTTGGGTGTATCTCATCAGGCCCCTGTGACTTATTTGTCTTCACTTTAGACAGCAAACTTAGAACATCTTCCTCTGTAAAGACACATGCATCAAACGATTTAATAGTCATCCTTTCTAGTGGAGTTCCTTCTCCTTTTTCTTTTGTAAAAACTGAACAGAAGTATTCATTAAGGCAGTCGGCTAGCCCTTTATTCTCTTCTACATACCTTCCGTCCTTTGTTTTTAATTTAGTTATTCCTTGTTTTAATTTCCTTTTTTCATTTATATATCTGAAGAATGTCTTATCCCCTTTTTTCATAAACTGAGCTAGTTTTTCTTCTGCCTGAGCTTTAGAAGTTCTTATAACTTGCTTGGCCTCTTTCTGCCTAATCTTGTAGATTTCCTTATCTTCATTGCTCTGGGTTTTTTTTATAATTACAAAATGCTAGCTTTTTATTTTTAATGATTTGGGCCACTTCTGCTGAGTACCACAGTGGTCTCTTCCTTTTTTTGCTTTTACTGACAAGTCTAATGCAATTTTCTGTTGCCTTCAATAATGCACCTTTTAAGTAGTCCCATTTCTCCTGGACTCCATGTAATCCGTTCCAGTCTGATAAGGACTCATTTATGACTAATTTCATTTTTGAAAAGTCTGTTTTTCTAAAATCTAAAACTTTTGTTTTTGTGTGGTGGGACTCTTTCACAGTTCTTATATTAAACCACACTGACTGATGATCACTAGATCCCAAGGTTTCGCCTACAATGACATCATATACCGAATCCCCATTTGTGAATATCAAATCCAAAATGGCCTCCCTCCGGGTTGGCTCCTCAACCATTTGTTGTAGGGATAACCCCAGTAGGGAATTTAGAATATCTGTACTCCTGGTAGAACTTGCTATTTTGGTTTTCCAGTTTATATCTGGAAGATTGAAATCTCCCATAATGATAACTTCTCCTTTCATTGTCATTTTAACTATTTCTTCAATTAGTAGATCATCTAGTTCTTTAACTTGATCAGGTGGTCTATATATCACACCTACACGAGTTACTGCATGATTAGCAAACTGCAACGTAACCCAAACTGACTCTATGTTGGCCTCACCAACTTGTATTAGGTTAGATTTAATGCTATCTTTCACATACAGGGCCACTCCTCCTCCTTTCTTGCCTTCTCTGTCTCTTCTGTATAAAGAGTACCCTGGTATGGTTATGTCCCAGTCATTTCTTTCATTAAACCATGTCTCCGTAACAGCCACTAAATCTACATTCTCAGATGCCATTATTGACCCAAGTTCATTGATTTTTTTACCTAAACTGCGAGCATTTGTAGACAGGACTCTGAGCTTATCATTCCTTGTTCAACTCAGTGGATTTTTCATTAAGTTGCTGCCGCCATCTCCTGACTTTGTCATTGTACCACTTGGTGGTCTTCTCCTGATGCTGTTGATGCTGCCGCCTCCTCCAGACTGTAATCGTGCCACTTGGCGGCCTTCTCCTGATGCTGCAGCCACCTACAGACTTTCATTGTGTCACTCGGTGGCTTTTTCATACTGCTGCCAACTCCAGACTCTTTCCTTGTGCCACTTAGTGGCCTTCTCATGAGGCTGCTGCTGCTGCCGCCACCTCCAGACTCTGTCCTTGTACCACTCAGTGGCCATCTCATGATGCTGCTGCTGCCGCCACCTCCAGACTCTGTCATTGTGCCACTCAATGGCCTTCTCCCAATGCTGCCGCCACCTCCAGACTATCGTTGTGTCACTCGGTGGCCTCTTCATACTGCTGCCACCTCCAGACTCTTTGCTTGTGCCACTTGGTGGCCTTCTCATGATTCTGCTGCTGCCGCCGCCACCTCCAGACCCTGGCCCTGTACCACTCAGTGGCCTTCTCATTGTTCCACTCAGTGTCATTCTCCTGATGCTGCTGATGCTGCTGTCGCCACCTCCAGACTCTGTCATTGTGCCACTCGGTGGCCTTCTCCTGATGCTGCTGCTGTCATCTCCAGACTGTGTCATTGTGCCACTCGGTGATCTTCTCTTGATGCTGCTGCCACCTCCAGACTGTCATTATGCCACTCGGTGGCCTACTCATACTACTGCCATCTCCATACTCTGTCATTGTGCCACTTGGTGGCCTCCCTATACTGCTGCCAACTCCAAACTCTGTCATTGTGCCACTTGGTGGCCTCCTTATACTGCTGTCACCTTCCAACTGCGTCATTGTGCCGCTCGGTGGCCTCCTCATACTGCTTCCAACACCAGACTATGTAATTGTGCCACTCGGTGGCTTTCTCCTGATGCTGGCAAGTTCATATTCTCTCATTGTGCCACTCAGTGGCCTCCTCATACTGCTTTCACCTCCCGACTGTGTCATTGTGCAACTTGTTGGCCTCCTTATACTGTTGCCACCTCAAGACTATGTCATTTTTCCACTTGGTGGCCTCCTCAAACTGCTTCCAACTCCAGACTCTGTAATTGTGCCACTCAGCGGCCTTCTCCTATTGCTGCTGCTGCCACTTCTAGTCTCTGTCATTGTGCCACTTTGTGACCTTCTTCTGATGCTGCAGCCACCTCCAGACTGTTATTGTGCCACTCAGTGGCCTTTTCCTGATGCTGCTGCTACCTCAAGACTGTCATTGTGCCATTCGGTGGCCTCCTCATACTGCTGCCACCTCCAGACTCTTTTCTTGTGCCACTTGGTTGCCTTCTCATGATGCTGCTGCTGCCGCCACCACCTCCAGGCCCTGGCCCTGTACCACTCAGTGGCCTTTTTCTGATGCTGCTGCCACCTCGAGACTCTGTCATTGTACCACTTAGTGGCCTTCTCCTGATGCTGCTGCTGACACCTCCAGACTCTGTCATTGTTCCACTTAGTGTCATTCTCCTGATGCTGCTGTTGCTGCTGTTGCCACCTCCAGACTCTGTCATTTTGCCACTCGGTGGCCTTCTCCTGATGCTGCCGCCACCTTCAGACTGCGTCATTGTGCCACTCGGTGATCTTCTCTTGATGCTGCTGCCACCTCCAGACTGTCATTATGACACTTGGTGGCCTATTCATACTACTGCCATTTCCATACTCTGTCATTGTGCCACTCGGTGGCCTTCATATACTGCTGCCAACTCCAGACTCTGCAATTGTGTCACTTGATGGCTTTCTCCTGATGCTGGCACGTCCAGATTCTGTCATTGTGCCACTTGGTAGCCTCCTTATACTGCTGTCACCTTCCGACTGCGTCATTGTGTCGCTCGGTGGCCTCCTCATACTGCTGCCAACACCAGACTCTGTAATTGTGCCACTTGGTGGCTTTCTCCTGATGCTGGCAAGTCCATATTCTCTCATTGTGCCACTCGGTGGCCTCCTCATACTGTTGCCACCTCAAGACTATGTCATTTTGCCACTCGGTGGCCTCCTCAAACTGCTGCCAACTCCAGACTCTGTAATTGTGCCACTTGGTTGCCTTCTCCTAAAGCTGCCAACTACAGACTGTTTCATTGTGCCATGCGGTGGCCTCCTCATACTGCTTCCACCTCCAGAGCTTGTCATTGGGCCACTCTGTGGTCTCCAAATGCTGCTTCCACATCACCACTATGTCATAAGTCCACTCTGTAGACTACTCAGGCTGTTCCCTGTAGCTGGCCAGCTAAGACCTGTCCTAGGTTGCTAACATAGCTCATATGTTTATACAGCTACCAATATCCTTAATACAGTTCCTATGTTTGTGTGTTAAAGACAAAAGCAGAGTTACTTACAGTGACTTCATGTTTGGATGTTTGGATGTTTGGATGTCATATATATATATATATATATATATATATATATATTTATATATATATATATAGTGTTCACAGATGCAGAAAAGATAATATTCATTATATGGATGTGAGGTAAGCTCAATCACACAGTAGAAACAACAGAAAGCATAGAGTTAAACTATTGTTGCTGGGCAGTAGTCTTGGCCAATCACAGCCAGCCTCACACACAACAGGAGTTTTGACCAATTACAGCCAGCCTCACACACAGCTTGTGTGGGAAATCCCCTTAGCAGGAATCATTATTCATCAGAGGGGAGGAGATGAACAGACACACACGCCACTAAGAGCTGTGTTTTATGGAAGCATAGAGGCCAAAATAGGTATTTAAAAACAGTTATATAATGTTCCTACTGTTAATATAGTGATTAGAACTGTATACTGAACCAGTTATATGTGTGTTTACTTACAGTTCCACCAAATTCAATCGCATACAAACGAACTACTGAGCCATACAAATTAAACAAAGTTCACAATCCAAATTCAAATTCCATATTGCAAACCAAATTGCATACAACCATACCAAATCATACTCAACCAATCTGCAAATAGTTACTGCTAACTGCATACTGCAAATTGCGACCCAATTTAGCAAGTAGAATTATTAGTTAGACCTCAGATATACCTCTCAGAGAGATCATAAAGTGCTTACATAACTTAAAGTGAGAGTACAGATACTGAAGAGAGAAATATATCCACCATTTTATGTTGAATGACAAGATTGGACAGTTGAACCACCATCTTATGCATACCGCCATTTTATGAATCTTTATGCAACATGTGTTTTGTACATGTTCTATTTGCTGCTGCAGTGGCGGCAGTGTTATATGAAGAAAAGTTGAAGTTAATATAGATGTTATTTCAAGCATTTGGTGTGCTCTTTAAACCTACTGTTTCCATAAAATGGCACTAGAGGAATTACAGAGCAGAGATTTTGTTTGATCCATGGGTACGCCCATCAATATTGAATGCTGAGTGTATGAAAGATGCTTGATGCCCTGATGTTGCCTGAGAAGGTAGAGGCTAAATTATTACCTGAAGGCTACGCTGGAAGTCTGTGTGATACAGGATGGCTACCTAAAGAGGATAGAATTAGAACATGGGCAAGAGAGAGAAGGTGTGATTGGGTTCTGTGATGGATGGTGTCACCACCAGACATCTGAGAAGCTCTGACAGATGCCTTTCAGAACCTCCTCCTTGAGCTTTCTTTTGTTTTGCTTTCATTTTCTCATCTCGTTAGCCTCTCTCAGCTGTCATGTAGTTGCACTGATTGCATCCCTTTAAATCCCTTCCCAGACTGCTTCACTTTGCGGTTTATATTCCTTCCTGGAGTGTGTGCATGCTGATCCTACTTCTGAGTCTTCTACAGATAAGTTTTGTTCATTCATTTGTGTCTTTCTGTTTGCTGGATCCCAGGTGACCCTGACTCCCTCCGTATCAAGTGTAGGGAGCCGGTGGCCGTGTCCCCTCACTATTATAGGCTGTTCAGGTGTTATACAGTCGAGGAACGAGGATATGCGATCATCTACCATTGGGATTTTTGCATAGGCTGAGCAGTCAGGTAGAGAGCCAGGTCTGATGCAGGGCTCTCCCTTTTGTTCCTTAGTTTTGGATCCAGTGAGTCGGATATTCATTTTGTGTCTTCTAGTTTCCTGTACACCTTCCGTGACATTACAAACCACCAAAACCGTCTCAAGCATGGATCCGGTTTCACATTTGACTGAACGCATGCAGGGTCTTTCATTGGAGGTAGCAGATCTCCGTAAGACTCTTTCTCAGTTTCAGGTGACCGGTTCAGCTTGCGTTCATGGAGTTTGTTCTGAGCCTAAGATCTCGCTCCCGGATACGTTCTCCGGGGGTAGTGAGAATTTTGTTTGTTTTAGAGAGGCTTGCAAACTCCATTTTTGCCTACTTCCCCATTCCTCTGGTGATGAGGAACAGAGGGTGGGGATCATCATCTCGCTGCTCAGGGATAACGCTCAGTCCTGGGCCTTTTCGCTGCCGGTGGGGGCACGGCCCCTCCGTTCAGTGGATGAATTCTTTTTAGCCCTGGGTCAGATATATGATGATCCGGATCGTATTGCTCTGGCTGAGTCTAGACTACGTATTTTAAGGGCTCTCCCTTTTGTTCCTTAATTTTGGATCCAGTGAGTCGGATATTCATTTTGTGTCTTCTAGTTTCCTGTACACCTTCCGTGACAGATGGCTCTTGCATTCAACAATGCTGCCACTAGGTTAGTTAAAGGTGAATGCTGTAATAATGATGGGAGAACTATGGGAGTTCCAGGAGGGCATATGCCAAGGTCATCTTACCCATTTCAGACACTGCGGATTGACTGCATTTAGAACAATTGTGGAACAGTGTGAATATGTCTGTGTCTGTATTGATCTCTTTTCAGGATATATGGAGATTTGGCCTGTGGCAAAGTCTACAGCTAAAAGATACTGACTGAGGAGAGAGTACCTACCCCTGGGGTTTTTTTCAATCCAGTACACATCTAACTGGAAGATAGGCCTAAGTCCTTATAAAGTACTCTTTGGGAATCCCCCTAGATTAGGTCTCTATTTCCCCAACAGCTCCAGATGCAGCATAGTAGTTTTCCAAATTATGTTGTCTGTTGCACAAATTGATTGTCTAATATGTATTTCCAAGTTTTAGTTGTTTTCTTGAATCCAGACTGTATAGAAGCGATTCATTCTTTACAATCAGGAGATTTGGTAGTGGTGAAATGTGAGATGTGCGGAAAGACCTAGAGCTACGATTTGAAGATCCACATCAAGTCCTGATAACCGCTGCCACTGCTGTTGAATCGGAAGAAGAGCCTGATTGAATTTATGTGTCATATTGCAATCAAATGCCAGGACTATAAGAGACATTTTTTTTAATGTCATATTGTTTGTTTCATATTGTACAAGGGGGAAATCACAGTCAAATCAAATTCCAACGGTGTCATATTATCAAGATGAGTCATGAACAACTAAGTTGACTTTTTCAGTATAGTGGACGGTAAGACAGATGACAAATAGGACACTTGGTTTTGGTCTGATAAGTACATCTGTGTGACTGGAACTGACCCAGTCTATGGTAATTGTGTTTAAATATGACCATACCAACTGTGAATATTGAAGAGCACTAGTCTGAAGTAATGGGAATATAAACCAGTGGAAAATACCTCTAGAGTGAGTAAAGGTGAAGGTTTGTCGCAAAGAATAACTGTCCTGAAGGGAACACCACCAAACAGTTGTAAACATAATGAGTGTAATCCTCTGTTCCTGTACATTAGAAATCCTATCAAACAGGATTCGGGGGATCCATGTTTTTGGAGCATATGTAAGTGACAAAGATCCCCTAGGAAAATTTAGAATGTTGGTGAGGGAAAAATCTCAAAGTTCAGTTGCATCTGTGGCTCCTACATCCTTACCTATAATTGGCATTGAACATTTTGAAGGCCTTAGAGACAGGATTTATACAGGAAAGCTCTTTGGTGTTTTCCCTCCAGGATATTGTTCTTACTGAATTCAGCTGAATGAGACGAGCAGTGAGTCTGATAGGTCCCGACAGTTTTTTTTATCAACGCAGAAATCTGGTGATTGTGTGGAGATTTGAAACTCCGACCCAGAATGCAGGTAGAATGAAGTTTCCAATGTACCCTGATCAAGTACTGACCCCATTTGTTCTATTCTCACGTCCTGAGTGAGATCAAATCAATAAGCAAAAACAATGTCCGGTCACGACTAAGGAGGTCACTCCCTACATCCTTTGAATCACGTGTATACATGGATGCCATATGAATCTGTAGAAGAGTCTGACAAATTTAAAGCAGAAAGTCAGATAGTTACAGGATTTGACTCATTAATTCCCATGATTAGTTAATTTTAATTCTTTTTATTTCGATTTTGTAAAAACGTATACATTTATACACAGATCACAACAATTTGACAATAAGAAAGTCCATATTACAAATTAATAAATATTATAATTACTTTTTTGTTTTATCCCAAATACCCACCCACCACCCTTAGGGAGAGGGACGGGGAAGATTTTTTTAAAAAAATAATAAAAAGAAAAACTTCCAGCCCTAATATAACCATTTTTTCCATATTTCATCAATTTTTTCTGATTTTTTGATATAGCACTCAGTCACCCGTTCCACTTTAATCAAGTTGACAACTGCTTCTCGCCACTGTTTTACTGTGGGGGGATCTTCCTTTACCCATTTCCTAAGTATAAGGAGTCTAGCTTGAAATAGTACTTTACTCAAAACCAATGGTGTCTCTTTATTTAACTTCAGTTGTTCAGTTGCCCCTAAAATACAAACTACTGGATCTTCAAAAACTTGAACCTCCAAAAATACTAATACTATCTCTGCTATTTCTTTCCAATATTTAAACAGTCTAGGGCATCTCCAAAAACAATGTATTAGGTCTGCATTCTCTCCCCTACATTTTGGGCACTTATCTGAAGCTCTCATGCCCATTCTCTTTAACATCCAAGGGGAACGATGTAATCTATGCACTATAAAAAACTGTGATATCTTATGTGAACCCCTATCAGACACCGCAGCATAACTTCTAAGAGCATCTTTCCATTTCTCTTCCGTAATTCACATGATTAGTAATAGTTAGAGTTGAGCGGACACCTGGATGTTCGGGTTCGAGAAGTTCGGCCGAACTTCCCGAAAATGTTCGGGTTCGGGATCCGAACCCGATCCGAACTTCGTCCCGAACCCGAACCCCATTGAAGTCAATGGGGACCCGAACTTTTCGGCACTAAAAAGGCTGTAAAACAGCCCAGGAAAGGGCTAGAGGGCTGCAAAAGGCAGCAACATGTAGGTAAATCCCCTGCAAACAAATTTGGATAGGAAAATGAATAAAAATAAAAATGAAATAAATAAAAATTAACCAAAATCAATTGGACAGAGGTCCCATAGCAGAGAATCTGGCTTCACGTCACCCACCACTGGAACAGTCCATTCTAAGATATTTAGGCCCCGGCACCCAGGCAGAGGAGAGAGGTCCCGTAACAGACAATCTGGCTTCATGTCAGCAGAGAATCAATCTGCATGTCATAGCAGAGAATCAGGCTTCACGTCAGCCACCAATGCAACAGTCCATTGTCAGATATTTAGGCCCAGCACCCAGGCAGAGGAGAGAGGTCCCGTAACAGAGGATCTGGCTTCATGTCAGCAGAGAATCAGTCTGCATGTCATAGCAGAAAATCAGGCTTCACGTCAGCCACCATATAGCAGAAACCACTAAATTATGAAATTGCTAAATTGGGAATTGTATTTCAACCCAGAACAAAAAATGTGCTTTGACGGACACTAAATAACTTGCCCAGCCACAACAGTACAGCGGTAACGACAGATTTAGCGGGATATAAATTTGAGGCCTAGTATTTAGGCGCTGGGTGACCGGTATGGATTTAGTGACAGAATTAGACTTGGAAATGCACAGTAGCGTGTGTGTGAAGTTATTCTGAATGACCCTATGTGCACCTTGAATATTATATACCCTTTTAGGGATAGATTTCAAATAGCTCTGATATAGCAGAAACCACTAAATTATGAAATTGCTAAATTGGGAATTGTATTTCAACCCAGAACAGAAAATGTGCTTTGACGGACACTAAATAACTTGCCCAGCAACAACAGTACAGCGGTAACGACAGATTTAGCGGGATATAAATTTGAGGCCTAGTATTTAGGCGCTGGGTGACCGGTATGGATTTACTGACAGAATTAGACTGGGATATGGCCAAAAAATAACCACACTATTGCTGGTTAAATGCACTTGGTGTGACAGCTTGACCAACCACACTACTGAGAGTTAAATGCACTTGGTGACAGGCGCAGCTTGCCCCTGATGTAGTATCTGGCCAAAAAATTAACAGACTATTGCTGGTTAAATGCACTTGGTGTGACAGCTTGACTAACCACACTACTGAGGGTTAAATGCACTTGGTGACGGGCGCAGCTTGCCCCTGATGTAGTATATGGCCAAAAAATGAACAGACTATTGCTGGTTAAATGCACTTGGTGTGACAACTTCACCCTGATGTAGGCTTTAGCCAAAAAACAACCACACCATTGAGGGTTAAATGCACTTGGTGACAGGCGCAGCTTGCCCCTGATGTAGTATATGGCCAAAAAATAAACAGACTATTGCTGGTTAAATGCACTTGGTGTGACAGCTTCACCCTGATGTAGGCTTTAGCCAAAAAACAACCACACCATTGAGGGTTAAATGCACTTGGTGACAGGCGCAGCTTGCCCCTGATGTAGTATATGGCCAAAAAATGAACAGACTATTGCTGGTTAAATGCACTTGGTGTGACAGCTTGACCAACCACACTACTGAGGGTTAAATGCACTTGGTGACGGGCGCAGCTTGCCCCTGATGTAGTATATGGCCAAAAAATGAACAGACTATTGCTGGTTAAATGCACTTGGTGTGACAGCTTGACCAACCACACTACTGAGGGTTAAATGCACTTGGTGACGGGCGCAGCTTGCCCCTGATGTAGTATATGGCCAAAAAATTAACAGACTATTGCTGGTTAAATGCACTTGGTTTGACAGCTTGACCAACCACACTACTGAGGGTTAAATGCACTTGGTGACGGGCGTAGCTTGCCCCTGATGTAGTATATGGCCAAAAAATGAACAGACTATTGCTGGTTAAATGCACTTGGTGTGACAGCTTCACCCTGATGTAGGCTTTAGCCAAAAAACAACCACACCATTGAGGGTTAAATGCACTTGGTGACGGGCGCAGCTTGCCCCTGATGTAGTATATGGCCAAAAAATAAACAGACTATTGCTGGTTAAATGCACTTGGTGTGACAGCTTCACCCTGATGTAGGCTTTAGCCAAAAAACAACCACACCATTGAGGGTTAAATGCACTTGGTCGCAGCTTGTGCTGGCGCACCACAAGACACAAAATGGCCGCCGATCACCCCAGAAAAAAGTGACTGACAAACGGTCTGGGCAGCCTAAAAACAGTGAGCAATTGAGTATCAGCAGCTCAATGATCCACAGCTGCAGATCGATCGATTAATCAAGTCCTTTGGAGGAGTTAATCTGCCTAATCTCGCCCTACTGTCGCAGCCGCAACCTCTCCCTACGCTAATCAGAGCAGAGTGACGGGCGGCGCTATGTGACTCCAGCTTAAATAGAGGCTGAGTCACATGGTGCTCTGGCCAATCACAGCCATGCCAATAGTAGGCATGGCTGTGACGGCCTCTTGGGGCAAGTAGTATGACGCTTGTTGATTGGCTGCTTTGCAGCCTTTCAAAAAGCACCAAGAAAGCGTCACAAAAGCGCCAAGAAAGCGACGAACACCGAACCCGAACCCGGACTTTTACGAAAATGTCCGGGTTCGGGTCCGTGTCACGGACACCCCAAAATTCGGTACAAACCCGAACTATACAGTTCGAGTTCGCTCATCCCTAGTAATAGTAATAAAAAATGTAATAAATAAAAATGTAGATTGGATTAACATCTCAATTGTCATCAACAGAGATTTGTGATTTATATCTGTGATGCTGCTAATGGAATCGTGAAACAACTGAACTCTTTCGGTGATGACTTTACAGAACCGACTGGTCTTTGATAGAAGAAAAATGAGGGGTCTACAGGAACTGCTGCATTTACACACTGGACAACACTGCCCCTGATGGAAGGATCACCAAGGATCTGAAGAAAAACTGATGGACTTTATCAAATGAACTGACAGGAAAACTTCTGAAATGAATCACATCATGGCCAGAATAATGTTTTGGGAACTGGTTCAGTGACTACAATGTTTTTAGCATTTGGTTTTAACAGGCTGTTATATAGTTCTCAGTTCTATGAAATTTGTTCTTTAAGAATGTTTAATATATCCATTCACACACTATATATATGTGCTATGCCCCTGTCAAAGACAAAAGTTATTCCATCCTGAAGTAAATAAGACCTTGTTGATGTTTGAGGGGTAAATAGGACAAGGTGAAGGCAAACCCGAAAGGGAGTTGAGGGGACCTGGTGAAGCAATAAGGAAAGTCCAGCTCTTCGCTGTTTAGGGCATTGGAAGAGTAGCTCACTTTGCCTGTTCACCTTTGGTCTATTTCCCGCAAAAAGAGGGATTTGTGAGAGATAGGATTTATATCTCTCTATATATAATGTGAACATTCTGCAGTATACATTTTTGTGTAGTACACATTTTTTTTACACTAGATGGCCACAAACCAGATGTATGTGCCACGTGTGCATTATGGTCAATGGGGGGGGGGGGTATTAGGTTGGAGTTTTCAAATTTGCTGAAACCACTCCTATCAGGTTAAGGAGTCAATACTCTCTTCTTAAGGAACACCTCTTTTGTTATGTCATGTCTGCTATTTAAGTCAATGTAACGAGAATAAAGCTCTCTTCTACCATGGCTCAGGGGGGATGAGAAGATGCTTTCATGAAACCACCTAGTGTGTCTGCTCTCATTATGAAAGCAGTTGTGACGGGGTAATGTGGATAACAGGTACACCAAATAGACAGCATGGGATAACAGTCTGGCCCAGAAGCTAGTGAGGGAGAGACGGTTACCTCCTAGCAATCCCTGAGTCTCTCCCTGACTCCTGACAGTATATGCAAGCCCTGATGGTGGACGAACACATACACTCATACCTAAACCCTGCTAATACTGTAGCAAACCCTAGATTAGGGAATGGGAAATGAGACTGCCGGTACCTTCCACAGTGAAGGGGCCAGCGTCTCCCTGAGACCTAGACTGACACAAACAACACAGAGCAAAAGCAGAACATAGCTTGGGAAGAGAGAGGAACAAGGGATCCACAAACAACCAGCAGGAACTCCAGAAGGAAATATCAACCACATGGTGAGAAGTCAGAGGCAGACTAAAATAGAGCCTCTATCCAGCAAACAAGCCGAACCAGTGGAGAGACCTCTGGAGAGGTGGAATCCCGTCTACAACAACAAACTGAAAGGAAACACCAAGAACCTGTCAGACAGACTCACATGCAGCAAGTCTATCTGATCTCCTCAGATCTCTCACAGGGCCGGCAGTGACAGTATCCCTCTTCTATGGGTGACCTCCGGGCACCCAGGCCCAACCTTATCCGGGTGGGCCCTGTGAAAGGCCTTAAGAAAGCGACTGGCATTGACATCAGTCGCTGGAACCCCACATTCTTTCTTCTGGATCGTAACCCTTCCAATGTACGAGGTACTGAAGGGACCCCCGAAAAACACGTGAGTTAATTATTCTGGAAATTTCAAACTCCAGATTACCATCCACCAAGACAGGAGGAGGTGGCAAGTGAGATGGTTCAGCAGGTTTGACATAGTTTTTCAACAACGACCTGTGGAACACATTATGGATCTTCCAAGTCTGCGGAAGTTCGAGATGAAATGCAACAGATTAACTATGGCAGAGATTTTGTAAGGACCAATACATCTTGGGCCCAACTTCTAGGAGGGCACCTTCAACCTAATGTTCTTAGTGTACAACCACACCAAATCATCTACACACAGGTCCAGGCCAGACATACTTTTCTTGTCAGTCATACGTTTATATCTTTCGCCCATTTAAAAAAAAATTGGTTTGAATCTTCCACCAGATACAGTAGATGACAACGAGGAAGAGAATTTCTCCTCTTCAGGTATACCAGAGGGATCAGTCCCTGAAAAAGTACCAAACTGAGGGTGAAACCCATATGCACCAAACAATGTAACTTATCAGTGGAGTCCTGTCTACGGTTATTTAAAGCAAACTCGGACAAAGACAAACATGAAGACCACTCCTGATTCTAGGAGACAAAACACCTCAAATAAGTCTCCAGGTCCTGATTAGTGCGCTCAGCTTGTCCATTCAACTGGGGATAGAAAGCTGAAGAGAAGGACAACTGAACTCCCAGACGAGAACAGAATGCCCTTCAGAACCTGGAAACAAATTGAGTCCCCTATCCGACACCACATCAGAGGGAATGCCATTTAATTTCACAATGTTATCAATAAACACTTGTGCAAGAGTTTTGGCATTAAGCAAAGCTGATAAAGGTATAAAATGCGCCATCTTACTGAAATGATCCACCACCACCAAAATCACTGTCCTCCCAGAAGAACTAGGAAGATCAGTGATGAAGTCCATGGACAAATGAGTCCAAGAACGGGATGGGATGGACAAAGGAAGAAGAGATCCTGAAGGCCGAGTATGAGTCACCTTGGCACGTGCTCAGGTCTTACAAGCTGCCACATAGCCCTCCACACTTTTACGTAACCCTGGCCACCAGAATCTCCGGGAAATAAGATCCACAGTGGATCTACTCCAAGGGTGTCCCATAAGGATGGTGTTATGATGTTCCTTGAACACTTTGCGCAGAAGACCAGAAGGAACAAATAAAGCCCATAAGGAACAAACAACCTCCCTGGGGGTCAGGAATCAGATGCCTCACCTTGAACATCCAATACCTCAGCCTCAAGTTCAGGATACAGAGCTGACACCACCACCCCATCAGCCAAAATCGGAGCAGGATCCTCCAAATCTCTCCCCCTTCCCCCAGGGAAGCTACACGATAAAGCATCCACCTTGAAGTTTTTGCCCCAGGTTGATAAGTGACAACAAAATTAAATCTGGTAAAAAACAATGACCATCTGACCTGCCTTGGATTAAGACCCTTTGCCGATTGCAGGTAAGCCAGATTCTTATGCTTAGTAATTACAGTAACTCTTCAAAGGCCAATTTAATGGTCAGCAACTCTCTATTACCAACATCATAATTTCTTTCAACAGAAGAGAGTTTTTTAGAAGATAAATCACAAGGACGCCATTTGCCAGGAGAGGGACCCTGCTACAAAACTGCTCTGACTCCCACTTCGGAGGTGTTGTGGAAATGTTATTAGGATGTGTTTTTAATATATTGTGTATTGTCATCATGCCTCTCAGTGTCAGGGTAAACCATTGGAGTGGATATCTTCCTGTGTATGTGGAGACACAGCTGCCGGGCGCAGAGGTCTCCGTCGGCAAATGGTCCATGTGCTATGCGCTGTGCTGTGGGCCAGGGGAGACTGAGGTGTTCAACAGAGCAGTGTTTTCTTGGCGAATGTATGGATGCCGGCTAGGGCCTCCACGCAAGATGCGGATTTGTTGGCTTGGTGTGGATGCATTTATTAAGAGAACAATATATGAAAGAAACGTGCATTTGTTGTCTCTAGTGCGCCTGATCAGCCGCTGGAGATAATGATGTTGTCCTGTAAATAAACATGCATGAGGATCATAGTAACTTTATTTGGCATTGATCACTGAGTAAGGCTGGATAAAGTTCACTCCAGTGGTAATGGGAGATTATTGTATACATGTGTTTTGTTAGCTGGCTATGTTATTTTAAATGATGGTGGTTTCTCATCTTCCTGTATCATCTCTTCCTGTATATCATCACTTCCTGTATCCTTGTTACATGAAGGAAGTGGTTGGGTGACGGGCCTGCCCCTTTCTATTGTTACACCCTTTTGTGACTAAGAAATAAAAGTGAAGAGACTGGGCAGGAAGGGAGGCAGTGCTCAAGAGAACTCAGGATGAAAACACCTTTGTCTGAGTCTTGATGAAGAGATTTAAGTTTCCTTACACAAAGTCTGATACAAGCAAATTTCTACTACAAATATTTCTATTACAGACGTGTCCACCTCCACAATGAAAGGTTGAGACACATCGGGTTACACCAGAATGGGAGCCGCAGCAAAAAACTTCTTTATAGTAAAAAAGGCATGCAATGCCTCATCAGACTAAACTGAGAAATCAACACCCGGTCATATCGGTCAAAGGTTTAACAACAGTAGAATAATTCAGGATACATTTTCTGTAGTAAATGTTAAACCCCAAAAACCGCATCAGCACTAGAGATGGCCTTGCGGTTCACCCGGCGGTCGTTTCACGGCGAACTTTGTGTGTTCACGATTCACTGAACATGCGAACATATGGAGATATTCGTGCCCGCCATATTCTTTTACATTGTGAAGAACTTTGACCCATGGCACATCGATCAGGTGGCACAGGACAGCCAATTGAGACGTTTCAGCACATGGACATACCCCCTACCTTGTAAATAAACCTGATCTGGCAGCCATTTTACATTTTTTGCCAGTGTAGGGAGAGGTTGCTGTGTGGAGCAGGGACAGACTGTTAGGGACACCAAACGCTAGCTAACAGGGCCGCAAAAGTCTTTTTAAGGACTGGTATAGGTGTGCTATCAATAGGTGTGATACACAGAGAGGTGCCATATACTTATAATATACTTTTATAATGAGTCCAAAACATATAGATCTATATAGTGATCACCTGGAAGTGGCCATTTTTATATAGGGTAAAGTTCTGGATGGGGTCAATGGGGGCAGGTGGTCTGTGGTTAGTCTATCAGGGCCAGAATAGCACCCCCTGTAGGGCAATATCAGGGACAGTTCTGTGCCCACCCTGTCCTTCAATACCACATCATCATCTAGCCTAGGGATAGATGGTGTTTGCTTTCCTTCCGGGATTCATGGATGTGCACTGGAACCCCCCGGATTGTTGTAGGACATATGATTTCTGATTTGGTGCCGCCTAGCACCTGATTTAGTGCCGCCGAGCACTTATTATTGCCTACCACATCTATGGTTTTTGCTTAACTTTAATAATTACTTTTATTTTCATTTCGAGGGATATCTTTTCCATTCATACATCTGCAAAATGGGTCCGCATCCGTTGCAGACCCTTTCATTTTCAATGGGGCCGGAATGTGCTGTCCGCATCCGCATTTGCGGATCCGCATCCGCATTTGCGGATCCGCATCCGCATTTGCGGATCTGCACTTCTGCATCCGTGCTTCCATTTCCGTGAAAAAATAGAACATTTTCTATTTTAATGCCGGCGATGTGCGGTACCCAAATTGCGGAATGCAGATTGCCGGATTCGCAAAACACTTACGGACGTGTGAATGGACCCTCATAGCAACGTTATGTTAGAAAGTATATTATAGTGCATTTGTATTGTGCGGCAGTTGTGTGCTGTTCTGCTGCGATACTGCTGGTATATAGAGGGACAAGCGTTATTGGAACAAATAATTTCTACTGGTGTGATATACCAGTCGTCCCCCAAAAAAACTGATTGAATCGGGGTGTTATATATCAATATACTTTCTCTATAGTCCATTTGGGTACTGTATAGTGCATTTGCACATGTGCGTACGCGAAAATGATATTGCTGATATTTTGCATTTAAAATAATAATGAATGGAGATCGCAAATTGAAATAATACATCTGGTATGTCACTGTCCATGTTGTGGGACTATTTGTGCACTTCTAGTAATTATTTCTTGGCTGCAAATATGAGCTGAAGTTATTTCAGGTTCTCCTGCCATTAAAATGAATGGGACCCGTTGCAAACTTGCCGTTCACGAACAGACCAGTGAGTATCTTAACGCAGCTGCGCTCCTCAGAGTCGGTTCCTTCACGTCCCGCGTGGTCATGCCTGCACAAATCAGAATTGACTGGCGTGATGCAGGCTCTGCTGTATGTGCGACGTGATGTCAGTGCGCTCTGCGCTGTAATGTGAGTGATCCTTAAAGTGCCCCGTACTCGCCGAGTCTAGAGTCGCCGATGACCACAAAAAAGCACTTCTGGCCGACCGTCCTGGCCTTGTGACCCGGATGGAGGACCAGAAGTCTAAAAACCAGACTGTCCGGCCTAAAACTGGATGTCTGGTCACCCTAATAGAGGTGTGCACCTGGCGTGGCAGAGTTATCCTGTCTGCGCTCACATGTTGCCTGCCATCTGCCGCCTGCCCTCAAGACAGTCATCAGCCAGTGAGTGCCCCATGCCCATACTGAAGGATCAGTCAGTGAATGCAGAAGTGTGCCAAAGTAAGAGGACAGAAGCAGACTTAATATAAAGTTCATACAGTCAGGTCTATAAATATTGGGAAAACGACACAATTCTAACATTTTTGGCTCTATACACCAACTGTCACGAGGGTGTCAAGAACCACGCCTGACTCCGTTATACCCGGGGTCAGGAAGTCGCAGTAGTTGGCTGCCCGCTCTATGTAGAAAGATAGGGCTGTTTCTTTATGGTAGCTTTCTGGGTTTGCTTTGTGTAACGGACCGTTTCAGCAGACAAGGGGTTAAAATTCGTTTAGGCAATATGCCCCTTTCTGAGAGACAGGCACAGCTACTGCAGAACACCAACCTCCCGAACTGGATACAAAATAGCACTCCAAACTGGAACCTCGCGAATAGCTGCTGGCAGATGAACAGAAAAAGCATACAATCGGCTTACACTCCTGGCAATCAGTCTATAACAGCATACAGGGAATCCCCCCAATAACGAGACAAGGCTCCGTGTTGAGGGTCAGCAGTGGTCTGACTGTACTTCAGATACAGCCTCTTTTATTCATAAAAAACAAACATAGTACTGCCCACAGGGTTTTGAAATCCAACCAATCACGCACAATGCAAATACAGCAACCAATCGTTCCCGCCCCCTAGAGGACCAGAAGGGAGACTGCGTCACAGAACATATACAACACATCCCCACAATGCATCATGGTTTCCTCCTCTCTGTCCCAGAGACAACCGAGGGCAATCCAATTATCTCTCAGGACAAAGGGGAGATCGCCAATACACATGTGGAGACAACAGGACAGACATCACCATTTAAGCACACAATGGGACAATGGGACAATAGAACCACACCCAGCATATTCCTCCCAAGCTGACAAGTTACACTTATTATAAATGGTTACAACTTTGTGAGGTTACATTGTCCATACATATAACTTACATCAATTTAAACAGTATAACTTGGGGGACAAACCTATCCAAAATTCACTTGAATAGGTTCAGGGGTTTAAAAGTTAGTATGGGCCATAATCCTGAGGCAAGAGGCCTTCAAACAGCCCCCTCCAAAACATCGTGGCGAGGTTGGTTTCGCCACACTTTGCAATCCTTTTTGGCTCACTCAGGGATCCGTAGCTCCTTCTCCTCAGCTGTTCCTTGTCCATTACTCCCAACCTCCTTATATTCCCCTCTCACACTTCTCTGGTTGCCAGATATAGAGCTTCCTGCCTGGACTTCTATACTGATCCACTGGAGCTGTGTCGCTGTGTTCCCTGGTTGTTGTTCCAGAACGTTACCCTCCGGATCCCTGTTGGGCCTTTGTGGTCTGCTGTTGTCGCCCACCTGGGATTATATGTTTGTCTGTATTGTCTGTCCTCTCCTTGGTGTTTTCCTCTTAGTGTCAGTGGTGCGGACTAGTGATCCCACTGCCCCGTTCACTACCTAGGGCTCATCCTAGGGAAAGCCAGGGTTTAGGCACGTGATCGGCGTACGGGTGAGGAACCCGTCTAGGGACGTCAGGGCAGTCAGGTGCCAGCCGCAAGGTGAGTCAGGGGTCACCACCTTTCCCTCTCCCTTGGCCAGGGCCCTTCCCTTTTCCCTCCCTTTGCGTGACGCCGGTCATTACACCAACACAATGGATTTAAAATGAGACAAACAAGATGTGCTTTAACTGCAGACTGTCAGCTTTAATTTGAGGGTATTTACATCCAAATCAAGTGAATGGTGTAGGAATTACAACAGTTTGCATGTGTGCCTCCCACTTGTTAAGGGGCCAAAAGTAATGGGACAGAATAATAATCAATAATCATAAATCAAACTTTTTAATACTTGGTTGCAAATCCATTGCAGTCAATTACAGCCTAAAGAGGACCTTTCACTCGTATACAAACTAAATACTAACTCTATCTGTGGGCAGAGCTGCGCCCAGGGGTCCCCCTGCACTTACTAGTATGCCTGGGCGCCGCTCCGTTCGCTCGGTATAGGCTCCGGTGTCTCAGCTCCGTCTGTTGTACTGGACTGATTTTTTGTAGGAGGTGTGTCCCTTGCTGCAGCACTGGCCAATCGCAGCGCACAGCTTATAGCCAGTCTATGAGCTGTGTGCTGCGATTGGCCAGCACAACTGCCACTGCCTCTCTCCCGTTACGCAGATGAATACATCCAGCGACATAGGGGGTGCAGCCAATAGCAGGCCACAATGGGAATGAGCCTTCCTAGCATGGCGGGTGACACTAGGGAGGCTCATTTCCTACGCAACCTGCTATTGGCTGCACCCCCCCCATTAGGCATAAGTATTATCTGTATGCGGTGCCTGGGCATTTTGGGGGGCATAATAGGGGTTAGATAGCCCCTTTAACCCTTAGGATAACAGAGGTTTTTTCCTTTTTTCATTTTATTTTTTCTTCCCTATCTTTCTCGAGCAATAACTTATTATTTTTCCATTCACATAGATGTATGAGGGCTTATTTTTGTGGGAGAAGTTGTACTTTAATATGGTATACAACATAGTGTGAAACGGGCAAAAAAAATTCAAATGGGGTGGAATTTGAAAAAAAAAAAACACTACAATTTTTCCACCTTTTTATGAGTTTTGTCCCTACGGCATTCCCTTTGCGGCAAAACTGACCTGTGCCCTTCATTCTCTGGGTCAGTACGATTACAATGATACCACATATATAGGTTTTTTATGTCTAAATAGTGTAAAAATACATTAACACTTTAATAAAAATGTTTTATTAACTTGTTTACATCATCATATTCTGACCCCCATAAATTTTTTATAGGTATATCTACTGAGCTGTGTGGGGCTCATTTTTTACGAGATGAACCGTAGTTTTTATTGATACCATTTTGGAGTGTGTGACTTTTTTTAATCACATTTTATTATATTTTTTTCGGTGATGAAAAATTGGCGTTAGTAGCAAAGGGGTTAGGATGTGGGGGATGAGCTGTGTCAGACTTTAGCACATGGACACAGGCAGGAGGAGCAATGTGTATGCGGGCTCCTGCCCTGCACTTGTTCAACTGTGCTTGCACACATATGGGGCCCTGTGCCCACTCTGCCAAAGCCTGACATAGCCCATCTATGCCCGGCATTACCAAAGCAGACAGACAGGAGCAGTGATGTGTGCTCTACATAGCTCACTGCAGCCCCAGGGAGATCCTTACTCCCATACAGATAGAGTACCGATTATAAAGCGCTATAAGCACCTGAATTCAGCACCTATTACTTATAGGTTTCTAACGGTTTCAGTAGAACATGTATAAATTTCTTTATTGGCAAATGGGGGGGAGGAACCAGGAGGTGGGATGGGCCAGGGGTGGGTAGTGGGCGGGGTTGGGGGGCCCAATTCAGACTCTTGCTATGGGGCCCAGTGATTTCTATGTACGCCCCTGCTCTCAGCAATATACTCTCGCATAGCTACTCTTTCGGGTTGACAAAGATTATACAGCCAAAACTTCAGCAATTTAGCTCCGGGAGTTGGGTTGACAGGACAATCATACTCTCGGTGAGGGGGTAGCACCTGATCTCCACCCTCAGAGAATAAGTCAGCAAAATCAGAAAGAAAGGGGGGGGGGGTTAACACCTTAGTGTGACGTGCCAAGACAGTTGTCAATACAGAAATCACTCCAATTACTAATCTGTCTTGTTTGCCAATCTATGGCAGGACTATGTCTGATCAACCATGGTAAACCCAGCATTAGGGGAGCAGGCAGACCCTTCTGAACAAAACAAGAAATGGACTCAAAATAGGAATCACCCTCAAATGAATTTTGTGCACCATATGAGTCAGACACTTTTGTGATAGGGGGTGGAATCAATAGCAAACACAGATATCACCTTGCTTAATGCGCTAGTTTTAAAACCATGATTCTGAACAAACTGATAATCCACAAGGTTCACCCCTGCCCCACTGTCAATAAATACTTTCAAATCAATATTTTCTTGTGCCACCATGGCAGGCAGGAGAAATCGGGTACTACAGGCAAACAACAAAAATACCTTCTCTGGTTCTCCACCTACACTGCCAAGGGTAAGAGAGCTAAACCCCTTAGGTACAATCTCTTTTTTACCCTGAGGTTTATTATAAGGACATACATTAACAAAATGTCCTTCTTTACCCCAAAAGAAACAAAGCCTTCTCAGGACACTGAGTTTCCTATTATCAGGGCAAGAAGAGATCTGTCCCAATTGCATAGGTTAATCACCTGACAGAAACTCTGATGTCTCTGAACCCCTAGGGACAGAAGAGGCAGTCTCTCCATATGATAATGCATCCCGAGGGAGGGGAACCTTGCACTTCTCTCTCAGGCGTCTATCAATCCGAACGGACAGGGACATAGCCACCTCCAATGAATCAAGGTTTTGATTCGATCAGTAGAGAAAAAGCCCATGACTAAGCATCACCTTTTAGCAGAGACATAATAATCCCCACTCTTTGATTTTCATTTCCCGAAGAGAACATATGCAGACGAAAATACAGTTTGCAAAATTCTCTGAACCAAACAAAATTATCTGGGAATGCAACTTTAGGTTCAAGGCTAACGTGGTTCCCACTGACCAAACCAGACACCAGATATTTCTGAAACTGAGCAACAGATTCATGGAGGTCAGCTACCTCCAAAGATAATCACTGCATGCAAACCACCAGTGCATCAACAGTATCCATATCTGCATACAGCAAGGAAAATAATGACGGGGTAATGTGGATAACAGGTACACCAGATAAACAGACAGCATAGGATAACAGTCTAGGCCTAGAAGCTAGTGAGGGAGAGATGGTTACCTCCTTGCAATCCCTGAGTCTCTCCCTGACTCCTCACAGTATGTGCAAGCCCTGATGGTGGACAAACACATACACTCGTACCTAGACCCTGCTAATACTGTAGCAAACCCTAGATTAGGGAATGGGGAATGAGACTACAGGTACTTTCCACAGTGAAGAGGCCAGCATCTCCCTGAGACCTAGTCTGACACAAACAACACAGAAGCAGAACTTAGCTTGGTAAGAGAGGGACATGGGATCTACAAACAACCAGCAGGAACTCCAGAAGGAAATATCAACCGCATGGTGAGAAGTCAGAGGCAGACTACAGTAGAGCCTCTAACCAGCAAACGAGTCGAACCTGTGGAGATGTGGGATCCCACCCACAACAGCAAACTTAAAGGAAACAAAACAAGAACCTGTCAGACAGACTCACATGCAGCAAGTCTATCTGATCTACTCAGATCTCTCACAGGGCCAGCAGTGACAGCAGTATAGCACGTGCATACTTTTACATCCAATTGATTTGGCACCACACAAATAAGAAGGAAATCCTATGAGTTGCGATGACAAACCCAAGAAGACAAAGTTCGTACACACAAAACGCATAAAATGAAATTGCACTAAGGATGAACAATTTGAACAGGAAGCCTGCAAAATGAAAGAACAATTTGAGACTAGAGAATACCCCCTAACCCTAATAGATTCATCTTTGAACAAAATACGAGAATTAGACAGAAAATCCTTTTTTAATACAACACAATCTAGGAAGAAAAATAAAGATGAGGGGACTATAAGAACGATCTTACCCTTCAATGCCCAGTATCGTAAAATCCAACATATAATTAAAAAACACTGGCACTTTTTGAAGGGAGATAGGCTGATAGGGTCACTGATCCCCACTATACCACACATTGTATATAACAAAGCCCCCAACTTAGGCCTAAAGGTAGCTCCAACAACAAAAAGAAAGAAAACTAACAAACCTACGATACAAACAATGTTAGATATAAAAGGTTTTTACAGATGTGGTACCTGTATTAGTTGCCGATCTACATGTTTTCCATGGAAGACACATGAAATAATATCCCTGGTTAATCAGTTTAGATATAAAATAAAAGAATATCTTACTTGCAGTACTACGAGCGTTATCTATATCTGCATATCCGCACATTCAAACCAGTTATTAAAACGGAGGAAATCTGACCCCCTACAGCTATATTTCTTCTAGCATTAAGATGTAATATGTATAACGTTCATGACAGTCACTCCTTCAGTATATGAAAGTATATATATGTACAACATTTTATTAAGTGCATTTTATCATTATTATCATTTTTTATATTTACCAATGTATCCATTGTTTAATTGTGATCCATTTTTACTTCATTCCGCAAAAAACGCATTGAAAACGCATGAAAACCGCACATGCGTTTTTTCCGGATTTTATTTATTTTACATTAATTAAGTTTTATGTATGTATTAAAAATGTTATACCGCATTAAATATACAATTGATTGATAAATTTTACCAATATTAAGGACTTTGTATTAGAACATAATGAATGTAGACCTGATTCTATATTGGAATACGATGAATGTAAACCTGCTTTAAGAAAAGATCCACTCCTGGCTTTAAAGATGTCCCTCACTGGTTCAATCAATGGTCCAGCCCATGTTCCAACCCACATTTGTCAATTATGGACACTATAAAAAACTGGACACTACACCTCCACTGTCAAACCACTGAGGAAGGGGTCCCCTTTTACCCCGAAACGCGTCTGGTGAATGACAGTGAGGGACGACTAAAGAAAAGACTCTACAAACGCATATCTACATGAATTCGCGTTAAAGAAGTTTGAAAACCCCGCCTGGAAATACAGATCACGTGACCGCCCAGTAAACCACGTGGGACGCCACCTAGGTCCTGGAAGGTCAGAGCGGCAATACTAAGCTGCACCGCTACTAACGGCGTGGGGAACTTCACACACAGAGCCTATCTACAGGTCCTTACAGCTTACAGCAGCATATTCTGTTGAAAATCGGACGTTTATGTGGATCTACTGCAGGAGTGGTAAAGTACATTTCAACTAAATTGTGAAATCCAGTGTTCTTATCATCATTGCCATCTCTGGAACATTGATATTGAATCTGTACCTACCTGCTAACAGCTATAGTCCCTGGACATGAATCAGGGCCATTAGAAAACAGCTCTTGAGAGACTTTATACATTGTATCACAGAGCTAAAGTTCATTAGTGCGGCGTTTTAAGTGTATATTTTACTCATTTAATTTTTATGAAATGTTTTATATGTAAATTGTTTTATCTGCATATTTTGAAACCTATATACAATATATAAAGAATTTATATGGATACCAATCACCGTGTGTTTGCCTTATATTGAGTGACCCCCATTACATTTTCTTATATAATAAGTTGCCAGTGCAATAAAATTTATGTGGGAAGGACAAAACGGATGCTAAAGACAAGGATTGCAGAGCACCCTAAAAATATTAGGAAAGGCCATATGGATCACCCACTCTCAAAACACTTTAAAGAATATCATGATCAACAAACAAAGAATCTAATCTTTGTAGCGATAGAGAAGGTTGAAATAGATTGGAGAGGGGGCAACCATGTGGAAAAAATGTCCAGAACGGAATCAAGGTGGATTTTTGAATTGGACACCCTTATCCCACACGGCCTAAATGCAGAATTAGAAATTTTTGTTTTTTATAGACAAAGAAGGCTCTGGGGTGGTTGCCTTCCACTGATGCATGGTCGGATGGTATATTAATTACGTAAGTCCGACCGTGCCTTAGTGGAGGGCACCCACTATCACCTAATTTTTATACATAAATTTTATATTCATTTATATATTTTAGTTTATGTGTATCTGAATCCCACTGGGATAAATCTACTAGTGGGAGTTGAGTAAGAAATGATGACATAATTTAATAAAGAATGTGAATAACACCAAACCCTTTATCAAAAAGATTAAGGGTGTATTTTCAGCAGCATTTGTGAAAAAAATGCATCAGCGAATATAAAACGCATGAAAACCGCACCATTACCGCATAACTTTTTTTTTTCATAAATAGCAAGATCTAGATATAATATATACATATATGAGACTTACAGAATAAAGAGAGGTCATATTTCAATTAATTTCACTTTACTATTAAACTTTATTGTATCACCATAATCCGGTCCAGCCAGATCTTTGTTACTATGAGACTTGAACTTTGATCCAGTACTTGATTTAGCACCATCTGGATTCAATTAAGAAAGAGGATATAAAAAGGTGGTTTAGTGGGACACCAGGTTACTACTGAGGAAGAAGTCAGTACCCTTTGAGACTTCGAAACGCATCTGGGAGGAATCTGGACCACACACTACCACCATTTTGGCGTACGCAAGAAAATCTGCAATTTTACCTCCTTATGAATAACCTCTAAAGTGACAGATCCATCCTATACAGGAATCTATGCTCGCAAACTTCTTGGAGCGATTTAGTTCCACGTTCAGCTTGATCGGAGCTAGTGAGAAGTCGAGCACGTGGGACGCTGAAGGAACGGCAATTAAAACAAACAAGCCACACTCATGGGTTGGAGGTAAGGGAACAAGACAGCTCAACAACAGGTGGGATGCCACCTAGAGCTAATAAAAGTCTATGAACGGCTACATAAGAATTAATGTGACTCTTTCAAAAATTCGAGCCAAGAATTTATATCTAAATCGAATAGTGCATAAGAACATAGTACCAAGAATCAACGATTATATAAACCGAAGATTTGGTGACTATTTAATCGAGAGTTTCAGTGAATTATTGATAATTAGATTATTCTGTGAAGTATTTATCAAGCACCTATATGCTGTCTGACCTACATAGTTATACCTCAAGTGAATTTTACCCTACCGTCATTTGTGATGTTTTATCCTTTTATTCTTTAATTTCTATACAATACGTATTTTGTATGACTTTTTAACACTATAACTTCTTAATAGTATAACTTTTACATTGTGAATCCACTAACAGAATTGAATAAAAATATTTGTTTAAGCAGTTCTCCAGTTATATGAGTGCCATATCTTTATAACTACAAAGTTCATACACACTCTAGAAAAAAAGTATTCAGCAGAATCAACAAGGTCATCTTGAAATGCCCTTACCTTTTACCTCCAAATTACAGAAATCTTGCCCTAGCAAGATTGAAATGTTTGAAGAAAAGGATGAGAAGAGATCCCAAACTCAAGAATGATTATTTTAAATTCATGGAAGGCATCCTCAAAGAAGGACATGCAGAGAAAGTTGATAACCAACCTAAAGAAGGAGAAATGGTACCACATCAAGGTGTTTACCACTCAAAGAAACCAGATAAGATTAGAGTAGTATTTGATTGCTCAACAAAGTACGATGGTGTTACATTGGATGATCATCTACTAAAAGGACCAGATCTTACAAACACTCTGGAGTACTCTGTAGATTCAGAAAGTATCACAGTAGCGATCATGTGTGACGTTGAAAAGATGTTCCACCAGTTTCATTTGAAAAATGAAGATAGAGACTTCCTGAGGTTTCTGTGGTGGGAGGACGGCGATACAGATACAGAGCCAGCAGAATACAGAATGAAAGTACACTTGTTTGGAGCAGCATCGTCTCCGGGTTGCGCCAATTATGGTATGGAGTACCTGGCCAATCAGAATGAAAAGGATTTTTACATCAGCAGCAAATTTTCTGAAGAAAAACTTTTATGTAGATGATGATCTCAGTCTAGAGTCCACAGAATCTGCAATCAAACTAGTGAAAGAAAGTCAAGAGTTATGTGCAAGAGGAAACCTGTGCCTTCACAAATTTATCTCAAACAACTAAGAGGTACTGGAAACCATCAGTGACTCTGAACGTGCAGCAACAATGAAGAATGTAGATCTCAATTATGATCATCTTCCAGTCCAGAACGTACTTGGATTAGGATGGAATGTAGAGATTGACAAGTTCTTCTTCGAAGTATCTATTGAAGAGAAAGTTTCAACTAGACGTACCATTCTTTCCACAGTGGCTTCTATATATGATCCTTTAGGATTCTTGGCCCCAGTGATCCTCAAAGCAAGAGAAATACCACAAGAATTATGCAGACAGAAGTTACGATGGAATGAACCCATACCCGAAAATTTGAGGTCAAGGTGGGAGAGACAAATATGAGACTCAAAACTTGAAAGAAAAGGAAAACCTCTCACTACTCCACTGAAGTTGGAACGTAATATACAGAAGTTAGTTGTTCTACTTGAGAGTGATAAAAGACACTTGCGAGTTGAGAACATGATGGAAAATTCCTCAAATTCATGTTTAAGTCCTACTACTGAGAACATAGAATTATATGAAATTTTGGTGGGAGTGTAGCTGGCCAGCTAAGACCTGTCCTAGGTTGCTAACATAGCTTATATTTTTATACAGCTAGACCTACCAATAACCTTAATACAGTTCCTATGTTTGTATGTTAAAGACAAAAGCAGAGTTATTTACAGTGACTTCAGGTTTGGATTTCATATAACTGTTATATATATATTATGTTCACAGAAGCAGAAAAGATAATATTCCTTTAAGATTCATTATATGGATGTGAGGTAAGCTCAATCACACAGCAGAAACAACAGAAAGCATAGAGTTAAACTGTTGTTGCTGGGCAGGAGTCTTGACCAATTACAGCCAGCCTCACACACAGCTTGTGTGGGAAATCCCCCTAGCAGGAGCTGCTGGAATCATTATTCACCAGAGGGGAGGAGCTGAACAGACACACACTCCACTAAGAGCTGCGTTTTATGGAAGCAGAGAGGCCAAAATAGGTATTTAAAACAGTTATATAATGTTCCTACTGTTAATATAGTGATTAGAACTGTATACTGAACCAGTTATATGTGTGTTTACTTACAGTTCCACCAAATTCAATTGCATAAAAACGAACTACTGAGCCATACAAACTACAAAGTTCACAATCGAAATTCAAATTCCATATTGCAATCCAAATTGCATACAACCATACCAGATCATACTCAACCAATCTGCAAATAGTTACTGCTAACTGCATACTACACATTGCGACTAAATTCAGCAAGTAGAACTTAGTTAGACCTCAGATATACCTCTCAGAGAGATCATAAAGCTGAAATAACTTTAAAGTGGCAGTACAGATACTGAAGAGAAAAATATATCCACCATTTTATGTTGAATGACAAGATTGAACAGTTGAACCACCATCTTATGCATACCGCAATTTTGTGAATCTTTATGCAACCCATGTTTTGTACATGGACTATTTGCTGCGGAGGCGGCAGTGTTATATGAAGAAAATTTGAAGTTAATAAAGAGGTTATTTCAAGCATTTGGTGTGCTCTTTAGCGCCATTCTATGGAAACAGTAGGTTTAGAGCAGTCATCCTCAAACTGTGGCCCTCCAGCTGTTGCAAAACTGCAACTCCCAGCATGCCCGAACAGTCTACAGGTATCAGCCTACAGCAGGGCATTGTGGGAGTTGTAGTTTTACAACAGCTGGAGGGCCGCAGTTTGAGGATGCCTGGTTTAGAGGAATTACAGAGTAATAGACAATTTGGTTTAAGATATCAAAATTCTTCTAATGCCACAGCGCAAAAGGTACTTCATAGTGCTGCGCCTGCCACATTACCACCCTCCCCACTTGAGTGCTCCACTATTTTGGCTTTCGGCCTGGCTGACATCATCATTTATTTGACCTTTCTTCTGATCTGTCAGAAGGAAGGAAAAATTAGATGCACAACGGTTCCTGTCTATGTAGCAGCTGTAAGGACTGTATGATCCCATCAGAATTGGCTTATGATTTGGTAGCCAAAAGCAGCCAAAAGCAGGAGTGGGTACAAAACACATAAGACATGCAAATATTCCATTCACGTGTTATCTCTGTTTTAGATCTACTCCTGTTGTTTTGGGTATTAGCAATACTGATTGATTATTGAGTAAATGCTGACCGAGTGAAGGTGTATGCTCCACAGACAGGATCCGTTTTTTGTGGGTTATTGTTCTGAAGGATCAGAGGAATGGCAAATTAATCAGTGACGTCAACACAAACTTACAGCTCACACCCCCTCCACTTTGTCAGGGAGGCTCTACTTGTATAAGCATTTAATAGAACAAATTCTGGTGACATCTATGTGGAATCAGCTGATAACAGTGTAAAAGGAGTGCGTTAACATCAACCTTTAAGGCTGAATTCTTACTTTAGTTATTTGGTCAGTTTTGGCCTTGTGACTGCCCAAATATTTGAAGTGTGCAGTGATTCTAAGAGCGACACCTGTCATCTGTATGTCATAAGGACTCGCAGTATTATTTCACTACTAAAGAAGACTCCCTATGCATGTTACTTCAAGGCACAGTGTTCTACACCACTATAAAGGCTCTCTGCAGCCAGGAAATATAAATTTTTAAATTAATTTTTCCACAAAAATTCTGCAAACCTGTGAATCGCATTTTTGAAAAATGTGCTTATCTCTAATAAGGGGCCTCAAAGGGGTTCTCTGACTTCAGCAAAAGGCATTTATCATGTAGAGAAAGTTAATGCAAGGTTCTTACTAGTATATTAAGATTCCCCATATTGCTTCCTTTGCTAGCTATACTCATTTTCACATCCCATTATTCACTTCTCATCTCCATGGTTACGACCACCCTTCAATTCAGCATCAGTGGCCGTGCTTGCACACTATAGGAAAAAGCGCCAGCCTATGTGCACTCCTATGGTCCCGACACAGCTGCAGGAATAAATAACATCTAAATGTCTGGAGCGGTAGATGGGGGGGGGGGGGGGAGGGTCGATGGCTGATGGGGGAGGGGGGGTTAGATGATCTAACCCAGCCCCCCTTCCACCATCAGCCCTTGTCTAACCACCCCATCTACCTCTACCCCTGCAAAACTTGCTAGTTTTTATTCTGTCTTGTTGACGGGATTATGTTTATTTATATTAAGATTATGTGGTTATTGTCTTATATTACTTGTTTTTGGACTTCATTTCTATCTTTATATGGATCTAAAGAGGTTGTGCATTTGTTTACAGCTATAGTTAATTAGTACATTAAACTGTGCATATTTATGTGTGATTACAACAGTAAGTATTTAGTAAAGACTCCACAAGCTGGGGGGGGGGGGGGGGGCGCACTTGGGCAGCTCAGCCTCTGTTGGTGGTGGTCCTTGTCCCAGCCCTGGGTCCCGGCCACCAGAGAGGCCGTTGATTTTATTTATAGTGTCAGGGGTGGACATAAGCCGATGCAGCCGATGCAGCTGAACAGGGGCCTGGAGTGTGAAGGGGCCCATTCATATTAGTGAGCGCTTCTGGAAAGTCTCACTATTATCATACTAGTAAGCGCATCCATAAGTGCTCACTAGTATGCAAGAGATCGGCGATTACTTACCCCTCCAGCCTGACTGCGTAGAGCGCGCACTATGACCTGACGCTGTACACAGTCAGGTCATGTGACTGTGCAGCGTGGGCTGTTGAAAACCAGCAGGGAAGGTGTGACGAAACCAACCTCGCCACTGTGTTTTGGAGGGGGCTGGTTGCTAGCCTCTTGCCTCAGGATTATGGCCCATACTAACTTTAAAGAAAACAGGCCGGCCGCACAGCTTAAATCTGTCTTTGGAATTGTGTTTTATGTTATTATGCGTTCGGTTACATTGTATGTTATGTGAGGGCACCCAGATAGCTAATATTATTGTATTCGTGTATTCTGAGTGCCAGTCACCTAATGATATGCACTCAGACTTGAGCTATCTGGGGATATGTTAAATGTCTGTGTTTGCTGTGGGGGTGTGCCATTGTGTGTTTGGGTGGTGATTCCTGTCCTGTTGTCTCCACGTGTGTATTGGTGTTTTCCCTTTGTCCTGAGACATAATTGGATTGCTCTTCGGGTGTCGCCAGGCAGAGAGGAGGAAACCATGATGCATTGTGGGGATGTGTTATGTCTGTGTATCCTGAATTTCTGCATATCTGTACTGTGTCGCAGTCTCCATTCTGGTCCCCTAAGGGCGTGGCCACCAGATGGGGACCTGCATAAATACGGGCGGGTAGCCCTCAATAAAGTGTTCCTGTTTTATCCTTCATCATGCTGAGACTGGTGTTTGGATAACTGATCAAAACTGGGGGATTGCTATACGCTGAAGATTTGCTATACTCCCCTAGCATAACTACTAGCTCTTGTAAGAGCTGTTCCTGCTCTCTGGCTGTAGGAGAGGTTCACCCACTGGAGCCTGGAGCCTTGTCGTAGGTCCAGCGTGGGTGGAGGACGGTGAGACCCCAACCAAGCTGCGGCGGTTCGTGGGGTCTGGAGGGCGTACGGTGTCAAGTGGAGTGCTTGGAGTCCTCGGAAAGCACTAGGAGCATCTATCGACGGAGGTACCCGGTCGGGGTGCTAGGCGTTCCGTTACATTGGTGGCAAGCAGTGGGATGGCATCCTAGTGTGAGGAGAAGCAGCTCGGAGACACCGTTCGTGGAGTATATTGAGGGCAACGCTAGTATCCGTACAGCGCCCCTGGCTACAGCAGGATGGAATCGGCTAGTCTTCGAACAGCGTTCCACTACGAGGAGGATGATGACCCGGACTGGAGGGATGAAGACAGAAAGGAAGTCTGGTATGATGCCCTGGAAGATGCCCAGCGGCGGCGAGGTGAGAGTCTCCCCAGTTATGAGCAGCGGCTACAAAAGCGTGTGGCAATGCGGATGGGTCTCTTGGGAGAGCAGCCCCTGGAGGACTGGGTAACAGAGCTCCAGAACCTGGTATGTAAGGAGCTTTGGCTAGAGGACGCTTACCAGGCCCTAAGGTGGCATGTCATTCAACATTCCCCCTGGATGGCTGAGCACGACAGACCCGAGGGTGAGGATTATGATGGACCTGGGTTACTATGGGATGCCTTGGAGGAGGACATTGATCTTGGCAGCACGGAGGAGTCTAGGTTTTGGGACATCTACGACTACCGGATGGGCATGCATGATTATGCTGACGAAAGGGAGGTGAGCAAAGACATGATCCACCTGGTAACAAGGGAGTGGGAGCTGGAGCAGACCTACCAACACCTGCTCAGCTCTGTTCATCCCCAACCTACTCGACAAGTAGAGCCAGATCTGCCCTCCTACAACTGGGAAGACTTGCCGGCGATACCCCCTGCTTCCCTACCAACTCCCAAAGTAGGAAACTTCATTGACTGGTTCTGGGAAGACGTCCCGACGGCAGGTAGAGATGGGACCGAAGTCTCTCCACCGGCCCTACAGGGATGCTGGGTAGCCGGCCCAGATCCCCAACTACAGCCAGCATTACCTGGAGTCCAGACAGTCGGTCTGACTTCATATCGACAGCTTAACTTACAGGGAGAGATGACAACCGGTCTCTCTCCCCAGCGGCAGACAGGATCACAGGGAGAGGAGATTGTCAGTCCCCCGTCCCTGCAGCAACCAGCATTACTAGGAGTGGAGATGGTCGCACCCACTACCCAGCACCAGGCAGCGTTACAGAGAGTTGAGACAGTCGGTCTGACTCCCCAGCAGCAGTGTGTTGTAAAGAGAGAAGAGACAACCGGTCTCTATCCCCAACCACAGGGGGACAGCACCCCTAACTTCGATGGTGCAGATGGGACCGCGGTCTCTGCACCAGGCCTACCGGGATGCTGGACGGCCGGTTCAGATCCCCTACCAACCCTGCAGGAATGCCTGGAGGAGGAGGTAAGCGATTCCTCCTCTCCACAGCCGATCTGCAACAAGGTCCTGGGGATAGGATTTCCTGATCCCATCCCAGCGGAAGAGCTGGCCTCTGGGCAGAGCGCAGTCGGCCTCTGCCCTCCCCTATCCTCTTCTCCACAGCCGGACTTCCCACAGGCTACCCCAGCGGAAGAGCTGGCATCTGGGCAGAGCATAGTCGGCCTCTGCCCTCCCCTAGCCTCTTCTTCAGAGCCGGACTCCCCACAAGCGACCCCAGTGGAAGAGCTGGCATCTGGGCAGAGCGCAGTCGGCCTCTGCCCACCAAGTACCTACAGCTCCAAGCTGGAGAACCACAAGGCAGCAAGGAGTCGCAGATGCCCACTCAACAGCTCGGGACATACGGAACAGAGCCAGGCCCCAAAATTCAACAGGTTCAGTATGGGGTTGTGGTTGGACTGCCAGACTAACTCAGGTACTGACCGTGAGGTCAGGTATCTGGTTAGTCTTCCCTGGAAGGGGGAGATGTGTGACGAAACCAACCTCGCCACTGTGTTTTGGAGGGGGCTGGTTGCTAGCCTCTTGCCTCAGGATTATGGCCCATACTAACTTTAAAGAAAACAGGCCGGCCGCACAGCTTAAATCTGTCTTTGGAATTGTGTTTTATGTTATTATGCGTTCGGTTACATTGTATGTTATGTGAGGGCACCCAGATAGCTAATATTATTGTATTCGTGTATTCTGAGTGCCAGTCACCTAATGATATGCACTCAGACTTGAGCTATCTGGGGATATGTTAAATGTCTGTGTTTGCTGTGGGGGTGTGCCATTGTGTGTTTGGGTGGTGATTCCTGTCCTGTTGTCTCCACGTGTGTATTGGTGTTTTCCCTTTGTCCTGAGACATAATTGGATTGCTCTTCGGGTGTCGCCAGGCAGAGAGGAGGAAACCATGATGCATTGTGGGGATGTGTTATGTCTGTGTATCCTGAATTTCTGCATATCTGTACTGTGTCGCAGTCTCCATTCTGGTCCCCTAAGGGCGTGGCCACCAGATGGGGACCTGCATAAATACGGGCGGGTAGCCCTCAATAAAGTGTTCCTGTTTTATCCTTCATCATGCTGAGACTGGTGTTTGGATAACTGATCAAAACTGGGGGATTGCTATACGCTGAAGATTTGCTATACTCCCCTAGCATAACTACTAGCTCTTGTAAGAGCTGTTCCTGCTCTCTGGCTGTAGGAGAGGTTCACCCACTGGAGCCTGGAGCCTTGTCGTAGGTCCAGCGTGGGTGGAGGACGGTGAGACCCCAACCAAGCTGCGGCGGTTCGTGGGGTCTGGAGGGCGTACGGTGTCAAGTGGAGTGCTTGGAGTCCTCGGAAAGCACTAGGAGCATCTATCGACGGAGGTACCCGGTCGGGGTGCTAGGCGTTCCGTTACAGAAGGCACTCACATCAGGACACGGAGAGCAGCGGATCAGGAGAGGTAAGTTTTAATTATTTATTTTTAGTCTGATCTGAGGTCTTATGGGGCCCTGGGGGGTCTGTCACATCAATATGGGGGGAAACTGAGATATGGGGGGTTGAATAAATAAATAACTGATATTGGGGGATCCTCCTGAGTAACTGATATGGGGGGTGTCCTGGGCAACTGACATATGAGGGGGCCTGAATAAAAAAACAACTGATATTGGGGGGTTCTTCCTGAGTAACTGATATGGGAGGGGGGGGGGGTCCTGAGCAACTGGCATATAGGCAGCCTCAACATAATTTAGGTGCATCCACCGCTGGCGCCCAATAGCCCTAAATCTACGCCAGCTCCATTGTCATAGACTTAGATAATTTTCTATGCCAAAAACTGGTGTAGAAAATGATAAATGAGACAGGCATGTCGGCTTCAAACTCTTTTATCGAATTATTGACTCCCATAAAGTCTACTAGGATTTTATATTTATACACATACACAGAATGCACACATATACAGCAATATAACTTAGCTTGCTTCTGATGTAAGTGGTGTCTTTCCAGGGGTTGCAGGGAAAGAGCAGGAGACCAAAAGTTTTACATAGCTTATATCTTCCGGTGTCTCATACTCTACCCTATGACCACCTATGTCTCTTCGAATATGGCCAAGAGAATGTTGTCCAACTGCTTCCTGTCTTTAATATGCTAACAAGGTACACAATGACCAAATGGCTTCTGCGCATACTGATAGCTCAATAGGTGACTATATCCAATTATTAGGCATATTTGTGTGGTCATCAGACTGAGAGTCTGGCTGGGAACCATATTTTCCTGTAACAATCTCTCTGCCTTTAACTTCTCCTCCTCTTTTAAACATTATTTCATAACCCTATTATTAAAAGAAACTTTCTCTTCACCCGTCCTATGCAACTAACTACAGACCTGCCTCGAATCTTCCCTTCATCTCTAAACTCTTGAAGCGCTTGGTATAGTTTCACCTCATTCACTATCTCTCTGTTAACTCTCTCCTTGATCCATTTCAATCTGGATTCCACACTACAGTCTAGGGAAACTGTGCTTACCAAAGTGATAAATGACCTCCTGACAGCTAAATGCAACAGAGATTACTCTCTGCTCATTCTTCTGGATCACTCTGCAGAATTTGACACTGTAGACCAGCATCTTCTACTCAGCATGCTCCAATCTATAGGCCTTAAGGACACTGCTCTCTCTTAGTTTTATTTCTGTCTATCTGGCTGCTTTTTAAGTGTGTAATTTGCTGATTGTACTACTTCCCCATTCCCTCTTGATGTTAGGGTTCCTCAAGGCTCAGTCCTAGGTCCTCTCCTCTTTTGTACAGACCATTAGTAGATTTTGTCTTCAGTACTATCTCTATGCTGACCTGGCTCCTAACTATATACCTCATCCCAAGACATCACCCCTGCTGTACTGCAGAACAATACTGACTGTCTGCTAAATTCAACTGAATCTTTCAAAAACTGAACTGATTCTGTCCTCACCATCTAATAACCTACCTAATATCTCCATCTCAATTTAAGGCACTACCATAAAGCCTAGGCAGCTCGCCAGCTGTCTCAGTGTTATGTTTTACTATGATCTTTCCTTCACCCGCTATAACCAATAACTTGCCCGCTCATCTCACCTGCACCCCAAAAACATCTATTGAATCCACCCCTTTTTTTGCTGTGGAAACATAAACCCTCATTGTTGCCCTGATACATTCTTGTTTCAATTATGTATTATTAATTGGTCTACCCCTCACTAAACTTCCCCATCTCCCATCTAGCCTGAATGCAGCAGACTAATCTGTCTAACCTCTATTCCAATGCATCCATCTTGTTCCAGTCACTGGTTGCCCATACAGTGTAGGAAAAAATTAAACTGCTCATTCCCACAAAGCTATCCACAGTGCTGCACCTCCCTACATCTACCACCCTACTCGTGATCTACACTCTGCAAATGATTGACGACTAACCTCCACCATAATCTAAACCTCTCACTCTCATCTTCAAGACTTCTCCCAAGCTGCACCAGTTGTCTGTAATGTCCTATGCCAAGCAATTAGGTTAATTTACAACATCCACACATTTAGGCACTCCCTAAAAACACATCTTTTTAGGGGGGGCTATCACATCCCATCTTTTTAGGGGGGCGCCAGACTATCACCTGACTAGCACACTCTCTGCTCATTGTATAACCAATAAACAAAAAAAAATATCTCTATGGAAGCCACCTATAGTTTAATATAAGATCAGTAGATCACAAAAAAAAAAAAATCAAGCATTATAAGCAAGGAGAACCATCCAGGACTGAATAACTCCTATATGCCCAGACACTGTGATATCAGATATATGGACAATACAAGGGATACAAACAAAGAAATTTATCCCCAAAGGACCCATGATGTACAGGTACGTCATTTCTTTGCAGGACTTAAAGACCCGTAACGTACATGTACTTCATGGGGATCGGGCGGGTGCAGGAGCTGCGCCCACCCAATCCGTGGCAGGGATTCGGCAGTCACTGATAGCTGGACCTCTGCTGCATGCACCAGCATCGGTGAAATCACCGATCCCAGCACATTAACCCTTCATGTGCCACGGTCAGCGCTGACTGCGGCACATGAGATGTTGGGTGGGGATTGGAGCTGCCATTGGGTCCCCATTATCCAACTCTTCTCCCTCCCCTCCCCGTCCCTCCCCAAATTCCTTCAACATCATTCTTCTGAACCTGCTCCATCATCAAAAACTATCCAGCACACCCAATGCTCTTAAAAGCACTACAAATATCAGCTAACAATTTTTACCTTTTGTGTCACCTCTATTTCCTCATAGATTGTAAGCTCTTACAAGCAGTGCCCTTATCCCTCTTGCTTTAGTTGTTGACTTGTGTGTTTCTATGTAATGTATGATTTTGTTTGTATATGAACCCTCTGATTGTAAAGCTGTAAAGCACTGTGGAATATGTTGGCGCTACAGTATATAAGATTATTATTATTGGTCCTTCTAGGACTGAATACTTCCCTAGCCTCTGCTCTGCCGTTACATGAATGAATATATATATATATACACACACAGTATCTCACAAAAGTGAGTTCACCCCTATCATATCTTTTCGTGGTACAACACTGAAGATAAAACACTTTGATACAATGTAAAGTAGTCAGTGTACAGCTTGTCTAACAGTGTAAATTTGGTGTGCTCTCAAAATAACTCAACACACAGCCATTGATGCCTAATCCACTTTCAACTAAAGTGAATACACCCCTAAGTGAGAATGGCCAAATTGGGCCCCCATTTTACCTCCCAGTGTCATGTGACACATTAGTGTTACAAGGTCTTAGGTGTGTATGTGGAGCAGGTGTGTTAAATTTGGTGTTATCGCTCTCACACTCTCTCATACTGGTCGCTGGAAGTTCAACATGGCACCTCATGGCAAAGAACTCTTTGAGGATCTGAGAAAAAAAAGATGTTACTCTACATAAAGATGGGCTATGCTACAAGAAGATTGCCAACACCCATAAACTGAGCTTTAGCACAGTGGCCAAGACCATACAGTGGTTTAACAAGAAATTTTCCACTCAGAACAGGCCTTGTCATGGTTGACCAAAGAAGTCATATCCAGAGGTTGTCTTTCAAAATAGACATATGAGTGCTGCCAGCATTGCTGCAGAGGTTAAATGGATGAGGAGTCAGCCTCTCAATGCTCAGACCATACGCAGCACACTGCATCAAATTGGTCTGCATCACTGTCATCCCAGAAGGAAGCCTCTTCCAAAGATAATGCACAAGAAAGCCTGCTGAAGACAAGCAGACTAAGGACATGGATTACTGGAACCATGTCCTGTGGTCTGATGAGACCAAGATAAACTTATTTGGTTCACAGATGGTGTCAAGCGTGTGTGGCAGCAACAAGGTGAGGAGTACAAAGACAAGTGTGTCTTACTTTACAGTCAAGTATGGTGGTGGGAGTGTCATGGTTTGGGGCTGCCACCTGTGGGGAGCTACAGTCCATTGAGGGAACCATGAATGCCAACATATACTGTCACATACTGAAGCAGAGCAGGATCCCCTCCCTTCGGAAACTGGGTCGCAGAACAGTATTCCAACATGATAACAACCCCAAACACACCTCCAAGATGACCATTACCTTGCTAAAGAAATGAGGGTAAAGGTGCTGGACTGGCCAAGCCTGTCTCCAGAACTAAACCCTATTTAGCATCTGTGGGGCATCCTCAAACGAATGTGGAGGAGTTCAAGGTCTCTAACATCTACCAACTCTGTGATGTCATCATGGAGGAGTGGAAGAGGATTGCAGTGGCAACCTGTGAAGTGCTGGTGAACTCCATGCCCAAGAGAGTTTAGGCACGGGTGGAAAATAATGATAGCCACACAAAATATTGACAGTTTGGGTACAATTTGACCATTTTCACTTAGGGGTGTACTCCTTTTTGTTGTCAGCAGTTTAGACATTAATGGCTGTGTGTTGAGTTATTTTGAGGGTACACCAATTTTACACTGTTAACAAACTGTACACTTGACTACTTTACATTGTATCAAAGTGTCATATCTTCATTGTTGTCCCATGAAAAGGTAGAATAAAATAATTACAAAAATGGGAGGGGTGTACTCACTTTTGTGAGATACTGTATATATTTCTCATGTGGAGGTGATACTGCACATGCATGTAAATTTGCATCATTTTTGAGTTGCATACAATAATAAGTGCTGTAATGCATGCATACACACTCTCCCTCCCCTCTACAGATGTATCTGAATACAGAAAAAAATAAACAAAAAGTAGCAGCAACACAGTCAGTAGTGAAATTGGGTGCAATCCCTCCTAGAATTTGGGCATAAATCCATAGACAATATCCAAAAAACGAATGATAAGGTAGTACTCCGGTATCAGTGAAGGGTGTTAGACCCGTTTATTTATGAAATGATGCCATGTGAAGACATACAGGTGAAACTCAAACAATTTGAATATCATGAAAAGTTTATTTATTTTAGTAATGCAACTTAAAAGGTGAAACTAATATATGAGATAGACTCATTACATGCAAAGCTAGATATTTCAAGCCTTTATTTGTTATAATTTGGATGATTATGGCTTACAGCCTATGAAAACCCCAAAGTCACAATCTCAGGTACCCTTTGCTCAGGGGATATGGTTTAATTAGCCGACTAGAGTGTGACACTTTGAGCCTAGAATATTGAACCTTTTCACAATATTCTAATTTTAAGTTGCGTTAATGCAACTTTTAAGTTGCATTACTGAAATAAATTAACTTTTGCATGATATTCTAAATTTTTCAAGTTTCACCTGTATATACCCATAGAATAATCAAAATCCATAATTATATAATGAACAGTGATTATGTACATAGAACATATAAGCAATCCATCATTGTATGTATAATACATGATTGTTACACCATAAATTCAATATTTCATGATTCCATAAAAAATAGTGAAAAAATAAAGTGACTAGTGCATAAAAGTGCTAATGATATCACCTGAAGTGAATATAGATCCTATAAGTGGAAACAGCAACAGCTGCCAAAAAACATTAAAATCTGATAATTACTATACCATTTATGGTTCCAGTGGGAAAAGTAGCGTCTAGTGCTGACCAGTGCGCATGCTCAAGAGACGCATGGCGCCAAACCGCACGCCCTAGGACATCAGATCCGCCCCTCCAGGATGTCATCGCGCACATAATGTGAGAGCTCTATGGGGCGTCATGACTTCATCAAGTGACGGGGGAAGGAGCGCCAGACTATCACCTGACTAGCACACTCTCTGCTCATTGTATAACCAATAAACAAAAAAAAATATCTCTATGGAAGCCACCTATAGTTTAATATAAGATCAGTAGATCACAAAAAAAAAAAAATCAAGCATTATAAGCAAGGAGAACCATCCAGGACTGAATAACTCCTATATGCCCAGACACTGTGATATCAGATATATGGACAATACAAGGGATACAAACAAAGAAATTTATCCCCAAAGGACCCATGATGTACAGGTACGTCATTTCTTTGCAGGACTTAAAGACCCGTAACGTACATGTACTTCATGGGGATCGGGCGGGTGCAGGAGCTGCGCCCACCCAATCCGTGGCAGGGATTCGGCAGTCACTGATAGCTGGACCTCTGCTGCATGCACCAGCATCGGTGAAATCACCGATCCCAGCACATTAACCCTTCATGTGCCACGGTCAGCGCTGACTGCGGCACATGAGATGTTGGGTGGGGATTGGAGCTGCCATTGGGTCCCCGTGCTGCTGTGACGGGGACCCAGTGGCATGGAAGGCAGCCCGATGCCTTCCTTAGGCAATGGGGCTGCTTTCTGGTGGAGAGCCTGTGAGATCCAGCCCCCTGGATCTCACAGGCAGGAAGCTGTATGAGTGATACACACTGTATTACTCATACAGCCAATGCATTCCAATAAAGAAGTATTGGAATGCATTGTAAAGGGGATCAGACCCCCAAAAGTTCAAGTCCCAAAGTGGGACAAAAAAAGTGAAAAAAAAGTTGAAAAAATAACGTTTCCCCCCCCCAAAAGTCATTTTCCCCAAATAAAGTTAATAAAAATGAGTAGACATATTAGGTATCGACACATCCGTATCGACTGGCTCGATAAACATATCACATGACCTAACCACCTCAGATGAACACTGCAAAAATATTTTTTGTTACCCCTTACATCACTAAAAGTACAACACAAAGCGATCAAAAAGGCGTATGCCCACCAAAATAGTACCAATCTGTCACCTCATCCCACAAAGAATGAGCCACTACCTAAGACAATCGCCCAAAAAATAAAATTATGGCTCAGAATATGTAAACACTAAAACATTAATTTTTTTTGTTTTAAAAATGCTGTTATTGTGTAAAACTTAAGTAAATAAAAAAAGTATACATATTAGGGAGCAAAAGTCAACACATACCTCTATCAGGGAATCTGGTCTACGGAGATAGCAATACGATCCTCGAACTATCGGGAACTCAGAGCAGTATGGGAGACCTTTCGGCAGAAATAGTAAACAACCACTTAAAAATCTTCTCAGACAATGTCACAACAGTATCCTACCTAAAACATCAGGGGGGTACAAGATCAGTAAAACTACAGAATCTATCCACAAAAATATTCTCCTGGGCAGAGGGAAAAGTAAAATCTATCTCGACCATTCACCTAAAAGGAGAACAGAACTTAATAGCAGATTTTCTGAGCAGGACAACCATAAATCAGAGAGAATGGTCCTTAAACAATGAAATATTTGACCTGGTGGTAGAAAAGTGGGGTCTCCCATCAATAGACCTATTCACATCCAAACTAAACGCAAAAGTCCCTTTGTTTTGCTCCCTGAACCCAAGGGACAATCCTTGGGCAATAGATGCGTTTTCCCAAAACTGGAATTGGCACCTCGCTTATGCCTTTCCCCCATTCCAGCTAATACCCAGGGTTCTACAGAAAGCCATGCAGGAGTCGGAAAAACTAATCCTAATAACCCCGTTCTGGCCCAAGAGAAGTTGGTTCTCTATACAAATGAAACTATCTCCACAGGAACCTCTAACTCTTCCACTCAGGAAAGATACCTTGGTCCAGGGCCCGATCTCACATTCACATCCGGAACTCTTCAAACTCTTCAAAGCCCTAAGTGTCTTCTTTGGCAATGAACTGGTCAGTCTTAGATGGATCAGGAATTTTATTAGACCCGCATCTAGACTAAGACCTTCAATCAGACCCCGGATGCCTACCTGGGACTTAAATACGGTTCTTAAAGGACTCACAGAGGCTCCATTTGAGCCTTTAGAAGACATCTCTTTAAAGAACCTTTCATAGATAACAGCTTTCCTGATAGTCATATCATAAGCTAAGAGGTTAAGAGAAATCCAGGTCCTTTCAATTCGGGAACCATACCTCACTATACAAGAAGACAGGATAACCCTCAAACTAGATCCAGGGTTTTTACCCAAGGTAGTAACTAGGGATGAGCGAACTCGAACTGTATAGTTCGGGTTCGTACCGAATTTTGGGGTGTCCGTGACACGGACCCGAACCCGGACATTTTCGTAAAAGTCCGGGTTCGGGTTCGGTGTTCGTCGCTTTCTTCGCGCTTTTGTGACGCTTTCTTGGCGCTTTTTGAAAGGCTGCAAAGCAGCCAATCAACAAGCGTCATACTACTTGCCCCAAGAGGCCATCACAGCCATGCCTACTATTGGCATGGCTGTGATTGGCCAGAGCACCATGTGACCCAGCCTCTATTTAAGCTGGAGTCACATAGCGCCGCCCGTCACTCTGCTCTGATTAGCGTAGGGAGAGGTTGCGGCTGCGACAGTAGGGCGAGATTAGGCAGATTAACTCCTCCAAAGGACTTGATTAACTGATCGATCTGCAGCTGTGGATCATTGAGCTGCTGATCCTCAATTGCTCACTGTTTTTAGGCTGCCCAGACCGTTTGTCAGTCACATTTTTCTGGGGTGATCGGCGGCCATTTTGTGTCTTGTGGTGCGCCAGCACAAGCTGCGACCAAGTGCATTTAACCCTCAATGGTGTGGTTGTTTTTTGGCTAAAGCCTACATCAGGGTGAAGCTGTCACACCAAGTGCATTTAACCCTCAGTAGTGTGGTTGGTCAAGCTATCACACCAAGTGCATTTAACCAGCAATAGTCTGTTCATTTTTTGGCCATATACTAAATCAGGGGCAAGCTGCGCCCGTCACCAAGTGCATTTAACCCTCAGTAGTGTGGTTGGTCAAGCTGTGACACCAAGTGCATTTAACCAGCAATAGTCTGTTCATTTTTTGGCCATATACTACATCAGGGGCAAGCTGCGCCCATCACCAAGTGCATTTAACCAGCAATAGTGTGGTTATTTTTTGGCCATATCCCAGTCTAATTCTGTCACTAAATCCATACCGGTCACCCAGCGCCTAAATACTAGGCCTCAAATTTATATCCCGCTAAATCTCTCGTTACCGCTGTCCTGTTGTGGCTGGGAAAGTTATTTAGTGTCCGTCAAAGCACATTTTTTGTTCTGGGTTGAAATACAATTCCCAATTTAGCAATTTAAAAATTTAGTGGTTTCTGCTGTATCAGAGCTATTTGAAATCTATCCCTAAAAGGGTATATAATATTCAAGGTGCACATAGGGTCATTCAGAATAACTTCACACACCCGCTACTGTGCATTTCCAAGTCTAATTCTGTCACTAAACCCATACCTGTCACCCAGCGCCTAAATACTAGGCCTCAAATTTATATCCAGCTAAATCTGTCCTTAGTGCTGTAGCTGGGCGAGTTATTTAGTGTCCGTTCAAGCACATTTCTTGTTCTGGGTTGAAATACAATTCCCAATTTAGCAATTTCATAATTTAGTGGTTTCTGCTATATCAGAGCTATTTGAAATCTATCCCTAAAAGGGTAGATCATATTGAAGGTGCACATAGGGACATTCAGAATAACTTCACACACACCCGCTACTGTGTATTTCCAAGTCTAATTCTGTCACTAAACCCATACCTGTCACCCAGCGCCTAAATACTAGGCCTCAAATTTATATCCAGCTAAATCTGTCCTTAGTGCTGTAGCTGGGCGAGTTATTTAGTGTCCGTTCAAGCACATTTCTTGTTCTGGGTTGAAATACAATTCCCAATTTAGCAATTTCATAATTTAGTGGTTTCTGCTATATCAGAGCTATTTGAAATCTATCCCTAAAAGGGTATATAATATTCAAGGTGCACATTGGGTCATTCAGAATAACTTCACACACACCCGCTACTGTGTATTTCCAAGTCTAATTCTGTCACTAAACCCATACCTGTCACCCAGCGCCTAAATACTAGGCCTCAAATTTATATCCTGCTAAATCTCTCGTTAGTGCTGTAGCTGGGCGAGTTATTTAGTGTCCGTTCAAGCACATTTCTTGTTCTGGGTTGAAATACAATTCCCAATTTAGCAATTTCATAATTTAGTGGTTTCTGCTATATCAGAGCTATTTGAAATCTATCCCTAAAAGGGTATATAATATTCAAGGTGCACATTGGGTCATTCAGAATAACTTCACACACACCCGCTACTGTGTATTTCCAAGTCTAATTCTGTCACTAAACCCATACCTGTCACCCAGCGCCTAAATACTAGGCCTCAAATTTATATCCTGCTAAATCTCTCGTTAGTGCTGTAGCTGGGCGAGTTATTTAGTGTCCGTTCAAGCACATTTCTTGTTCTGGGTTGAAATACAATTCCCAATTTAGCAATTTCATAATTTAGTGGTTTCTGCTATATCAGAGCTATTTGAAATCTATCCCTAAAAGGGTATATAATATTCAAGGTGCACATTGGGTCATTCAGAATAACTTCACACACACCCGCTACTGTGTATTTCCAAGTCTAATTCTGTCACTAAACCCATACCTGTCACCCAGCGCCTAAATACTAGGCCTCAAATTTATATCCTGCTAAATCTCTCGTTAACGCTGTCCTGTTGTGGCTGGGAAAGTTATTTAGTGTCCGTCAAAGCACATTTTTTGTTCTGGGTTGAAATACAATTCCCAATTTAGCAATTTCATAATTTAGTGGTTTCTGCTATATCAGAGCTATTTGAAATCTATCCCTAAAAGGGTATATAATATTCAAGGTGCACATTGGGTCATTCAGAATAACTTCACACACACCCGCTACTGTGTATTTCTAAGTCTAATTCTGTCACTAAACCCATACCTGTCACCCAGCGCCTAAATACTAGGCCTCAAATTTATATCCTGCTAAATCTCTCGTTAGTGCTGTAGCTGGGCGAGTTATTTAGTGTCCGTTCAAGCACATTTCTTGTTCTGGGTTGAAATACAATTCCCAATTTAGCAATTTCATAATTTAGTGGTTTCTGCTATATCAGAGCTATTTGAAATCTATCCCTAAAAGGGTAGATCATATTGAAGGTGCACATAGGGACATTCAGAATAACTTCACACACACCCGCTACTGTGTATTTCCAAGTCTAATTCTGTCACTAAACCCATACCTGTCACCCAGCGCCTAAATACTAGGCCTCAAATTTATATCCAGCTAAATCTGTCCTTAGTGCTGTAGCTGGGCGAGTTATTTAGTGTCCGTTCAAGCACATTTCTTGTTCTGGGTTGAAATACAATTCCCAATTTAGCAATTTCATAATTTAGTGGTTTCTGCTATATCAGAGCTATTTGAAATCTATCCCTAAAAGGGTATATAATATTCAAGGTGCACATTGGGTCATTCAGAATAACTTCACACACACCCGCTACTGTGTATTTCCAAGTCTAATTCTGTCACTAAACCCATACCTGTCACCCAGCGCCTAAATACTAGGCCTCAAATTTATATCCTGCTAAATCTCTCGTTAGTGCTGTAGCTGGGCGAGTTATTTAGTGTCCGTTCAAGCACATTTCTTGTTCTGGGTTGAAATACAATTCCCAATTTAGCAATTTCATAATTTAGTGGTTTCTGCTATATCAGAGCTATTTGAAATCTATCCCTAAAAGGGTATATAATATTCAAGGTGCACATTGGGTCATTCAGAATAACTTCACACACACACGCTTCTGTGCATTTCCAAGTCTAATTCTGTCACTAAATCCATACCGGTCACCCAGCGCCTAAATACTAGGCCTCAAATTTATATCCCGCTGAATTTGAATACAATACATTGGGCCAAATAATATATTTGTTGTTGTGATGAACCATAACAATGAGAAAAACATCTAGTAAGGGACGCGGACGTGGACATGGTCGTGGTGGTGTTAGTGGACCCTCTGGTGCTGGGAGAGGACGTGGCCGTTCTGCCACATCCACACGTCCTAGTGTACCAACTACCTCAGGTCCCAGTAGCCGCCAGAATTTACAGCGATATATGGTGGGGCCCAATGCCGTTCTAAGGATGGTAAGGCCTGAGCAGGTACAGGCATTAGTCAATTGGGTGGCCGACAGTGGATCCAGCACGTTCACATTATCTCCCACCCAGTCTTCTGCAGAAAGCGCACAGATGGCGCCTGAAAACCAACCCCATCAGTCTGTCACATCACCCCCATGCATACCAGGGAAACTGTCTCAGCCTCAAGTTATGCACCAGTCTCTTATGCTGTTTGAAGACTCCGCTGGCAGGGTTTCCCAAGGGCATCCACCTAGCCCTTCCCCAGCGGTGAAAGACATAGAATGCACTGACGCACAACCACTTATGTTTCCTGATGATGAGGACATGGGAATACCACCTCAGCATGTCTCTGATGATGACGAAACACAGGTGCCAACTGCTGCGTCTTTCTGCAGTGTGCAGACTGAACAGGAGGTCAGGGATCAAGACTGGGTGGAAGACGATGCAGGGGACGATGAGGTCCTAGACCCCACATGGAATGAAGGTCGTGCCACTGACTTTCACAGTTCGGAGGAAGAGGCAGTGGTGAGACCGAGCCAACAGCGTAGCAAAAGAGGGAGCAGTGGGCAAAAGCAGAACACCCGCCGCCAAGAGACTCCGCCTGCTACTGACCGCCGCCATCTGGGACCGAGCACCCCAAAGGCAGCTTCAAGGAGTTCCCTGGCATGGCACTTCTTCAAACAATGTGCTGACGACAAGACCCGAGTGGTTTGCACGCTGTGCCATCAGAGCCTGAAGCGAGGCATTAACGTTCTGAACCTGAGCACAACCTGCATGACCAGGCACCTGCATGCAAAGCATGAACTGCAGTGGAGTAAACACCTTAAAACCAAGGAAGTCACTCAGGCTCCCCCTGCTACCTCTTCTGCTGCTGCCGCCTCGGCCTATTCTGCTGCTGCCGCCTCGGCCTCTTCCTCCGCCTCTGGAGGAACGTTGGCACCTGCCGCCCAGCAAACAGGGGATGTACCACCAATAACCACCACCACCACCTCCGTCACCAAGCGTCTCAACCATGTCACACGCCAGCGTTCAGCTCTCCATCTCACAAACATTTGATAGAAAGCGTAAATTCCCACCTAGCCACCCTCGATCCCTGGCCCTGAATGCCAGCATTTCTAAACTACTGGCCTATGAAATGCTGTCATTTAGGCTGGTGGACACAGACAGCTTCAAACAGCTCATGTCGCTTGCTGTCCCACAGTATGTTGTTCCCAGCCGGCACTACTTCTCCAAGAGAGCCGTGCCTTCCCTGCACAACCAAGTATCCCATAAAATCAAGTGTGCACTGCGCAACGCCATCTGTAGCAAGGTCCACCTAACCACAGATACGTGGACCAGTAAGCACGGCCAGGGACGCTATATCTCCCTAACTGCACACTGGGTAAATGTAGTGGCAGCTGGGCCCCAGGCGGAGAGCTGTTTGGCGCACGTCCTTCCGCCGCCAAGGATCGCAGGGCAACATTCTTTGCCTCCTGTTGCCACCTCCTCCTTCTCGGCTTCCTCCTCCTCTTCTTCCACCTGCTCATCCAGTCAGCCACACACCTTCACCACCAACTTCAGCACAGCCCGGGGTAAACGTCAGCAGGCCATTCTGAAACTCATATGTTTGGGGGACAGGCCCCACACCGCACAGGAGTTGTGGCGGGGTATTGAACAACAGACCGACGAGTGGTTGCTGCCGGTGAGCCTCAAGCCCGGCCTGGTGGTGTGTGATAATGGGCGAAATCTCGTTGCAGCTCTGGGACTAGCCAATTTGACGCACATCCCTTGCTTGGCGCATGTGCTGAATTTGGTGGTGCAGAAGTTCATTCACAACTACCCCGACATGTCAGAGCTGCTGCATAAAGTGCGGGCCGTCTGTTCGCGCTTCCGGCGTTCACATCCTGCTGCTGCTCGCCTGTCTGCGCTACAGCGTAACTTCGGCCTTCCCGCTCACCGCCTCATATGCGACGTGCCCACCAGGTGGAACTCCACCTTGCACATGCTGGACAGACTGTGCGAGCAGCAGCAGGCCATAGTGGAGTTTCAGCTGCAGCACGCACGGGTCAGTCGCACTACAGAACAGCACCACTTCACCACCAATGACTGGGCCTCCATGCGAGACCTGTGTGCCCTGTTGCGCTGTTTCGAGTACTCCACCAACATGGCCAGTGGCGATGACACCGTTATCAGCGTTACAATACCACTTCTATGTCTCCTTGAGAAAACACTTGATGGATGATGGAAGAGGAGGTGGCCCAGGAGGAGGAGGAGGAGGAAGAGGGGTCATTTTTAGCACTTTCAGGCCAGTCTCTTCGAAGTGACTCAGAGGGAGGTTTTTGGCAACAGCAGAGGCCAGGTACAAATGTGGCCAGCCAGGGCCCACTACTGGAGGACGAGGATGAGGAGGAGGTGGAGGAGGATGAGGATGAAGCATGGTCACAGCGGGGTGGCACCCAACGCAGCTCGGGTCCATCACTGGTGCGTGGCTGGGGGGAAAGGCAGGACGATGACAAAACGCCTCCCACAGAGGACAGCTTGTCCTTACCCCTGGGCAGCCTGGCACACATGAGCGACTACATGCTGCAGTGCCTGCGCAACGACAGCAGAGTTGCCCACATTTTAACCTGTGCGGACTACTGGGTTGCCACCCTGCTGGATCCACGCTACAAAGACAATGTGCCCACCTTACTTCCTGCACTGGAGCGTGATAGGAAGATGCGCGAGTACAAGCGCACGTTGGTAGACGCGCTACTGAGAGCATTCCCAAATGTCACAGGGGAACAAGTGGAAGCCCAAGGCCAAGGCAGAGGAGGAGCAAGAGGTCGCCAAGGCAGCTGTGTCACGGCCAGCTCCTCTGAGGGCAGGGTTAGCATGGCAGAGATGTGGAAAACTTTTGTCAACACGCCACAGCTAACTGCACCACCACCTGATACGCAACGTGTTAGCAGGAGGCAACATTTCACTAACATGGTGGAACAGTACGTGTGCACACCCCTCCACGTACTGACTGATGGTTCGGCCCCATTCAACTTCTGGGTCTCTAAATTGTCCACGTGGCCAGAGCTAGCCTTTTATGCCTTGGAGGTGCTGGCCTGCCCGGCAGCCAGCGTTTTGTCTGAACGTGTATTCAGCACGGCAGGGGGCGTCATTACAGACAAACGCAGCCGCCTGTCTACAGCCAATGTGGACAAGCTGACGTTCATAAAAATGAACCAGGCATGGATCCCACAGGACCTGTCCGTCCCTTGTCCAGATTAGACATTAACTACCTCCCCATAACCATATATTATTGGACTCCAAGGCACTTTCTCATTCAATCCTATTTTTATTTTCATTTTACCATTATATTGCGAGGCTACCCAAAGTTGAATGAACCTCTCCTCTGCCTGTGTGCTAGGCCTAAATATATGCCAATGGACTGTTGCAGTGGTGGGTGACGTGAAGCCTCATTCTCTGCTATGACATGCAGACTGATTCTCTGCTGTCATGAAGCCAGATTGTCTGTTACGGGACCTCTCTGCTCTGCCTGTGTGCTAGGCCTAAATATATGCCAATGGACTGTTGCAGTGGTGGGTGACGTGAAGCCTCATTCTCTGCTATGACATGCAGACTGATTCTCTGCTGACATGAAGCCAGATTGTCTGTTACGGGACCTCTCTCCTCTGCCTGTGTGCTAGGCCTAAATATATGCCAATGGACTGTTGCAGTGGTGGCTGACGTGAAGCCTCATTCTCTGCTATGACATGCAGACTAATTCTCTGCTGACATGAAGCCAGATTGTCTGTTACGGGACCTCTCTCCTCTGCCTGGGTGCTGGGCCTAAATTTATGACAATGGACTGTTGCAGTGGTGGCTGACGTGAAGCCTGATTCTCTGCTATGACATGCAGACTGATTCTCTGCTGACATGAAGCCAGATCCTCTGTTACGGGACCTCTCTCCTCTGCCTGTGTGTGTGCTGGGCCTAAATATATGCCAATGGACTGTTGCAGTGGTGGCTGACGTGAAGCCTCATTCTCTGCTATGACATGCAGACTGATTCTCTGCTGACATGAAGCCAGATTCTCTGTTACGGGACCTCTCTCCTCTGCCTGTGTGTGTGCTGGGCCTAAATATATGCCAATGGACTGTTGCAGTGGTGGCTGACGTGAAGCCTCATTCTCTGCTATGACATGCAGACTAATTCTCTGCTGACATGAAGACAGATTCTCTGTTACGGGACCTCCCTCCTCTGCCTGGGTGCTGGGCCTAAATATATGCCAATGGACTGTTGCAGTGGTGGCTGACGTGAAGCCTCATTCTCTGCTATGACATGCAGACTAATTCTCTGCTGACATGAAGCCAGATTGTCTGTTACGGGACCTCTCTCCTCTGCCTGTGTGCTAGGCCTAAATATATGCCAATGGACTGTTGCAGTGGTGGCTGACGTGAAGCCTCATTCTCTGCTATGACATGCAGACTGATTCTCTGCTGACATGAAGCCAGATCGTCTGTTACGGGACCTCTCTGCTCTGCCTGTGTGCTAGGCCTAAATATATGCCAATGGACTGTTGCAGTGGTGGGTGACGTGAAGCCTCATTCTCTGCTATGACATGCAGACTGATTCTCTGCTGTCATGAAGCCAGATTGTCTGTTACGGGACCTCTCTGCTCTGCCTGTGTGCTAGGCCTAAATATATGCCAATGGACTGTTGCAGTGGTGGGTGACGTGAAGCCTCATTCTCTGCTATGACATGCAGACTGATTCTCTGCTGACATGAAGCCAGATTGTCTGTTACGGGACCTCTCTCCTCTGCCTGTGTGCTAGGCCTAAATATATGCCAATGGACTGTTGCAGTGGTGGCTGACGTGAAGCCTCATTCTCTGCTATGACATGCAGACTAATTCTCTGCTGACATGAAGCCAGATTGTCTGTTACGGGACCTCTCTCCTCTGCCTGGGTGCTGGGCCTAAATTTATGACAATGGACTGTTGCAGTGGTGGCTGACGTGAAGCCTGATTCTCTGCTATGACATGCAGACTGATTCTCTGCTGACATGAAGCCAGATCCTCTGTTACGGGACCTCTCTCCTCTGCCTGTGTGTGTGCTGGGCCTAAATATATGCCAATGGACTGTTGCAGTGGTGGCTGACGTGAAGCCTCATTCTCTGCTATGACATGCAGACTGATTCTCTGCTGACATGAAGCCAGATTCTCTGTTACGGGACCTCTCTCCTCTGCCTGTGTGTGTGCTGGGCCTAAATATATGCCAATGGACTGTTGCAGTGGTGGCTGACGTGAAGCCTCATTCTCTGCTATGACATGCAGACTAATTCTCTGCTGACATGAAGACAGATTCTCTGTTACGGGACCTCCCTCCTCTGCCTGGGTGCTGGGCCTAAATATATGCCAATGGACTGTTGCAGTGGTGGCTGACGTGAAGCCTCATTCTCTGCTATGACATGCAGACTAATTCTCTGCTGACATGAAGACAGATTCTCTGTTACGGGACCTCTCTCCTCTGCCTGGGTGCCGGGGCCTAAATATCTGAGAATGGACTGTTCCAGTGGTGGGTGACGGGAAGCCAGATTCTCTGCTATGGAACCTCTCTCCAATTGATTTTGGTTAATTTTTATTTATTTAATTTTTATTTTAATTCATTTCCCTATCCACATTTGTTTGCAGGGGATTTACCTACATGTTGCTGCCTTTTGCAGCCCTCTAGCTCTTTCCTGGGCTGTTTTACAGCCTTTTTAGTGCCGAAAAGTTCGGGTCCCCATTGACTTCAATGGGGTTCGGGTTCGGGACGAAGTTCGGATCGGGTTCGGATCCCGAACCCGAACATTTCCGGGATGTTCGGCCGAACTTCTCGAACCCGAACATCCAGGTGTTCGCTCAACTCTAGTAGTAACCGATTTTCACAGAAAGCAAAAAATAATATTACCTTCCTTCTGCACAAACCCCAGAAATCCTGGGGAGAAGCAATTCCACTGCCTGGATGTCAGAAGAACAGTCTTCAAATACCTAGAAAACACCAAGGATTTATGCCAGGTGGATAATTTACTTATCCAATTCCAAGGAAATAATAAGAGCAAAGCAGTATCAAAGGCAAACATCGCTAGATGGATCAGACTGACGATTTCCGATTGTTACAATATTCAGGGTATTAGTTGCCCCGTAGGAGTTAAAGCCCATTCTACAAGGGTAATTTCATCATATTATGCAGAAAGAGCAGGGGCTTCTCTGGAACAAATATGCAGAGCAGCCACATGGTCTAGTATGAATACCTTTGTAAAACACTATATATTGGACTTATCCAGATCCTCAGATCTTTATTTTGGGAGGAAAGTTTTACAAGCCATAGCCCCCCCTTAATGTTCGTAATCTGGTAGGTCTCATGTGTGCCGTCATGGTAGTGAAATGGAAAACTGGAATTAGACTTACCGGTAATTCAGTTTCCATGAATCCACCATGACGGCACAATATCCCACTAGAAAAAAAATACATATAAAAATATATCGGTATGGTCAAATGCCCCAAATTTTATATATATATATATATATATATATATATATATATATATATATATGTATATATATATGTATATATATATATATATATATATATATATAATAAAAATGAAAGTATATACTGGTAAGAGGAGAAAAAAAAATGCATGTTACACTTATAGTGGGTCGGAGCACTGTAATTTGAAACTCACTGGTGTATGGTGGTGGGAGGGGTCAATTTGACCTTTCTCTGTTCCTGCACCTACAGAGGTCAGGGGTAAATCTCTCATGTGTGCCATCATGGTGGATTCATGGAAACTGAATTACCGGTAAGTCTAATTCAGGTTTTTGCATATTACAGTATATAAAATAGGCAGGACCCCCCCCCCCATATGTCAATTGCTCAGGCCCCCCCATATGTCACTTGCTCAGATAGGCCCCCATATCTGTTGCTCAGGACCTCCCCATGAGATGCCCATTCACGCCCCCATATCAGTGGGGTTAGGTAATGTGATATCATGTGATATTTTTATAGAGCAGGTTCTTACGGACGCAGCCATACCTGGTGCCTCTACATAACTTAGGCACATCAAGCCCCAGCTCAGGGGTATTAAATCATTTTTTAACACCAGGGAGGCTAGCCCTGATCTGACACACCCCAACAAGTTTGCAATTTTGGCAGATGAGGGAGATATTAGTTCAGGTAGAGCATTGCTGCAGCAAGACACTTCCTCTTCCAGTCAGGGGAATGTCAGCTCCAGTAAACAGGGGACCAGGAGAGCAGGTCAGGCCAGATAGATGCTCATAGTGGGACACTCAATTATAAGGGGTACAGATAGTGCGATCTGTACCCCTTATAATGATGTGTTGTCTTCCTGGCGCTCAAATTCGACATATCGCGGATCGGGTTGAAAAATTACTGGCAGGGGCTGGCGAAGATCCATCAGTCATGATCCATATTCGAACCAATGACAAAGTTAGAGTTAGGCGGAGCATTCTTAAAAATGATTTTAGGGATATAGGTCACAAGCTTAGCGCAAGGACCTCAAAGGTAGTGTTTTCCAAAATACTACCTGTACCACGAGCCACACAAGAAAGACAGTGTGAGATTAGGAGTTAACAAATGTAAGTCACAGATGTTGTAGGGGCGCTAAAATAAAAATAACAAATCAACTTTATTCTGTTACTTGAATTAAAATTGGGGGAAACTATCCTTAAGATATACTATAAACATACAATACCATACTTAGGAGCTATCACGGTACTGTTTACTGATCTAGCTGAGTACATATGTATATACACAGATGTAACATCCCAGAGTTATGTTACTAAACTCTTTTTCCCCGCTACTATTTGTTGGTAACATGTGCCTTGTCATCTAATGTGATTTATCTTATATTTTCACAAATGTGCATATTGAAAGCCTTGTTTGAATGCAATTGCTGCAATTTCCATGTACACCAGAAGGTGGCAGCAATGTGTCAGCAGGACCTTAGTAACAGTTTAGCATATCTAGACTGGAATAGTACATTCCAGTTTAGCTCCCCCCCTCTTTGAGCAAAGTGGGCTTCCTATGTCCTGCCTCATGGGGAGGGAAGGCTGTGCTGGTAGGAGCTCCCAGAAATAGGGATCCCAAGCCAGGACCTTGTCTCGGTTGAGACCAAAGATCATTCCCAGTCTGAGCCCTTCAGCCTCAACTGGTGACAAGCAAGCAGCACCTCCAGGACTCCAGGAAGAACATTCCCTGTGAGCTAATTGTGAGTAACTATCCAGAGACCAGGAGAAGCCAAATTCCTTTTTAGCTAGTCAGTCCCATACACAGCAGAAGATAGACAGAGCAGAAGACAGATTCCTGCCATATTCTCCAGGCACATGATAAGAGCAGAAGAGATATTGATCTCTGCCATACATTGCCAATACCTGCTGGGACCCAAGGACTATTGCTGTATCTCATATGGATTAATGCTGCCTCCAGTAAAGACAAGTTGAATTATATTCCAAGTCTGGATCTCATTCATTACTACCAAGTTCCTCAATTACTCCTACTAGCAACACACTCATTTATTGCAAGTGAGCCAGGATCCAGGAGTCCAGCCATACCCAGGTAGGAGACACCGTTTACACTATTGCTACTACTACACAGAGACATTATACCACTCTGGCATTCCTAACCTGGTACGTGAGTTGCAACACCTTAAAGGGCCCTGAGACTGTACCCTGCACACGCTGCATTTGGCGTTACAAACAAAAACGATAGACTTATATACCCATATCCGGACCCACTGCATACTTTGGCGTCCGCGTAACCGTACCATGGTCCTGCTCATTGCACAGGCACATAAGCTCATATATATTCAACTGGGAGTGGCCTATAGTGCACACAGTAGATCTAGTAACATACATAGTAACATAGTATATAAGGCCGAAAAAAGACATTTGTCCATCCAGTTCGGCCTGTTATCCTGCAAGTTGATCCAGAGGAAGGCAAAAAAAAAAAAAACAGTGAGGTACAAGTCAATTCTCCCCACTTAAGGGGGGGGGGGGAATTCCTTCCCAACTTCAATCAAGCAATCAGAATAACTCCCTGGATCAACGATCCCTCTCTAGTAGCTATAGCCTGTAATATTATTACCCTCCAGAAATTCATCCAAGCCCCTCTAACTGGGTACCTATGATATTTAAATCTGTAGCTCCTGCATAACATCTAAAATGAGCAGGCAGGGTTGAGGTATAGCATGTGATTGATAACTAATGGTAAACACTGCTCCCACCTTCATCGTAATACCTAAGCAGCCTCCCTATCCTCCAAGACCCCTACTGCAATGCTGAACTCACTCACTGCTGGTTCACATTAAAATATAACTGACGCTGCCTAATACATATTCAATTCATCTGCTCACACTGGCTATGGATCAACGCTTGCTTGACACGTTTCTGGTGAAACCACCTCATCAGGAGCCTAAATATTATTGATACCAGATTGGCGTGTTTATAACAGACAGACAGACAGACATGAAGCGAGCACGCCACCTCTCACATGTGGCAGTGCACCCGGCACTTGTGCGGCCGTGAAGTGGCCGCTGAAGCCAGGATACTTTAACTAAGCGGCTCCGCCCACTGATGGCCGGCATGTCCAATCAGCTAAATGCTACTCGGGAGGCAGGAGCGCTCACTGATACACTCCCCCGGGCAGACGTCAGCTGCACCATATGGAGGCCGGCCGTGTACACAGGTACAAAACCTTTCTATTACAGGGATCTTATGCGGCGGATTTATTTACAGGCGATCCAACCCCTGGAGGGCAATATGATGCCAGATTACCTATTGAAAGGGGAAGGGAAAACCTTCAAACAATGACTTATATTGATATAAATATATAAGTCATGACATGTAGCTAGAGAATTGCCAACCGCAAAGTGCAATAAACAATCTTTCTAAACTAACAACAAAATACTAAATATTGAGGGCAGTGACATCAGGACAATAATGTGTCAAGGTACACTAGAGTGAGGTAGGACCATGGTTTGACATCATATTCACCTATAGCGCCCATTCAGCCTGGACACCTGATGGGGCATGTATTGTGCGGCCCTCACCACTTAATATTGTGATATCCAGGTTATCAAATTACATTTATGGTGATGTCAGTAAAGAACCCACCAGGCACTTATAATTGGGGACATTTTGGTGGTCCCATGGTGCTTATAATCGGTTGTACGCTATGCCATCCCTATGTTATCTCTATCTCCGTGATGAGGTTGAGATATACACCTGCTGATAATAGTAATCATATTGATAGAGTGATGGGTAGCCTATACAGGGTTAATATCTTGTTGTGGTCTCTTTATGCCCCGATCCCTGCTCTCTGTATTTTGGTGTCGGTTTAGGAGAATTGTTTATTGTACTTTGCAGTTGGCAATTCTCTATCTACATGTCATGACTATTTATATCAATATAAGTCATTATTTGAAGGTTTTCCCTTTCCTTTTCAATAGGGAATCTGGCATTATATTGCCTCCAGTGGTTGGATCATCTGTAAATAAATCCGCCGTGTACACAGGTTTTGTACCTGTGTACACGGCCGGCCTCCATATGGTGCAGCTGTCGTCTGCCTGGGGGGGGGGGGGGTGTCTCAGTGAGTGCTCCTGGCTCCCCAGTAGGATTCAGCTGATTTGACGTGCTGGCCATCAGTGGGCGAAGCCTCTTCATGGCTGCACAAGTGTCAGGAGCACTGCCACATGTGAAAGGTGGCGTGCTCGCTTCATGTATGTGTGTCTGTTATAATTACGCCAATCTGGCATTAATAACATTTAGGCTCCTGATGAGGTGGTTTCACCAGAAACGCGTCGAGCCAGCGTTGATCCACAGCCAGTGTGAGCAGATGAATTGAATATGTATTAGGCAGCGTCAGTTATATTTTAATGTGAACCAGCAGTGAGTGAGTTCAGCATTGCAGTAGGTGTGTTGGAGGATAGGGAGGCTGCTTAGGTATTACGCTGAATGTGAGAGCAGTGTTTACCGTTAGTTATCAATCACATGCTATACCTCAACCCCGTCTGCTCACTTTAGATATTATACAGGAGCTACAGATTTAAATATCATAGGTAACCAGTTAGATCTACTGCTTGCCCTATAGGCCGCTCCCTGTTGAATATATAGGAGCTAATGTGCCTGTGTATACACATACTGTATGTACTCAGCTAGATCAGTAAACAGTACCGTGATAGTTCCTAAGTATGGTATTGTGTGTTTATAGTATATTTTAAGTGTAGTTTCCCCCAATTTTAAGTCAAGTAACAGAATAAAGTTGGTTTGTTACAAACCGGATTCCCAAAAAGTTGGGACACTAAACAAATTGTGAATAAAAACTGAATGCAATGATGTGGAGATGGCAAATGTCAATATTTTATTTGTAATAGAACGTAGGTGACAGATCAAACATTTAATCCGAGTAAATGTATAATTTTAAAGGAAAAATACGTTGATTCAAATTTTCACGGTTTCAACAAATTCCCAAAAAGTTGGGACAAGTAGCAATAAGAGGCTGGAAAAAGTAAATTTGAGCATAACGAAGAGCTGGAAGACCAATTAACACTAATTAGGTCAATTGGCAACATGATTGGGTATAAAAAGAGCTTCTCAGAGTGGCAGTGTCTCTCAGAAGCCAAGATGGGTAGAGGATCACCAATTCCCACAATGTTGCGCAGAAAGATAGTGGAGCAATATCAGAAAGGTGTTACCCAGCGAAAAATTGCAAAGACTTTGCATCTATCATCATCAACTGTGCATAACATCATCCGAAGATTCAGAGAATCTGAAACAATCTCTGTGCGTAAGGGTCAAGGCCGTAAAACCATACTGGATGCCCGTGATCTCTGGGCCCTTAAACGACACTGCACCACAAACAGGAATGCTACTGTAAAGGAAATCACAGAATGGGCTCAGGAATACTTCCAGAAACCATTGTCAGTGAACACAATCCACCGTGCCATCCGCCGTTGCCAGCTGAAACTCTACAGCGCAAAGAAGAAGCCATTTCTTAGCAAGATCCACAAGCTCAGGCGTTTTCACTGGGCCAGGGATCATTTAAAATGGAGTGTGGCAAAATGGAAGACTGTTCTGTGGTCAGACGAGTCACGATTCGAAGTTCTTTTTGGAAATCTGGGACGCAATGTCATCCGGACCAAAGAGGACAAGGACAACCCATGTTGTTATCAACGCTCAGTTCAGAAGCCTGCATCTCTGAAGGTATGGGGTTTCATGAGTATCCGGGTACTGAAATGGCCAGTCTGCAGTCCAGATCTTTCACCTATAGAGAACATTTGGCGCATCATAAAGAGGAAGGTACAACAAAGAAGGCCCGAGACGATTGAACAGTTAGAGGCCTGTATTAGACAAGAATGGGAGAGCATTCCTATTTCTAAACTTGAGAAACTGGTCTCCTCGGTCCCCAGACGTCTGTTGAGTGTTGTAAGAAGAAGGGGAGATGCCACACAGTGGTGAAAATGGCCTTGTCCCAACTTTTTGGGGATTTGTTGACACCATGAAATTCTGATTCAACATATTTTTCCCTTAAAATGGTACATTTTTTTCTCAGTTTAAACTTTTGTTTCGTGATTTATGTTCTATTCTGAATAAAATATTAGAAGTTGGCACCTCCACATCATTGCATTCAGCTTTTATTCACGATTTGCATAGTGTCCCAACTTTTTGGGAATCCGGTTTGTATATTTTTTTTCCCTACAACAACTGGGACTTTTGAATTATTGGCGACATAATTGTGAATAACCATCAATAATTGCGGTTAAGGCTAACAAATGGCTCAATAACTTGTGTAGGAAGAAGGGGTTTGGGTTTCTAGTGAATAGGGTTGACTTCTCTGTCAGCTACAGGCTCTATCATAGGGATGATCTGCACCTCAATGGGGAAGGTGTTTAAATTACAGAATAGGGGAGGGTAATTATATTAAAGGAGGGGAAGATAGTGTAGATAGAGACCTGGGACAAGGTAATGAAACTAAGGGAGGAGTGGACGACAGTTCATAAGGAAAGGTGTAGGGTAAAAAATATGCAAAAACCTCTTAATTGTATGTACACTAATGCCAGAAGCCTGACTAATGAAACTGCTGAACTGGAATTAGTGACGTGTGAGGAGGACTATGACATAGTGGAAATAACTGAGACATGGCTGGATGATAGCTATGACTGGACAGTTAACATACAGGCTTACAGTCCGCTTACAAAGAATTGTCAAAACTGGAGAGGGGGAGGGGTTTGCCTTTATGTAAAGTCTTGTCTAAAGCCCACACTCCGGGAAGATATAAATGATGGACATGAACATGTGGAGTCACTGTGGGTAGAAATACATGGTGGCAAAAGCAATAATAAATACTGATAGGAGTTTGTTATAGGCCACCTAAAACCTATAAAAAAAACAGGAAACAGATTCTTGGCAATAAACAAAGACAATTACCTTTCCCAACTGGTTCAGAACCCGACTAGAGGGACGGTCATACTGGAGTTAGTACCAGATGTGCTGGTTGGGGGACATTTGGGAAATAGTGACTATAAAATAATAATCTTCCAATTGTTATTCAAAAGAGTATTTCTTCAGGGAGGCACAAAAGTAACTTTAAAAAGAGCTAAATTTTTCCAACTCAGAGAGGCTATTGGCCTAACTAAAAATAAAAATACAGCCACCAGATGGGATATTTTTAAAAGCATCCTAAACTCTAATTGTGAGAGGCACATACCTTATGGAAATAGAAGCGTAAGGAACAAGAAAAAACAATGTGGATAAATAGAATTGTGAAGAAAGCAACAAATGGCAAAACTATAAGGACAAAACTATAAGGACAAAAATAGAATAAGTAAAAGACAAATAATAGCATCCAAACTCGAGAAAGAGAGATTAATTGCCAAAGAGAGTAAAACTAACCTAAAATGTTCTATAGTTATATAAATGGCAAAAGTATAAATCTGAAAGTGTGGGCCATTTACAGAGTGATGGAGGGGGGGGGGGGGGGTTGGGTGGGAGTTGCAGACAGTGATGAGGAGAAAAGAAAGCAAAGCTATTAAATATTTTTCCTCCACTGGATTCTGGAAAATAGGAAAATAAACTGTCAGATGAAATGCAGAATATAAAAGTAAGTTCCCCATTAAAAGTGCCCAGGAAGAAGTACAGGGGCGTCTTAAGAAGATTAAAATAGACAAATCGCCAGGATCAGATGGCATACACCCCCCGTATCCTAAGTGAATTAAGTAATGTCATAGCCAGACCCTTATTTCTGATATTTAAGGACTCTATATAAACAGGGAGTCTTGCACAGGATTGGCGCTTAGCAAATGTGGTGCCAATATTCAAAAAGGGTCCAAAAACAGAGCCCAGAAACTATTGGCCAGTAAGTTTAACATCTGTCATGGGTAAACTGAAGGTTTTCTAAGAGATGCTATCTTGGAGTACCTCAATGAAAATAAGCAAACGCCATAACAGCATGGCTTCATGAAGGATCAGTCATGTCAAACTAATTTAATCAGTTTCTATGAGGGGGTAAGTTCTAGACTTGACAGTGGTGAATCAATGGATGTCATATATCTTGACATCTCAAAATCATTTGATACTGTACCACATAAAAGGTTAGTATATAGAATGAGATTGCTTGGACTGGGAGAAAATCTCTGTATGTGGGTAAGTGATAGAAAACAGAGGGTGGTTATTAACAGTACCTATTCAGATTGGGTCAGTCACTAGTGAGGTACCACAGGGGTCAGTATCGGGCTCTATTCTCTTCAATTTGTTTATTAATGATTTTGTAGAAGACCTGCACTGTAAAATATACATTTTTGCAGATGACACTAAACTGTGTAATGTAATTAACACAGAAGAGGACAGTATACTGCTACAGATGGATCTGGATACATTGGAGGCTTGTGTAGTGGCAAATTAAGTTTAACACTGACAAAGGTAAGGTTATGCACATGGGAAGGAATAATGCAAGTCAACTGTACATATTAAATGGTGAAACACTGGGTAACACTGACATAAAAAAGGACTTAGGAATTTTAGTGAACAGCAAACTAATGTCACGGCTGTAAGTGAGCAACAAGAGCGTACACATAGAATAGCAACTGACCGGACCCAAACTAGTGAGGATAAAGGGTGACCCCTGCCAGACCCTAAAAGCTCTCCCTAAGCTGCTATGCCCATGTCCGGATCCAAATGGTGGATCGAGACATGCCCGCGTACCTGAGGCTGAAGACCGCTGAAACCCCTACAATAGTGGAAGGGGCGCGGCCACCGGTGCCCTGCTCAGTATATGGACGGAACCGGGGTCGCCTCGGATCCAGTTAGCAAGTGAAACAGAAACACACAATGTATGAACACTTAACTGAGGTGCTGCAGCAGCAGTGAAAACAGATCCAAAGTCCGCAGACGATATCCGAAGTACTTGCATCAGCAGAACACAGATCCAGTGAAGAGAAGTCACACAGGTGAAGACACTCAAGCGAGAGATACAGCTTCAAATGAAAAGTATAATCCACACCTCTACAAAGGAGGAGGGGTGATTTAAAGGCAGCAAAATCAAACACAGGAGGGACAGCTGAGAAGAAGGAAACCGAAAGTAAAGACCTCATCACAGAGGCGGAGAAACAGGGAAGAGAACTCCGCCAAGCTCTAGTAGTGACAATACCCCCACCTCCACGGGTGGACTCCGGATACCCAGGACCCACCTTCTCAGGATGAGCCCTATGAAATGCCCTGATGAGGCGAGTGGCTTTAATGTCCGACACCGGAACCCACATGCTCTCCTCAGGACCATAACCCCTCCAATGAACGAGGTACTGAAGAGAACCGCGGACAATGCGAGAGTCCACAATTCTGGAAACCTCAAACTCCAGATTGCCATCAACCAAAATCGGAGGAGGAGGCAAAGAGGAGGGTACCGTGGGCTGGACATATGGTTTTAAAAGAGCCCTGTGAAATACATTATGTATCTTCCAAACCCATGGAAGATCAAGACGGAAGGCAACAGGATTGACGACTGACAAGATTTTATAAGGGCCAATAAACTTGGGACCCAATTTCCAGGAGGGAACCTTCAGTTTAATATTTCTTGTAGACAACCACACCAGATCACCCACATTCAGGTCCGGACCAGGCATACGTCTCTTATCAGCCACACGCTTATATTTCTCACTCATCTTTCTAAGATTACTCTGAATCTTTTGCCAAATGGTAGACAAAGACGAGGAAAATCTCTCCTCCTCAGGCAAACCAGAGGGAGCCCCTCCCGAGAATGTCTCAAACTGCGGATGGAACCCATATGCACCAATGAATGGTGACTTATCAGAAGATTCCTGATGACGGTTGTTCAGAGCAAACTCAGCAAGAGGGAGAAATGAACACCAATCCTCCTGGTTCTCTGCCACAAAACAGCGCAAATATGTCTCCAGATTCTGTATGACGCGCTCAGTCTGACCATTCAACTGTGGGTGAAAAGCAGAAGAGAAGGACAGCCAAACCTCCAGACGAGAACAGAAAGCCTTCCTGAATCTGGACACAAACTGCGTGCCTCTATCGGAAACAATATCCGAGGGAATGCCATGTAATTTAACAATATGGTCGACAAAAGCTTGCGCCAATGTTTTAGCACTGGGTAAACCAGGGAAGGGTACGAAATGAGCCATCTTGCTAAAACGGTCCACCACCACCAGGATCACCGACTTCCCTGAGGAACGAGGAAGATCCGTGATAAAGTCCATGGAGAGGTGTGTCCAAGGACGGGAAGGTATGGGTAACGGGAGAAGGGGACCTGAAGGCCGTGAACGAGGGACCTTAGTATGAGGGCACGTCTCACAAGCAGCCACAAAACCCTCCACCGACTTACGAAGAGCCGGCCACCAAAATCTCCGAGCAATGAGATCTATCGTGGCTCTACTCCCGGGGTGACCAGCAAGAACGGTATCATTATGTTCCTTGAAGAGTTTGTGACGTAACTCAGGAGGCACAAACAACTTCCTAGGAGGACAACGGGCAGGTACCTCAGTCTGGGCAGCCTGGACCTCGGCCTCCAAATCAGAATACAGGGCGGAAACAACCACCCCCTCCGCCAAAATGGGACCCGGGTCCTCAGAGTTTCCTCCTCCCGGAAAACAGCGAGAGAGAGCATCAGCCTTCACATTTTTGATCCCAGGGCGGAATGTAACGACAAAATTGAATCTGGAGAAGAAGAGAGACCATCTGGCCTGTCTCGGATTCATACGCCTGGCCGACTCCAAGTACGCCAAATTCTTATGGTCGGTAAAAACGGTGATAGGGTGCCTGGCTCCCTCCAACCAATGGCGCCACTCCTCGAGAGCCAACTTGATGGCCAACAACTCTCTCTCCCACATCATAGTTTCTCTCTGCCAGGGAGAGCTTTTTAAAGAAAAAGGCACAGGGTCGCCACTTGGCAGGAGAAGGGCCCTGGGACAAAACCGCACCCACACCCACCTCGGAAGCATCCACCTCAACAATAAAAGGTAAGGAAACATCGGGATGCACCAAAACGGGAGCAGACGCAAAACTCTTTTTAATCTTAGAAAAAGCTGCAAGCGCCTCCTCCGACCAAGAGGAAAAATCCGCCCCCTTTTTTGTCATGTCAGTGAGGGGTTTGACAACAGAGGAATAATTCAAAATGAACTTTCTGTAATAGTTCGCAAAACCCAGAAAGCGCATCAATGCCTTCTGATTCTCAGGAAGCTCCCACTCCAGCACAGCACGGACCTTCTCCGGATCCATGCGAAAACCAGAAGCAGAGAAGAAAAAACCCAGAAATTGAATCTCCGATACCATAAAAACACATTTCTCCAGCTTGGCGTACAATTTATTCTCCCGCAGAATCCGCAGAACCTGAAAAAGATGATCCTGATGGGTCTGAACATCAGGGGAAAAAATCTAAATATCATCAAGATACACCAAAACAAATTTCCCCATTAAATGGTAGAAAATACTGTTAACAAAATGCTGAAAGACGGCCGGAGCATTCATCAGGCCGAAAGGCATAACGAGATTCTCAAAATGCCCGTTAGGGGTATTAAAGGCCGTTTTCCATTCATCCCCCTCTCTGACCCTGACCAGGTTGTACGCGCCTCTCAAATCCAATTTGGAAAAAACCTTGGCCCCAACAATTTGGTTGAAGAGGTCCGGGATCAGAGGAAGAGGATAGGGATCGCGAATCGTGATACGGTTCAGCTCCCTAAAATCTAGACAAGGTCTCAGAGAGCCATCTTTCTTTTAAAAAAAAAAAAAAAACAGCGGCAACAGGAGATTTTGAGGGACGAATATGCCCCTTATCGAGACTCTCAGAAATATAAGTTCGCATTGCGATTCTTTCCGGTTGTGAGAGGTTGTAGAGGCGTGCTTTTGGCAGTTTGGCGCCGGGAATGAGGCTAATGGGACAGTCAAACTCCCGGTGAGGAGGTAGCTCCTGAACACCGCTCTCGGAAAACACGTCCGAGAAATCAGAAAGAAATGATGGCACCGTTTTAGTAGACACCTCTGCAAACATTGCTGTGAGACAATTCTCTCTACAAAACTCACTCCACTCATTTATTTGCCTTCCTTGCCAATCAATAGTGGGGTTATGTCTAGTGAGCCAGGGTAACCCCAAAACTAGAGGAGAAGGCAATCCGTTAAGGACAAAACAAGATATATCCTCCACATGAGTATCACCTATCGCAAACCGGATATTGTGAACAATGCCCTTCAGGGATCTCTGTGAGAGTGGAGCAGAGTCAATAGCAAAAACAGGTATATCCTTTTCTAATGTGCAAACCTGAAAACCATGCATGGCTACAAATTGAGTATAAATAAGATTGACGGCCGCTCCACTATCGACAAAAATTTCACAAGAAATGACTTTGCTCCCTAGCACCACCCTGGCAGAAACGAGAAAACGGGAACTGCAGGTCAGAGGAAAAGCATCAATTCCTACATCAACTTTGCCCAAAGTAGCAGATGAAGCAGAGTTTGATGATTTACCTTTTGAGGTCTTTCTCTTATTATAACTCTTAGTACAGTTCAAGAATCTCCTAGACGGACAAACATTAGCCAAATGACCTATGCCCCCACAACAAAAACACACCATTCTCTGAGGACTAAATCCTCCTTTATCCGGGGCAAGTCGACCTAGCTGCATGGGCTCCTCCACAGAGGGAACCGAGAGAGGATGAGGCCCCTCTTTTTGACATTCAAAAAACTGAACTTTCCCTTTAAGTGTCAGGATGCGGTGTTTTATACAAAAACATTAACTAGTGTCCCTAGGACTCATTTACACCTGTTAATCCTACACCTACCTCTATTCCTAAAACTTAACCTTTATTAATGTACTGTTAATAATGCTAGTTCCTAGCTATAAATTTAAAATTCCAGTACGTTGCAGCCATTGGTGTATGTCAATTTCCTATTAGGAGTCTCCTAACTAAATATACTGGTCCAGGATAGATTGCATTTGGTACCTATCTGGCTGCGCGCTGCCAGTGATAATCTAGGTACTGTGTTGCTTCCTGTTAAACTGGCTGCATCGATGTGCTGTGTTAAAACTAAAGCTCCTCACTGCCCCCCGACATGTTTCGCCGTTACCGGCGTCTTCAGGGGTTAGGGCAGAGTGTGAGTAGCTCCCTTCCGGCTGGCTTTATGACCTTAGTTGGTGACGTCATCTCTATGAGCTTCGCCTGTGGGTGTAGTTAGCGTCGGCACTATGTAGTCATCAGTGACGTTTCAAAGGGTGCCTCCCCCTGGTGCTTCCGCCCTCCTGTGTTCAAACTTCTAATTGGCTTGGAGCTGATGATGTCAGGGGGTGGTGCTACGCATGTCTATGGACTTAGCCATTTCCAACTCCGTCCATCTTACTGCGCATGTCAGCCGACTTAGTCCCCGTCCACTTCTATTTTCTAGATTCTGCGCTTTTCCCTGCGCATGTTGTGGGATTTGGTTACTGACACTGATGTTCCCTAACTCTGCGCATGCGTCCGATCTTGCCGTCCAAGTACCTTATCTGCACAAGGGCGCATGTCAGCGGACTTAGTTTCTTCGGTGATCGGGATCTAGCATACTGCTTTACAGGGTACCTGGTTGTCATGGTGAGTTGTCCAACCCCTAACATTCATTGAAGGGGATTACATTCCCTTGCCTCTATTGCATTTCCAGTATCTTTCCCTTACATGTTATGCCATGCTTGGGATTAGTACTGTATGCTTACTGTATGCCATATATCAGCATCCCAACCTGCACTTTTAGCTGCTAGCTTTTGATTGCTGGGGTTACATCCTCCCCAGCTCCACATAGTTGGATAATCCCTATTAGTATTTGTACTTCAGGTTGCGGCTAGTTTTTATTCCATATATGTCTCAGGACTCATGTAGAGATTTATTGGTCATAGGTGTGGGATCTTGGAGTTCATCTTCCCCAGATCCTCAGAACTCATGTAGAGATTTATTGGTCATAAGTGTGGGGTCATGGAATTCATCTTTATCAGATCCTCACATTCTTATGGCCTATAGGGCCAGTTCAGGGCTTCCTGGTTCTCATACTTCTTGCCCTCCACTCTTTTTCATCTGGGGCCTTGTTTTTACCTACCTTTAAACTGCATTTTCCCTTTTAGGCCATTGTTCCCATATCACCTATCACACAGGCTGATCTTTTTAGATGCAAGGTGCTCACAGTTCAGTAAATATCTACTGACTTATTAGGTCAGCCGTCGGATTGGATTGCTCTATTGTAGAATAATATTTTTAGTTATTAGCTAGTATAACTACTTTTTTACTAATATTTTATTTTTCTTTGTTTTTTAGGATGGGGTCGTGACTTACAGGAAGGACGAGTACGTAAACCCTTCATTTAGGCCTTTGGGGGACAAGCTGTCAAGCAGGTAAATCCACCTTGTTTCCTCCTGTTGGAGTTTGTTGTCTATATCTCCTTTACGTGGACCTGATCTTACCTTCATAAGTCCCCAAAATTTAAATTCTGTACTTTTGCCTCTATGCTTTTCTCTCATATGTCTGGCTAGGCTGGTGTCCTCCCCCGTGTTGATGCTGCTCAGGTGCTTTGAAATCCTTCTTCTTAGTTCCTGGGTGGTCTTCCCTACATACAGTTTTGGACATTCGCATTTTACATGGTTTTGCAATTTATATAATCTCTTATTTCGTAGTTTTTCCCATCTACCGGATTCACAAACGTTTTTGTGACTTTCATCCGGCCACAAAACATACAGTCCCCACAGGGGTATGATCCTTTTTGATTCAGCCAGGTGGTTTTCTTGGCTGTTCTATGTGGCTGGTAGTGACTATGCACAAGCATTTGTTTTAGGTTAAGCCCTCTTCTGTACGTTATTGCTGGATAGCTTGGTAGCACCTTTTGTAGATCAGTGTCAGTTTGTAGGATGTGCCAATGTCGCCTCAAAATCCTTTGTATGGCACTATGCTCAGTATCATATGTTCCTATACACCTTATGATTTTTTCACCTTCATTTTGAGTTCTACCTGCCAGCAGGTCGAGTCTTCCTACCTTCCTTGCTTTATTATATGCTCTATGTAAGCATTTTTTAGAATACCCTCTATTGAGAAAGCGTGAGTATAATATACTGCATTCTTTTTGGAATGCCTCCTCTGTGGAGCAGTTCCGCCTCGCTCTTAGGTACTGCCCCACAGGGATTCCCTTTTTGAGGGGGGCAGGGTGGAAGCTTTGCCAGTGTAGCAGGTTATTGGTAGAAGTTGGTTTCCGATATATTTCTGTTTGGATACTGCCGTCAGATTGCAGTGTTAATTTCAGGTCCAAAAAATTGAGAGTGCTTTTGTGTATTTCTGCTGTAAACTTCATTCCAATTTGGTTGTCATTCAGTTGACAAACAAATTCATGAAATTGTGCTTCAGTGTCATCCCAAAGAATTAAAATATCGTCAATATAACGACCCCAAAATAAAATGTGCTCAGTGTACTTATTCATAGTGTCTGTGAAAACTATACGATCCTCCCACCACCCTAAAAATAAATTTGCAAGACTTGGTGCACAAACTGTGCCCATCGCAGTCCCGGTGACCTGTAAATAATATTTCCCATTGAACATAAAATAATTGTGCTCCAACAGAAACTTCAATAGTGAAATAACAAAACAGTTGTGTTCATGGTACTGTATTCCTTTAGTGTTCAAATAGAATTGGACTGCTTGTATTCCCAACTGATGTTGGATGCTTGTATATAACGCCTCAACATCAAGGCTTGCAATAAACGTGTGAGGGTTAACCTGAATTTCCTGCAACCTGACGACAGTATCTTTGGTGTCTCTAAGGTACGAGGGTAGTGACCTTACAAATGGAGAGATGACCTGTTCCACATATTCACTGATGCTTTCACATAGGCTCTGTTTCCCAGAGACGATCGGTCTGCCTGGGATTGGTTCCCTTTGTTTGTGAATTTTAGGGATTGCATAAAATGTGGCTATGGTGGGTCGTGGTCTGAACATAATTTTGTACTCTTCCTTAGTGATTAAATTCCGATCTTTCGCACTTTTTAACAGTTTTTTAAGTTCCAGGGCATATTTTTCAGTGGGATCGGTACTTAGCTCCTTATATGTACCTTTCTCACTGAGGAGTCTCATTATCATCTGTTCATAGTATTCACTTTCTAGTAACACGACGTTTCCTCCTTTGTCAGAAGGTTTTATAACTAGATTGTCATTGCCAATCAGATCTTTCATTGCTCCCTGTTCTTCCACAGTTAGATTGCTATGCATATTTCTCCTAGAGGCTTTGATTTTTTGTAGGTCTCTAGTAACTACATCCACAAATGTTTGAATGTTGGCATACTTACCAAAGGGGGGGGTAAATTTTGACTTTGGGGTCAGTGTACTGAAAGGGGGGCTGGGGGTGATTATTTCACCTTCTCCTTCCCTCAGCAGTAGCTCAAGTGTGTCCACTGCGTCTCTTTCCCGTCTCTGTATATTCTCTGTTTCTTGTTCGCTGGATTTGAACTCTTTATATAGTGCTAATTTACGGGCAAACAGATTGATATCCTTTACCCATAGAAAACAGTTGAAGTGGGGTGCTGGGGTAAATGATAGGCCTTTCTGTATAAGGCTTATATGCTCAGATTTGAGCTCTATTTGGGTTTTGTTGATGATCTGCATTGTTCCCTCAGTATTCTCATTTTGTACAGGATTCGTATATAGTTCCTTTACCTGTACAGCTCCTATATTCAATTCCTCTGATTGTAGCCCCACTTCTCTCTGTCTCTCAGTTGTATACCCATTCCTAAAAAACTCCCTGATGTTATATTTGGAGGTAGTTGCATGGTATTTGTGGATGTACTCAAAGAAGATGATTGCGGAAATTGTGAGTACTGTCCTGGCATATTCAATGCTTGTTCTTGATTTATTGTGCATGTTGGATATCCTAAGGAATTCGGGTTAGTATTAGAAGGAGGGGGGTTTTGAGGATTTCGTCTCTGTGCGTTCGGCCGTCTATTTTTGAATTTTTTCTTTGTATTGGCTTTAGCTTGTATATGGCTGCCTTCAACTTCAGAGATCTCAGACTCCGAAATATCGGTGTACTCCCTCCAATTTTCCCTTTGTCTGTATGGGAATCGTCCCCCTTGTTTATTTGGGTATATATTTCCAGTATCAAAGTCTTTTTTATCTCTGTTATATTTCCTATGTTTTCGTTCTTTAATTTCACTCTGAAGACTCTCTACATTTTTCTGCAATTTTAGTTCATGCTCCACGAACTCTGGTTTGTTTTTAAATATCTGAATCTCCTGTATCTCCTTTTGTAATTGTAACGCTATTTTTGCCAATGATTTTTGTTCATAATCGAGGAGATATGCTTGCATACGCAGTGAGTTTTCCGTTAGCAGGGTTTCCCACCCCTTTCTGAATTCGCTATCTTCCTGATGAGAATTTGGAGTTATATTGATTCTCATTCCCCTATACACAATTTTTTGTTGGATATATGTGTCCAAACTAGCTGTTTCCCAGACTGCACGGATATATTGTTTATAAGTTTTGTTGATTTCTTTAAACGCCTGCGCAACATCAAGACAGTCTATTGGTAGACTTTCGGTTGAGAACACCCTTCCAGCCTCAGCCAGAATCGTTTGTGTTGTTGTTTGATTAGAGAGAAAGCCTGCCATTTAAATGATCCACTCTAGATGGCTTATGGCTGGTACTCTTGCCCCTCCTATAGTCACTTTTCCCTGGTATTGGGAAAAAAAAAATTTGGGAGTATTAACCCTCTTTTTGACATTCAAAAAACTGAACTTTCCCTTTAAGTGTCAGGATGCGGTGTTTTATACAAAAACATTAACTAGTGTCCCTAGGACTCATTTACACCTGTTAATCCTACACCTACCTCTATTCCTAAAACTTAACCTTTATTAATGTACTGTTAATAATGCTAGTTCCTAGCTATAAATTTAAAATTCCAGTACGTTGCAGCCATTGGTGTATGTCAATTTCCTATTAGGAGTCTCCTAACTAAATATACTGGTCCAGGATAGATTGCATTTGGTACCTATCTGGCTAGCTAGGAACTAGCATTATTAACAGTACATTAATAAAGGTTAAGTTTTAGGAATAGAGGATGAGGCCCCTGCCCACTGAATGAGTCCGCACCACTGCCGCTAGACTGAAAATGACTGGACAGAGAGGTCTCGTTTCTTTCTCTTAGACGCCTGTCAAGGCGTACCGCCAATGACATGGCAGACTCTAAGGACGTTGGTCTCTCATGGAAAGCAAACGCATCCTTCAATCTCTCCGAGAGACCATGAGAGAACTGACTCCAGAGTGCAGCATCATTCCAACCTGTATCAGCTGCCCATCTCCGAAATTCAGAACAATAAAGCTCCGCAGACAGTTTGTTCTGGCATAAAAAACGTAAGTTAGATTCAGCCAGGGCAACACAATCCGGGTCATCATATATCTGCCCCAGGGCCAAAAAAAATCTTTCTACGGATCGAAGGGAGGGATCCCGGGGTGGCAACGAAAAAGCCCAAGTCTGAGCATTACCCCTGAGCACGGAGATGACAATCCTCACCCTCTGTTCCTCATTACCAGAGGAATGGGGACACAAGCAAAACTGGAGTTTGCATGTCTCTCTGAAACGAACAAAATTCTCACTGCCCCCGGAGAACGTCTCCGGAAGTGAGACCTTTGGCTCGCAACAGACTCCATGGGCCGGAGCAGAGCCCAATGCTTGAAGCTGAGTCATAGATTGACGGAGATCCGCTACCTCCAAAGAAAGACCCTGCATGCGGTCAACCAGGCCAGAAAGCGGATCCATGTCAAAAAAGGATGGTTTGGCGGATTATAATGTCACGGCTGTAAGTGAGCAACAAGAGCGTACACATAGAATAGCAACTGACCGGACCCAAACTAGGGAGGATAAAGGGTGACCCCTGCCAGACCCTAAAAGCTCTCCCTAAGCTGCTATGCCCATGTCCGGATCCAAATGGAGGATTGAGACATGCCCGCGTACCTGTGGCTGAAGACCGCTAAAACCCCTACAATAGTGGAAGGGGCACGGCCACCGGTGCCCTGCTCAGTATATGGACGGAACCGGGGTCGCCTCGGATCCAGTCAGCAAGTGAAACAGAAACACACAATGTATGGACACTTAACTGAGGTGATGCAGCAGCAGTGATAACAGATCCAAAGTCCGCAGACGATATCCGAAGTACTTGCATCAGCAGAACACAGATCCAGTGAAGAGAAGTCACACAGGTGAAGACACTCAAGCGAGAGATACAGCTTCAAATGAAAAGTATAATCCGCACCTCTACAAGGGAGGAGGGGTGATTTAAAGGCAGCGAAATCAAACACAGCGACAGCTGAGAGGAAGGAAACCGAAAGTAAAGACCTCATCACAGAGGCGGAGAAACAGGGAAGAGAACTCCTCCAAGCTCTAGTAGTGACACTAAGCTATAGAAACCAGTGTCAGGCAGCTGCTGCCAAGGTCAATGGGTTGCATCAAAAGGGGCATAGATGCCCGTGATGGGAACTAGTAGTCAGACCACACATGGAGTACTGTGTACAGTTCTGGGCTCAAGGGAACAAGGGAGGCAGAGCTGGGGGGGGGGGGGGAGGTTCAGAGGAGGGCAACTATGTATAAATATACCATTATATAAATATATCAGTGGTCAGTACAGAGATCTATTCCATCATCTATTTATTTCCAGGACTATGACTGTGACGAGGGGACATCCTCTGCGTCTAGAGGTGAAGGTGTCTACACAAACATAGAAGAGGATTCTTTATAGTAAGAGCACTGAAACTATGGAACTCTCTGCCTGAAAAGGTGGTGATGGTGAATTTACTAAGAGTTCAAGAGGGGTCTGGATGTATTTCTGTAGTGTAAATGTATTACAGGTTATAGTTGGTAGAGATGGGTTGTTGATCGGGAAGATTTATTTTTTTTGAAAAATTGGCTTCTACCTCATTTTTTATTTTTTTTTGCCTTCCTCTTCAACTCGCAGGATAACGGGCTGAACTGGATGAATGATGTCTTTTTTTCAGCCTTATAGACCATGTTAATATATGTGAACATTTACATATTTGTAGTCTGTAGCTACATTTAATTTATACTCTGCGTGAGTCTGTGGACTCTGTGGCCTACGTGTTTTTATGGATGTGTAGATTATATATGCTATTTATGCATGCGTCTCTATATGTACATGTACTATAGGTATTGGATGTGAGTTGGTTAGAAGTATAGATCCAGTAGACGGTATATGTTGGGATCTGGATATATTGAACAAGTCATGGCTACATGTTGGCATCCCTGACATTTTTTAAGAAATGCAATATTTCTCCCATAAAATTAATGTAATTACACATATTTTGTTATACATATGTTTATTTCCTTTGTGTGTATTGGAACCACACATAAACTGCGAAAAAATGGCAAAGTGGACATAATTTCACACAAAACTCCAAAAATGGCTGGACAAAATTGAAGGCATCTTTTAAAAATTGTGGGTAAACAACTTTGTTTCAAGCATATGATGCTCGTTCAAACTCAACTGTGGCAAATACAGGTGTGGGCAATATAAAAATCACACCTGAAGCCAGATAAAAGGGAGAAGTTGACTCAGTCTTTGCATTGTGTGTCTGTGTGTGCCACACTAAGCATGAAGAACAGAAAGAGAACTGGACTTGAGAACCAAAATTGTGGAAAAAATATCAACAATCTCAAGGTTACATGTCCATCTTGATGTTCCTTTGTCCACGTTGTGCAACATAATCAAGAAGTTTACAACCCATGGCACTGTAGCTAATCTCCCTGGACGTTGACGGAAGAGAAAAATTTATGAAAGGTTGCAACACAGGATAGTTCGAAAGGTGGATAAGCAGCCCCAATGAAGTTCCAAAGAAATTCAAGCTGTTCTGCAGGCTCTGGGTGCATCAGTATCAGCACGAACTATCTGTCGACATTTGAATGAAATTAAACGCTATGGCAGGAGACCCAGGAGGACCCGACTGCTTACACAGAGACATAAAAAAGCTAGAATGCAGTTCGCCAAGATGTACTAGAGTAAGTCAAAATTCTTCTGGGAAAATGTTTTGTGGACAGATGAGACCAAGATAGAGCTTTTTGGTAAAGCACATCACTCTACTGTTTACCAAAAACGTAATGAGGCCTATAAATAGAAGAACACAGTACCTACAGTCACATATGGTGGAGGTTCAAAGATGTTTTGGGATTGTTTTGTTGCCTCTGGCACTGGGTGCCTTGACTGTGTGCAAGGCATCATGAAATCTTAAGATTATTAAAGGATTTTGGGTTGCAATGTAGGGCCCAGTGTCAGAAAGCTGGATTTGCGTCCTAGGTCATGGGTCTTCCAGCAGGACAATGGCCCCAAACATACTTCAAGAAGCACCTAGGAATGCATGGGAGAAAAGCGCTGGAGAGTTCTTCAATGGCCAGCAATGAGTCTGGATCTAAATACCATTGAACACCTGTGGAGAGATTTTAGAATTGCTGTTGGGAGAAGGCACCCTTCAAATATGAGAGGCCTGGAGCAGTTTGCAAAAGAAGAGTGGTCCAAAATTCCAGTTGAGAGGTGTAAGAAGCTTTTTGATGGTTAAAGGGAGCGATTGATTTCAATTACTTCTTCCAAATGGTGTGCAATCAAATCAGTTGAGGGTGCCAGTAAATTTCTCTTGCCCATTTTTGGAGTTTTACGTGAATTATATCATTTTGGGATTTTTTTTTGGGTGTTGTTCCAATACACACAAAGGAAATAAACGCATTCCATGTAATGTCTTCTATTTGTATCTTCATGTAATGTCCATTGCTTTGTCATCTCTATGTTATCAGTAAAGTATTTATATATATAAGTATCTGCAAGGGTTGTATGTTACTCCTGGGTGTTTGAAGGACTGGAGAGTGTGTATATGATACACATAATAAGGGGATTATTTAGGAAACAAAGACAACAGTTTAGAAACTGAATAAAAACGATGGAATATTGAGATAGATATAAATCTCCAATTTCCGATAGCAAAAATTCCCTTTATTAGAAATGTAATTTTTTTTGTTAGTGAGTGGAACTGACATACATAACAATGTAATTGAGTGTAGCTACTGTAACTCACTGTTAATTGGCCTCCATCTCACCAGACTTTCTCGTCTCCAATCTGGCCTTAATGCAGCAGTCATGGTCACCTATCTGTCTAACCGCTACTCTGATGCCTCCACTCTGTATTTATGCAGAAAAAGAGAGAGTTTGAGGGTTAACAGGGATCCAAATGGAACAGGTGTCCACGGGACCCGAGGTAACTAGAGGCGCCAGGGGATGGAGGAGGGGGTGAGAAAGGCTGCTCACAAGGTCAGCCCTGCAGAGACCGCAGGTAAATGTAGATAAAAAAGGTAAGAGGGGGGGTAGGGTGTGTGTATACATCCCGTCCCTCTCCAAGTAGGCCCTGGAAAAAGCGCCAATCAAAATAGCGGGTGGTGGAAAAAAAGGAAGGTGGGTGGTAGGCTAGGTCACAGGTGGTGGCAGGATGGGTTGTGGACATTAAAGGGCAAAGAAAAACAATGAAAAATAATAATAAAAAAATATAATAATAAAAAACAATAAGAGGCAATAGAAGAATATTACTCAACAAGTATTCATCAGCAATAATAAGCCATGACAAAATGGTGTGTATCTAAAACAGACAGTGGGAGACAGGAAGAGGGGGAGTGAGATAAAATAAAATTCAAAGTATTGGAATTAAAAATAATTGGAATAAAAAATAAACTAAAAATCTCCTCCTGAGTGGCAAATAGATGTACAGGTGTATACACTTCGGTGTATACTACAGGTGTATACACGCTCAACGCGTTTCGGGACAATGTCCCTTCATCAGGAGTAGTATTACTGGCAGTGTGCATGGTCGGACTATTTATGGCCTGGGTGATGACTTAATTGGCTGGGGGAAGCTTAAAACAAAAAGCCAAAAACGGGGGGGGGGGGGGTAGAAAATGGCGCCAAAAGGTGAGAGGGGGTGATGGTGAACGTGATGCCTTTACCTGTGGTGATGTCAGCAGCTCGGGATGGGCGGTAGCGATGTATGTGAGTGGTGGTAACTCCGGTGCGCAATTCAAGCCTACTGCGCATGACTGGAAGTGACGTCGGCGAATGATGCGTTCCAGGGTGGAACACAAAACCGGAAGTTGCGGATCAGGCCGAGGAGTGTTAGAGCTGTTTGCGGTTGGCTAGTGTCAGGTTGGTGGGGACTTGGTGGTGGCACGTTGGGGAGAGTTGTGTTTTTATTTGTTTGAATGTTAGATTTGGGATTGTAGTCTGTGTTCTCATTGGGCAAAGGTGCGATGATGTCATCTGTGGGGGTGGAGTTATGTGCGATGGGGGTGTAAAGGGAAGATGTATGATGGGGAAAGATAGGGAAAGCAATAAAAGCAATGAAGCTTTTTTCAGGTCTAAGTTGAGGTTGTTGAGTTTTGGGTCGGGGGGGGGGTGATATTTTCTTTTTCTTTTTAATGGATGGTTTGTCGGTGGGCTGGGGGATGGCGAAGGCTACCTTTAGGTTGTCTAGGACCATATTGTAGACTCCCTTACATCAAATCTTTCCCAATACATCAACGGCACCCTCCAAAGGTATGTCATTACCCTTCCTTCCCCCCTAAAACATTCATCCGATCTCTTCCAAAACCTAGAGGGCATCTCCTGGCAGAGCAATTACATCTGGGCCACACTAGACGTCACATCCCTATACAGTAACATTGTACATTCATTAGTAGGGATGAGCGAACTCGAAATGTATAGTTTGGGTTCGTACCGAATTTTGGGGTGTCCGTGACACGGACCCGAACCCGGACATTTTCGTAAAAGTCCGGGTTCGGTGTTCGTCGCTTTCTTGGCGCTTTTGTGACGCTTTCTTGGCGCTTTTTGAAAGGCTGCAAAGCAGCCAATCAACAAGCGTCATACTACTTGCCCCAAGAGGCAGTCACAGCCATGCCTACTATTGGCATGGCTGTGATTGGCCAGAGCACCATGTGACCCAGCCTCTATTTAAGCTGGAGTCACATAGCGCCGCCCGTCACTCTGCTCTGATTAGCGTAGGGAGAGGTTGCGGCTGCGACAGTAGGGCGAGATTAGGCAGATTAACTCCTCCAAAGGACTTGATTAATCGATCGATCTGCAGCTGTGCATCATTGAGCTGCTGAAATTCAATTGCTCACTGTTTTTAGGCTGCCCAGACCGTTTGTCAGTCACTTTTTTCTGGGGTGATCGGCGGCCATTTTGTGTCTTGTGGTGCGCCAGCACAAGCTGCGACCAAGTGCATTTAACCCTCAATGGTGTGGTTGTTTTTTGGCTAAAGCCTACATCAGGGTGAAGCTGTCACACCAAGTGCATTTAACCAGCAATAGTCTGTTTATTTTTTGGCCATATACTACATCAGGGGCAAGCTGCGCCTGTCACCAAGTGCATTTAACCCTCAATGGTGTGGTTGTTTTTTGGCTAAAGCCTACATCAGGGTGAAGCTGTCACACCAAGTGCATTTAACCAGCAATAGTCTGTTTATTTTTTGGCCACATACTACATCAGGGGCAAGCTGCGCCTGTCACCAAGTGCATTTAACCCTCAATGGTGTGGTTGTTTTTTGGCTAAAGCCTACATCAGGGTGAAGCTGTCACACCAAGTGCATTTAACCAGCAATAGTCTGTTCATTTTTTGGCCATATACTACATCAGGGGCAAGCTGCGCCCGTCACCAAGTGCATTTAACCCTCAGTAGTGTGGTTGGTCAAGCTGTCACACCAAGTGCATTTAACCAGCAATAGTCTGTTCATTTTTTGGCCATATACTACATCAGGGGCAAGCTGCGCCTGTCACCAAGTGCATTTAACCCTCAATGGTGTGGTTGTTTTTTGGCTAAAGCCTACATCAGGGTGAAGCTGTCACACCAAGTGCATTTAACCAGCAATAGTCTGTTAATTTTTTGGCCATATACTACATCAGGGGCAAGCTGCGCCCGTCACCAAGTGCATTTAACCCTCAGTAGTGTGGTTGGTCAAGCTGTCACACCAAGTGCATTTAACCAGCAATATTTTTTGGCCATATACTACATCAGGGGCAAGCTGCGCCTGTCACCAAGTGCATTTAACCCTCAATGGTGTGGTTGTTTTTTGGCTAAAGCCTACATCAGGGTGAAGCTGTCACACCAAGTGCATTTAACCAGCAATAGTCTGTTTATTTTTTGGTCATATACTACATCAGGGGCAAGCTGCGCCCGTCACCAAGTGCATTTAACCCTCAGTAGTGTGGTTGATCAAGCTGTCACACCAAGTGCATTTCACCAGCAATAGTCTGTTCATTTTTTGGCCATATACTACATCAGGGGCAAGCTGCGCCTGTCACCAAGTGCATTTAACCCTCAGTAGTGTGGTTGGTCAAGCTGTCACACCAAGTGCATTTAACCAGCAATAATGTGGTTATTTTTTGGCCATATCCCAGTCTAATTCTGTCAGTAAATCCATACCGGTCACCCAGCGCCTAAATACTAGGCCTCAAATTTATATCCCGCTAAATCTGTCGTTACCGCTGTATTGTTCTGGCTGGGCAAGTTATTTAGTGTCCGTCAAAGCACATTTTTTGTTCTGGGTTGAAATACAATTCCCAATTTAGCAATTTCATAATTTAGTGGTTTCTGCTATATCAGAGCTATTTGAAATCTATCCCTAAAAGGGTATATAATATTCAAGGTGCACATAGGGTCATTCAGAATAACTTCACACACACGCTACTGTGCATTTCAAAGTCTAATTCTGTCAGTAAATCTATACCGGTCACCCAGCGCCTAAATACTATGCCTCAAATTTATATTCAGCTGAATTTGAATACAATACATTGGGCCAAATAATATTTTTGTTGTTGTGGTGAACGATAACAATGAGGAAAACATATATTAAGGGCCGCGGACGTGGACATGGTCGTGGTGGTGTTAGTGGACCTTCTGGTGCTGGGAGAGGACGTGGCCGTTCTGCCACAGCCACACGTCCTAGTGTACCAACTACCTCAGGTCCCAGTAGCCACCAGAATTTACAGCGATATATGGTGGGGCCCAATGCCGTTCTAAGGATGGTAAGGCCTGAGCAGGTACAGGGATTAGTCAATTGGGTGGCCGACAGTGGATCCAGCACGTTCACATTATCTCCCACCCAGTCTACTGCAGAAAGCGCACAGATGGCGCCTGAAAACCAACCCCATCAGTCTGTCACATCACCCCCATGCATATCAGGGAAACTGTCTGAGCCTCAAGTTATGCAGCAGTCTCTTATGCTGTTTGAAGACTCTGCTGGCAGGGTTTCCCAAGGGCATCCACCTAGCCCTTCCCCAGCAGTGGAAGACATAGACTGCACTGACGCACAACCACTTATGTTTACTGATGATGAGGACATGGGAATACCACCTCAGCATGTCTCTGATGATGACGAAACACAGGTGCCAACTGCTGCGTCTTTCTGCAGTGTGCAGACTGAACAGGAGGTCAGGGATCAAGACTGGGTGGAAGACGATGCAGGGGACGATGAGGTCCTAGACCCCACATGGAATGAAGGTCGTGCCACTGACTTTCACAGTTCGGAGGAAGAGGCAGTGGTGAGACCAAGCCAACAGCGTAGTAAAAGAGGAAGCAGTGGGCAAAAGCAGAACATCCGCCGCCAAGAGACTCCGCCTGCTACTGACCGCCGCCATCTGGGACCGAGCACCCCAAAGGCAGCTTCAAGGAGTTCCCTGGCATGGCACTTCTTCAAACAATGTGCTGACGACAAGACCCGAGTGGTTTGCACGCTGTGCCATCAGAGCCTGAAGCGAGGCATTAACGTTCTGAACCTTAGCACAACCTGCATGACCAGGCACCTGCATGCAAAGCATGAACTGCAGTGGAGTAAACACCTTAAAAACAAGGAAGTCGCTCAGGCTCCCCCTGCTACCTCTTCTGCTGCTGCCGCCTCGGCCTCTTCTGCTGCTGCCGCCTCGGCCTCTTCTGCTGCTGCCGTCTCGGCCTCTTCCTCCGCCTCCGGAGGAACGTTGGCACCTGCCGCCCAGCAAACAGGGGATGTACCACCAACACCACCACCACCTCCGTCACCAAGCGTCTCAACCTTGTCACACGGCAGCGTTCAGCTCTCCATCTCACAAACATTTGAGAGAAAGCGTAAATTCCCACCTAGCCACCCTCGATCCCTGGCCCTGAATGCCAGCATTTCTAAACTACTGGCCTATGAAATGCTGTCATTTAGGCTGGTGGACACAGACAGCTTCAAACAGCTCATGTCGCTTGCTGTCCCACAGTATGTTGTTCCCAGCCGCCACTACTTCTACAAGAGAGCCGTGCCTTCCCTGCACAACCAAGTATCCGATAAAATCAAGTGTGCACTGCGCAACGCCATCTGTAGCAAGGTCCACCTAACCACAGATACGTGGACCAGTAAGCACGGCCAGGGACGCTATATCTCCCTAACTGCACACTGGGTAAATGTAGTGGCAGCTGGGCCCCAGGCGGAGAGCTGTTTGGCGCACGTCCTTCGGCCGCCAAGGATCGAAGGGCAACATTCTTTGCCTCCTGTTGCCACCTCCTCCTACTCGACTTCCTCCTCCTCTTCTTCCACCTGCTCATCCAGTCAGCCACACACCTTCACCACCAACTTCAGCACAGCCCGGGGTAAACATCAGCAGGCCATTCTGAAACTCATATGTTTGGGGGACAGGCCCCACACCGCACAGGAGTTGTGGCGGGGTATAGAACAACAGACCGACGAGTGGTTGCTGCCGGTGAGCCTCAAGCCCGGCCTGGTGGTGTGCGATAATGGGCGAAATCTCGTTGCAGCTCTGGGACTAGCCAGTTTGACGCACATCCCTTGCCTGGCGCATGTGCTGAATTTGGTGGTGCAGAAGTTCATTCACAACTACTCCGACATGTCAGAGCTGCTGCATAAAGTGCGGGCCGTCTGTTCGCGCTTCCGGCGTTCACATCCTGCCGCTGCTCGCCTGTCTGCGCTACAGCGTAACTTCGGCCTTCCCGCTCACCGCCTCATATGCAACATGCCCACCAGGTGGAACTCCACCTTGCACATGCTGGACAGACTGTGCGAGCAGCAGCAGGCCATAGTGGAGTTTCAGCTGCAGTACGCATGGGTCAGTCGCACTGCGGAACAGCACCACTTCACCACCAATGACTGGGCCTCCATGCGAGACCTGTGTGCCCTGTTGCGCTGTTTCGAGTACTCCACCAACATGGCCAGTGGCGATGACGCCGTTATCAGCGTTACAATACCACTTCTATGTCTCCTTGAGAAAACACTTAGGGCGATGACGGAAGAGGAGGTGGCCCAGGAGGAGGAGGAAGAGGGGTCATTTTTAGCCCTTTCAGGCCAGTGTCTTCGAAGTGACTCAGAGGGAGGTTTTTTGCAACAGCAGAGGCCAGGTACAAATGTGGCCAGCCAGGGCCCACTACTGGAGGACGAGGAGGACGAGGATGAGGAGGAGGTGGAGGAGGATGAGGATGAAGCATGGTCACAGCGGGGTGGCACCCAACGCAGCTCGGGCCTATCACTGGTGCGTGGCTGGGGGGAACGGCAGGACGATGACGATACGCCTCCCACAGAGGACAGCTTGTCCTTACCCCTGGGCAGCCTGGCACACATGAGCGACTACATGCTGCAGTGCCTGCGCAACGACAGCAGAGTTGCCCACATTTTAACGTGTGCGGACTACTGGGTTGCCACCCTGCTGGATCCACGCTACAAAGACAATGTGCCCACCTTACTTCCTGCACTGGAGCGTGATAGGAAGATGCGCGAGTACAAGCGCACGTTGGTAGACGCGCTACTGAGAGCATTCCCAAATGTCACAGGGGAACAAGTGGAAGCCCAAGGCCAAGGCAGAGGAGGAGCAAGAGGTCGCCAAGGCAGCTGTGTCACGGCCAGATCCTCTGAGGGCAGGGTTAGCATGGCAGAGATGTGGAAAACTTTTGTCAACACGCCACAGCTAACTGCACCACCACCTAATACGCAACGTGTTAGCAGGAGGCAACATTTCACTAACATGGTGGAACAGTACTTGTGCACACCCCTCCACGCACTGACTGATGGTACGGCCCCATTCAACTTCTGGGTCTCTAAATTGTCCATGTGGCCAGAGCTAGCCTTTTATGCCTTGGAGGTGCTGGCCTGCCCGGCGGCCAGCGTTTTGTCTGAACGTGTATTCAGCACGGCAGGGGGCGTCATTACAGACAAACGCAGCCGCCTGTCTACAGCGAATGTGGACAAGCTGACGTTCATAAAAATGAACCAGGCATGGATCCCATAGGACCTGTCCGTCCCTTGTCCAGATTAGACATTAACTACCTCCCCTTAACCATATATTATTGTACTCCAGGGATCTTCCTCATTCAATCCTATTTTTATTTTCATTTTACCATTATATTGCGAGGCTACCCAAAGTTGAATGAACCTCTCCTCTGTCTGGGTGCCGGGGCCTAAATATATGCCAATGGACTGTTCCAATGTTGGGTGACGTGAAGCCTGATTCTCTGCTATTACATGCAGACTGATTCTCTGCTGACATGAAGCCAGATCCTCTGTTACGGGACCTTTCTCCTCTGCCTGTGTGCTGGGCCTAAATATCTGACAATGGACTGTTGCAGTGGTGGCTGACGTGAAGCCTGATTCTCTGCTATGACATGCAGACTAATTCTCTGCTGACATGAAGCCAGATTGTCTGTTACGGGACCTCTCTCCTCTGCCTGGGTGCTGGGCCTAAATATATGCCAATGGACTGTTGCACTGGTGGCTGACGTGAAGCCTGATTCTCTGCTATGACATGAAGACTGATTCTCTGCTGACATGAAGCCAGATTGTCTGTTATGGGACCTCTCTCCTCTGCCTGGGTGCTGGGCCTAAATTTATGACAATGGACTGATGCAGTGGTGTCTGACGTGAAGCCTGATTCTCTGCTATGACATGAAGACTGATTCTCTGCTGACATGAAGCCAGATTGTCTGTTACGGGACCTCTCTCCTCTGCCTGGGTGCCGGGGCCTAAATATCTGAGAATGGACTGTTCCAGTGGTGGGTGACGTGAAGCCAGATTCTCTGCAATGGGACCTCTCTCCAATTGATTTTGGTTAATTTTAATTTATTTTTTATTTTTATTTTAATTCATTTCCCTATCCACATTTGTTTACAAGTTCGGGTCCCCATTGACTTCAATGGGGTTCGTGTTTAGGACGAAGTTCGGATCGGGTTCGGATCCCGAACCCGAACATTTCCGGGAAGTTCGGCCAAACTTCTCGAACCCGAACATTCAGGTGTTCGCTCTACTTTATTCATTAGGCCTCAAGGCTACCACACAATTTTTAGATGCCCACCCCACAAAAAGAGTTCATCCTTGAATCCATTAATTTCATCTTATGTCACAACTACTTCTTATACAATAGCAAATTTTATATTCAGGTAAAAGCAACAGCCATAGGCACCAAATTTGCACCATCATACGCCAAACTTTTTATGGAAGCTTTTGAATCCAAACTCAACATACGTAACCACCCCAATGTTGTTTTTTACAAAAGATACATCAACTATATTATTTTAATCTGGCAGGGAGACAACATTGACCTCCACACATACATCCAAAAACTTAACCAGAACAAATGGAACTTACACTTCACTTCAGAGTCCCATCCCACAGAGGCCATTTTCCTCGACATACATCTCATCAGCAGCAATAACACCATCTCCACATGTACACACTTCAAAAAATTAGATGCCAACAGTTTCCTAGTCTTCAAAAGCAGCCACTACCACAAATGGAAGACAAACATACCGTTCAGCCAAATGAAAAGAATCAGACACAACTGCACAGACAACACCACAATGCATCAACAATTAGATACCCTCAGCAAAAGATTCATCGACAAAGGTTAACCTCCCTAACTCATCAAAGACTCCAGAACCAGGATCTCAAAAATTGATCAAAGAACCGAGTTTACAACCAAAAAACACCACTAAGCCCCCCCAAAAAACTGAATTCACACCCAGTCTAGTAACTCAATACAACCAGAACCACAAATTGATCCGATCAATTCTCACAAAACACTGGCCCGTATTACTCAAGGACCCGATTTTAGGAAAAACGATACCCACACAACCAAAACTAAACTTCTGCAGGGCAAAAACCCTCAAAAATTTGTTAGCCCTGTCCTGCCCAAAAATCCAAAACTCCAACATGCCCACAAACCACAATATACAGACAGAACCTAGGGGTTCTTTCAAATGTGGTGTCCGGAAGTGCAAATGCTGCCACATAATCTACACATCAACAGACAAAAAAATAGCTCTCCCACAACCCATAGGAACACTACAGCCTAAACAATCCATGAACTGCGGCAGCAGAAACATAATATATCTGCTCCAATGCCCCTGCACCAACTATTACGTCGGCCGCACCACACAAACCCTTCACGAAATTATGAATGAACACCGATCCAACATTACCAGGAAAATCCAAACACACAGCATATCACGACACTTCTCTATAGCACATGAAGGCAACCCCACCGGCCTTAGAGTTACCCCCTGGAACAAGTGACATTGTCATTCCAGCATCTCTGTCAAAAAGAGATGTTCTGGATTTATCGCCTCAACACCCTTACTCCCTTTGACCTCAACGAAACGCTTAAACACTCCAACTATTAATCACCACCTCGACCCACTGACAAAGTAATCAACAACACGCAATCCCCAGTTTGGATCTTTTTTTAGCTCCCCCCAGCCAATTTAGCCATCACCCAGGCCATAAATAGCCCGACCATGCACACTGCCAGTAATACTACTCCTGATGAAGGGACATCATCCCGAAACGTGTCGAGCCAGCTTTTTAAACACTAATAAACTAAATTTGAACAGAAGCTTCCTGACTGTGGCTGCCTTCATCTTTCACCATCTAGAGGCAAACCTGGCTGGGGTGGGGTATTAGTTTACCGGTGTATTATGCTTATCCGAGTAAACCCCCCCCCCCCCCCCCCCGTGAAGTGAGTAACATCTTATTGTGCAGACTTACACCGAAGTGCATTCACCTGTACATCTATTCGCCACTCAGGAGTCGATTTTTTGTTTATTTTTAATTCCAATTATTTTTAATTCCAATACTTTTAATTTAATTTTATCTTACTCTCCCTCTTCCTGTCTCCCACTCATGTTTTTAGATACACACCATTTTGTCACGGGCCACGGCCTTATAATTGCTGATGAATACTTGTTGAATAATATTCTTCTATTGCCTCTTATTGTTTTTTATTATTATATTTTTGTATTATTATTTTTCATTGGTTTTATTTGACCTTTAATGTCCACAACCCATCCTGCTACCACCTGTGACCTAGCCTACCAACCACCTTCCTTTTTTTTACCACCCGCTATTTTGATTGGCGCTTTTTCCAGGGCCTACTTGGAGAGGGACTGGGAGTATACACACACCCTACCCCCCCCCCCCCTACCTTTTTTGCCTCTACTCTGTGCCAGTCATTGCACTGGTTGACCATCAGGGGCGTCGTTAGGTCAAAACATTGGGGGCTGGAACCCTGGATGTTTTGACCAGTGCCCCCGAATGCAGGGCCGGCAGGAGCCCGCGGCGCCGCCTCCTAGCTAATTTATTCACTTCACTTGCCTCTGTGTAATCTCGCACAGGCACACTGGCAGAGGTATCGTCGAGCGAAGTGCGCATGCGCCATCTTCCAGCGCACCACGTTCGGCAATGCCTCTGCCAGTGCGCCTGTGCGAGACTACCCAGAGGCTAGTGAAGTGAATGTGATAGGAAGTAAGGGGGTGGGAGCGATGCTGTGCCCTGCTGCTGTAAGGGGACGAGACAGTGTCGATGGATAAGTGCCTGGTGTAGCAAAACACACTGACCCAGTGGGCCATGAAAGACATGAACAGACCCTGCCCATAAGATCTGCTCCAGGTAGCCACCGTGGCATGAACCTTGCTGCACAGCAAGAATTGCAAAGAGTGGCCCAGGTTCGCCGCCATGTGAGAGTACAAGGTAGGGACTATTTTTGGGGAGAAATGATGGCGACTATGTACGCATCTTCCAGCAAGCGTAAATGCACACCATTAGGTCCCTTAAATGCAGCACACTCCACTAAAAAATGGTATGACAGCGACTGCACCACCAGAAACTTGGCCAGGTGGGAATTAAGCTTGCACACCAGTGGATAAACTAGCAAAGCAAAAAGGGATGATGAAGATGTGAAAGACACCGCACTGTTCATTGATGCGGCCTGGCTGCCGCAAGGGGGACCCAGAGAGGGAGGGAACTCCTGTCATGGAAGCTTTCTGTCACCTTTGCTTTCCCACATAATAGGTTAATGCTGCTTCATGCAGTTCAATAGAGCTGTGGTGCCTACATTTGTGTTTGCCTGCCCACGCCTTATATTGTTCTTGTAGAGTTTACACAGAGCAATGCTTTGGTCTTCCCGCAGCTTGGAGAAATTGCCAAACGGGAAATACTCGAGCAAGGCTGGAGGCAGCTGAGCTTGGCAAGTTTTGGGCCTGACCCACCCACTATGTCTGCGGCATCACCGGATTCCAAAGCAGACATGGCTCTGCCTGTTATTTGGCAGGCACATGGCCTCTGCTATTTATTGCTGCCGCTGCCACCACCACCCTCCTCAGCATCCCAATCCAGCTACCAGGTACTGTCCAACACACAATTGTTATTGGAGTCCTCAACCTCCTGGAAATTTTATCAGACTGTGAGATACCATGGTGGGCTCCTTGGCCCCCCTCTGCATTTGCACCGACTGCCACTGTTGCTGCCCCACTACTAATACCGTGGCTACTGATGCCATGACTATCACCACTAACACATATGCATGGGGTATGCAGCCTCTTCCTGATCCACCTGCTCAAGGCAGTAGAAACGCTGGCTGCCATCACACAAGTCATCAACAGGGAGACTCTCTTGACTATCTGTTTTAGGGCGTAGTGGGGTTTTCTTGCCACTTATTAGGAAAAAGGAAGGTGTCCCACTAGGAAGGGGCAGTGAAGACTGAGAGAACTCCATCAAAACCTTTCTCTGGGGCTTCAAGAAGGAAGAGCAGGAGGAATGCTGTGACCCCTGGCATTGCACAGTAAACAGTGGGGTTGCGTGGAGACACTAAAAAGGAACACAAAGAGGCGCCAGAATCCCTAGTATCTAGGATTGTGATGGTATATAACCCAAAGGTAGAAGCTTATGTTGTTAGGTATACATAAGTGGGGTGGCAATACTTACACCCTCACCAGATATTGTTGTTTTTAGGGTTAATTAATATATGGTAGGCAAATAGTAAAAGCAATGGTAGGCAAATATAAAATCAAGGTATAAAATCTAAACTTTAGTGACTCACTTTACCCAGGAGGGTAATTTGGGATAAAGCTCAAGACACCCACATCACACCTCCTGCGCCTGGATCGCCAGTAGAGTCTCAGAAATAAACAATGATCACTCAGGAGTCCTTGTTCTTTTTTTTATTCCTTTATTTCAAAGGCAAGGTTGGGGGAGTGAGCAGCTTGACGCGTTTAGGGGCCTCTTAGTGGGTCCCCTTCATCAGGAGCATATACAGTCATAACACAATACAATGGGGTTTAAATAGCAGATTAAACAGAAAAAAGACCGCCAAAAAACGGATTAAAATTCCGTCACTTCCGGGGTCTGCATGCGTTCCACAGTGGAATGCAACGGAAGTGACATCCTATTTGCCTCTAGGTTGTCGGTTTTACAAACGGTAGATAAACATCAAAGTACAAAAAAATGGTTAGTTCTGAATACATGCGGGGCCGATGGGGGGTTTGGTAACACGTCCTCACCGCTCCTGGGTATTTCTGTAGGATCGTGTCCCTCTCTCTGGTGCGCTCACGGTGGAACGCATCTCAGACTTCCGATGCGCTCCACCGCGATAGATGTGAAAAAAAGGGGGGGGGGGTCCCTCGGTAATAGGCTTACACGAAGCCTAAGGATTTTATGAAAAAATACGGATATGAAAAAATACGGATTTTGTACAAAAGTATCTTTAAATAGGAGGGGTAAAAGTGGAGTCACATGATTGGCTCCCTAGTCACATGATCAGGATTACATTTCTATGGTTTAGAGCTGTTAGCAGGATCAAATATGTGTTAATATACATTATTCTGCATATATATTTCAGTCATCTTAAAATCCAAGCGAGTGGCTAGTCATAGTGTGACTGATAAAAACGGGGGAGTGTTGTTAATAATTAATAATATTAATAATACTGGCAATTAATTAACAATATTGATTATAATAATATATAATATATATTGACAATAATTAATAAATGAGAATAATATTAATAATTAATTAATAACATCAACAATAATGAAAAAATGAAGTAATAATCATCATAAAAAATAAAAAATATATAAAAAGTTAAAAATAAAAATAAAAATTAATATTAAAAATAAAATAAGATATTTTTTATTTATTTTTTATAATGAAATAAATCAATAAAAATATTAGTGGGTATATGTATCAAGATGTACACATAGTGGTAAAATTGTCCCATAGAGGGCAGATACAAGATATGGCAACGATACTCCTTTAGTAATTGGAATATTCTAAACATTCATTCAAGCCGAAAGGCGATAGAGTATTTAGTGTGAATATCCATACATTTCCTTCCGGCATAACTGTTGATATGATGAGGTGATGGTTTCTAAAGGAGTAACTGTGAGACCGGTTATGGAACCCTCATGTCGTTTAGAGAAATGGCTTGATACGCTGTGTGTCGGGACATTATGTTTGATGTTAGACCTATGTTCGCACATTCTTTCCCTAAGAGTTTGAGTAGTCCTACCGACATATTTTAAACCGCAGGGGCATCTAAGAAGATATATGACATTTCTGTTTAGGTCTTGTTTTATTGTCCAAGGGCCCGAGGGGCCTCTTGTTTCAATGGCCCTAGTGTCATGTGTAATCATCGTACAGCATTTGCATTTTTTTATGCCACATTTAAAGCACCCTTTTCTTATTAACAGTGGAAAGATGGTTTGTTTTCGTAGGGGCTTGGAGTTTGGGGCAGGACGGGGTGATAATATTTTTGAAGGTTTGTGCCCTTCTGAATGTTATGGACGGTAATTGGGGTAGTATATTTTTGAGGATGGGGTCTTTTAGCAAGATGTTCCAATGCTTCATAACTACCTTTCCAATGTTGTGGTGGTCTCTATTGTACCTGGTAATGAGATTGCATTGGTATCCTTTTGGGTTGATAGTTTTTTTTGAGAGGGGGAGGGGGTGGTTTCAACGCTTCTCTTTGATCTATTTTTAGAACCCTCTGAGTTGATGCTTTAATTAGACTTTTCGGGTAGCCCTTTTCCAAGAAGCGATCTTTCAGAATTCCAAGTTGTGTTTTCAGGATCTTTTCATTGGAGCAGTTTCTCCGTATTCCTTTCATTTGCCCGTACGGTATGTTTCTCTTTCATTTCGTGTAGTGGCAGCTAGAGTATTCTAGGTAGCTGTTGGCATCCACTTTTTTAAAATGGGTACTAGTGGTGATCTTGTTGGTGATGATTTTGATATGTAAATCTAAAAACGTTGATTTCTTGGAGTCAAATTCATGTGTAAATTGAAGACCCCAGTCATTCTGGTTTAGCACTGATATGAAAGATGTTAGATCTTCAGTGCTACCACCCCAGATGAAGATAATGTCGTCAATATATCGACGGTAAAAGTGCACATCCTTATGGGATTGGAGACCTAGAGACTCTTTAAAAAGGCCTACGAACAGATTTGCATACGAGGGTGTGAATTTTGTACCCATAGCGGTACCCCTTGTTTGGATGTAAAAGGTATCATTAAAGGTTAAAAAATTATGAATTTTGTATTGTATTGTATTGAATTTAAAATGAAATCTTTCTGAAGGGGGGGCATTTCTTGGTCCAGCTCGAAGAAATGTTTAATTGTGCGTAATCCTAAATCATGCCGGACTGTAGAGGGATGCGACGTCAAGTGTGAACCAAATATAATCATCCTTCCAAACTATATTGTTGAGGGTGTTTATGAGGTCTGCGGAATCTCTTAAGTAGGAGGGGAGTTTTTGTGCATATTTTTGTAAGAAAGTGTCGACATACGCTGAAAGGTTAGATGTAAGGTAGTTTATGCCAGAAATAATTGGTCTACTGGGTGGGTTGGTGAGGGTTTCATGTATTTTAGGCAGAAAGTAAAAACGAGCAGTGGTGGGGTGATTAGGGGTGAGAAATATTTTTTCTTTTTTGTTTAAAATGTTTCTATTGAAACCATATCATAAACTCATAAACACCCTCAACAATATAGTTTGGAAGGATGATTATATTTGGTTCACACTTGACGTGGCATCCCTCTACAGTAACATCCAGCATGATTTAGGATTACGCGCAATTAAACATTTCCTCGAGCTGGACCAAGAAATGCCCCCCTTCAGAAAGATTTCATTTTAAATTCAATACAATTCATCCTACAACATAATTTTTTCACCTTTAATGATACCTTTTACATCCAAACAAGGGGTACCGCTATGGGTACAAATCTGTTCGTAGGCCTTTTTGAAGTCTCTAGGTCTCCAATCCCATAAGGATGTGCACTTTTACCATCAATATATTGACGACATTATCTTCATCTGGGGTGGTAGCACTGAAGATCTAACATCTTTCATATCAATGCTAAACCAGAATGACTGGGGTATTCAATTTACACATGAATTTGACTCCAAGAAATCAACGTTTTTAGATTTACATATCAAAATCATCACCAACAAGATCACCACTAGTACCCATTTTAAAAAAGTGGATGCCAACAGCTACCTAGAATACTCTAGCTGCCACTACACGAAATGGAAGAGAAACATACCGTACGGGCAAATGAAAGGAATACGGAGAAACTGCTCCAATGAAAAGATCCTGAAAACACAACTTGGAATTCTGAAAGATCGCTTTTTGGAAAAGGGCTACCCGAAAAGTCTAATTAAAGCATCAACTCAGAGGGTTCTAAAAATAGATCAAAGAGAAGCGTTGAAACCACCACCCCCAAAAACTATCGACCCAAAAGGATACCAATGCAATCTCATTACCAGGTACAATAGAGACCACCACAACATTGGAAAGGTAGTTATGAAGCATTGGAACATCTTGCTAAAAGACCCCATCCTCAAAAATATACTACCCCAATTACCGTCCATAACATTCAGAAGGGCACAAACCATCAAAAATATTATATCGCCCTGTCCTGCCCCAAACTCCAAGCCCCTACGAAAACCATCTTTCCACTGTTAATAAGAAAAGGGTGCTTTAAAACACCCCTGCCCTTCTCTGTTCCACTATTGTCAATCTACATATATATATATTTTCCAATATTCAGGTGTAATCGAATTACACTTATTCTGCCCCACTTTTGGCGCCCTGCGAAGTTATCCCTGGACCATCGTTCTGAAGGCTCAGTGACTAACCCTCTTATTTCTTCCTCTGTCTCTGACTTCCATTGCACAGTGTCAGACTCAAAATACACTTCTATGCTATCCTGCTGTGACAGAGAAGAGGAGTAAGCCTTTTCAAAGCCAGGGACAAATGTGGCCTACTACTACTAATACTACTACTACTACTCTTGGCCGGTTAGCTGTTCCTTCTACTACCCACATTCTAGACCTGGTCTTTCATTTGTACCCTTTCAGGATCCCTGACATTTTTGGGCCAAAATGTACACACACACACTTAGTGTGTTTTTTTGAATTTAATAACAGGAGGCATAAAATGATGTCCTTCCCCTTTCCACAAACACACTGAAAATACTGCTACTGACAGTTCACTTTGCAAATAATGCATATTGGTGTTACTATAAGATTTGGGCCTAATGTCTCTAGTAAAAAACACAAGTTGTCAATCCCCCCCCACTACGCCAACACTTGAAATGCCTGGAAATGCACTAACACAGATTTTGGCCTAGTTTTTCATGTTATGTAAACCGTCCGCTACCCTGTGTATTGTAAGACACACAAATGCTATTTTCACAAACTTCAACCCAAACAAAATGCATTTCAATAGTGTGGAGATGCACCGACATGGATTTCAGCCTAGTATTTCACATTATCACTCAGTGATATAATCGTTCGCTACCCTGCCTATTATTAGACACGTATATACAATTTTCCCAAACTACAACCAAAAAAGAAATTCAACTGTGTAAAGATGCACCCACACAGATTTCAGTCTAGTATTTCACGTTATCACTCCCAGTTATAATTTTCCGCTGCCCTGCGTATTAAAACACACGTACTGTATAGGCTATTTCATTTCAACTGTGTAGTAGTATGAACAGTATTTCACGTTATCACTCAGAGATACAGGGTAGTTCATCCACTTATGCTATTTTGTAAACTTAAACCCAAAAAAACCAAAATGAACTGTGTACAGTTGCCCTGTCATGGAGTTCGGACTAGTACTTCAGGCATTTTCACTGAAATCTCAAATGCTCTATCTATCCTCTGGATTAAAATTTCTGTTAAATTGGCAAAGAAAAAATGGCCAGGTAGCTGCTTTTGACGTTTTCCAACAGCTGCTGCATTATGGAATAGTTATTGAAGCTGGAAAGTACAACCAGTCAGACACAGCATCAGCTCCTTACTTGTCACTCCCTGGCTAACAGCTTTCCGTGCCTTTCCCAATTTTGCACAATTCTTTTTCCTTCTAGCCTTTTCCTTCAATGTCCCTGATAGTAGAGTAGAAGCTTCTGTGACTGTACAATGTCCCTAAGATAATTTTCTGTCAGACACTGTAAGACCCATCCACTCTCATTCACAGCTCAATACAGAATGATGTTTTGCTGATTCTGCAAGGGCACCTTCCTGTTTGCTGCAGAACTGATTGGCTCAATCAGGCTGTCTGTCGGCATGTGAGCCAATCAATGTAAGCCCTCCCCCCAACTCCCTCTTACGGTATCCAGAGCATCCTTCTTCTTCCTCCCTAGTGCTTTTTTCTGTTGACTGCTTCACTCATCTCTAGTTAGATGGGTAGTGATAGCTGGTGAGAGATACTAGAAGAGGTGTGAGGCAATAGAGCCAGTAGTGAATGTGGTATGGCGAGAAGAAGAGAAGATGTTGAATGTTGAAACATGGCAAATGTTGAAAGTGAATCAGGGGAGGGGCTGTAGGGAATCAGAGAGGTGAAATATATCATAATCCCCCCCCCCCCCCACTTTATTTAGACTAAACAAAACGCAAAGTTAGCCAGCGCCTACGGAAAAATACATAAAACCGCAGCTGCACATTACAGTGGCTAAAAATACACAATAAAAACAAACACAATGCTGGAGACATTGAGACAGCAGGAGCTATAATTATGCAATATACAATATAATTAAACAGTAAGAAGAATACAGCAGCAATATGAGCGCAGCATAATTTTTACACAGCGGATTGGCAGAGATGCTTTACTGCCTTTTAAGCATGCTTATGTATTGTAGCAAAGTTACAAAAATGGCTAAGCTAGACTCACATCTGCAACTAGTTATTTTAGGACAAAAGCCCTTAATCAGAGAAAGGTAGATAAGAACAACATTTCTAGTTGAAAGGCCTGGAAAACTACTGTGGGCTAGACAACGTTGCTGTGGATTTCTGGGTAAAATATATCCAAATTATGTCTTACATCTGCCAGATAGATTTAAGAAAGCTAATTTCTAATATCTTTCCCAGCAACCCAGAGGGACATCACTTGGCCTACAATACTATGCACACGTACTCGGTGCCTATAGACAGAGCCTTTGGGAGGGGAATACACAAACTAAGCACATTAATCCTTTCTCTCCCCTTAGACACAGTGGGTGAGATTTATCGAACTAGTGTAAATTAGAACTGGCTTAGTTGCCCATAGCAATCAATAAAAATCCACCTTTCATTTTTTACAGCTCTTTTGGAAAATTAAAGGTGGAATCTGGTTGGTTGCTATGGGCAACTAAGCCAGTTCTACTTTACACCGGCCGGGAAAAACCAAAAAGACCAAGGGTGTCCAAATGAAAGATGGAAAACAGTGTCCACCTAGTATAACCACAGGGGACACCCGTAGTTGTAATTCGGTACTAGCTCCCGAGTGAAATAAGCGAAAAGACAAGAAAACGGAGCTCATAGTACCAAAAAGTAAAAATATATTTTATTTAGTTATGACATGATTAAAAGATATACATGTAAAGAAATAAATAAATGATATGCCATTAAAAAGTGAATGGGAGCAGAAAAAGAGCACCACCCTGGGATAGCACACGTATCAGTTGTGAAAAATATGTATGTTGATCAATGGAATATGCATGGTGCAATGACCGACCAATGACCAAAGAAAAGTATGATAACCTTCACACAGGTGAGTCAGCAGTCAAAATGAACCCACATGGCAAAAAAGCAGGGTTTGAGTTGCAAGTGCAGCATGATAGATAAACAAACCACAGTGAAGACCAGGTATAAGATATAGCCTGTGTCAAATGCCATATGGGTAAAAAGAGGACGGAGACTCACCTGAAAAAGACCGTGTGCTATGTCACCCAGGATGACGCTACCCCACCGCTGCTTTTTTGCTATGTAATGTCACAGCCCTATAAAAAGTCTCCTCCTGTTCAGTCTCTGCCATTTTCCAGTGAACTTAGTGCAGGGAGAGACATTACTTTCTTACAGGCACTAGGGACAGTGTTTAGGAAAGACTTTATTAACAAAAAATTACTATTAGGCAGTTCAGGGGCAGCTTATTCATAGTATAGGGATATAATAGGGAGACATTATCCACACTATAGGGAAGAGAGCAGGAGCCAAAATGAGAGTGTGAAGCCTGGGTAATAGGAGCTATTCTATTACACCTAGCTGTACTAATTGGGGTTAAAACTGTTCTAATACCACATATTTTAGCTTGTTTGCATTCTTTGATACATCAGTAATTCCAGTAATCTTAAATTCTGCTATTGGGGTGAGATACTACTGAATTTGGGAGGTTCATGTTCTTTTATATATAATTCAATCTGTTAATCCTTGATTCTCTAATTGAGGTGAACTTGCGGTTTGATATTACAGATTTTAGGGTACTCACGTTTTATTATACATAAGTATATCCTTTAACCCCTTAGTGACCACCCATACGTGTTTTTACGGCGGTCACTAAGGGGCCTTAGGCTGGGCCGCTGCGTTTTTACGGCGGCCCGGTCTAAGCAATGCACGGCTCCCCCGTGCAGCGGGGAGCACGGACCCGGCTCTCGCATGAGAGCCAGGGCCCTGCTCTAACAGCCCTGACCGGCAGAAGTGCCGATCCGGGCTGTTTAACCCTTTACATGCCGGGTGCAATGGCACCCGCTGCATGTAAAGTGGTGACAGAGGGAGCGGACTCCCTCTGTCTCCCATCAGCACCCTGAAAATGCGATCGCGGGGTGCTGATGTGTTGTGAAGCTTACCTCGCTTCAGATCAGGGCCCGAGCCTGTCTTCAGCTCTCTCCAGCAGGCTGTGCCTCTCTGGCGCAGCCTGCTGGTCAATCTTTGAATAGCATTGCTTTTGAAATATAATGCATTATAGAGATAATGCATTACATTTTAAAAGCAATCAAAATACTGTATATTATAGTCCCCTTGTGGGAATTTTAAGTAGTAAAGAAAATAGAAAAAAAATACACATTTATTAAATCAAAAAATTCAATAAAATAAAAAAATATGCTTTTTTTTCCATTGAAAATACGCTTTTCAATGAAAAAAATTGCAAAAAGAAAATATCCCCCATATGTTTGATATTGCCGCGTCCGTAACGACCCGGACTACATAAATATTACATTAATTATTCCCTATGGTGAACGCCGTAAAAAAATAAAATAAAGACAGAATTTCTAATTTATTCTTAGTTTCTACCGGAAAAAACGTAATAACAAGCGATCAAAAAGCGGCATTTACTCCAAAATGATACCAATGAAAAATACAAGTTGTCCCTCAAAAATCAAGCCCTCACACAACTCCATAGAAAAAGAAAAAAAAAGTTATGGGTCTTGTGAAGTGGCAATGCAAAATCATTTTTTGGGTTAATAAAAGGGGTTTTATTTGAAAAAAAGTAGTAAACTTTAAAAATATGATAAGTATTTAGTATCACTGTAATCGTACTGACCCAGAGAATAAATATATTATGTTGTTTGTAGTGAAAAATGAACGCCGTAAAATTTATAATGTAAAAACGCAGTGGCAGTATTGCTATTTTTCCCATCTCCCTCCCAGAAAGAGTTAATAAAAGTTAATCAGAAAGTTATGTGTACCCCAAAATGGTGCCATTAAAAACTACAACTTGTCCCGTAAAAAACAAGCCCTCTTAAAGCTATATAGATGAAAAAATAAAAAAGTTATAGCTCTTGGAACGAGACCATGAAAAAAGGAAGAAAAACGCTTGGTCATAAAGGCTCAAACAGGCTTGGTCACTAAGGAGTTAATCTCTAATAGTATATTTGGGGTGAAATTGCGGCTTGACACTAGAGATTTTGGGGTACTCACGTTTTATTATACATGAGTATATCCGTTAATCCCTAGTTGTATAATATGTGCGAAACTGTTCAAGTTGTATTATACATAAATATATCAGTTAATCCCTAATTGTGGAATTGGTGTGAAATTGCAGCCTGATACTACAAGTTTTGGGGTGTTTACTTATTTTTTATATAGTACAGCACAGATTGTCCGACAGACAGGTAACAGGCCCTTCTAAGGGAACAGCAGTGGTCAAAATGTTTCTGGAGTTGGCAGAAGTAACAGCAGAAAAGGGGGGTGATAGCAGTAGTCGCGGCGACAGGGCACAGGTGCCATTGTCATCCAGCGGTTGTATTTTGAACAGCAACACAGCTGTCCTTGAATGGTTGACTCTCTGTTCTATCTCATCTCAAGCGACATCAAACGCCCCCAGCCAGGATTCGGTGGGTTCCTCTGACACCACGCTTAGTTGGCATGGCCCCACCTGTGCTGAACCTGCCTCTTTAATTTTCTGTTCCTTGTGCTCTGGAAGTATTGTATGCTGTCGGCTCTGCTCCGCTTTTCAGCGAGGATGAGCTTGTTGAGGACAGTCAGTAGCTACTGGCCAGCCAAGATGTGAAGGAGAGATCTGCTGCTTCCTCCGGTAGGTGGGCAAGTAGCGACAATGAGAGTCACATGGGAGCTGGTGTTGCAAGTGGTCATGCACGTGGCCCTGAGACTGGTGAGGGTGACATCACTGACGTGCAGACAGTAGTGGATTTTGATGTAGCTGATCGAACGTGGGAGTCGGGTGAAGAGGGCGCTTCATCATAATCAGAAGAGGGTGGCAGCTTGGGCGTGAGCAGCGGCTGAGCCAGTAGGATAGTAGCATGGCCGTGGGTCAGCAGGGTGATAGCAGTGTGAGGGCTGGAGCCTACCTTTCGGTGCACAAAATTAGCGGTGCACAGGTTTGCGAACGTAGCAACTGCAGGCAGTCAGCACAGAGTGGTGGGGGGAAAATGCCCTACTCGGCGGTGTGGGAATTTTTCATCAAGCCGCCAGAGGACATCAGTGTGGCCATTTGTAGAATCTGTGGGCAGAAGGTGAAGCGTGGCCAGGGTGCCAATGCACCATGGCCCGGTGTCAACACATACAGCATCACCATAAAATGGCTTGGGAAAACCATGGCACTAATATAGTGGTACTACCTGACGCAGCAACCACTGCATCACCCAGTAGCCTGCACCCCTTCTCCTGCAGTGAAGGCTCCTGCAGAAGGGAGCTGTGTTTCCTGCTCCTCCTCCTTATACTCCTCGTCCCTCCTTTCACCAGCAATCGATCACCGAGGCGATTGCAAAAAGGCAACAGTATGCGTGCACTTATCCAATTTCATTTTTCCTTCGATGAAAGCAATCTGTCCAGGCCCTGACGCAGCAAAGCAGCCCCAATACATGATGCCCCCACCACCATACTTCACAGTTGGGATGAGGTTTTAATGTTGGTGTGCTGTGCCTCTTTTTCTCCACACATAGTGTTGTGTGTTACTTCCAAACAACTCAACTTTGGTTTCATCTGTCCACAGAATATTTTGCCAGTACTGCTATGGAACATCCAGGTGCTCTTGTGCAAACTGTAAACATGCAGCAATGTTTTTTTGGACAGCAATGGCTTCCTCTGTGGTATCCTCCCATGAAATCCATTCTTGTTTAGTGTTTTACGTATTGTAGATTCGCTAACAGGGATGTTAGCATATGCCAGAGACTTTTGTAAGTCTTTTGCTGACACTCTAGGATTCTTCTTCACCTCATTGAGCAGTCTGCGCTGTGCTCTTGCAGTCATCTTTACAGGACGGCCACTCCTAGGGAGAGTAGCAACAGTGCTGAACTTTTTCCATTTATAGACAATTTGTGGACTGATGAACAGCAAGGCTTTTGGAGATACTTTTATAACCCTTTCCAGCTTTATGCAAGTCAACAATTCTTAATCGTAGGTCTTCTGAGAGCTCTTTTGTGCGAGGCATCATTCACATCAGGCAATGCTTCTTGTGAAAAGCAAACCCAGAACTGGTGTGTGTTTTTTATAGGGCAGGGCAGCTGTAACCAACACCTCCAATCTCATCTCATTGATTGGACTCCAGTTGGCTGACACCTCACTCCAATTAGCTCTTAGAGATGTCATTAGTCTAGGAGTTCACATACTTTTTCCACCTGCACTGTGAATGTTTACATGATGTGTTCAATAAAAACATGATAACATTTAATTCTTTGTGTGTTATTAGTTTAAGCAGACTGTGATTGTCTATTGTGTGACTTAAATGAAGATCAGATCACATTTTATGATCAATTTATGCAGAAATCCATATCATTCCAAAGGGTTCACATACTTTTTCTTGCAACTGTATATCCATGCATGTCTGCAAACACATGCGGGCATGTATGGTATATATGCATACATTAACCACCGCATCATGGGATGATGTGCGCAGATGTGCCCAGCAGCAGCGCGCGTCTGCCCATGGTGATCCCCAGGGGCTCCTGGTGGGCCCTGTGGGATATATGTGCTGTATATGTAGGGGTTTGTGCCCCCTTATAATGTAGGGGCTTGTGCCCCCTTATATGGTCATCTGTGCCCCCTTATATAGTCATCGGTGCCCCCTTGTGATCTGTGCCCCCTTATCATCCATAATCCCCCTTAGAATAATATATGTATGATTAATGTATACATGTGTATGGATGTGCCCCAAGCATCCATACACATGTATTATATTATACAATATTCCCCCCCCCCCCCCCCTACACCTGCATCGGTGTGAATGTGCCCCAAGCATTCACACTGGGTCCGGTCATCACAAGGGTCTGGTCATCCTGATGGATACAAAGAGCTCAGATTCAACAGAATCTGAGCCCTTTGTTGTAATTACCTCCATAATTACGCATGATAGAAGAAGGGGAGAAGCCTCCCCTCCTTCTATTATGCGCATTCCGACAGTGCGATTACTATCGCACTGTCCGGAATGCTAGGTGCTGCAGGCGGGAAATCAAAGGCTTCTCCCGCCTGTCTGCTAGAAGCGCGTCCGTCCCCGATGTGAGCATGCGGGCCGGCGCAGTGACGTCATATCACTGCGCCGGCCCTCGTGGCTCATCGGCGCTCAAGGAAAGCTGGACCCCCACTGACCTGGAGAGGAGAGCGCATCCTGCGCTCAGGCCGTGACCGGACCCCCCCTCCTGAAGGACCCCGACCGGCCCCTCTGAAGAAGAGCGCAATCGGCGTTCAGGAGCGACTTCCCTCTGGCTGGACTAAGTATCAACCCCTATCCCACCAACGATTAACCCTTTACCCTGCCCTGCTGAGTATCCCCTATCCCACTAACGATCCCTACCACTATCCTGACCCCCTACTGCACCACCTCCCCTGATTAACCCCTTTCACCCCTGGCAACAAACCATAAGTAACGTTTAACCCCTGCCATACCCCTAATCCCCTGGTTAACCCCTGACCCTCCACCACACCTACACCCCTGATAACCTTCTGATTTACCCTAGTCCATACCCCTATTCCCCTGGTTAACCTCTGACCCTCCACCACACCTACACTCCTGATAACCCTCTGATTTACCCTAGTCCCTGCCCTGATACCCTTGCTGTGCCTACCACCCCTGATTTACCCTGATTAACCCCTGGTGGTTCTGTATTTAACCCCTACCCTGCTGCCACAGTACAGAGCGTTCAGTGCTCTGTTCTCTGTAGAGCATACCCCTGCTCTGAAAACAACCCTTTTTCCCTGTATTCCTTGGCCTGCAGGTATTAACCCCTGCAGAGCCACTGTTGTGTTTAACCCCTTGTACCCCGTAGGGACAGTGATCAGTCAGACGGGTGGGTTACTGTTAATATACTTGTATGTGTGAATTGTATAGATAGTTTATGGGTGAAATTTGGGAACGTGTAGTGTAGTTTAGGATTGTATATTTGTAGTGCTGTGTATTTACTGTATATCGTGTGCGTCAGATGTTACCGTAATGTTTGTACCCTTTGTAGCGTGTACTTGTTAGCGGTAGTGAGTTAGTTAGGCGCATGCAGCTAGCGTAGTGATTAGTGTAAAGTATTGCGAAAGCATTGCGAAAGTATTGTTATTGTTATATAAAGGTATAAATAGGTGGAGTCATCACTAGACGGCTCCTCCTACTTATGAATATTAATTATCGATATTCGCATAATATTGGTGATTAATACTCCCCCCTTACAACGATCATTCAGGATTTTTTTCCAGCCACATTTGTTCCTCAAATACGATGGGTCGTCACTATCCTTCCAGTTTTTAACCTGTTCAGGACACATGACGTCCCGGTACAGCATGTTGTCCCGATACTTAAGGACAAATGACGTACCGGTACGTCATGTATAGTTCCGATCACCGCCGCCCGGCGGGCGGTGATCGGAACCCGGTGCCTGCTCAAATCATTGAGCAGGCACCTTGGCTCAATGCGTCGGGGGTCCTGTGACCCCCCCCCCATGTCGGCGATCGCAGCAAACCGTAGGTCAATTCAGACCTACGGTTTGCTGCGTTTCCGGGTTATTCGGGTCTCTGTGGACCTGATAACCCGGAACAGGATGGTGATCGGTGGTGTGATAATACACTACCAATCACCATCCTGCGATCCTGAGAGGTGATAGTGACATCACCTCTCAGGATCACTCTCATTGGCCGGCTGGGCGGGTAGTTCATTCAAATTACTGCAGCACTGCATGTAAATCGCCAGCTGCACGGATCTCCAGACAGCACCCCCAGCACCACCCAGGTATAGAGATGTCGCGAACATAAAGTTTTCTGTTTGCGAACGGCGAATGCAAATTTCTGCAAATGTTCGCGAATGGGCGAACCGGGCAAACTGCCATTGACTTCAATAGGCAGGCGAATTTTAAAACCCACAGGGACTCTTTTTAGCCACAGTAGTGATGAATAAGTTGTTTCAAGGGGACTAACACCTGGACTGTGGCATGCCGGAGGGGGATCCATGGCAAAACTCCCATGGAAAATTACATAGTTGTAAGGGCATAAATCACCTAAGAATCCTAAATATTTTTGAACAACGTGGTTTAAAACATCCAGTGTGTGTATACGATCAGGTATGATGTTGTATCGACCAGGTAGTGTAAGGGTTACGCCCGCTTCACAGACATTGACAGACCAAACTCCCCTTTTAATGCACCGCAAACAACCGCAAACAGTCCATTTGCCCAACCGCAAACTTCCCATTTGCACAAGGTTGGATATCAAGCTAGCTATGTCCCGTTGATGCCATTGAAGGTTTCTTCCTCCACCCAGCCACGTACAACACCAAGGGTCCCCGAAAGGTGAATTGAATTGATTTTTCGAACGGGGAGATATGAGTGGTATTTTCTATAGTACTATTCTCATCAGTTTAATTCCTGTTACGTCCCCTATCCGGGGACGTGTGTTGAATTGATTAATCATTGTTGAATTAACGACATCCTGAAATAATTTTGTTCTGAGCTCTGTACTTGCTTTGTATTGGAATTGATGGGGATTTTTTAAATTGTCTGAATTATTTCTAATGAAAAAATCATAATAAAGTCTCTTAATAGTTTATTTTATGTATTAAAAACCTATAAAACTTAAAAAAAAAAAAAAAATCCCTTATCTGGGGTGTGGCAACATTGCCAACACACTCATAGAGGTGATGATTGCTTCATTGTGATACGCAAGCCCCTTAACCACAACAAGGTACCGATCACGAAGGGGAATTGACACATGTATGTGCCTTTTTTTTGTTTTGTTTTTGCAGCCACAGTGCAGCACTAGAGGCCAGAAAAATTCGGCAACCTGAAAAATTAGGTATTGTTGCAGCCGCTGCTACAAAAATTTATGTTTTCCAGGCAGAAAGGTGACTAAAACATTGCGGCTTGAACCCTAGTTGGTGGCGGAGAATTCACGAAAGTCATCCGGTATGCAGACATTAAATACAGCAGCGTGGGGACCATTTTGAGGCCAAGGCATGTCATCAGGCCTTTTGTTAGTCAAACGTATCCCCCACTGTCAGTCCGTTCGGGATCCATGCCTCATTTATCTTAATGAAGGTGAGGTAATCAACACTTTTTTGACCGAGGCGACTTCTTTTGTCAGTGACATGCCTCCTGCTGCACTGAAGGTCCTTTCTGACAGGACACTTGAAGCGGGGCAGGCCAGAAGTTCTATCGCAAACTGGGATAGCTCAGAAACACGGGTCAAGCCTGCACACCCAGTAGTCAAGGGGTTCATCGCTCCTCAGAGTGTCGATATCTGCAGTTAAGGCAAGGTAGTCTGCTACCTGTCGGTCGAGTCGTTCTCTAAGGCTGGATCCCAAAGGCCTGTGGCGAAGTGTAGGACTGAAAAAGCTCTGCATGTCCTCCATCAACAACACATCTGTAAAGCGTCCTTTCTTTGCCGCCGTGGTCGTGGTAGGAGGAGGATTACTTTCACCTCTTCCCCAGTTAGATTCCCGTTGTTCTGTGACATCCCCCTTATAAGCTGTGTAAAGCATATTTTTTTGTTTGGTTTTGAACTGCTGCATCCTTTCTGACTTTCGGTAATTTGGTAACATTTTCACCACTTTCTGCTTATACTGACTGGGAGTCTAGTAGCGTGGCCACCCAGTATAGGTCATTCTCCTTCATCCTTTTTATACGAGGGTCCCTCAACAGACATGACAGCATGAAAGACCCTATTTGCACAAGGTTAGATGCCGAGCTACTCATTTCCCGTTCCTCCTCCTCACTGATGTCATTGACTTTCTGTTCTTCCCCCCAGCCATGTACAACACCACGGGTCCCAGATAGGTGACAACAACGAGCACCCTGGGATACCTGCTGTGGTTGGTCTTCGTCATCCTCAAAGCCACATTCATCCTCTGACTCCTCTTCCTTATACTCCTATTGCAGCGTTGCCGCAGGTCCGGCAAGCGATGATGACAAGGCTGTTTCTGGTGGTGATGGTAACCACAACTCTTCCTCTTCCTCTTCACACTCATCTACAGCCTGATCCAGCACTCTTCGCAGGGCACGCTCCAGGAAGAAAACAAATGGGATGAGGTCGCTGATGGTGCCTTCGGTGCGACTGACTAGGTTTGTCAACTCCTCAAAAGGACGCATGAGCCTACAGGCATTGTGCATGAGCGTCCAGAAACGTGGCAAAAAAATTCCCAGCTCCGCAGAGGCTGTCCTAGCACTCCGGTCATACAAATACTCATACAAATACTGAATTGTTGGAGCAGGCTGTCGAACATTAGGAGTGTTGAATTCCAACGTGTCAGGCTGTCGCAAATCAAGCACCTCACTGGCATGTTCTTTCAGCGCTGAATGTCTGAAAAGTGCGTCATGGTCGTGTAGGAACGCCTGAAATGGCCACACACCTTCCTGGTCTGCTTGAGGATGTCTTGTAAGCCTGGGTACTTAGACACAAAGCGTTGTACGATGAGATTCAACACTTGTGCCATGCACGGCACATGTGACAACTTGCCCAAATTCAATGCCACCAACATATTGCTTACATTGTCACACACCACTTTGCCGATCTCCAGTTGGTGCGGAGTCAGCCACTGATTCACCTGTGCGTTCAGGGCGGACAGGAGTGCTGGTCCGGTGTGGCTCCCTGCTTTCAGGCAAGTCAACCCCAAGACAGCGTGACACTGTCGTATCCGGGATGTGGAATAGCCCCTGGGGAGCTGGGGGGATTCAGTTGATGTGCAGCCAGATGCTGCAGCAGAAGAGGACTCAGCTGAGGAGGTTATGGAAGAGGATGGAGTAGGAGGAGTAGAGGAGGTGGCAGTAGGCCTGCCTGCAAGTCGTGGCGGTGTCACCAACTCCGCTGCAGAGCCACGCATTCCATGCTTGGCAGCCGTCAGCAGGTTGACCCAATGCGCAGTAAAGGTGATATACCTGCCCTGACCGTGCTTTGCAGACCAGGTATCAGTGGTCAGATGGAACCTTGCCCCAACACTGTATGCCAGAGATGCCATGACTTCCTTTTTAATCACTGAGTAGAGGTTTGGGATTGCCTTATTAGAAAAAAAAATTTGTCCGGGTAACTTCCACTGTGGTGTCCCAATAGCGACAAATTTTTTAAAGGCCTCAGACTCCACAAGCTAGTATGGTAAAAGCTGGTGGGCTAAGAGTTCCGTCAAGCCAGCTGTCAGACGCCAGGCAAGGGGGTGACTCTGTGACATTGGCTTCTTACGCTCAAACATTTCCTTTACAGACACCTTACTATGAGCAGATGAGATGGAACTGCTGAAGGTGAGAGGCGGAGTGGCGGGTGGTTGAGAGGGGGCAAGGAGGACAGCAGTGGTTGACGTGGCTGAAGATGCTGGACCAGGAGGAGGATGGTGGCTTTGAGCTTGTGTGCTGCTTCCACTCATCATCATGTGTTGATCCCATAGGCATTTGTGATGTGCGATCATGTGCCTTCGCAAAGCAGATGTACCCAGGTGGGTGTTGGATTTCCCACGACTCAGTTTCTTTTGGCACAGGTTGCAAATGGCATCGCTGTTGACTCGTCTCCTCCTTCTCTCTGTCTCCCCTTCTGAACTTTCCCCCTCTTCTTCTTTTCTTCGAGTAGACACCCACGTGGCATCCACGGACACATCGTCATTGTGGCGAAACCAACCATGTTTACTAGCCTCTTGCCTCATGATTATGGCCCATACTAACTTTGAAGGAGAAGACAGACCAGCCGCACAGCTTAAATCTGTCTTTGGAATTGTATTTTATGTTATGTGAGGGTACCCAGATGGATAATTTTATTGTATTTGTGTAGTCTGAGTGCCATTCACCTAATAATATGCACTCAGACTTGAGCTATCTGGGGATGTGTTAAATGTCTGTGTTTACTGTAAGGGTGTGACATTGTATGTTTAAATGGTGATTTCTGTCCTGTTGTCCCCACATGTGTATTGGCAATTTCCCTTTGTCCTGAGAGATAATTGAATTGCTCCTTGGGTGTCTCCAGGGCAGAGAGGAGGAAACCATGATGCATTGTGGGGATGTATTATGTCTGTGTATCCTGAATTGCTGCATATCTGTCCTGTGTCACAGTCTTCCTTCTGGTCCCCTAGGGGTGTGCCCACCAAATGGGGACCTGCATAAATACAGGCGGGTAGCCCTCAATAAAGAGTTCCTGTTTTATCCTTCATCATGTTAAGACTGGTGTTTGGATAACTGATCAAAACTGGGGGATTGCTATACGCTGAAGATTTGCTATACTCCCCTGGCATAACTACTAGCTCTTGTAAGAGCTGTTCCTACTCTCAGGTTTTAGGAGAGGTTCACCCACTGGAGCCTGGAGCCTTGTCGTAGGTCCAGGGTGGGTAGGAGACGGTGAGACCTCAACCAAGCTTCGGCGGTTTGTGGGGTCTGCAGTGCATACGGTGTCAAGTGGAGTGCTTGGAGTCCTCGGAAAGCACTAGGAGCATCTATCGACGGAGGTACCCGGTCGGGTGCCAGGAGATCCGTTACTGTCATCATCAACCACTTCACTTGTATCTGACACCTCAGCAAAGGAAGCAGTAGTGGGTACAACATCATTATCATCATCACACTGTACGTCCATGTGTGTAATGCTGCCTGACTGAGACATATCCCTGTTATCTACATCCCCTGGCAATAATGGTTGCGCATCACTAATTTCATCCAACTGATGTGTAAATAACTCCTTTGAGGGATCAAGTGAAGCGGCTGTGGTGGTAGTGGTGGTGGTGGCGGCGGGCGGGAGAGTGGTAACCTGAGAGCAGGTGACCAAAGCTGAGCTTGAGGAGGATGGTGCGTCAAGGTTCTTAGCGGAAGCTGTTGAAGATTGGGTGTCCTGTGTAAGCCAGTCAACTATTTTCTCAGAATTTTTTAGGTTCAGGGTACGTGGCCTCTGAACACTGGGCATTATTCCAGGGCCAGTGGAAATCACAGCACCACGACCACGACGGCCCCTGTGGGGTGGCCTGCCTCTGCCTGTCATTTTTTATGTGAAGTGGTACTATACTGTGCCAACCTATATATGTGGTGGGCAGTGGGCACAGTACAGTCTGTGTGGACCTGACACACACGGGCTTGCAAATGTGATTATAACACAGAAAAAATTTAAATAGAATTTTTTTTATCTGCAAGGTATTTGAGTGAATGACACCCTGTAACGGTATGAGTGAAGGCCTAGCCACTAGCCAGTATACAGTATGTATGGGCCTGACACACACAGGCTTGCAAATGCGATTATATCACAGAAACATTTTAACCGCCTCCGGACCGCCTAACGCAGGATCGCGGTCCGGAGGCGGCAGCGCTGCGCAGAGTCACGCATATAGGCGTCATCTCGCGAGACGCAAAAGTTAGAGGGGGGTCACGTCACCAGCCTGCCAGCCAATGATCGTGGCTGGCAGGCTGGCGATTTTTAAAATCACAAATCAGAAGCCATCTTACACATCATATTAGTAAATATGATGTGTTAAAAGGCTTCCCTGCTCCTCTGCTGGTCCTTTTGGGCGGTTGGTTCCAGCAGAGGAGCAGGCTTCACAGTAAGTAGCACCAAACACCACACATAGCCCCAGATCACCCCCCTGCACCCCATTTAACCCCTTGATCACCCCTTCTTGCCCCTGTCAATCACTAGTGAAAGTGAAAAAAGTGATCAGTGTAAACTTTTTTTTTCTCACTGGTATTGACTGTTAGGTTTTAGGGATAGTTTAGGTCCCTTGGTTAGGTAGTTTAGCGATTGTTTAGCGCCCAGCCCACCGCACCGCAGTCACTTATTCGCTGATTAGCGTATCGCTAATCAGCTTTTGTACTTTTATAGTATCTGTAAGTGATCAAAACTGATCACAGTCAGATCTATAATAGTATAAGTGTCACCTTAGTTCGCCCTCCACCCAAAAGGCAGTCTTTGCCCGATCAGGCCTGATCGGTCGCCCACAAGTGCGTTCACCCACGCCCACCCCGCCGCAGTGACAAAATTTTTTTTTTTTTATCACTGCACAATCACTTTACACGCGCTGCGGTGATAAAAAAAAAATCAGTTTCGATATTTTTTATCAACTGCAGCGGCCTCCGGTACTTCGTTAGCCTCCCATTTGTAAGACAGGCTTGCTTTATTTTTTGGGTAGTCTCAGGGAATACCCCTAAATTTAGTAGCCCAAATGTCAAACAGGGGGTATTCTTCTGAAGAGGCCTACAGGCTTCTGACCCAGTCGGATGGGGAATGGGAACCCTCATCTGACGAATCTATCGGGTCAGAATATGAACCTGTAGAAAGCAGTGGCAGTCTGACTCAAAGTTTGGACGAGGAGGTTGAGGTCCCTGATACCACCAGGCGTACCCGGCCCATGTCGCTAGACCACAGGCTGCGCAGGATCCGCTTCAAGGGCAGCAGAGTGGGGCTGGCGCTGTTGGATTACGTGGTGATGCATACACCAGCAGCACAGCCCTCCCTGGACCTAGTACTAGCACTGCCGTACAACATGATGAAGTGGCGAGCACCAGAAGGGCAGTTGAAGCTGGTACGGTGGTACGTGCAGTAGTTACCACGTCGCAGCCACCGCATAGACAGGCCCGTAGACCCCCTAGAATCCCTGAGGTGCTGGCAAACCCTGATTGGCAGTCCCCAACTTCAGCCGCACCATTAGTTCCCCCTTTCACCGCCCAGTCTGGAGTTCGGGTTGAGACAGCTCAGATCGGTTCGGCCCTGGGATTTTTTGAGCTGTTCTTGACTGTGGAGCTCTTGGACATAGTCGTGGTAGAAACAAATCGGTATGCCACACAATTTATATCCGCCAACCCGGGAATCTATTATGCCCAGCCATTCCGGTGGAAACCAGTCCAAGTTTCCGAAATTAAAATTTTTCTGGGCCTTCTCCTCAACATGGGTCTAACCAAAAGCATAAATTGAGGTCATATTGGTCCACGAACCCAATTCATCACATGCCCATGTTCTCTGCTGCCATGTCCAGGGCACAATTTGAGGCCATCCTGCATTTCCTGCACTTTAGTGATAACACCACTTCCCGTCCCAGAGGCCACCCAGCTTTTGACCGGCTCCACAAAATACGGCCCCTCATAGACACTACAACCAGAAATTTGCAGATTTGTATACCCCTGAGCAAAACATCTGCGTAGATGAGTCCCTTATACATTTTACCGGGCGTCTTGGCTTCAAAAAATACATCCCAAGCAAGCGCTCCCGGTGTGATGTAAAATTGTATAAGCTCTGTGAAAGGGCCACACGCTATACCCACAAATTTCGTCATGTTGTACGGCCACTTCATCATGTTGTACGGCAGTGCTAGTACTAGGTCCAGGGAGGGCTGTGCTGCTGGTGTATGCCTCACCACGTAATCTGACAGCGCCAGCCCCACTCTGCTGCCCTTGAAGCGGATCCTGCGCAACCTGTGGTCTAGCGACACGGGCCGGGATCTATGAGGGAAAAGGGCAGACCCTGGAGCCGGTCGGTTGCCCTGACTACCTGGGGGGCAGTGGGAAGACAGTCTGGGACTTGGTGTCACCCTTATTTGGCAAGGGGTACAATCTTTATGTGGACAATTTCTAAACAAGTGTGGCCCTCTTCAGGCATTTGTTTCTAGAACAGATTGGCTGCTGTGGAACCGCACAAACTAGTCGCGCGGGCTTTCCCCAATGGCTCGTTACCACCCGTCTTGCAAGGGGGCAGAGGGCTGCCTTGTGTAACCAAGAACTGCTCGCGGTGAAATGGAGAGACAAGCGTGACGTTTACATGCTCTCCTCCATTCACGCAGACACGACAATCCAAATTGAGCGAGCAACCCGTGTCATTGAAAAGCCCCTCTCAGTCCACGACAATAACCTTCACATGGGAGGGGTGGACTTCAATGACCAGATGTTGTCTCCGTATTTAGTTTCCCGACGCACCAGACGCTGGTATAAGAAGGTGTCTGTATATTTAATTCAATTGGCTCTGTATAATAGTATTTGTTCTCTACAGTAGGCTGTATTTCAGGAAGAGATCATTGAGAACCTCCTGTATCCAGGCGGTTCCGTGGCCCCATCCACCAGTGTAGTTAGCCGTCTACACGAGCGACATTTCCCCAGTGTCGTTCCTGGTACCTCAACACAACCGTCACCCCGAAAAAGATGTCGTGTCTGTAGCAGGAGTGGAATAAGGTGTGACACCCGCTATTTCTGTCCTGACTGCCCTGACCACCCGGCCCTATGCTTTGGAGAGTGTTTCCGGAAGTACCACACACAGGTACACCTAGCATAGGGATCACATCTCACAGGACAGGCACACAGGGCTATTAGGGCCCATTCACACACAGCTGCTGCAAACCTCTCCTTTCACCTGGGACAAACAAAGTGCATAACGCACTTCGCCACATCTTTGGGCGATTTGCGCTTTGCACATTGCCCCATGGGGAAGGAGAGGTTTGTCCTATAAAGGTAAAAAAAACAAAAAAAAAAAAAAAAAAACACCAGTAAGCAAAAAAGTTAACGTTCAGTTTCAAAAGTTAAATAAAGTTTATATGTTCTGTTCTAAAGTTATTATAAAGTTAATAAAATTTATTGCGTTGCGGCCTGTTTTTTTCTTTTTTGTTTTTTTTACCTTCCAGGTGGACCAACCGATCGACTAGCTGCAGCACTGATGTGCATTCTGACAGAAGCATTGCGCTGCTGTCAGATTACACACAAGTCGGTGTATGCGGCGCTGCAAGACGAGATTTCTCCTCTGCAGTAAAAGATACGTTTGCCGAGGCATATGAGCTGAGGAGGTGGCGGTGTTCATATGCTTTGGCAAACACTTTGTATATATAAATAATAAAAAAAAAATCCTGGCAATAATTTATTCATCCACATCGATTGATGTGAATGGAGAAATTGGGTTTGCCAGGGTATACGAGCTAAGTGGGTATGGATGTTGGGCGGAGCTCCTATGTCCTGGCAGACGCCTTTCCCCTCCATTTTTTTTGGCAGAGATTTTTTCATCCACATTGATCGATGCGAATGAAGAAATCTGTGCCGTTCACTTTTTTCTTTCAGCCCAGAGGCTGAATCTCATTACCTATATGCTCAATATAAGGAGAATAGCAGAAACTCCTAATGCTGGCCATACATGTAATGATTGCGGAGACCCTCAAATGCCAGGGCAGTACAAACACCCCACAAATGACACCATTTTGGAAAGAAGACACCCCAAGGTATTCGCTGAGGGGCATATTGAGTCCATGAAAGATTGACATTTTTGTCCCAAGTTAGCGGAAATTGAGACTTTGTGAGAAAAAACAAAAAAAAATCTTTTTCCGCTAACTTATGCCCAAAAAAATGTTTTTCTATGAACTCGCCAGTCCCCTCATTGAATACCTTGGGGTGTCTTCTTTCCAAAATGGGGTCACATGTGGGGTATTTATACTTCCCTGGCTTTTTAGGGGCCCTAAAGCATGAGAAGAAGTCTGGGATCAAAATGTCTAAAAATGCCCTCCTAAAAGGAATTTGGGCACCCTTGTTCAAATGCCAACTTTGTATAAAAAAATGGGAAAAGTTGTCTTTTGACGAGATATTTATCTCACCCAGCATGGGTATATGTAAAATGACACCCCAAAACACATTCCCCAACTTCTCCTGAGTACGGCGATACCACATGTGTGACACTTTTTTGCCGCCTAGGTGGGCAATGGGCCCACATTCCAAAGAGCACCTTTCGGATTTCACAGGCCATTTTTTACAGATTTTGATTTCAAACTACTTCTCACACATATGGGCCCCTAAAATGCCAGGGCAGTATAACTACCCCACAAGTGACCCCATTTTTGAAAGAAGACACCCCAAGGTATTCCGTGAGGGGCATGGCGAGTTCCTTGAATTTTTTATTTTTTGTCACAAGTTTGCGGAAAATGATGATTTATTTATTTATTTATTTTTTCATTACAAAGTCTCATATTCCACTAACTTGCGACAAAAAATAAAAAAATATAGGAACTCGCCATGCCCCTCACGGAATAACTTGGGGTGTCTTCTTTCCAAAATGGGGTCACTTGTGGGGTAGTTTTACTGCCCTGGCATTTTAGGGGCCCAAATGCGTGTGAAGTAGTTTGCAATCAGAATGTGTAAAAAATACCCGGTGAAATCCGAAAGGTGCTCTTTGGAATGTGGGCCCCTTTGCCCACCTAGGCTGCAAAAAAGTGTTACACATGTGGTATCATCGTACTCAGGAGAAGTTGGGGAATGTGTTTTGGGGTGTTTTTTTTTACATATACCCATGCTGGGCCTGACACACACGGACTTGCAATTTGAAAATGTGATTATATCACAGAATTTTTTTTATCTGCAAGGTATTTGAGTGATTGACATCCTGTAATGGTATGAGTGGAGGCCTAGCCACTAGCCAGTGGCCACAATACAGTCTGTGTGGGCCTGACACACACGGGCTTGCAATTTGCAAATGTGATTATATCACAGAAAAATTTTAAATAGAATTTTTTTTATCTGCAAGGTATTTGAGTGAATGACACCCTGTAACGGTATGAGTGGAGGCCTAGCCAGTGGCCACAATACAGTCTGTGTGGGCCTGACACACATGGGCTTGCAATTTGCAAATGTGATTATATCACAGAAAATTTTTTAATATAATTTTTTTTATTTGCAAGGTATTTGAGTGAATAATACCCTGTAACGGTATGAGTGGAGGCCTAGCCACTAGCCAGTGGCCACAATACGGTCTGTGTGGGCCTGACACACACGGGCTTGCAATTTGCAAATGTGATTTTATCACAGAAAAAAATGTAATAATTTTTTTTTTATCTGCAAGGTATTTGAGTGAATGACACCCTGTAACGGTATGAGGGGAGGCCTAGCCACTAGCCAGTGGCCACAATACAGTCTGTGTGGGCCTGACACACACGGGCTTGCAAATGTGATTATGTCACAGAAAAATAATAACTAGAATTTATTTTTATCTGCAAGGTATTTTCTGTCACACCCTGTATAAATGGTGTGCATGTGCTGTCTGTGACTGAACCTGCAGCCTCTCACACACGGGCAGCCAGGCAACTGCAATATATATATATATATATAAAATAAAAAAAAGCACACTGATGTACCAGCCCTGAAAAGGGCTTTTTGGGGTGCTGTCAGGACGCTGTCCTTACAGCAGATGAGTCTGTGGACATAGAACAATGCCCTAGCTAATGTTTTCCCTATTGAATCAGCAGCAGCACTGTCCCTCCTCTCACTGTGAATGCAGCTTCCGAATGAATCTAAAATGGATGCGGTCTGGGAGGGAGGGTTTGCTGCTGATTGGCTGGAATATGTCTGCTGACTGTGAGGTACAGGGTCAAAGTTTACTCAATGATGATGTATCCCGGCGAACAAGCTGTTTTCGCCAGGAACTATTCGCTGGCAAATAGTTCGGGACATCACTACCCAGGTATTTGAAGGAATGGTTAGGCAGGGATATTCAGGGAAAGTTAGTGAGGAAAAAAAAATCATAATTTTGGTTGCATCACCCTAAATTGGGTGTCTGGGGTCCACAGCACAGCTGTGTGACTCTAGACCCACCCCCCCATAACTTTTTTTTGGGCGCAAGCAGCTTTTTGGGGGGCGTACGCTGACTGTGGCCGGCACTCTTAGCGCATCGCACACCCCACCGCAGATCAACTTCGGACGGTTGAGTTTGCGAACACCCGTGCCCCCACACAAACACACACCAAATAAAGTTTTCCACGCACACACACACACACTCCCCTATGGCCTGTCGGACGTTCTCGGCCAAGGAGGCATACGCCCAGCTTGCCTCCGAGTCCGAGAGTCCCAGTGAGGATGAGGATGACCCCACTTTCCTTTTGTCATCTGCGTGCTCCTCATCATCTAGCGATGATGATGAGCCCCCAAGGCGGCGGAGCAAAAGGATCGCCATGCTAGGGACCCTAGGGCCCACACTAGTACGAGCAGCTCTGGGGCTCGTACTAGTTTTCCGGCCCACCAGTTAAATCCACCGGAGCCCCCTGCTGATGAACTTGTCTGGTATACCCCAGAGCGTTTTGAGCCTGTGATTCCTGATTTTGTAGGCCAACCAGGAATCCAGATTTCCACAGTGCGCTTCACTGAATTCGACTACTTTAGTGTTTTTTTTTTTCTTAACACCCGGGCTCCTTTTTGGCTAGGCCCGGTGGCCGGACTTCGGTCAGTGCAGCCGAGATGAGGATGTTTTAGGGCCTCGTACTGCACATGGGCCTAGTCAAGAAACCTAGTGTCAGGCATTACTGGAGTGGGGATGTCCTCTACCAGGCCCCACTTTACAGTGCGGCCATGACACGCTCCCGGTTTGAGTCCATCTGAAAATGCCTGCATTATTCTGATAATTCAGCATGTCCCACCTCAAGTTGACCCTGCCTATGACCGCCTGTACAAAATCAGGCCGGTCATAGATCACTTTGGGGCCAAATTTGTACAGGCCTATGTACCTGGAAGGGAGGGTGCGGTTGATGAGTCTCTCATTGCTTTCAAGGGGAAACTCCTTTTCCGCCAGTATGTTCCCTCTAAGCATAGATATAGAATGAAGCTGTACAAACTTTGTGAGAGTACCCCAGAGTAAACTTACAAGTTTCGTGTGTACAAGGGGCGAGATTCCCGTATTCAACCCCCAGAATGTCACCCCACTCTGGGTGTTAGCGGGAAACTTGTGTGGAACCTTATGCACCCACTGCTAGATAAGGGTTGCCACCTGCACGTGGATAAATTTTATACTAGTATCCCCTTGTTCCAGTCCCTCGCCACCAGATACAAGTCCGCTTGTGGGACCGTGTGGAAAAAGTACGCGGCCTCCCTACCCACCCCTCCAGGTACCTATCCCCAAGGGTGAGACCCGTGCCAATACCAGTGGAAACCTGTTGCTGGTCAGATATAAGGACAAGAGGGATGTCCTTGTACTGTCCACAATTCATGGTAACGGCATCACCCCTGTACCTGTGCAAGATACCGCTGAAACGGACCTCATGCCCGATTGTATCGTTGACTACAATCGGTATATTGGAGGAGTTGATCTATCTGATCAAGTCTCAAGCCTTATAACGCAAAACGCCATGCGCAAAACCTGGGCATGTTACAAAAAAGTTGCGGTCTACTTGGTGCAGGTTGCCTTGTACAATTCTTTTGTGCTGTCCCGGACTGCTGGCAGCACAGGGACATTCCTTCAGTTCTATAAGGCAGTCCTCAAGGACCTGATCTTTTCTGACTGGAAAAGAGCAGGCCTGAGTACCTCGGGAACTGGAGGCGCCCGGATCGTCCCTGGCCAACACTTTCCAGGTGTGGTCCCCTATACTGAAAGAAGGGACAGACCCAAAAAAGGTGCAGAGTGTGTCACAGGAGGGGGATACGGAAGGACACCACTACTCAGTGTGACACGTGCCCCGATCATCCGGGCCTCTGCATTATTGGTTGCTTCAGGGAGCACCACACTTCCATGGAGTATAACATTTATATCCCAATTTAGCCACTGACAAACGGATAAAAAACTATGGTTCTCTGAATTGAGACAGTAAAACAAAAACAAAAAAAGTTTTAAAAAATATTATTTAGTAAAACTAAAATAAATAAAAAAGTAGACGTATTAGGTATTGCCACATTCGTAAGAATCTGTTCTATAAAAATACTCCCCCAACCCCTCATAAAATAAAAACAGTGCAAAAATTGTAATAGCAAGCGATCAAAAAGTCATATGCCCCCCAAAATAGTGCCAATAAAACCATCCTCTCATCCCACAAGAAATTAGCCATTATAATTGGCTGAAAAATAAAAAATAAATTACTCTTAGACTATGGACATACTTAATGGTTTTTTTTTGTTTATCAAAAAATAATATAGTGTAAAACATAAATAAATAAAAAGTAGACATATTAGGTATCGCAGCGTCCGTAAAATTCTGTTCTATAAAAATACCCCATTAGCTAACCCCTCAGATGAACACGGTCCAAAAAATAAAATAAAAATGGTTCCAAAACAGCAATTTTCGGGCAATTTTTCCATTTTTTTTTCCAATAACAAAGCAAGGGTTAACAGCCAAACAAAACTTAATACTTATTACCCTCATACTGCAGTTTACAGAAACATCCCATATGTGGTCATAAACTGCTGTATGACCAAACGGCAGGGCGCAGAAGGAAAGGAACGCTGTATAGTTTCTGGAAGGCAGATTTTGATGGCCTTTTATTTTTTTACCAAAGGGAAGCTCCCCTGATGCACCCCTTTGGTAAAAACTACACCCCTCAATGTATTCAAAACTGATTTTACAAACATCGTTAACCCTTTAGGTGTTCCACAAGAGTTATTGGCAAGTGGAGATGAAATTTCAGAATTTCTATTTCTGATAACCTTGCCTCACAAAAATGTAATATAGATAAACCAAAAATCATATGTACCCTAAAAATAGTCCCAACAAAACTGCCACCTTATCCCGTTGTTTCCAAAATGGGGTCACTGTTATGAAGTTTATACTCTAGGGGTGCATCAGGGGGGCTTCAAATGGGACATAGTGTAAATAAACCAGTACAGCAAAATCTGTCTTCCAAAAACCATACGGCGCACCTTTCTCTCTACGCCCTACTGTGTGCCTATACAGTAGTTTACGGCCACATATGGGGTGTTTCTGCAAATTACAGAATCGGAGCAATAAATATAGCATTTTGTTTGGCTGTTAACCCTTGATTTGTTACTAGAAAAAATGGATTATAATGGAAAATTTGCCCCAAAAAATGTAATTCAGAGATTTTATCTCCACTTGCCATTAACTCTTGTGGAACACCTAAAGGGTTAACAACGTTTGTAAAATCTGTTTTGAATACCTTGAGGGGTGTAGTTTCTAGAATGGGGTCATTTTTGGGTTTCTATTATATACGCATCACAAAGTGACTTCAGAAATGAACTGGTCCCTAAAAATTGGGTTTCTGAAAAATTTCTAAATTTGCTTCTAAACTTCTAAGCCTTGTAACATAACCAAAAAATAAAATATCATTCCCAAAATGACCCAAACATGAAGTAGACATATGGGGAATATAAAGTAATAACTATTTTTGTAGGTATTACTATGTGTTTTATATAGAGTTGAGCGAACACCTGGATGTTCGGGTTCGAGAAGTTCGGCCGAACTTCCCGGAAATGTTTGGGTTCGGGATCCGAACCCGACCCGATCTTCGTCCCGAACCCCATTGAAGTCAATGGGGACCCGAACTTTTTGGCACTAAAAAGGCTGTAAAACAGCCCAGGAAAGAGCTAGAGGGCTGCAAAAGGCAGCAACATGTAGTTACCTAAATCCCCTGCAAGCAAATGTGGATAGGGAAATGAATAAAAATAAAAATAAAATAAATAAAAATTAACCAATATCAATTGGAGAGAGGTCCCATAGCAGAGAATCTGGCTTAACGTCACCCACAACTGTAACAGTCCATGGTCAGATATTTAGTCCCAGGCACCCAGGCAGAGGAGAGAGGTCCCTTAGCAGAGAATCTGGCTTCATGTCAGAAGAGAATCGGTCTTCATGTCATAGCAGAGAATCATGCTTCACGTCACCCAACACTGAAACAGTCCATTGTCAGATATTTAGGCCCAGGCACCCAGGCGGAGGAGAGAGGTCCCGTAACAGAGATTCTGGTTTCATGTCAGCAGAGAATCAGTCTGCATGTCATAGCAGAGAATCAGGCTTCACGTCACCCACCACTGTAATAGTCCATTGTCATATATTTAGGCCCCAGCACCCAGGCAGAGGAGAGAGTTCCCGTAACAGAGATTCTGGCTTAATGTCAGCAGAGAATCAGTCTGCATGTCATAGCAGAGAATCAGGCCTTCACGTCACCCACCACTATAACAGTCCATTGTCATACATTTAGGCCCAGGCAGCCAGGAATAGGAGAGAGGTCCCATAACAGAGAATCTGGCTTCATGTCAGCAGAGAATCAGTCTGCATGTCATAGCAGAGAATCAGGCTTCACGTCACCCACCACTGTAACAGTTCATTGTCATATATTTAGGCCCAGGCACCCAGGCTGAGGAGAGAGGTCCCGTAACAGAGAATCTGGCTTCATGTCAGCAGAGAATCAGTCTGCATGTCATAGCAGAGAATCAGGCTTCACGTCACCCACCACTGTAACAGTTCATTGTCATATATTTAGGCCCCGGCACCCAGGCAGAGGAGAGAGGTCCCATAACTGAGAATCTAGCTTCATGTCAGCAGAGAATCAGTCTGCATGTCATAGCAGAGAATCATGCTTCACAGCACCCACCACTGTAACAGTCCATTGTCATATATTTAGGCCCAGGCACCCAGGCAGAGGAGAGAGGTCCTGTAAAAGAGAATCTGGCTTCATGTCAGCAGAGAATCAGTCTTCATGTCATAGCAGAGAATCATGCTTTACGTCACCCAACAATGGAACAGTCCATTGTCAGATATTTTGGCCCAGGCACCCAGGCAGAGGAGAGAGGTCCCGTAACAGAGAATCTGGCTTCATGTCAGCAGAGAATCAGTCTGCATGTCATAGCAGAGAATCAGGCCTCACGTCACCCATCACTGGAAAAGTCCATTGTCATATATTTAGGCCCAGGCACCCAGGCAGAGGAGTGAGGTCCCGTAACAGAGAATCTGGCTTCATGTCAGCAGAGAATCAGTCTGCATGTCATAGCAGAGAATCAGGCTTCATGTCACCCACCACTGTAACAGTCCATTGTCATATATTTAGGTCCAGGCACCCAGGCTGAGGAGAAAGGTCCTGTAACAGAGAATCTGGCTTCATGTCAGCAGATAATCAGTCTGCATGTCATAGCAGAGAATCAGGCTTCACTTCACCCACCACTGTAACAGTTCATTGTCACATATTTAGGCCCCGCCACCCAGGCAGAGGAGAGAGGTCCCATAACGGAGAATCTAGCTTCATGTCAGCAGAGAATCAGACTGCATGTCATAGCAGAGAATCATGCTTCACAGCACCCACCACTGTAACAGTCCATTGTCATATATTTAGGCCCAGGCACCCAGGCAGACAAGAGAGGTCCTGTAAAAGAGAATCTGGCTTCATGTCAGCAGAGAATCAGTCTGCATGTCATAGCAGAGAATCAGGCTTCACGTCACCCACCACTGGAACAGTCTATTGTCATATATTTAGGCCCAGGCACCCAGGCAGAGGAGTGAGGTCCCGTAACAGAGAATCTGGCTTCATGCCAGCAGAGAATCAGTCTGCATGTCATAGCAGAGAATCATGCTTCACGTCACCCAACAATGGTAAAGTCCATTGTCATATATTTAGGCCCAGGCACCCAGGCAGAGGAGAGAGGTCCCGTAACAGAGAATCTGGCTTCATGTCAGCAGAGAATCAGTCTGCATGTCATAGCAAAGAATCAGGCTTCACGTCAGCCACCACTGTAACAGTCCATTGTCATATATTTAGGCCCAGGCACCCAGGCAGAGGAGAGAGGTCCCATAACAGAGAATCTGGCTTCATGTCAGCAGTGAATCAGTCTGCATGTCATAGCAGAGAATCAGGCTTCACGTCAGCCACCACTGTAACAGTCCATTGTCATATATTTAGGCCCAGGCACTCAGGCAGAGGAGAGAGGTCCCATAACAGAGAATCTGGCTTCATGTCAGCAGAGAATCAGTCTGCATGTCATAGCAGAGAATCATGCTTCACGACACCCAACATTGGAACAGTCCATTGTAATATATTTAGGCCCCGGCACCCAGACAGAGGAGAGGTTCATTCAACTTTGGGTTTTCTCGCAATATAATGGTAAAATGAAAATCAAAATAGGATTGTATAAGGAAGTGCCCTGGAGTACAATAATATATGGTTAAGGGGAGGTAGTTAATGTCTAATCTGCACAAGCGATGGACAGGTCCTGTGGGAACCATGCCTGGTTCATTTTTATGAACGTCAGCTTGTCCACATTGGCTGTAGACAGGCGGCTGCGTTTGTCTGTAATGACGCCCCCTGCCGTGCTGAATACACGTTCAGACAAAACGCTGGCCGCCGGGCAGGCCAGCACCTCCAAGGCATAAAAGGCTAGCTCTGGCCACGTGGACAATTTGGAGACCCAGAAGTTGAATGGGGCCAAACCATCAGTCAGTACGTGGAGGGGTGTGCACACGTACTGTTCCACCATGTTAGTGAAATGTTGCCTCCTGCTAACACGTTCCGTATCAGGTGGTGGTGCAGTTAAGCTGTGGTGTGTTGACAAAACTTTTCCACATCTCTGCCATGCTAACCCTGCCCTCAGAGGAGCTGGCCGTGACACAGCTGCGTTGGCGACCTCTTGCTCCTCCTCTGCCTTCGCCTTGGGCTTCCACTTGTTCCCCTGTGCCATTTGGGAATGCTCTCAGTAGCGCGTCTACCAATGTGCGCTTGAACTCGCGCATCTTCCTATCACGCTCCAGTGCAGGAAGTAAGGTGGGCACATTGTCTTTGTACCGGGGATCCAGCAGGGTGGCAACCCAGTAGTCCGCACACGTTAAAATGTGGGCAACTCTGCTGTCGTTGCGCAGGCACTGCAGCATGTAGCCGCTCATGTGTGCCAGGCTGCCCAGGGGTAAGGACAAGCTGTCCTCTGTGGGAGGCGTATCGTCATCGTCCTGCCTTTCCCCCCAGCCACGCACCAGTGATGGGCCTGAGCTGCATTGGGTGCCACCCCGCTGTGACCATGCTTCATCCTCCTCCTCCTCCACCTCCTCCTCATCCTCGTCCTCCTCGTCCTCCAGTAGTGGGCCCTGGCTGGCCACATTTGTACCTGGCCTCTGCTGTTGCAAAAAAACTCCCTCTGAGTCCCTTCGAAGAGACTGGCCTGAAAGTGCTAAAAATGACCCCTCTTCCTCCTCCTCCTCCTCCTCCTCCTCCTCCTGGGCCACCTCCTCTTCCATCGTCGCCCTAATTGTTTTCTCAAGGAGACATAGAAGTGGTATTGTAACGCTGATAACGGCATCATCGCCACTGGCCATGTTGGTGGAGTTCTCGAAACAGCGCAACAGGGCACACAGGTCTCGCATGGAGGCCCAGTCATTGGTGGTGAAGTGGTGCTGTTCCGCAGTGCGACTGACCCGTGTGTGCTGCAGCTGAAACTCCAATATGGCCTGCTGCTGCTCGCACAGTCTGTCCAGCATGTGCAAGGTGGAGTTCCACCTGGTGGGCATGTCGCATATGAGGCGGTGAGCGGGAAGGCCGAAGTTATGCTGTAGCACCGACAGGTGAACAGCGGCAGGATGTGAACGCCGGAAGCGCCAACAGACGGCCCGCACTTTATGCAGCAGCTCTGACTTGACGGGGTAGTTGTGAATGAACTTCTGCACCACCAAATTCAGCACATGCGCCAAGCAAGGGATGTGCGTCAAACTGATTAGTCCCAGAGCTGCAACGAGATTTTGCCCATTATCGCTCACCGGCAGCAACCACTCGTCGGTCTGTTGTTCTATACCCCGCCACAACTCCTGTGCGGTGTGGTGCCTGTCCCCCAAACATATGAGTTTCAGAATGGCCTGCTGACGTTTACCCCGGGCTGTGCTGAAGTTGGTGGTGAAGGTGTGTGGCTGACTGGATGAGCAGGTGGAAGAAGAGGAGGAGGAAGCTGAGTAGGAGGAGGTGGCAACAGGAGGCAAAGAATGTTGCCCTGCGATCCTTGGCGGCGGAAGGACGTGCGCCAAACAGCTCTCCACCTGGGGCCCAGCTGCCACTACATTTACCCAGTGTGCAGTTAGGGAGATATAGCGTCCCTGGCTGTGCTTACTGGTCCACGCATCTGTGGTTAGGTGGACCTTGCCACAGATGGCGTTGCGCAGTGCACACTTGATTTTATCGGATACTCGGTTGTGCAGGGAAGGCACGGCTCTCTTGGAGAAGTAGTGCCGGCTGGGAACAACATACTGTGGGACAGCAAGCGACATGAGCTGTTTGAAGCTGTCTGTGTCCACCAGCCTGAATGACAGCATTTCATAGGCCAGTAGTTTAGAAATGCTGGCATTCAGGGCCAGGGATCGAGGGTGGCTAGGTGGGAATTTACGATTTCTCTCAAATGTTTGTGAGATGGAGAGCTGAACGCTGCCGTGTGACATGGTTGAGATGCTTGGTGACGGAGGTGGTGGTGTTGGTGGTACATCCCCTGTTTGCTGGGCGGCAGGTGCCAACGTTCCTCCAGAGGCGGAGGAAGAGGTCGAGGCGGCAGCAGCAGAAGAGGCCGAGGCGGCAGCAGCAGAAGAGGTAGCAGGGGGAACTCCTTGAAGCTGCCTTTGGGGTGCTCGGTCCCAGATGGCGGCGTTCAGTAGCAGGCGGAGTCTCTTGGCGGCGGGTGTTCTGCTTTTGCCTACTGCTCCCTCTTTTGCTACGCTGTTGGCTCGGTCTCACCACTGCCTCTTCCTCCGAACTGTGAAAGTCAGTGGCACAACCTTCATTCCATGTGGGATCTAGGACCTCATCATCCCCTGCATCGTCTTCCACCCAGTCTTGATCCCTGACCTCCTGTTCAGTCTGCACACTGCAGAAAGACGCAGCAGTTGGCACCTGTGTTTCGTCATCATCAGAGACGTGCTGAGGTTATATTCCCATGTCCTCATCATCAGGAAACATAAGTGGTTGTGTGTCAGTGCATTCTATGTCTTCCACTGCTGGGGAAGGGCTAGGTGGATGCCCTTGGGAAACCCTGCCAGCGGAGTCTTCAAACAGCATAAGAGACTGCTGCATAACTTGAGGCTCAGACAGTTTCCCTGGTATGCATGGGGGTGATGTGACAGACTGATGGGCTTGGTTTTCAGGCGCCATCTGTGCGCTTTCTGCAGAAGACTGGGTGGGAGATAATGTGAACGTGCTGGATCCACTGTCGGCCACCCAATTGACTAATGCCTGTACCTGCTCAGGACTTACCATCCTTAAAATGGCATTGGGCCCCACCAAATATTGCTGTAAATTATGGCGGCTACTGGGACCTGAGGTAGTTGGTACACTAGAATGTGTGGCTGTGGCAGAACGGCCACGTCCTCTCCCAGCACCAGAGGGTCCACTAACACCACCACGACCATGTCCGCATCCGCGTCCTTTACTAGATGTTTTCCTCATTGTTATCATTCACCACAACAACAAAAATATTATTTGGCCCAATGTATTGAATTCAAATTCAGGCCTTTTTTTACAGACACCTAACACTATCTGGCTATCTATTTAGGTACCGTATTACACTAATACAGGCACAGCAGTAACCACAGATTTAGCTGACTATAAATTTGAGGCCTATTATTTAGGCGCTGGGTGACAGGTATACGTTTACAGACAGAATTAGACTGGGATATGCACAGTAGCGTGTGTGAAGTTATTCAGAATGACCCTATCAGCACCTTGAATCTAATAAATTTAAAGTAGGCCTGATACAGCAGAAACCACTAATTTAGAGAATTGCTAAATTGGGAATTGTATTTCAACCCAGAACAAAAAATGTGCTTTGACGGACACTAAATAACTTGCCCAGCTACAGCAATAACCACAGATTTAGCTGACTATAAATTTGAGGCCTATTACAGGGAGTGCAGAATTATTAGGCAAATGAGTATTTGGACAACATCATCCTCTTTATGCATGTTGTCTTACTCCAAGCTGTATAGGCTCGAAAGCCTACTACCAATTAAGCATATTAGGTGATGTGCATCTCTGTAATGAGAAGGGGTGTGGTCTAATGACATCAACACCCTATATCAGGTGTGCATAATTATTAGCAACTTCCTTTCCTTTGGCAAAATGGGTCAAAAGAAGGACTTGACAGGCTCAGAAAAGTCAAAAATAGTGAGATATCTTGCAGAGGGATGCAGCACTCTTAAAATTGCAAAGCTTCTGAAGCGTGATCATCGAACAATCAAGCGTTTCATTCAAAATAGTCAACAGGGTCGCAAGAAGCGTGTGGAAAAACCAAGGCGCAAAATAACTGCCCATGAACTGAGAAAAGTCAAGCGTGCAGCTGCCAAGATGCCACTTGCCACCAGTTTGGCCATATTTCAGAGCTGCAACATCACTGGAGTGCCCAAAAGCACAAGGTGTGCAATACTCAGAGACATGGCCAAGGTAAGAAAGGCTGAAAGACGACCACCACTGAACAAGACACACAAGCTGAAACGTCAAGACTGGGCCAAGAAATATCTCAAGATTTTTCTAAAGTTTTATGGACTGATGAAATGAGAGTAAGTCTTGATGGGCCAGATGGATGGGCCCGTGGCTGGATTGGTAAAGGGAAGAGAGCTCCAGTCCGACTCAGACGCCAGCAAGGTGGAGGTGTAAGCTTGTGGGGCCTTTTCGGGTTGAGGATGGAGTCAAGCTCAACTCCCAGTCCTACTGCCAGTTTCTGGAAGACACCTTCTTCAAGCAGTGGTACAGGAAGAAGTCTGCATCCTTCAAGAAAAACATGATTTTCATGCAGGACAATGCTCCATCACACGAGTCCAAGTACTCCACAGCGTGGCTGGCAAGAAAGGGTATAAAAGAAGAAAATCTAATGACATGGCCTCCTTGTTCACCTGATCTTAACCCCATTGAGAACCTGTGGTCCATCATCAAATGTGAGATTTACCAGGAGGGAAAACAGTACACCTCTCTGAACAGTGTCTGGGAGACTGTGGTTGCTGCTGCATGCAATGTTGATGGTGAACAGATCAAAACACTGACACAATCCATGGATGGCAGGCTTTTGAGTGTCCTTGCAAAGAAAGGTGGCTATATTGGTCACTGATTTGTTTTTGTTTTGTTTTTGAATGTCAGAAATGTATATTTGTGAATGCTGAGATGTTATATTGGTTTCACTAGTAAAAATAAATAATTGAAATGGGTATATATTTGTTTTTTGTTAAGTTGCCTAATAATTATGCACAGTAATAGTCACCTTCACACACTAAGCTAGCTAAAATAGCTAAAACTAAAAACAAACTAAAAACTACTTTCAAAAATATTCAGCTTTGATATTTTAGGCGCTGGGTGACAGGTATACGTTTACAGACAGAATTAGACTGGGATATGCACAGTAGCGTGTGTGTGAAGTTATTCAGAATGACCCTATCAGCACCTTGAATCTAATATACCCTTTTAGGGATAAATTTAAAGTAGGCCTGATACAGCAGAAACCACTAATTTAGAGAATTGCTAAATTGGGAATTGTATTTCAACCCAGAACAAAAACTGTGCTTTGACGGACACTAAATAACTTGCCCAGCTACAGCAATAACCACAGATTTAGCTGACTATAAATTTGAGGCCTAGTATTTAGGCGCTGGGTGACAGGTACACGTTTACAGACAGAATTAGACTGGGATATGCACAGTAGCGTGTGTGTGAAGTTATTGAGAATGACCATATCTGCACCTTGAATCTAATATACCCTTTTAGGGATAAATTTAAAGTAGGCCTGATACAGCAGAAACCACTAATTTAGAGAATTGCTAAATTGGGAATTGTATTTCAACCCAGAACAAAAACTGTGCTTTGACGGACACTAAATAACTTGCCCAGCTACAGCAATAACCACAGATTTAGCTGACTATAAATTTGAGGCCTATTATTTAGGCGCTGGGTGACAGGTATACGTTTACGGACAGAATTAGACTGGGATATGCACAGTAGCGTGTGTGTCACGTTATTGAGAATGACCCTATCAGCACCTTGATTCTAATATACCCTTTTAGGGATGGATTTAAAGTAGGCCTGATACAGCAGAAACCACTAATTTAGAGAATTGCTAAATTGGGAATTGTATTTCAACCCAGAACAAAAACTGTGCTTTGACGGACACTAAATAACTTGCCCAGCTACAGCAATAACCACAGATTTAGCTGACTATAAATTTGAGGCCTATTATATAGGCGCTGGGTGACAGGTATACGTTTACGGACAGAATTAGACTGGGATATGGCCAAAAAATAACTACACTATTGATGGTTAAATGCACTTGGTGTGACAGCTTTACCAACCACACTATTGAGGGTTAAATGCACTTGGTGACAGGCTCAGCTTGCCCCTGATGTAGTATATGGCCAAAAAATAACCACACTATTGATGGTTAAATGCACTTGGTGTGACAGCTTGACCAACCACACTATTGAGGGTTAAATGCACTTGGTGACAGGCTCAGCTTGCCCATGATGTAGTATATGGCCAAAAAATAACCACACTATTAATGGTTAAATGCACTTTGTGTGACAGCTTGACCCTGATGTAGGATTTAGCCAAAAAACAACCACACTATTGAGGGTTAAATGCACTTGGTGGCAGCTTGTGCTGGCGCACCACAAGACACAAAATGGCCGCCGATCACCCCAGAAAAAAGTGAATGAAAAACGCTCTGGGCAGCCTAAAAACAGTGAGCAGTTGAATATCAGCAGTTCAATGATCCACAGCTGCAGATCGATCACTGAATGAAGTCTTTTGGATGAGTTAATCACTGCCTAATCTCGTCCTAACGTCGCAGATGCAACCTCTCCCTACACTGATCAGAGCAGAGTGACGTGCGGCGCTACGTGACTCCAACTTAAATAGAGGCTGGGTCACATGCTGCACTGGCCAATCACAGCCATGCCAATAGTAGGCATGGCTGTGATGGCCTCTTGGGGCAAGTAGTATGACGCTTGTTGATTGGCGGCTTTGCAGTCTTTCAAAAAGCGTCAAGAAAGCGACGAACACCAAACCCGAACCTGGACTTTTACGAAAATGTTCGGGTTCGGGTCCGTGTCACGGACACCTCAAAATTCGGTACGAACCCGAACTATACAGTTCGGGTTCGCTCATCCCTAGTTATAGAAGTAGAGAAATTGAAACTTGGAAATTTGCAATTTTATACAAGTTTTGGGTAAATTTGGTATTATTTTATAAATAAAAATGATTTTTTTACTTCATTTTACGAGTGTCATGAAGTGAAATATGTGATGAAAAATTTATCTCAGAATGGCCTGGATAAGTCAAAGCATTTTAAAGTTATCACCACTTTAAGTGACATTGGTCAGATTTGCAAAAAATGGCCTGGTATTTAAGGTGAAATAAGGCTGTGTCCTAAATACATGCTGCAATCTGGCCACTGGCTGCTGAGACAGAGGGCGTGTATATGTTGCCACATAGGAAGGAGAGACACACCCATGTAAGCTTCAGCAGCAGTGTAAGTTTCCTGCAGCAAGGAACCACTGGCATTGGTCACATGTAGCAGAGTTAAGTTAGTTGGTGCCCGTGTTTGTCAGCTGGGCGGCAGGAGGAAAAAAGGGGGAGCCCAGCGCCGTGCCTGCTGATAGGGGCAGCGGTGCTGACACAGGCCGCTGGGCTAACAGTACCCCCCCTTACACCCCCTCTCCTCAGGCCTGGTCCTGGACAATAATTTTTTCAGCAGAAGGGGGGCATTGATGTTCTCCCTGGGTTCCCAAGATCTCTCCTCAGGGCCAAACCCCTTCCAATCCACCAGAAACAGGGTTTTCCCTCTACTCTTCTTCATCCCCAGAATGGCCTTTACCTCATAGACTTTCTCATCACTGACCGCAAAAGGAGCAGAGACAGGTTTCTTGAAAAAACGACTTAGTATGACGGGCTTCAGCAGGGAGAAATGGAAGGAATTCGTTACCCGGAGGGAGGCTGGTAGCTTAAGCTTGTAGGAAACCCAATTTTAGGAGGGTATTTTGAGCCCGATGTATTTGGAAGCGAGCCAGACTTTATCACCAGGACGGAATTTTGGAGAATTTCTACGTTTTTTATCCGCAGACTCTTTCATGCACACAAAAGCCTCTTTCAGAGCTCCCCTAGTCTCCTCACAGATTTTAGAGAACTCTCTTGAGGTGGCGTCTGCAGCAGGGATACTGGAAGAAGGAGACACTGGGAGTGGGATATTTGGTTGTTGGCCATAAACAACAAAAAAAATTGAGATTTCTTGGAAGACTCGCTGACATGATTGTTGTATGAGAACTCAGCCCAAGGCAATAGTTTGACCCAGTTGTCGTGATGACTGTTAGTGAAGTGGCGCAAGAAGTTTGTCAGAATTTGGTTAACACGCTCCACCTGACTGTTGGTCTAAAGATGACATGCTGACGAGAAGTCCAGAGATACATTTAATAGCTTGCAGAGAGCTCTTCAGAATTTAGACATGAACTGACTGTACGCCTCTATCGGACACAATACGGAGTTGAAAGCCATGGAGACGAAAAATGTGTTCGATACATTTCTTGGCCAGTATGGGAGCAGAAGGAAGACCAGGCAGAGGGACGAAATGTGCCATTTTGGAGAAGCAGTCAAGCACTACCCAAATTACAGAACAACCGAAGGATGTGGGTAGATCTGTGATAAAGTCCATGGCTATTTGTTGTTGGGAACCTCAGGAACTGGAAGAGAAAGCAGAAGGCCGACGCTGTTTGGAAGTTTTATTTTGCGTGCAGGATGGACAAGTAGCTACAAATTCTAGGATGTCGTGTCACATGGATGGCCACCAGTACCGCTGTGCAATGAACCTGAAGGTCTTTCTCTGACCAGCATGACCCACCACTTTAGATCAATGACCCCATAGTAAGATTCGCTTTCTGAGAGATTCTGCAACAAAGGTTTTTCCAGAAGGAATTTCGGATAGCTTGACTGGACAGGCCAAGATTTTAGCGGGATCAATGATAAATTGGGGCTCCTCCTCCTTGTCAGTGGAATCAAAGGATCTTGAAAGAGCATCTGCTTTTAAGTTCTTATCTGCAACATGAAAGTAAAGAACAAAATCAAAAGAGCAAAGAAGAGGGACCATCGAGCTTGGCATGGATTAAGTCTTTGTGCAGACTGTAGGTAGGTAAGATTGTTGTGGTCAGTATAGATCATTACCAGATGACTGGCTCCCTCCAGAAGGTATCGCCATTCCTTCAATGCCATTTTGATGGACAATAACTGTCACCACCAGACATCTGAGAAGCTCTGACAGACGTTCTTCAGAACCTCCTCCTTGAGGTTCCTTTTATTTTGCTTTCGTTTTCTCATCTCGTTAGCCTCTCTCACCTGTCATGTAGTTGCACTGATTGCACCCCTTTGAATCCCTTCCCATACTGCATCACTTTGCGGTTTATACAACTTCCTGGAGTGTGTGCATGCTGGATGCTACTAATGAGTCTTCTACAGATAAGTTTTGTTCATTCATTTGTGTTTTCCTGTTTGCTGGATCCCAGGTGACCTTGACTCCCTCCGTATCAAGTGTAGGGAGCCGGTGGTCGTGTCCCCTCACTATTATATGGTGTTCAGGTGTTATACAGTCGAGGAACGAGGATATGCGATCATCTACCATTGAGATTTTTGCATAGGCTGAGCAGTTAGGGAGAGAGCCAGGTTTGTTGCAGGGCTCTCCCTTTGGTTCCTTAGTTTTGGATCCAGTCAGTCGGATCTTCATTTTGTGTCTTCTAGTTTTCTGTACACCTTCCGTGACATTATAAACCGCCAAAACCGTCTCAAGCATGGATCCGGTTTCACTTTTGACTGAACGCATGCAGGGTCTTTCATTGGAGGTAGCAGATCTCCGTAAAACTGTTTCTCAGTTTCAGGTGACCGGTTCAGCTTGCGTTCATGGAGTTTGTTCTGAGCCTAAGATCTCGCTCCCGGATACGTTCTCCAGGGGTAGTGAGAATTTTGTTCGTTTTAGAGAGGCTTGCAAACTCCATTTTCGCCTACTTCCCCATTCCTCTGGTGATGAGGAGCAGAGGGTGGGGATCATCATCTCGCTGCTCAGGGATAACGCTCAGTCCTGGGCCTTTTCGCTGCCGGTGGGGGCACAGCCCCTCTGTTCAGTGGATGAATTTTTTTTTTGCCCTGGGTCAGATATATGATGATCCGGATCGTATTGCTCTGGCTGAGTCTAGACTACGTCTTTTATGCCAGGGTAAACAGTCCGCAGAGATATACTGTTCAGAATTTCGGAGATGGGCAGCTGATACTGGTTGGAATGATGCTGCACTCCGAAGTCAATGGTTTGCCATGGTCTTTCAGAGGGATTGAAAGATGCATTTGCCTTTCGTGAGAGACCTACCTCCTTGGACTCTGCTCTGTCTCGGGCCGTTTGTATTGACAGGCGTCTTAGAGAGAGAGGAGAGATCACTCCTTCCTGTCATACTCAGTCCAAGGACAGTGTGGCGGTCTCATTCAGTGCACAGGGGTCTCAGTCGTTCTCAATCCCTTCTGAGCAGGGGCCCATGCAGCTGGGTTTGCTTGCCTCTGACAATAGAGGATTCAGCTCTCATAGGAAGGTTTGTTTCTGTTGTGGAGGTATAAATCATTTGGCAAATGTTTGTCCCTCTAGGAGATTCAGGCAGTTTTTTGAGAGTAATAAAGAAACAAAAAGAAAAAAATCCTCTAAAAACGTTCCATCTGTTACTATTGGCAAGGTTGATGCGGAAATTGAAGGTTTTCCGTTTGCTTATAGTTCCCGTTTTGTCCTACCTGCCAGGGTGGCGCTAGAGAGCAAGAACATTTTTTGTGAGATTTTTGTAGATAGTGGAGCAGCTGTCAATCTCATTGATAATCAATTTGCTATAACTCATGGTTTCCAGGTATGCACTTTGGGAAAGGATATACCTGTTTTTGCTATTGATTCCGTTCCACTTTCTCAGAAATCGTTAAAGGGCATAGTTCACAATATCCGTTTAATTGTGAGTGATGCTCATGTTGAGCATGTGTCATGTTTCGTCCTAAGCGGGTTGCCTACTCCTCTAGTGTTGGGTCTACCCTGGCTCACTAAACATAACCCCACCATTGATTGGCAAGCAAGGCAAATAAATGGTTGGAGTGACTTTTGCAGAGAGAATTGCCTCACGACATCTGTTTCTGAGGTTTCTACTAAGACTGTACCTTGTTTTCTCTCTGAATTTTCGGATGTGTTTTCTGAGAGTGGTGTTCAGGACTTGCCCCCTCACAGGGAGTACGATTGCCCTATTAATCTCACCTCAGGCACCAAGCTGCCTAAATCTCATTTATACAATCTCTCCCAACCTGAAAGGGTCGCTATGCGTGCTTATATCTCTGAGAGTCTGAGAAAGGGACACATACGACCCTCGAAGTCACCTGTTGCAGCTGTTTTTTTCTTTGTTAAGAAAAAAGATGGTTCTTTAAGACCATATCTGGATTTCAGGGAGCTGAACAGTATCACAATTCCTCTGATCCCAGACCTGTTTAACCAGATTGTTGGGGCTAAAAAAAGATTCCAAGTTGGATCTAAGAGGGGCATACAACCTGGTCAGGGTCAGAGAAGGAGACAAATTGAAGACGGCCTTCAATACCCCTGAGGGCCATTTTGAGAATTTGGTTATGCCTTTTGGTTTGATGAATGCTCCAGCCGTCTTTCAGCATTTTGTGAACAGCATTTTTTATCATTTAATGGGGAAATTTGTATTAGTGTATCTAGATGACATTTTGATTTTTTCTCCTGATTTCAAAACTCAGAAGGCACACTTACGTCAGGTCTTGCTCATCCTGCGGGAGAATAAATTGTACGCTAAACTGGAAAAATGTGTGTTTGCGGTTCTAGAAATTCAATTTCTGGGGTTTCTTCTCTCCGCTTCTGGTTTTCGCATGGACCCCGGGAAGGTCCGCGCTGTGCTTGAGTGGGAGCTTCCTGAGAATCAGAAGGCACTGATGCGTTTTGGGGTTTTGCCAATTATTACAGGAAGTTTATTTTGAATTATTCCTCTGTTGTTAAACCACTCACTGATATGACTAGAAAGGGGGTAAATTTTTCCTCCTGTTCGGTAGAGGCGCGTAAGGCTTTTTCTAATGTCAAGGAGAGTTTTGCTTCCGCTCCCATCTTGGTACAACCTGATATTTCTCTACCCTTCATAGTTGAGGTTGATGCTTCTGAGGTGGGTGTGGGTGCGGTCTTGTCTCGAGGTCCCTCTCCTGCCAAATGGCGACTGTGTGCCTTTTTCTCGAAGAAACTCTCCTCCGCAGAGAGAAATTACGATGTGGGAGATAGGGAGTTGTTGGCCTTCAAGTTAGCTTTTGAGGAATGGTGCCATTGGCTAGAGGGAGCCAGACACCCTATTACCGTGTTTACTGACCATAAGAATCTGGCCTACTTGGAGTCAGCCAAGCGTCTGAACCCGAGACAGGCCAGATGGTCTTTGTTCTTTTCAATGTTTAATTTTGTTGTCCCGTTCCGCCCTGGGGTTAAGAATGTGAAGGCGGATGCCCTGTCACGTTGTTTTCCGGGAGGTGGGAATTTTGAAGACCCGGGTCCCATTTTGGCTGAAGGTGTGGTGGTCTCTGCTCTTTATCCTGAATTGGAGGAAGAGGTTCAGGTAGCCCAGTTAGAGGCTACTGATCTTTGTCTCATCGCTCGGAGATTCTGGTGGCCGGCGCTTCGTAAGTCGGTTGAGGGTTTTGTGGCAGCCTGCGAGACCTGCGCTCGTGCCAAAGTCTCTCCTCATTCACGGCCATCAGGTTCTCTCCTTCCGTTACCCATTCCTTCCCGTCCTTGGACACATCTGTCCATGGACTTCATTATGGACCTGTCTCGTTCCTCGGGGAAGACTGTGATTCTGGTGGTGGTGGACCATTTTAGCAAAATGGTTCATTTCATTCCTGTTCCTGGCTTGCCCAATGCTAAGACGCTGGCGCAGGCATTTATTGATCACACTGTCAAATTGCATGGTATTCCTTCAGACGTAGTCTCTGATAGGGGCACACAGTTTGTTGTCATTCTCTTCTGCTTTCCACCCGCAGTCGAATAGCCAGACAGAGCACGTCAATCAGAATCTGGAGACATATCTGCGCTGTTTTGTGGCGGAGAATCAGGAGGATTGGTGTTCTTTTTGTCCCTTGCGGAGTTTGCTTTAAATAACCGTCGTCAGGAGTCCTCTGATAAGTCACCATTTTTTGGGGACATTCTCTGGAGAGGGGTCTTCTGGTTTACCTGATGAGGACAGATTTTCCTCGTCGTTGTCATCTATTTGGCAAAAGATTCAGGATAATCTAAAGAGCATGAGTGAGAGATATAAGTGTGTGGCGGATAAGAGACGTGTGCCTGGTCCGGACCTGAATGTTGGTGATCTGGTGTGGTTGTCTACTAAGAATATCAAATTGAAGGTTCCCTCCTGGAAGTTGGGTCCTAAGTTTATTGGGCCTTACAAAATCTTGTCCGTCATCATTCCTGTTGCCTACTGTCTTGATCTTCCTCAGACTTGGAAGATCCATAATGTTTTTCATAAGTCCTTATTAAAACCTTATGTCCAACCCATTGTACCCTCGTCTTTGCCTCCTCCTCCGATTGTGGTTGATGGTAATCTTGAATTTCAGGTCTCTAGGATTGTGGATTCTCATGCTGTCCGCGGTTCTCTCCAGTACCTCGTTCATTGGGAGGGTTATGGTCCTGAGGAGAGGATGTGGGTCCCTGTGACGGACATTAAGGCCACTCGTCTCATCAGGGCTTTCCATAGGTCCCATCCTGAGAAGGTGGGCTCTGAGTGTCCGGAGTCCACTTGTAGAAGAAGGGGTACTGTCACCACCAGACATCTGAGAAGCTCTGACAGACGTTCTTCAGAACCTCCTCCTTGAGGTTCCTTTTGTTTTGCTTTCGTTTTCTCATCTCGTTAGCCTCTCTCAGCTGTCATGTAGTTGCACTGATTGCATCCCTTTAAATCCCTTCCCATACTGCATCACTTTGCTGTTTATACAACTTCCTGGAGTGTGTGCATGCTGGATGCTACTACTGAGTCTTCTACAGATAAGTTTTGTTCATTCATTTTTGTTTTCCTGTTTCCTGGATCCCAGGTGACCCTGACTCCCTCCGTATCAAGTGTAGGGAGCCTGTGGTCGTTTCCTCTCACTATTATATGGTGTTCAGGTGTTATACAGTCGAGGAACGAGGATATGCAATCATCTACCATTGAGATTTTTGCATAGGCTGAGCAGTTAGGGAGAGAGCCAGGTCTGTTGCAGGGCTCTCCCTTTGGTTCCTTAGTTTTGGATCCAGTCAGTCGGATCTTCATTTTGTGTCTTCTAGTTTTCTGTACACCTTCCATGACAATAACTCTCTGTCCCAGATCGAGTAGCTGCGCTCAGGAGCAGAGAATGCCCTGGAGAAGAAGCCACATGATGTCATCTTACCTGAGGGAAATATTTGTGAAAGCACCGCCCCAGTTCCGATAGATGATGCATCCACCTCCAAGAAAAATAGCTTACTGGCATCAGGATGATGGAGTACTGGAGCTGCAGATAAGGCCTGTTTCAAGGCTTGGAAGGCTGATTCAGCCTCAGTAGTCCAATGGGATTTGCCCCTTTACGTATCAAGGCTGAGATGGGGGCTGTCAAAGAAGAGAAGTGTGGCACGAACTGGCGGTAGTAGTTGGCAAACCCCAGAAAGTGTTGAATAGCCTTTAAACCAGAAGCACGGGGCCACTTCAAAATCGCAGACAGCTTTTCAGGATCCATCTGTAGGCCAGTATCAGATATTATGTACCGCAAAAATGGAAGCGAGGTTTGTTTCCTGAGACATTTTTCAAACTTGGCATACAGACGATTTTTTCTTAGCCTTTGAAGGACCAGGCGAACCTGACTCTGGTGAGTAACCAAATCTGGAGAAAAGACAAGGATATCATCAAGATAAACCACAACACAAGTCTTGGAACACTGCAGGAGCATTGCTTAGTCCAAAGGGCATCACTAGATAATCATAGTGACCGTCATGGGTGTTGAAGGCGGTCTTCCACTCGTCCCCTTCAAGTTGTAGACCCCACGCAGATCTAATTTCGAGAAGAAATGACATGACACATGCTCAACATGAGCATCACTGAGGCTCTGGAATAAGGGGAAGAGGGTATTTGTTCTTGATAGTGATTTTATTTAGGCCCCTATAATCGATGCATGGGCGGAGAAGATGATTTCCGGATAAATCCTCTGTCAAGATTTTCTTTGATGTACTCACACATGGCTTGTGTCTCGGCTGGTGACAGAGGATAAATGTGACCATGGGGAGGGGAAGAACCAGGAATCAGATCAATTGGACAATCATAGGGCCTGTATGGAGGTAAAGTCTCAGCCTCCTTCTTATCAAAGACGTCAGCATAGGCATGGTATGCTGCAGGCAGATTTGGTGGTACCCGGGGTAATCGAGCAGGCCGAACAAGAGAAAGACACTTTCTAAGGCAATACTGTTCTCAACAAAGCACCGCTCCAGACTTCGAATCAAGAACAGGATCATGGTACCAGCCATGGAAGCCCCAAAAGGAGAGGGTGAAAAAGACTTTGAAGAATCAGGAACGAAATCTCTTCTGAATGAAGAGCTCCCACCTGTAGTCTTACAGGTTCAGTACAAAATTGTACGGACTCAGATAGAGCCCTTCCATCGACGGATGACACCATCAATGGTCTCTGCAGGCGTCAGACTGGAATACGATATTGATCCACTATGGCTTACTGCAGGAAGTTTCCTGCTGATCCAGAATCCAGGAGAGCCGTCTTCATGAACCGATTATCTCCAAACGACAAGGTTTCCGGCAGAGTCAGGGGTGGAGAGGAATTATCTTTACATAGAGCCACCTCTCCAACAAACCCTAGGCTCGGGAGATTTCCCATCTTCAGGGGACAAGCACGAAGCACATGATTAGAACCACCACAATAGAAACAAAGTCCTTTGGCACAGCGGTGATCACGTTCCTGTTCAGACAGTCTAACTCGGTCGACCTGCATGGGAAGAGGAACTGCAGACAACATAGAAGGCAGAGGGTTAGGAGCTTGCTGAAGTGGAGATGCCAGATGACAAGGCTTCCCCTCACGTGCCACTTCTCTGGCACGTTCCTGGAACCGTAAGTCAATTCGAGCAGCCAGGGAGGCCATGAGGTCATCCAGAGTGGAAGGAACATCTCGTCCGGCCAGCTCATCTTTAATTCTCCCACAGAGGCCTTCCCAAAAAATGGCCACCAGTGCTTCATTATTCCAGCTGAGTTCAGAGGCTAGCATACAGAATTGGACTGCATACTGGCCCACGGATTGGTTCCCTTGATGCAACCGCAGTAGGGAGGATGTGACAGAAGTGGTGCGTCCGGGCTCATTGAACACCGTGCGGAAGGTCTCTAGGAAGACCCGAAGATCCATTATGACTGGGTCGTTCCTTTCCTAAAGGGGATTGATCCAGGCCAGTGCCTCCCCTGTGAGGTGTGACATAAGAAAAGCCACTTTGGCTCGGTCCGAGGCAAATTGATGAGGCATTGGTTTGTGAGCCCCCGGCACTCCTTGGGGTCACCATTGAAACATGTCGGAGATGAGAGACGAGGTCCTGACCCTGGTACGTAGGGAGAGGGCGAAGCAGAAGTAACGTTAACCGGGCTAGAGAAGCTTGATGACGCTGGGTTGGCAGATGTCAGGTCATTTAGCTGCATATTCACATTGCATAGGTAGGATAATATTTGGTCCTGACGCCCACGCTGCTGAGCCAACTCCTGGTGTAACTCAATGTTGCTGGGCAGGTTCGGATCAGCGGGTTCCATGGCCTGAGCAAACTGTTATGCAAGCGGGTGTGGACCCACTGCGCCACTGACTGGGTATACTCCGGAGGGGCGTAACTAAGCAGCTGCGGCAGGCGGCAATCAAGCGAAGTCAGCAAACAAGATCCGAGATCAGGGGCAGGCGGCAAACAGGCAAAGTCTATAAACAAAGTCCGAGGTCAGAGGCAGGCAGCAGAAAGCAAAGTCCAGGAGTACAATAGCAGGATTCGGTACACAGGAAGGTAGACAAGATAAACACCTTTGCACAGGGACTAGACAAGCTAGACACTGAGGTTGCTCAGGCAACTTCCTGTAGTAGGAAGTGCCTTTAAATAAATTCTGCAATCTGGCCACTGGCTGCTGAGACTGAGGGCATGTATGTGTTGCCACATAGGAAGGAGAGACCCACCCACGCAAGCTTCAGCAGCAGTGCAAGTTTCCAGCAGCAAGGAAACACTGGCATGGATCGCATGTAGCAGGGTTAAGTTAGTTGCTGCCCGTCAGTGGCGTACTTACCAGGAAAGCAGGGGAAGCAGCTGCTTCGGGGCCCGGGCTGACAAGGGGCCCGGCGCAGTAGTAAACAGTCAGATTGGCCACACACCCTCTACACTTACTTCACTGCTGCTTTAGAATGTCCTCGGAGCAGAGCAGGGAGCTAAGCCCCGCCCATCAGCACAGACCATTAATAGAGGAGCCTGGCTGCTTAATAGTGCAGCCAGGGCTCAGTACAGTGTGCTACAGGGAGATCCTGTCTCCCCTCCCTCTCCTAACTATTAGTATAGCCCAGCTTCTGCTACAGAGACTGCTCTGTAGTCGGCAGTAACAGGAGGGAGAGGGGAGACTGAATACTGACAGGAAGTTCTGTAGAAAGAAGATGCTGTGCCTGTCCCTCTCAGGAGCCCATACATTCCAGGCTTATCCCTGCCAACCCTAGCTGTCCTGCATCTCATGTAGCCCCCCCAGCTGCATTCATCTGCTGTCCTTTCAGAAGCCCCCCCAGTTCTGTCCTGTGGGCCCCCTACTTATCTGATGCCCTGCCCTGTAGGCCCCCTATCCATCTGATGCCACACTCCTCTGGGCGCCCATGTGCAGCTTGGGGACACCAGTATGAGGCCAGAATGGGGACTGGAAGATCACGGAGTGGCGGGGAGCAGGCGAGTATGGTTTCTTCCACAACTGTACAATGCACCACTATTTACATCACATTTTTGTCCCACATTTAAAGGGGTTTCCCGGGTTCAGAGCTGAACCTGGACATACCCTTATTTTCACCCAGACATCCCCCCTGAGGCTAGCATCGGAGCATCTTATGCCCCGAACCGCTCCTTTGCCCTGCGCTAAATCACACAGGGCAGGGGCTCTTTTGTTTTCAATAACACACTGCCGGGTGGAAATTTCACCGGCTCTGAGGGGCGGCTTTAGCTCTGCCCTAGACGTTTTATTGGGTAGGGCAGAGCTAAGTCCCGCCCATCAGTGCTGGTGACGTCACCGGGGTTCCTGGCAGCCCCATGGAGAGCCCTGGTACGTCACCAGATCTCCAAAAAAATGCCTTTGCCCTGCGCAATTTAGTGCAGGGCAAAGGAGAGCATCGGAGCATGAACCGCTCCGATGCTCATGTCAGGGGGCTGCCGGGGTGAAAATGGAGGGATGTCCGGGTTCAGCTCTGAACCCAGACAACTCCTTTAAGGCTGGGTTCACATCACGTTTTTCCCATCTGTTTAACATATACAAAAAAAACTTATTCGGATGCCTCATACTGATGCCATGACAGTGACATCCGTTCACCATAGAGTTTCATTGTAAAAAAAAAAATATATATATATATATATCCTTTTTTTTTTTACCGGATTGTGCAGGATACAAAAGCGTGGAGTACTGCATTTTTGTATCGTGTACGTCATAGTCCAGTAAAAACACATGTATGTTAAAGAATCAAATGCCACTGTATGACGCCTGCCCGCCCGTTTCAAAATTTGCTGTGGGGCCCAGTCATTTCTAGCTACTCGACTGGTTACCAGGGGCTCAGACCATGGGGACAGACTACAGTCGATGTCAGCCCTGCAGCAATACATAGAATGGGCACCTATGCTACAGCAGGGGTCATACTGTTCTGTACATACAGTGTAGTGTGATGTCATGTTCACCTCTCCAGGTATATTACCCAGGAAAGCACAATTCTGCAAAAAGGACATGTTCTATCTTTTGGTGGAACGGAAGTGCGGAATGGAACTCCGGAAATGCAGAATGCACACGGAAGGGTGCCCATTTATTGCTGATCCGCATATGCGGTCCGCAATACGGGAATGGCTGGCCTCTTTTACACAAACGATACGGGTTGGCTCCAGATGCGTTCAGGGTGCATTCAGTGAAACTCGCACCATTTTTCAAGCAAGTTCAGTCAGTTTTGTCTACAATTGCGTTCAGTTTTTTCTGCGCGGGTGCAATGCGTTTTGATGCATTTTTCATGCACGTGATAAAAAACTAAAAGTTTACAAACAATATCTCCTAGCAACCTGGTGGTGAGCGTGGTGACGTCACCAAAGGTACTTTTCCTACCAGGTCCTGAAAGAAGACGAGCCGGGCTGCGCGATCAAGTGGATGAGGTGAATAATTAAATATTTTATTATTTTTTAACCCCTCAAGCCACATGTTACTTTGCATTCTGTATTAAGAATGCTATTATTTTCCCTTATAACCATGTTATAAGGGAAAATAATCAAGTTCGGGCCCCTATCATCTCCTAGCAACCATCCGTGAAAATCTCATTGCATCCGCAATGCTTGCAGATGCAATGCGATTTTCAAGCAGCCCCATTCACTTCTGTAGGGCCTGCGCTACGTGAAAAACGCAGAATATAGAGCATGCTGCGATTTTTACGCAACGCACAAGTCATGCGTGAAAATCACTGATCATGTACACAGCTTCATTGAAGTGAATGGGTCCGGATTCAGTGCGGGTGCAATGCGTTCACATCACGCATTGCACCCGCGCGGAAAACTCGCCCGTGTGAAAGGGGCCTAAGACTTTGACACAGCCCCCACAACAGTATGATAGAATGACACTACATGACAGATAGGGTGTGTGTGTGTGTATGTATATAATATATATAATAGCAAAAGGATGGCATGGCAGCCTAGTCTGGTCTAGATCGTGATCAGCCAAAGGAGCGGGGTTTACACGGGGGGGGGGGGCAATACAAAAATTTGCTGTGGGGCCCAGTCACCTCTAGTTACGCCCCTGCTGACCGTGTTTATCAGCTGGGCGGCAGGAGGCTCAGCTCCCGTGCCTGCTGATAGGGGCAGCGGCACCGACAAGGCCTCTGGGCTAACAAGAGGAATCACTACTGGCTCTCCATCATGTTAGACCATTGCTACCGCTCCAAAATGGGGGACTTTTTTCCAGCCACTGAGAGGGAGGATAAACTCAACTACTATTGACAATAGGAGCACAAGATCAATCAACAGCAACTTAAAGGGGTTGACTCACTTCAGTAAGTGGTGGTCATGCTTGCAAACTATAGGAAAAAATGTCAGCCTCTCTGGGACCATGGGAGCTCACATAGGCTAGTTCTTTTTCCCAAATTGTGCAAACACGACTGATGGATTGCAAGGTTGTCTGTAACCATAGAAACAAGCAGTGTATAATGTGATAGAAAAATGAATCCAGCCAGCAAAGGAAACAATGTGGACAATAACAATATATTAGTAAGTGGCTTGTATTAACTCTGCATGGTAAATGCCAATTACCGAAGTGAGACAACCCCTTCAAGTCTGGAGTCTACAATGAGTAGTTTTCTTAACCCGCCTACTGACGATACCTTGTTTCCCCGCTCCACCTAGTTGCCTCCAGCCAGCGCCCGCATCTGCTCTCCTAGCAGTGGAACGCACGCCGAGGATCACTATATTACACTGCATCCGCAGTCCTATGTTTCGGTGTGTGTTTTACTTTTTCTCCTCCTGTATGTGAAAGTCCCATGAGGCCTATGGCTAGGAATCATGCAATAAGCACTTTTGGTTGTCAGCATCACTTTTCTTTTTAATCCGAATCCACACACGATTGTATTAACCCCTGCATAACAGTTGTCTCCATAACCACGTCTTCAAATAGTCATCTTGAAAAATCAGGGTTGCCTTGTTCTCTCCCAGCAGCCTGTTGCCAATTTTTGTACATTCCATCATCTCCTGCTAGCCATACCTTCCGTCCCAGCGTGCTCTCTTTATTTGTACATCATGTGGGTGTTTAGTTCACGGCCAAGCATATGGTGTTTCTGGGTGATTAATTTAACACACTTGGGATATTAGTTCGCCACTTGTTTCGGCTGCCTGCGGTTCCCGTTTGGTGCGCTCATGGGGATATTAGTTTGCCACTTATATAGTTCAAATAGCCAGAGGCTACAAAACTCCTGTTTCTGGTCAAATAAAGCGTAACGTTTATTTATTTTATTAAAACTAATACAAAACAGGAGACAAAAGAAAAAGAAAAAGTGCTTTTTAAAATTTAAAGGTGCTATGTGGATTCTAGCAGCAGTGGATTAGGATATAATCCCCATATAAGCGCCTCCTTATTTCCTTTTAGCAATCCTGCTAGACGTCTCTCCGTCTGTGACAAGGTGGAGGATAGGCTCATGTGTCGCTTGGGAATAGTTCCCTATTAGCGACGCTTTACATACTGCCACTGCCGCTCAAGTGTCCAAAGCTGGCCTGATATATAGCTATGGGATAGATCCCTATTAACGCCACTTTGGATGCGATAATTTTCGCTGGCGTGTTCAGGTTGTGGTGAGTCTGCAGTTCTCACCACTTAAACACACGTAACCACAATGCACCTAATTTAAAAATTAAACTGGAGCTCCCCCAACATGTTTCGCCACTATATGTGGCTTCATCAGGGGATGGAGCTACTGTCAACACGAATGCTTCATCGAGAGATGTTTATAACTGCTAGGGGTGGGCCGTTCGTCATCCTCTGCCCAATTCCTGCTTAGAATTCGTGTGGCAGCATAATCACCCAATCCGGTGCCTTGGAAACTTCTGTTCCGTCATATCTTCGCGTCATCCCTTCGAATGCGCATAATCACAGAAGGCACCCTTCTAGCAAGTCTAGACGTCGAATCACTCTATAGCAATATTCAACACTCACTGGGGATACACGCAGTAGAATATTATTTAAACACCCGTAGTCAAAACTTTAATAGGCACAATAATTTTGTTTTATTATCACTTAAATATGTTTTGGAGCACAATTTCTTTGTCTTTCAAGGACAATTTTATAAACAAATTAATGGCACCGCGATGGGGACGTCTTGTGCCCCTACTTACGCAAACTTATTCTTGGGGTGGTGGGAGAATTGTCACGTTTTCACGGAGGAGATGTCTTCATATGTCTGCCACATTAATTTTTGGGGCAGATATATTGACGACATCTTGATCCTATGGGATGGTGGCCGCACATTATTTCAGGAATTTGTCCAGACGTTAAACTCAAATAACATAGGTATGAAATATACGTATGAAATTCAAGATCATGAGATAGTATTCCTGGATTTAAAAATAAGAAAGGCAGAAGGAGGTCACCTGACGACAGAGGTTTTTAGGAAACCGACATCAACGAATAGTTACTTACATTGGAGCAGCTGGCACCCAATCTCACTGAAGAAGGGAATCCCCATAGGCCAATACTTGAGAGCACGTCGCAATTGTTCAGATGAAGCCTCTTTCCTCCGGGAGAGTGAACACCTTCTCCAAAGGTTTAGGAAAAGGGGCTATCCCAAAAGGTCCCTAAAAAATGCATATAACAGAGCCAATAAAATAAAGAGAGAAGATCTTCTAAACGATACATTACCTAAAAGAAATGATACCATCAGATGCATAGGGACCTTTGATGGATATAATAATGAAATCTATAATATTTTAAAAAAACATTGGCATATGATAAGATCAGATAGAGACCTCAACATGGTACTCACTACAAACCCGTCAGTTACATACAGACGAGGTCCCAACCTGAAGGACCAATTAGTCCATAGTCATCTTATGGAAGAGGGAACAAGGATTGGCAGAACAGTAGAGAAATATCGTGGGTCATCACCATGCAGGGATTGCTCCTTTTGTAGGTATGTTCCACGTATAAAAAAATATACCAATCCTATAGACAAAAAGGAGTATGAGATAAGACAACTTATTACCTGTAAAACACAGGGAGTGATCTATATAGCCTCTTGCCCATGCCCAAAACTCTACGTGGGCAAAACCATACAGGAATTGCGACGTCGAATATCAGGTCACCTGAGTACTATTGAAACAGGCAAAGACACAGCAATAGCTAGACATATTAAGTACTTTCATAATAATAAGAGTACAGTATTGCGCTTTTGGGGCATAGAAAAAGTATCTCTGGGACCAAGAGGAGGCAATCTGGACAAAAAACTGTTGCAAAGTGAAGCTAGGTGGATACACAGGCTGGATACAATGAGCCCACAAGGATTAAGTGAAGGATTCTCCTTTACGGCCTTTATCTAATGATTAAAAATAGAGATAGGTTCAAAGTAGTAAATACTCCCCTTCCTATACTCTAAAAATGCAAAAAGAATATCAAGTTTTGACCTCACACTAATCCCTTAATCAATATATATAATGTTACTCACTAATGAGATATATAGGGTTAATTTACCTGCAGGATATAGAAACATTATAGTGAATAATAATAAAAGTAAAAAATACACATATATTATGAATATGAAAAATAAAAACAAAAGGTTGACTTACCTGGAGAAAAGGGAAGGAGAAAGCCAATCCTCTCCGGTATCCAAAAACGTCACCCTTAATGATGAAAAGGAAAATATTGAGATATACATACCAAAATAATTACAAAAATATAGATAGAACAACTTAGGACCCGCAATAGAACAACTATTGCCCTTAATTTATAGTCAGTGGACATATTACAAGATTAAAAATCCTCCCCCGGATGCACTAGCATATAAAAACTGAGAGCAGTGATGGACTTTCTAAGCATGCTGTGACACTAAGTAGTGACACATGTATAGACTGAATAAATTCCGGAGAGGAAGGGGAAAAAAAAATCTCTAAGTATAGGGGCATGCGCATCTTTACACCGCTAGACGGGAACCAAACATAAAGTATTTTCGCATGCGCAGAAGGTATCTGGACGAACATGAAAATTTACTAAGTATTTGCGCATGCGCATTCGAAGAGATGACGCGAAGATATGACGGAACAGAAGTTTCCAAGGCACCGGATTGGGTGATTATGCTGCCACACGAATTCTAAGCAGGGATTGGGCAGAGGATGACGAACGGCCCACCCCTAGCAGTTATAAACATCTCTCGATGAAGCATTCGTGTTGACAGTAGCTCCATCCCCTGATGAAGCCACATATAGTGGCGAAACATGTTGGGGGAGCTCCAGTTTAATTTTTAAATTAGGTGCATTGTGGTTACGTGTGTTTAAGTGGTGAGAACTGCAGACTCACCACAACCTGAACACGCCAGCGAAAATTATCGCATCCAAAGTGGCGTTAATAGGGATCTATCCCATAGCTATATATCAGGCCAGCTTTGGACACTTGAGCGGCAGTGGCAGTATGTAAAGCGTCGCTAATAGGGAACTATTCCCAAGCGACACATGAGCCTATCCTCCACCTTGTCACAGACGGAGAGACGTCTAGCAGGATTGCTAAAAGGAAATAAGGAGGCGCTTATATGGGGATTATATCCTAATCCACTGCTGCTAGAATCCACATAGCACCTTTAAATTTTAAAAAGCACTTTTTCTTTTTCTTTTGTCTCCTGTTTTGTATTAGTTTTAATAAAATAAATAAATGTTACGCTTTATTTGACCAGAAACAGGAGTTTTGTAGCCTCTGGCTATTTGAACTATATAATTTGAAATCCTGGGTCCAAAAGGGTCTGTGAAAAATAGTTTGCCACTTGTTTCGGCTGCCTGCGGTTCCCGTTTGGTGCGCTCATGGCCTTTACGGCTCCGGCATGGTCCCATGTTACGCCTGGTTCTGTTTGTCAATCTGCCAGCTGGTGCAAGGTTATCCCCGTGTTCCAGTGCACAGCTAGGCAGTTTTTTCAGATTACGGCCAGTCGGCCTGGGGATCATGCCGTGGCCGTATTGTTCGCCATATATACTTTTTTCTCCCTCTCCCTGTCTTCTTGGTTTGCATCATTGTATCTGTCAACAGGTTGAAAGTGTTATTTTCTTCTTAATGCACCTTGATTCCTTCCTTTGTCCCCGAAGACAGGCGCCTGGAGAACTTATTCCTCAATGACACAAGCAGTATGATGTCAGAAACAGTTCTGTTTATTCCTTACAATACAGGTCTATATATACATCCATCCATACATACAAGAACAGCTGCAGCTCTTATTATAATAATGCAGACAAGCAACAGTTCCTTATACAGACAGAAGGTCAATGTAAATATAGTCACCCTCTAATATGATGTCACCCAACCTCCTGTCCTTCATACAGATCATACAGCAAATGTTATTTAACCCTTCAATCCCCTAAGTCATAAATATGACTTATCTTCTTTTTCTCATAGAGAGGTAAGTAGCATATGATTGTCCAGGGTCTGTGGGTTTTGGACACATTACACAAAACATCTGTATGAGGGAAGGGATAAATTGGATACAACATCATATGACAATCAAGAAAGCAATTATAATTATAATACTGATCAATACTGTTCTTAACCAACTCAAATCCGGCAGCCAGCTCAATAACCAGTCCCACCAAGAGGATGAATCAACATTTTTTTCTGATATTATTAGCAATTTCATGTAACGCTTGAATATGGGACTGGATTGATCTGGAGTGATCAGATAAATTAAAGCAACACATTCCTTTAAAATCTTGACATCCTATATTATGTTTCAATAACAGATGATCTACAGCAAATCTAGTTTCTAGCACTGCTCCTCTTACGCCTTGTATATCTAAAAGCATGTCTGATAAGGCGATAGAGGTATGATTCAGAGATTTAGCTAAGTCACATGCAATAGAATTTATAGTACAAGTATTATATATAGCCAGCCAGTCCAGGCACTCCTAATATAGAGGCGCCCAAACTTGTATATTCTGTACAGCTGAGAAGGGGTAAAGTAGAGTCACAGTCTGCTGATAAAGTCTTGGTAACTGATCTGTGAGTTCTCCTGATAGGGGGTTGACTGGGAAGGGCCAAAGTCAGCCTGTATAACGCACAGGGACCTTACAATTACATTCCTGCTAATGTTATTGAAGTTTTGTTACCACAAGACAAAAAACATTCCCTTAGGGAGCATTATATTATAGATAAAACTGGGAGTCACAATGGTCTTATTACAACTCATGGAATTATTCAGAAAGCTAGCAAGCCTACTATTCTTTTTACAAGTGTCAATATAATCATATACACTATTCTTAGGTAATCCATTTTTTTATGTCTCTATTATCACAATTTAAAGTCATATCCTGGGAAAAGGTAAAACAAGTCTCTGCTGCAGTCACGTTAATAGTATTTATTGTAATATTATCCCTGCTATTTCCTAATTTCTGACACGCCCCACAGAAGTCATACAAGGGAATAAAAGATTGTGTATTGTTAGCCCTCGACCAGACTTCAAGGAGGGATTCATCAGGTGTAGGCACAGCAATAACACATGTTTGTATAAGATCCCATGGGCTCTGTAAGTTTTTAAGGCACAATGGACTAACATTTAGGGCATTTGCCATCCTGACTATACTATTCTGTTCAGAATATAAGGGGGCGGGAGCAAAGGAATCTTGCTCCTGAGCTCTTTTATATACTGACTGATTATTTGGTGCACCGCGGAAGAAACTTATTTCCTCTGGGTGATAAATGCATGTAGTAATAAGCCAGACTGGCAAGAAAACACAGAGATTAATAATTATCAGTAGACAAACAAATCTCCCAGAATATTATGGGGTCATCATCTTCAGCCTGTGGCAAGGCACCTTTCAGGGAAACTTCTTCTGAGCTCCCTTTGTTCAGGGTATTCACTCCTGCTTCACCCTCTTTATCTTTGTCCGTCACCGGAGAAGAAACCTCAGGGACCTTTTTCACTCTGCTAGCGTGAATCCAGATTGGAGCCTCTTCTGTGAGAATCGCTGTTCTGGTGACTGCTACCACTCGAGTGGGTGGTCCAAACCGGAACTCAGTCTGTTTTCGTCCTTTTGCCAGGCGCTGGACTATCACCACATCTCCTGGTTGGAAAGGATGCGTAGGTTCCTGTGGAGAGAAAGGAAAGGCACGAGCAATATCTTGTTCAAATTGATCTAAAGTTTCTATAAGTTTCCTCACATATTCTGCCTGTACTACTGCTAGATCCCCTTTTTCTATCACAGGGGCCTTTGGACCCCAAGGGGTAAGGAAGGGTCTTCCCATTAGGACCTCAAATGGTGAGTAACCAGTATTCTTATTAGGCTGCATCCTAATTTCTGAGACATATAATACACTATGAAACATAAGATTGTACCTTTGATCTAAGACCTGGTATAAAAAAATCTCTCCGAATGAGGTCAATGGTTGCCTGTGCTCCCCTATGGCCAAGACCATGATACAGTGCAATTAAAATCGGGGCGCTTGCAACTGGGATACATGGCTCCTCTTTGCAGATAAGACCCTTATTAGGGTCTTGTACTGCACCTACCGACTGCAATTCTATTTTGTCACTACTGGTAGCCAAATCCTGGAGGCTGAGCAATAGATTGTCAGTAAGGGTAATGCCAGGAACTAGGGAAGGCATTTGAACTGTCGCTGCTGTTCTAATAGGAGCCTCTTTTGCTGTCTGATCAACTAGGGCTTTCCCTTTAGCTATGTGTGTTTGTAGACCAGTATGTGCCTTACAATGGATAATAGCAACTTTGCTTGGTAATTGGATGGCGGCCAGGAGATCATGTACTAGGGTGGAATGTGAGATTTGTCTCCCATCTGCAGCTATGAAGACTCTCCTCTGCCAGATTACCCCATGATCATGTACAACCCCAAAGACATACTTGGAATCGGTGTATACATTAATATCTTTCCCCTCAAAAAGACAACAAGCTCTAGTGAGGGCAATCAGTTCAGCTGCTTGGGCTGACTGAAAAGGTATAGGATTCGATTCCAGTATAACATCAGGGAGCTGAACCACAGCGTATCCTGCATGATAAGTGTTGTCATTAGGGCGGGAACAATATGCATCCACAAAAACATCAGGTGCTCCTTCAATGGGTGTGGACTGTAAGTCAGGCCTAGGTGAGGTATGTTCATGTATAAGTTCAGTACATGGATGGGGAGGAGGAAGATCATCCTGCTCTCCCTTGTAGCCAAGTAGGGCATTCAGTATAGCCATTGGACCAAATGTGGGTGCTGAGTATTTGATATGAAGTTGAGGATTAGATAGCAACAAAACTTCATATCCACTCAGTCTTTGTGCCGACATACTGTATGTTGCGTATGTATATTCCTCAATAGGGCCTGAACATTGTGTCAGGTATGCAGAGTGGTGGGATGACCTAGGGTGATAGGCGTGGCCATCTCAGTGACCATAGCACAGGCTGCCAAACTCCTGAGACACGCAGGCATGCCCTGAACCTGTAGGGGAACCACTTTTGAGAAAAAAGCAACAGGGCGGAACTTGCCTCCATGATCCTGTGCCAGGACTCCTGCCATGGTTTTACAATTGTCCCTGGCAAATAAGTGAAACATCACGCCATAGTCGGGTAGGCCCAAACCAGGACTTGAAACCATTGCACATTTCAAATGACTAAAAGCTTGTAACATTTCATCAGACCATTTAAGGAAGTCAGGCATATCAGTGATAGTGGCTCGTCTCAGAATATTATCATAGTAGGAACAATCAGCAATCTATTGGCGGCAGTAACCAATCATGCCAAGAAAGGTCAACATGTCTTTCTTGGTTTGTGGGCGGGGCAGACCCAGTATGGAGGTAATTCTGGCATGGCTGATTTTCCTTTCACCTTTACTGAGAACAAAGCCCAAATACTCAACACTTTCCATACACCATTATAATTTCTTCCTAGAAACTTTGTGACCATTTTCACATAATCACAGTAGTAAACTAACACAGTCTGCCTGGCAGGCCTCCCGAGTAGAACTACATATGAGAACCATGAGGGGCAGTCCAAGGGCGCAGTGTAACTAGGAGGAGAATGGAGTAGACTACTGGAGAGTCTACATAACCCTAAGGCAGTCTACACCAAGTATACTGGCGAAATTGAAATGTAATAGCAAAAAGTGGCTATGTCTCCTTGTCAACTGGGACAGAAAAAAAAGCATTCTTCAAATCAATAACAGAGAAAAACTCTGCATGGGCAGGAATTAGCTGATAGCAGAGATGGTACGTCTGGAACCACAGTGGCTATGGGTATAATAGCAATCTTATTAATTTCATCTACTGCAATAGGTTCCTTTAACAAGGTGTCCCCTACAGTCATAAAAGTTAACTGTTCCTCAAGGTCACTGTCCACATGATGAGGTATATGTTCAGGTTTGGGAAAATATTTTTTTGTGATCTAAGGCGCATGGGAGATATGACATCTCTAGTGTTAGAAATGTGTGAATTGTATTCTACATGTTCTCGTATCTCCAGGACAGCAACTGGTTAATCCCAAGCTGCCACAAACTTCTTCTGAGCTCAGGAGCCACCCCCCTCCCTTTTCTGCTGTTACCCAAGCTCTGTCTATGCAACGTTATGAGGAGAAGGGGGCAGGGAGCTGCGCTGTGGGCAGCGTCTGAACCAGGCATCCTCAAACTGCGGCCCTCCAGCTGTTGCAAAACTACAACTCCCAGCATGCCCGAACAGCCTACAGGTATCAGCCTACAGCAGGGCATTGTGGGAGTTGTAGTTTTACAACAGCTGGAGGGCCGCAGTTTGAGGATGCCTGGTCTGAACTATCTCCCAATAGATGCTTTGAAGAAGATGTGTGCACTGTGAAAGGACTCTAGAGTGTTATCTGTTCTTCTCCTATCTCTTCCTCCTTTTGAGCCAATTTAATAATACCTGGGCCTCAAAGTACTGCCCTTTTAATCTAAGTTATCTATTGGAAGGGATGGATATATCTGTGGGATATTTCCTAAATAGGGAGGAGGGGGCTTCTGGAGTGAACCCCTTGTCAACTCTTTTTCTAACTTATGTTTCTTATTAGATACCTCCTGGTTCTCTGCTTTCTGTCTGTGAACCGTCTTATTTGGTCTATAATACCAGTATGGTGCATAAGTAAGGCAATTTTCCCCCCCAACTGCATATACTGCATGTCCCACTGGGGGTCTCCATAATATGGGTAAGCTTCAGTGTCACCCAAACATAACCCTTTTAACCATATCCATATGGAAAGTGTCATTAGCCCCTTCCTGAGGTAACGAATTTATACTCCTCATCCCCTCTGTCCATCCTGCCATATTAACTACCCAGGGAGGAACTAAATAATAATCAGTCCCATAGACCCGGTCTACATAATCCTTACATGTTTCTCCTACATTCGGAGGGGGTGGAGAGACCTTTCCTTGCTTCGCACCCATTTCTTGTAACTGGCTGTACTGAACCGTGAAGGACTTATGTCTATGCACAACTTCCTTCTCAACTGTCTGTTAGTATTATCCCTTAAAACAGTTACTTGCGTTCACCAGTTTCTGGGTTAGCAGGTCCATCCAGGTCACACACGATAAAGTTAGTACATTTTTTCACAGTATCATTTGCTGCTTACCTTCAGCATAAAAATTACTTAATGCTTCATAACATCATAAGATAACAGAAAGCATAAGAAAGCGACAGAAAAGAAGCAATAGAAATTGGGTGACAAGAGAAATCAAGGTGCAGACTCTATATGAATTCTTCCCAAAATAATTCCTCTGGTAAATCCTTCCCTAAAGGATATATCTGGTAAATCCTTCCCTAAAGGATATATCTGGCAAATTCTTCCCTAAAGAATTTATCTGTTAGACTTGGCCAGTAGTCTATTTACAGTCTATCTTGCCTAAAGATAGATACCATTTATTTCATACTATCTTGCCTAAAGATAGCTACCATTTCTTTCAGAGTGTCTAAAGCGGATTCAAAATAGAAGCAACAGAAAATTGTATGGAAAGTATCGGAATGTCCCCAGTCGTTAGACAGGAATGTTCCGTTACTTACTGAATTCCTGTATTTTCTATTCCGCGGACAGAGCCCCCAACTGAAAGTGTTATTTCCTTCTCAATGCACCTTGATTCCTTCCTTTGTCCCCGAAGACAGGCGCCTGGAGAACATATTTCTCAATGACACATGATGATGTCAGAAACAGTTCTGTTTATTCCTTACAATACAAGTCTATATATACATCCATCCATACATACAAGAACAGCTGCAGCTCTCATTATAATAATGCTGACAAGGAACAGTTCCTTATACAGACAGAAGGTCAATGTAAATATATTCACCCTCTAATATGATGTTACCCAACCTCCTGTCCTTCATACAGATCATACAGCTAATTCTAATTAACCCTTCACAGGTCAGGCCTGGCCTTTTCATGCCTCACTTGCTGTGGGTTTCATCATGTGGCAGTCTGTCCGCCGGTTCCTGTAGAGGTTTAGGGGTTATCCTGTCTGTTTACCTTCGTCCGCCTGGATCGCCCAGGCTCGTTGTACCTCTGTCCGCCTGGATCGCCCAGGCTCGTTGTACCTCTGTCCGCCTGGATCGCCCAGGCTCGTTGTACCTCTGTCCGCCTGGATCGCCCAGGCTCGTTCTACCTCTGTCCGCCTGGATCGCCCAGGCTCGTTCTACCTCTGTCCGCCTGGATCGCCCAGGCTCTTTCTACCTCTGTCCCCCTGGATTGCCCAGGCTCGTTCTACCTCTGTCCACCTGGATTGCACAGGCTCGTTCTACCTCTGTCCGCCTGGATTGCCCAGGCTCGTTCTACCTCTGTCCACCTGGATCACCCAGGCTTGTCCTCTCTGTTTGTCTCGTCCTTCCGCCTCATCCTGTTCTTGCCCTCCTGTGTTCAAGTTCCTCAGTCTCAGTCCCCTGCGATGACACCTCCTTCTAGCGCACCCTGGTTCAGTCGGCTCCAGTTTAGCTGGTTGCCAGGCCCCGTCTCTATTAGTCTCTCCCTGGTTCGCCCAGCCTCTGTTCAACTTGTCAGCCTGGTACATCCAGGTCCGGTCTGTCTATGCGTATCTCACCTTTCCTGGTTCTCCCAGGTTCACCGTCGCATAGCTTCGTCCAGGTTCTGGCTGTCATCTTCCGGGTTCGCCGAGGCCTCGTCCACTCTTCTCTGCTGCCCGCCACCTGGCCACGTGGTTAAATTTTTCTGAGTCCACATCGTGTCAATTCCCCTGGTTTGCTAAGGCTCTGTCCGTCGTCACTCCTGCCATTCTCACCTCGGTTCCGCACTTCCGGGTTCGGTCTGCTCCGCATTTCTTGCCCCTCAGCTAGGCACACCCCGTTTGCTCATGCTGGCCGCGTTCATTCATCTCCCTTCTTCAGATCGTCCATCCATCCTCACCTCGGGTCACCTAGGCTCCATGGGTCTTCGCTCAAATCTCTCTTCAGGGCCCCCCAGTCGTGGCTTCGGTCCCCCAGGGTGCAGGGGTCTCTCCACAACTTCCTGCAGTTCGGTCCTGGTTCAGTCACTCCTGTCGCCTGCGGAGTAGTTTCTTCCATTCCTGGCCAGTCCGCCCATTCTTTACCTTCCGCACGCCCTAGCTGTCTACGCTCATTTGTTCCTGGCACACACGGGTTTTCGTTCATCAACCAGTATCATCTGGTCCCCGGTCAGTCTGCATGCTCCCCCTTTTTTCTTCCAGGTTATAGCTGGCAACTTCATCCGACACGTTGCCCAGGTTCGGGTTAGTTATACGTCTTTTTCAGGCTTTTTCCAGCAATTTCAGGTATGTTTCCAGGTTTTGCCAGGCCTCTCTCCTCATGGCTCTGATCGTTCTACCTCCCATACAGACTTTGTCATCCAGGGGTGTCTTTTCCTCTACAGGTCCAAGCATGTCACGAGCCTCGGACATGGATGACGCCATGTCAGTTCCAGAGTCTTCAGTGTCAGGCCAGTCCGGCCCAATGTCCTTAAGAAGTTGGACGATCCTGAAGCTGGTAGCGGAACTCAACAGGAGAGGTATTTCACACCCGACCTCCGCTCGTAAGGCAGAATTATATAAGCTACTGATGACCAGCCCAAGTCCGTTGGGTGTCCAGTTGGGGTTTACATCCATCCAGCAGTCACTGTCCCAGCTACAGGCTACCATCGACTCCCTGGTCAGCTCGGTAGCAGACGTACAGTCCAGGGTGACGGTGCTGGAATCTCGGGCCCCCACGCCTCCCCAGGCATTAAACCCTCTGTCGGTTCCCATGGCTTTGCAGGTCTTTTCATCAGGTATGCCCGGGCTCAGACCCCAGGTGGCAACGTCACATTTCATTCCCGACTGTATCAGAAAAGACATTCTGGCAGGAAAGGACGTGAACTTGGCGTCCATTCTCATCGCCTCTCAAGACGTGTCCGAGAACAGGGTGATCAACTGTGGCGATGTTTCACTCGTACTCAAGGGCAAGGACGCGCGACTCAATAGGAAGCTCTGAATCCCCGAGTTTGTGCTGGCTTTTAGCCTTTTCAGGGACATCCTTTGTTCAGCCCAGCCCGCAAGAAGGGAAGCGTTAGATACCTACCTGTACCTCGTCACCGACCTTGGTCATAAATATGGCGGCTTGTCGTTCTACGATTATCACCGCTCCTTCTCGCCTGCGGCTGCGGTAGGTCCAGTTCCAGTTTGTCACCAATTGGGCCAACATCGATATGGAGCTATTCTGCCGCCACTTTGGGGGCCTCAGGGCTCCTTTGTGTACCATATGCCAGTCCATATTCCACTCCTCCGACTGGTGTCCCAACACTGTCAACACCATCCAGGCTAGGTCCCTGCCCGGACCCTCAGCCTCCCAACCGGGCACCTCCGGGGTTGACAAGCTTGGTCACCCTATAGTGTACCTGGGTAGGAGCCAGGTCTGTAATAATTTCAATGCGGGCGGATGCACCTTCAACAGCTGCAGGGCTCTCCACATCTGCTCCTCGTGTTTCAGGGCTCATCCTCGTTCTGCCTGCCCCAAGAGGTCGGTCAAGCAGTCCTGACTCACCGACATTAATGTCGAGCTACTCAGTGTCCTTCTGCAGGACCATCCCGACAGGGGGTTCATCCAGTTCCTGTTGTCCGGGTTTACGGAAGGCTTCCACACAGGCCTCCTTCCTGTCCAACCGCAACTATGGGGGTATTATGGACTCAAGTGGGCTGGTCGCTACTACTTTGCGAACAGGCTCACGTTTGAGTCTAAGAGTAGTCCATGGTTGGTTTGCCTACCATCATCCATTACCTTGATGATTTCCTGATCATCGAGGCTCCACGCGGCGGATCAGGCAATCTGGATACTCTGCTCCAAATTTTCTCTAGTCTGCAGGTTCCGGTGGCCCACGCCAAGACTGAGGGTCCCGCCACCAGGGTCACGTTCCTGGGCATCATCCTGGATTCCATCCGGATGGAGGCCAGCCTCCCGGAAGAGAAGCTTGCCAGCTGCCGGGCAGTGATTTCCCACGCCACGTCCTCGGGCTTCCTTTCCAGGGTTGAGCTTCAATCTTTGTTGGGGCGGCTCAATTTCGCCTCCAGGATCATGCCACACGGCAGGGCGTTCATCTCCAGGCAGCTCCAGTTGCTGCCTTCGGCTCCTGACCAGGATAGCATCGTCCATCTGGATACCCATGCCATGGCGGACTTGGCCATGTGGTCACTATTCCTGTCCCGGTGGAACGGCGTTTCCCTCTTCGTACCTTCTTGGGGGCCGTCATCCCCCACCATTTTTTCCGATGCGGCTGCATCCCGTGGGTTCGCTGCCATCCTTGGGACCCATTGGATGGCTGGTCAGTGGCCCGATGAAGTCCGGTCGGATCCCGAAGGTCTGAGCTCCTCTTCCCTGCTGGAGCTTTATCCTGTTGTGGCGGCCGCCCAAGTGTGGGGACACTAGTGGGCCAATGTGTCCGTCAAGTTTGTCACTGACAATCTTGCTCTGGTCGACATTATTTTGAAAGGCAGGGTGAAATCCCTTAAGATCATGTCCCTTCTCCGCAAGTTATTGTGGCTCTCCCTGTCCCATAATTTTCATATATTTTGTAACCACATTCCAGGGGCTGAGAACGCAGCCACAGATGCTCTGTCCCGCTTTAATTTCCCCCTTTTTTTCCAGGTGATGCCAGAAGCAGATCCCACGGGGTCCCCACCCCCAGCCTTCAATTTCCTGGTGATGGATTAGAATCCCTTCTCTCACATGCCAGGAACCTATTTCAACAATCTCTCTCCCCCAACACCGCCAGGAATTACCAAGCCGGCCTCAAAATTTATAAGTTATTTTGCGGGTCTTACCCGCAAGGTACTCTGGATGATATATCCTACTGATTGGCTTTTATCGCCCATTGCCATCTGCACCGCAAGCTTTCATACAATACCATCAAACTGCATTTGGCAGGGATCCAGCACTGCTCCATGCTCCACAGTCCAGGCGGGGGTTCAATTTTTTCAATTCAGGCCGTACTCCGGGGAATCCAGAAAAGCGGGAATGCCTCCCCTGCCCATAGACAGTCTGTCTCCAGTGAAATGTTTAGAAGACTTTCTGCTGCTTTGGATGGTCATCCTTTTGGGCCCTCTCGCAGCTTAGTCATCAAGGCAGCAATGTGCCTTGAGTGCTACGGTTTCCTCAGGCCAGGCAAATTCACTTGCGCCACCTCCAGGCATGAAGGGCTGCAGCGTCAGCAATTGACCTGGACCCAGGACCATTTCATCCTCCATCTACTTTCCACCAAAACTAGCCAACATGGCCCTCCCTCGGAGGTCCAGTTTTTCAGGACCTCTAATGATTGGTGCCCGGTCAGGGTCCTTCAACAGTTATTGGCTCTGCTACAAGACGATCCCCCCGAATTCCCGCTGTTGCCTTTCCATGAAGGTAGTCTGTCTTCTGTCCAATTCACATCCCATATCAGGACCTTGGCAGCAGGCCTCGGGTATAACCCCCTCACCATCACCGGTCATTTGTTCCGTATCGGGGCGGCTTCGGCGGCTTCCAAAAACAGGGTTCCGGACCACGTAATCAAAAAGATGGGGCGGTGGCGGTCCTCTTGTTTTGCCAGGTACATTCCTATCCCGAATGTCGAAATATCCCAGGCTTTTTGTAACCTCGTGCTCTTAGGGCATATTAAATGGTTTCCCCATTTCCAGTCTCCTCGCTCTTTTTTTTACCACTTCTAGGCTTACCCACGCTCCTGGCTCCCGGCACAACACAGCCAGCTTAGGACAAGGGTTTAAGTGCTCCACCTCGTCAGTTGCCTTTAGCCTCTACCACAAGTTAGAAGGCAGACATGTCAGCCTGGATTTGTAGGAGGGGCGTCTGCCCTCTATTAAGCGCCGGCCCCCGTCTCCTCAGGGCGCATCGGGATTACACCCACCCACCCTTTTTTCCATCAAATTTTTCCGATGATCAAGGGATCAATGGCTGTCTCTAGATTGACACGTGTGATAATATGTTTAAAATAAAATGTAACATTTATTATATCAATTAATAAAAAATGCTCCACACAATACTCATAGTTAAAATTTTCCGCTCAGCTAGTAATCTATATGATATTTTTAGTATAATTCACAGATATTAATTTTTCAAGCGTCTTGGGGTTCCACTTGGAGGTGCTGCCAGCTATCTAATATTATACTCGGTATATATGCACTGCTTGGCTGCTTTGTATTTAGCAGCCCCTACTGGTGCTGTGCTACTCCAGCTCTGTTATGCCACTGCTTGTAATCCGTCACAGGAGTTGGTGCACTTTCCCTCCTGTCTATTACTGACTGGTAGATGACTAGCTTTCCTCCTAAATGTCCCCTATCTGTGTACTGGACTGATATTCATGATAGTGAACTTTTACAAGCTGATGCTGTCTAAAAATGGACGCTTTACAAGAGGCTGCCCCCCGACATGTTTCGCCAAGACCTTGGCGTCTTCAGGGGAACGGGCAGACTGCTCCTGTAGTGGGCATGACCGGAGCTTTTATGACCTTCCTTTGGTGATGTAATTCATTTGTATCCACTCAGGATACATTTCGTTATGCCACAATGATTTAGAGCCTATCAGGGATTAGTTACTTTAGTTGCCTCGTCTCCGCCTCTTACGATAGTCCAATCAGTTCCTCCGTTTTATTTTGTTCTTTGCGCATGCGCTTTATGCGATGCTGGCGTCTGAAGCAGGCTTCTTTGCGCATGCTCGGGGACTTTGAACTTACACTCGCATTGCTGGACTGAACCGAGGATCAATTATCTCTCTATGCGCTTGCGTGGGTCTTATACTTTGTTTAGAACTGTGGTACTAATCCTAACTATGATCTACAGGATAGATTTATGATTAACCGGTGAGCTGCTGACATCGCTACATCCCTTTGGTTGATCGCCAGTCTGTGCATGGATAATTTGTATTCTATATGCAATACAGTCTCAATTTGAACCGATGCTGGGATATCTATAGTATTTTTTGCTTTTCCTGTTACTAACAGTTACTGCATTATGCGATTTTTTAGACTTGAATCTTAATATGATTATTATTACTGTTAATATCAGAGTATTGTTAAAAGTTGTTCATAACTAACCTTTGATCATCTATCTGACCGTTAACTCTTTGAGTGGACCTCATTACTTACTATCTATATATTCACTATTTGTTCTAAACTATTCATTAATTATTACATGCACTATAATTATTAAATTTCCTTTTCTTTTGCTAAATTTTACCTTATTATTTTTGTCTTTTTCCCTTTTTCTTGAATTTTTATATTTTTTATTATTGTGTTTTTAATTTTAATTTTATTTTTATTATTTGTTTTTATTATTTATTTGTTTTTGTTTAAATTTGTGTTCTTCTTTTATTTTTGTTTTTTTTATTTATATTATTAAAATTTTTATTTTATTTTTTATATAATTTTTTTTTTTTTTTTTATTATTATTATTTTAATGTATCATTTTAATTAAAGTATATGTGATTTGGATTTAGTATATCTATTTTTGTTTTTCAAATTAGTTCTCCTCTATTTATTTTTTCGGCGAGAGGCCCCATCTATCGGTTGAACGCCTTTTTGGTAAGTATACTTATTATTTTATATTTTATATTTTATAACTGGACTAAGGATTGTCAGCTGGAGGTTGGAGGTACAGATAATCTATTTTGTCTCTAGTTCTTATATAATACTTATAATGTGAATAACAAGATTTTTATTTTAGATTTCTTTATTTCTTATGTAACACATCCCCTGATATATAGCTAAAATGGTCTCGCCCTATTGCCATGTTACTCATATTAATGAATTAACGCTTTATTATATGAGTATGCTCTTGCTTTACAAGTAACTTTATATATTTAGTGTTATAAAAATATATCTCTATGGGTGTCCCATTTAGAGAAAGGATACAAATGTAAACCCCTCATTTAGCCCCTGAGGGGCTAAACTTTTGAGACGATGTATCCATCTCGTTTCTTCTTGCTGAAGTTTTTTTTATCCAAATCTCCCATACGTTGGCCCAGCATCATTTTTTGAATTCCCCACACTGTCAGGGTATCAATATTGCATTGGTGAACAGTTCTTACATGTCTTGATAATGATGTTTCAGATTCCATATTTATGGTGCTTAGATGTTTTGATATGTGCCTTCTTAGCTCTTGTATAGTTTTGCCTATATATATTTTAGGACACCCACATTGTATGGCATATATTACTCCAGTGGATTTACAATTGATGTATTCCCTGATTATATATTTTTTATTGTCCACCGGGTTGATGAATTCTTTTTTTGGGGGCATTCTGATACAAAAGGTGCAACCACCACACGGATAGGAGCCTGTGGTGATGAGCCATGTTTGTTTAGCTGGTGTTTTCTCTGAAGTATAATGGCTGTGCACTAGTTTTTCTCTTAAATTGGGTCCCCTTCTATAGGTGATGGCAGGGTGGGGGGGAAGTATTTCTTTAGGTTTCTCATCTGCAAGCAATATGTGCCAATGTTTGCTCAGTATTTTTCAGATTTTATCATATTGGCTGTCAAAATTACCTATGCATCGTACAATTTTCTGGTTTTGTCATTGATTTTTGGCTTCAGAGAGCAATGCAATCCTATTACTTTTTTTAGCTTTATTGTATGCTCTATGTAATGTTTTTTTGGGGTAGCCTCTCTCCATGAATCTGTCATATAGAAGCTTGCACTCGTCTTCAAATGCTTCGTCAGTGGAACAGTTTCTCCTGGCACAGAGATACTGTCCAACTGGAATGCCTTTTTTTAGGGAGGTTGGATGATGACTCCCCCAATAGAGCAAATTGTTTGTGGAAGTAGGTTTCCTATATATCATTGTTTCTACGCTTCCACTATTTCCCAAGACAATCATGAGATCTAAAAAGTTTAGCCTGTTACTGTCTATTTCTGCTGTGAACTTGAGGCCTACTGTGTTGTTATTAAGTTTTGTAACAAAATTATTAAATTGTGCTACTGTGCCTTCCTACAAAATTAAGACGTTGTCTATAAAACGACCCCAAAATAAAATGTGCTTAGTGAAATCATTATAAACATCTGTGAAAACTATTCTCTCTTCCCACCACCCTAAAAATAAATTAGCGAAATTTGGTGCACAAGTCGTCCCCATTGCCGTACCAGTGATCTGTAAATAATATTTACTATCAAAAATAAAATAATTGTGTGTTAGAAGAAAGTGAAGTATAGATAAAATGAATTGATTGTGCTCGTGATATTGGGTTCCTTTACTCTGTAAATAATATTTAATGGCCTCAAGTCCCAGATCATGCTTGATGCTTGTATACAGTGCCTCTACATCAAGGCTGGCAATCATTGTTGTGCTACTTACTTGAATGTCTTGGAGTTTGGTTAATACATCTTTGGTATCCTTCAAATAGGATGAGAGGCTTGTCACGAAAGGGGAAATAATGTGGTCTACAGGGAGTGCAGAATTATTAGGCAAATTAGTATTTTGACCACATCATCCTCTTTATGCATGTTGTCTTACTCCAAGCTGTATAGGCTCGAAAGCCTACTACCAATTAAGCATATTAGGTGATGTGCATCTCTGTAAAGAGAAGGGGTGTGGTCTAATGACATCAACACTCTATATCAGGTGTGCATAATTATTAGGCAACTTCCTTTCCTTTGGCAAAATGGGTCAAAAGAAGTACTTGACAGGCTCTGAAAAGTCAAAAATAGTGAGATATCTTGCAGAGGGATGCAGCACTCTTAAAATTGCAAAGCTTCTGAAGCGTGATCATCGAACAATCAAGCGTTTCATTCAAAATAGTCAAAAGGGTCGCAAGAAGCGCGTGGAAAAACCAAGGCGCAAAATAACTGCCCATGAACTGAGAAAAGTCAAGCGTGCAGCTGCCAAGTTGCCACTTGCCACCAGTTTGGCCATATTTCAGAGCTGCAACATCACTGGAGTGCCCAAAAGCACAAGGTGTGCAATACTCAGAGACATGGCCAAGGTAAGAAAGGCTGAAAGACGACCACCACTGAACAAGACACACAAGCTGAAACGTCAAGACTGGGCCAAGAAATATCTCAAGACTGATTTTTCTAAGGTTTTATGGACTGATGAAATGAGAGTGAGTCTTGATGGGCCAGATGGATGGGCCCGTGGCTGGATTGGTAAAGGGCAGAGAGCTCCAGTCGAGACTCAGATGCCAGCAAGGTGGAGGTGGAGTACTGGTTTGGGCTGGTATCATCAAAGATGAGCTTGTGGGGCCTTTTCGGGTTGAGGATGGAGTCAAGCTCAACTCCCAGTCCTATTGCCAGTTTCTGGAAGACACCTTCTTCAAGCAGTGGTACAGGAAGAAGTCTGCATCCTTCAAGAAAAACATGATTTTCATGCAGGACAATGCTCCATCACACGCGTCCAAGTACTCCACAGCGTGGCTGGCAAGAAAGGGCATAAAGAAGAAAAACTAATGACATGGCCTCCTTGTTCACCTGATCTGAACCCCATTGAGAACCTCTGGTCCATCATCAAATGTGAGATTTACAAGGAGGGAAAACAGTACACCTCTCTGAACAGTGTCTGGGAGGCTGTGGTTGCTGCTGCACGCAATGTTGATGGTGAACAGATCAAAACACTGACAGAATCCATGGATGGCAGGCTTTTGAGTGTCTTTGCAAAGAAAGGTGGCTATATTGGTCACTGATTTGTTTTTGTTGTGTTTTTGAATGTCAGAAATGTATATTTGTGAATGTTGAGATGTTATATTGGTTTCACTGGTAAAAATAAATAATTGAAATGGGTATATATTTGTTTGTTGTTAAGTTGCCTAATAATTATGCACAGTAATAGTCACCTGCACACACAGATATCCCCCTAAAATAGCTAAAACTAAAAACAAACTAAAAACTACTTCCAAAAATATTCAGCTTTGATATTAATGAGTTTTTTGGGTTCATTGAGAACATGGTTGTTGTTCAATAATAAAATTAATCCTCAAAAATACAACTTGCCTAATAATTCTGTACTCCCTGTATATACTTACTAATTCTTCCAATATGCGTATTGCTCTGATTTCTTTTTCCGTTTGTTTGTTCGGATCACTTTCTATACTTTTATGTTCTTTGTGTATGGAAGAATTACAACAGGAACACAGAGGAGAAATAATCCCACCCAGTGCAACATACAGTACGTTAGGTCCCCAATCGAAATATACACCACCCTTTACTAAGTATGGTAAGATACAATCATTTGTAGATGTGGTAACTAGAGATGTACAAAAAATAAAAACCAGCAAAGAGGATATGGGAACCAATCTTACTAGATCAGAAAAAGATGCCCTGGATTATCTTATGAATGAAAAAAATCTAGAAATAAAACCCTCAGATAAGGGTGGAAACATCGTTCTCCTCACAAAAGAATACTATCAAAAGATGGTAATGACCATCCTAAATGATAAAAAGACATACCAACTACTGAAAGAAAACCCCACCGAAGCTTTTAAGAAAGAGCTGAAAATAATCTTGGAAATAGCAAAAGAAAAAGATTTGATTACAAAAGATGAATTCCAAGTCCTATTTCATCCTAGACCCACTATAGCAACATTCTATGCCATCCCAAAATACACAAAAATCGTGACCCCATACCGGGGAGACCTATAGTGTCAGGAAACCAGAATCTCTGAGAGGGCATTAGTAAGTATATAGACCAGATTATTTCCCCTTTCGTGACAAGCCTCTCATCCAAAGATGTATTAACCAAACTCCAAGACATTCAAGTAAGTAGCACAACAATGATTGCCATCCTTGATGTAGAGGCACTGTATACAAGCATCAAGCATGATCTGGGACTTGAGGCCATTAAATATTATTTACAGAGTAAAGGAACCCAATATCACGAGCACAATCAATTCATTTTATCTATACTTCACTTTCTTCTAACACACAATTATTTTATTTTTGATAGTAAATATTATTTACAGATCACTGGTACGGCAATGGGGACGACTTGTGCACCAAATTTCGCTAATTTATTTTTAGGGTGGTGGGAAGAGAGAATAGTTTTCACAGATGATTATAATGATTTCACTAAGCACATTTTATTTTGGGGTCGTTTTATAGACAACGTCTTAATTTTGTGGGAAGGCACAGTAGCACAATTTAATAATTTTGTTACAAAACTTAATAACAACACAGTAGGCCTCAAGTTCACAGCAGAAATAGACAGTAACAGGCTAAACTTTTCAGATTTCATAATTGTCTTGGGAAATAGTGGAAGCGTAGAAACAATGATATATAGGAAACCTACTTCCACAAACAATTTGCTCTATTGGGGGAGTCATCACCCAACCTCCCTAAAAAAAGGCATTCCAGTTGGACAGTATCTCCGTGCCAGGAGAAACTGTTCCACTGACGAAGCATTTGAAGACGAGTGCAAGCTTCTATACGACAGATTCATGGAGAGAGGCTACCCCAAAAAAACATTACATAGAGCATACAATAAAGCTAAAAAAAGTAATAGGATTGCATTGCTCTCTGAAGCCAAAAATCAACGACAAAACCAGAAAATTGTACGATGCATAGGTAATTTTGACAGCCAATATGATAAAATCCAAAAAATACTGAGCAAACATTGGCACATATTGCTTGCAGATGAGGAACTTAAAGAAATACTTCCCCCCCACCCTGCCATCACCTATAGAAGGGGACCCAATTTAAGAGAAAAACTAGTGCACAGCCGTTATACTTCAGAGAAAACACCAGCTAAACAAACATGGCTCAGCACCACAGGCTCCTATCAGTGTGGTGGTTGCACCTTCTGTATCAGAATGCCCCCAAAAAAAGAATTCATCAACCCGGTGGACAATAAAAAATATATAATCAGGGAATACATCAATTGTAAATCCACTGGAGTAATATATGCCATACAATGTGGGTGTCCTAAATTATATATAGGCAAAACTATACAAGAGCTAAGAAGGCGCATATCAAAACATCTAAGCACCATAAATATGGAATCTGAAACATCATTATCAAGACATGTAAGAACTGTTCACCAAGGCAATATTGATACCCTGACAGTGTGGGGAATTCAAAAAATGATGCTGGGCCAACGTATGGGAGATTTGGATAAAAAACTTCAGCAAGAAGAAACGAGATGGATACATCGTCTCAAAAGTTTAGCCCCTCAGGGGCTAAATGAGGGGTTTACATTTGTATCCTTTCTCTAAATGGGACACCCATAGAGATATATTTTTATAACACTAAATATATAAAGTTACTTGTAAAGTAAGAGCTTACACATATAATAAAGCATTAATTCATTAATATGAGTAACATGGCAATAGGGCGAGACCATTTTAGCTACCGTATTTTTCGCCGTATAAGACGCACTTTTTCTTCCCCCAAAATGGGGGAGAAATGCCCCTGCGTCTTATACGGCGAATGCAGTCAGTTGTACATCGCTGGCAGCGATGTAAAGAGAGCGAGGACTCGGGGAGGGACTGGGAGGAGGAGCTGGGGCCGGCAATAGCGGCGGGGCGGTGCAGTCACTGTACTAAAGGCCCGCCCCGCCGCTCCGGTGTACTAATAAAATATGTCATATTCAATGAATGGTTATTAAATATGCCCCTTTATGCCTAATAGTACCTTAAATCCTTAGCGCTTCAGTAGTATGCAGGCTGGGCGGGCGGCAGCGTAACTCCCTGATGTCACGTGCCTGCGCCGCCTACTTTATGAATGAAGCAGGCGGCGCAGGCAAGTGACGTCAGTGAGTGACGCGCCGCGCCGGCTGCCCGGCCTGCCGGCATTGTACTGAAGCGCTTCGGATTTAAGGTACTTTTAGGAATAAAGAGGCATATTTAATAACTATTAATTGAATAAGACATATTATATTAGTATACAGGAGCGGCGGGGGATCTGTGGATGGCACAGTTATGGGCTGGGAGGGTCTGTGGATGACACATGTATAACAGTGCCATCCACAGATCCCCCCCTGTAACAGTGCCATCCACAGATCCCCCCCTGTAACAGTGCCAGCCACAGATCCCCCTGTAACAGTGAAAGCCACAGATCCCCCCATAACAGTGTCTGTCATCCACAGTTCCCCCCTAACAGTGTCCGTCATCCACAGTTCCCCCCATAAGTGTCCGTCATCCACAGATCCCCCCATAAGTGTCCGTCATCCACAGATCCCCCCATAACAGTGTCAGTCATCCACAGATCCCCCCATAACAGTGTCCGTCATCTACAGATCCCCCCATAACAGTGTCCGTCATCCACAGATCCCCAGTAATAGTGCCATCCACAGACCACCTAGTTCCAAACCCACAGCACACCTTTTGGTTAAAAATATTTTTTTTCTTATTTTCCTTCCCAAAAACCTAGGTGCGTCTTATACGCCGGTGCGTCTTATACGGCGAAAAATACGGTATATATCAGGGGATGTGTTACATAAGAAATAAAGAAATCTAAAATAAAAATCTTGTTATTCACATTATAAGTATTATATAAGAACTAGAGACAAAATAGATGATCTGTACCTCCAACCTCCAGCCGACAATCCTTAGTCCATTTATAAAATATAAAATATAAAATAATAAGTATACTTACCAAAAAGGCGTTCAACCGATAGATGGGGCCTCTCGCAGAAAGAAGAAATCGAGGAGAACTAATTTGAAAAACAATAATAGATATACTAAATCCAAATCACATATACTTTAATAAAAATGATACATTAAAATAATAATAATAACAAAAATAAAAAAAATATATAAAAAATGTTTTTTTTTAATAATATAGATAAAAAAACAAAAATAAAAGAAGAACACAAATTTAAACAAAAATAAATAAATAATAAAAACAAATAAAAATAAAATTAAAATTAAAAACACAATAATAATAAAAATTAAAATTCAAGAAAAAGGGAAAAAGACAAAAATAATAAGGTAAAATTTAGCAAAAGAAAAGGAAATTTAATAATTGTAGTGCATGTAATAATTAATGAATAGTTTAGAACAAATAGTGAATATATAGATAGTAAGTAATGAGGTCCACTCAAAGAGTTAACCGTCAGATAGATGATCAAAGGTTAGTTATGAACAACTTTAAACAATACTCTGATATTAACAGTAATAATAATCATATTAAGATTCAAGTCTAAAAAATCGCATAATGCAGTAACTGTTAGTAACAGGAAAAGCAAAAAATACTATAGATATCCCAGCATCGGTTCAAATTGAGACTGTATTGCATATAGAATACAAATTATCCATGCACAGACTGGCGATCAACCAAAGGGATGTAGCGATGTCAGCAGCTCACCGGTTAATCATAAATCTATCCTGTAGATCATAGTTAGGATTAGTACCACAGTTCTAAACAAAGTATAAGACCCACGCAAGCGCATAGAGAGATAATTGATCCTCGGTTCAGTCCAGCAATGCGAGTGTAAGTTCAAAGTCCCCGAGCATGCGCAAAGAAGCCTGCTTCATACGCCAGCATCGCATAAAGCGCATGCGCAAAAGAACAAAATAAAACGGAGGAACTGATTGGACTATCGTAAGAGGCGGAGACGAGGCAACTAAAGTAACTAATCCCTGATAGGCTCTAAATCATTGTGGCATAACGAAATGTATCCTGAGTGGATACAAATGAATTACATCACCAAAGGAAGGTCATAAAAGCTCCGGTCACACCCACTACAGGAGCAGTCTGCCTGTTCCCCTGAAGACGCCAAGGTCTTGGCGAAACATGTCGGGGGGCAGCCTCTTGTAAAGCGTCCATTTTTAGACAGCATCAGCTTGTAAAAGTTCACTATCATGAATATCAGTCCAGTACACAGATAGGGGACATTTAGGAGGAAAGCTAGTCATCTACCAGTCAGTAATAGACAGGAGGGAAAGTGCACCAACTCCTGTGACGGATTACAAGCAGTGGCATAACAGAGCTGGAGTAGCACAGCACCAGTAGGGGCTGCTAAATACAAAGCAGCCAAGCAGTGCATATATACCGAGTATAATATTAGATAGCTGGCAGCACCTCCAAGTGGAACCCCAAGACGCTTGAAAAATTAATATCAGTGAATTATACTAAAAATATCATATAGATTACTAGCTGAGCTGAAAATTTTAACTACGAGTATTGTGTGGAGCATTTTTTATTAATTGATATAATAAATGTTACGTTTTATTTTAAACACATTATCACACGTGTCAATCTAGAGACAGCCATTAACCCCTTGATCATCTGAAAAATTTCAAAATTGTGTCTCAACACGTAGTGAAGGGTCAATTTAAAAAGTGACCAATATGTTCACTCCTTATGCATTTTCCCCCCTCACCCCTCTGTGACTGACCACTACGTTGACTCCTCATGCCATTGCCGCCTCACCACTCTGTGACTAACCACTATGTTGACTCCTCATGCATTTGCCACCCCCACCACTCTGTCACTGACCACTTTGTTGACTCCTCATGCGGGTGCCACCTTACCACTCTGTGACTAACCACTATGTTGACTTCTCATGCAGTTGCCACCCTTGCCACTCTGTAACTGATCTCTATGTTGACTCCTCATGCTGTTGCCACCTCACCAGTCTGTGACTGACCACTATGTTGACTCCTTATGTGGTTTCCACCTGATCACTCTGTGACTGGGCCACTCTTTTGACTCCTCACATGTATGCCACCCTTACCACTCTGCAACTGACCACTATATTGACTGCTCATGCGGTTGCCACCCTCAGAACTCTGTAACTGACCACTATGTTGACTCCTCATGCATTTGCCACCTCACCACTCTGTGACTGGGCCACTATGTTGACTCCTCACATGTTTGCCACCCTTACCACTCTGCGACTGAACACTATGTTGACTCCTCATTCATTTGCCACCCTCATCACTCTGTGACTGACCTCTATGTTGACTCCTCATCAATCTGCCACCCTCACCACTCTGTGAATGACCACTATGTTAATTCCTCATGCATTTGCCACCTCACCACTCTGTGAGTGACCACTATGTTATCAACAGCGAAAAACACTAGCTGTGAAGAAACAGCTCAATACCTGGAGCTACCCATAACACTGATAGTTTTAAATTGTCTAGCACAATAGTGTTTAATAGTTTAGGATTTTAAAGGCAAAATAATGAAATTTAGTTTTAGTTACAAGAATAGCACATGAAAAAAAAAAAGACGTAAATAGGTCCAGATGGACCACCTGTTAGCTCACTTGACCACTATGTTGACTCCTCACCATTCTGTGACGGACCACTTTGTGGACTCCTGATGCGATTGCCACCTCACCAATCTGTGACTGACCACTATGTTGACTCCTTATGCGGTTTCCACCTCACCACTCTGTGACTGGGCCACTATGTTGACTCTTCACATGTTTGCCACCCTTACCACTCTGCGACTGACCACTATGTTGACTCCTCATACATTTTCCCCCCTCACCACTCTGTGACTGAACACTATGTTGACTCCTCATTCATTTGCCACCCTCATCACTCTGTGACTGACCTCTATGTTGACTCCTCATCAATCTGCCCCCCTCACCACTCTGTGAATGACCACTATGTTAACTCCTTATGCGGTTTCCACCTCACCACTCTGTGACTGGGCCACTATGTTGACTCTTCACATGTTCGCCACCCTTACCACTCTGCAACTGACCACTATATTGACTCCTCAGGTGGTTGCCACCTCCCCACTCTGCGACTGACCAATATTTTGACTCCTCATGCATTTGCCACCCTCACCACTCTGTGACTGACCACTATGTTTATTCCTCATGCATTTGCCCCCTCACTACTTTGTGACTGACCACTATGTTGACTCCTCATGCCATTGGCACCTCACCACTCTGTGACTGGGCCACTATGTTGATGTCTCATTCGGTAGCCAGATCACCACTCAGTGACTTACCACTATGTTGACTCCTCATGCATTTGCCACCCTTACCACTCTCTGACTTACCACTGTGAGTGAGCCATTATGTTGACTCCTTATACGTTTGCCAACCTTACTACTTTGCGACTGACCACTATGTTGACTCCTCATGCGGTTGCCAACTCATCACTCTGTGACTGGGACACTATATTGACTACTCACATTTGCCACCCTAACTCTGTGTTGACTCCTCATGCTGTTGCTACATCCCCACTCTGTGACTGACCACTATGTTGACTCCTCATGCTGTTGCTACATCCCCACTCTGTGACTGACCACTATGTTGACTCCTCATGCATTTGCCACCCTTACCACTCTTTGACCGACCACTATGTTTATTCCTCATGCATTTGCCACCCTCACCACTTTGTGACTAACCACTATGTTGACTCCTCATGCCATTGGCAGCTCACCACTCTGTGACTGACCACTATGCTGACTCCTCATGCAGTTGCCCCCTCACCACTCTTTGACTAACCACTATGTTGACTCCTCATGCAATTGCCAGCCTCTTTACTCTGTGACTGACCACTATGTTGACCCCTTATTAGGTTGCCACCTCACCACTCTGTGACTGGGCCACTATGTTGACTTCTTACATGTTTGCCACCCTTACCACTCTGCGACTGACCACTATGTTGACTCCTAATTCATTTGACACCCTCTTTACTCTGCGACTGACTACTATGTTGACTCCTCATGCGGTTTCCACCTCACCACTCTCTGACTGACCACTATGTTTATTCCTCATGCATTTTCCCCCCTCACCACTTTGTGACTGACCACTATGTTGACTCCTCATGCCATTGGCACCTCACCACTCTGTGAGTGATCGATTATGTTGACTCCTCATACGTTTGCTAACCTTACTACTTTGCGACTGACCACTATGTTGACTCCTCATGGGGTTGCCACCTCACCACTCTGTGAATGATCTCTATGTTCACTTATCATGCAGTTGCCACCTTACCAATCTATGACTGACCACTATGTTGACTCCTCATGCGTTTGCCAGCCTCTTTTCTTTGCGACTGACCACTATGTTGACTCCTTATGAGGTTGGCACCTCACCACTCTGTGACTGGGCCACTATGTTAACTCCTCACACGTTTGCCACTTTTACCATTCTGCGACTGACCACTATGTTGACTCCTCATGCATTTGCCACACTCACCACTCTCTGACTGGCCACTATATTTATTCTTCATGCATTTGCCACCCTCACCACTCTGTGACTGACCACTATGTTTACTCATGTGGTTGTCACCTCACCACTCTATGACTGACTATTATTTTGATTCCTCATGCGGTTGCCACCTTACCACTCTATGACTGACCACTATGTGACTCCTCATGCAGTTGCCACCTCACCACTCTGTGACTGACCACTTGTTACGCCCTGCCCTGTGAGAGTCCCGAGAAGATCTGACAGACTTTTTGCACGTGAGTCTATCTGACAGTTTGTTCTGTTTCTCTTTGTTGTGGTTTTGGGCAGGATTCCACCTCCCACTGGTTCTGCTCATTAGCTATTTAGTGGTGCTATTTATTCCCGCCTCTCACTATAGACCTTGCGGTTTATATTTGCTCCTGGAGATCTCAGCTAGTGTTTGGTGGATCTTCTGCTCCCCGTCTGTCTAAAGCTAATTCATCCTTCCTTCCCTTTGGTTGTGTGTTCTGGCTAGGCCTTGATGGAAACGCTGGTTCCTTCACAAAAGCAAGGAACCGGTCGTCTTATCTCTAGCTCCCTAGCTGAGGGTTTGTTTCAGTGTCAGCAGGGCTTAGGTTCCAACGCATGAACACTTCCACCTTTAGGATTTGCTCATGATGTCAGCAGTCAGGAAAAGGCTCAGGGATTGTCAGGTGGTGACCTTTCCCTCTTCCCTAGCTTTGGGGCCTAGCCTGGTGTTTTTGTTACTGTTGTTGTATCTGGTTTTCTTCCCTTCACTCACCTACCATGACATTATAAACCGCCCCAACCATAATTTTTTTTCCCTTGCTCTGTGCGAAATGGAAGATGTTGATGCACTGGTGGATTGTATGCAGGGATTTTCTTTGGAGGTAGCTGACCTCCGTAATTCGGTTGCACTGTATCAGAGTGGCGACCAGGTCAGCCTTGAACCTAAGCTCGCTCTCCCAGATAGGTTTTCTGGGGGAAGTGATAACTTTGATCGGTTCAGAGAATCTTGTAAATTGCATTTTCGTCTGATTCCGATCTCATCTGGGACAAAAATCAGAGTGGGGATTATAATTTCTCGGCTAAAGGCCTCATGCACACTTCCGTCGTTTGGGTCTGCATCCAAGCAGCTGTTTTGGCGGCTCAGATGTGGACCCATTCACTTCAATGAGGCCGCAAAAGACACGGACAGCACTCCGTATGCTTTCAGCATCCGTTGCTCCGTTCCGTGGCCCCGTTTTGCATACAAGAATAGGCATTTCTACAATGGACCACCTGTTCCGTTCCGCAAATTGTGGAAGGCACACGGACGGCTTCCGTTTTTTGAAGGCCGCAAAAAATTGAAACGGTCGTGTGCATGAGGCCAAAAGGTGATGCTTAGTCTTGGGCCTTTTCTCTACCAATCGGTTCCCAGTACATCCGATTGGTGGATTAATTTTTCAGAGCCCTGGGCCTGATTTATGATGATCCAGACCGGGTCTCTCTGGCCAAATCTATGCTGTGTAGCTTGAGTCAGAGAGAATGTTCTGCTGAGTTATATTGTGCTGAAATTAGAAGTCGAGCGACAGACTCGGATTGGAATGACCCAGCACTCTGTAGTCAGTTCTGTCATAGGCTGTCTGAGAGACTAAAATACGCCCTTGCGTTTCATAACAACCCCGATTCTTTGGAGGCAGCCATGTCCCTAGCCATACGGATTGATAGACGCCTGAGAGAGAGGTGCAAGGTTCCATTCAATCAGGATGCACTATCATGTGGGGAAACTATCCCTTCTGTCTCTCGGGGCACAGAGATACTTAAGCCAGTGTCTGGTGATGAGCCTATGCAGTTAGGTCAGGTCTCTTGTTCCCCTGGTAAAAGGAACTTTAGAGTTCAGAGAAGACTTCTGTGGTAAAGAAGGACATTTTTATTAAAGTTTGTCCTTTTATATAAGACTCAAGATGGAAAAGAAAGAAAAAACTTGATTCTTTCAAAAAAATCCAGTTCCCTTCCTCTTGGTAGCGTGAATGGGGAGTCAGAAAAGGTATATTTGTCTTCTACCTGCAGTACCCAATTTCTCCTGCCTGCTATGGTGGCACCAGACTCTGAAAATATTGAGTTAGGACCAACACAGATGGGTTTTTTGACAGTGGCGCAGGGGGTTAACCTTATTGATTATCAATTTGTTCAGAGTCATGGTTTTAAAACAAGTGCATTAAGCAAAGGGATATCAGTGTTTGCTGTTGATTCCGCTCCTCTCTTGCAAAATTGTCTAACTCATATTGTGCAGGATATTCATTTGAGGGTGGGTGATTCTCATGTTGAGTCCATTTTTTGTTTTGTACTGAAGGGTTTGCCTGCTTCTCTGGTACTGGGTTTACCATGGTCGATCAAACATAATCCTACCATTGACTGGCAAACGAGACAGATCAGTAATTGGAGTGATTTTTGTACGGACAACTTTCTCGGCGCATCTATTTCTGTGATTTCCACTAAGGTGTTACCTCTTTCTGATTTTTTGGACGTATTCTCTGAGGGTGGAAATCAGGGGTTGCCCCCTCACTGAGAATATGATCGTCTGATCAATCTTATTCCAGGAGCTAAATTGCCCAAATCTCGGTTATATAATCTTTCCCAACCCGAAAAAGTAGCTATGTGAGAGTATATTGCCGAGAGTTTGGCAAAAGGACATATTAGACCATTAAAGTCACCTGGCTGCCGACTTCTTTTTTGTTAAAAAAAAAAGATGGGACCCTTAGACAGTGTTTTGATATCCGGGAACTGAATCTTATTACTATCCTTGATCGTTATCCTCTTCCCTTGATCCTGGATTTGTTTAATTAGATTGTCAGAGCCAAGGTGTTTTGTAAGTTGGATTTAAGAGGGGTTTATAATCTAATAAGAATCAGGGAAGGGGATGAATGGAAGATGACCTTCAATACCCCTGAGGGCAACTTTGAGAGCTTAGTAATGTCCTTTGGTTTGTGACTAATGCCCCGGCGGTCTTCCAGCACTTTATCAATGAAATATTTCATCATTTGGTGGGGAGGTTTGTTGTTATTTACCTCAATGACATCCTAATTTACTCACCCGATATGGAGACTCATCAGGATCATTAAAGAGAAATATTATTGATCCTTCAGGAGAATAAATTGTATGCTAAGTTGGAAAAATGCGTGTTTGCTGTTTAGAAGCTGCAGTTTCTGGGTTACTTACTTTCTGCCTCAGTTTTTCGCATGGATCCCGAAATGGTACGTTCGGTACTAGAATGAGATCGACCGGAGAATCAAAAAGCTCTAATGCGGATTTGGGGGTTTACTAATTATTACAGAAAATGTATCCTGAATTATTCCACTATTGTCAAGCCTTTGACTAATATGACTAGGAAGGGTGTGGACTTCTCAGTCTGGTTGGAAGAGGCATTACATGCTTTTTCTGCAATAAAGGAATGTTTTGCTTCAGCTCCCATTCTGGTCTCAATCCTTCATTGTGGAGGCTGACGCGTCAGAAATGGGAGTCGGAGCAGTTTTGTCTTTGTCGCAGGGTCCCTCTCCTGGCAAATGGTGCCCTTGTTCTTTTTTTTTTTTTAAAGAAACTCTCTGCTGCCGAAATTAATTATGATGTTGGGAATATAGAGTTGCTGGCCATTAAATTGGCCTCTGAGGAATGGCGTCATTGGATAGAAGGAGCAATTCATCTGATTACGGTAATTACTGACAATAAAAATCTGGCTTACCTGCAATCAGCAGAGTGAACTCTAGGCAGGTCAGATGGTTATTGTTTTTTCCCAGATTTTATTTTGTGGTCACTTATCGCCCTGGGGCCAAAAACGTGAAAGCGGATGATTTGTCGCGTAGTTTTCTTGGGGGGGGGGGGGGAGATTCGGAGGATCCCCTACTCAGATTTTGGCTGATGGGGTGGTGGTATCAGCTCTTTATCCCGAACTGGAGGCGGAAGTGTTGGGGACTCAAGGTGAGGCACCTAATTCCTGTCCTCCAGGGAAGTTGTTTGTTCCTTTAGGACTTTGACACAAGGTGTTCAAGGAACATCATGATACTGTCCTTGCAGGACACCCTGGGAGTAGATCCACTCTGGATCTTATTTTCCGGAGATTCTGGTGACCAGGTTTATGTAAATGTGTTGAGGGCTATGTGGCAGCTTGTGAGACCTGTGCACGTGCTAAGGTGGCTCATACTCGGCCTTCAGTATTAGAGTTGAGTGGACACCTGGATGTTCGGGTTCGCCGGGTTTGACCGAACTTCGCAAAAAAAGTTTTAGTTTGGGACCCGAACTTGACCCAGAACCCCATTGAAGTCAATGGGGATCGGAACTTTGGAGCACTAAAATGTATATTCTGCTCAAGGTACTGACAAGTCCTGTGGGATCCCTGCCTGGTTCATTTTAATGAACGTGAGCTTGGCTGTGGACAGGTGGCTGTGCTTGTCTGTGAAAACCCCCTCCTGTCGTGCTAAACAAATGTTCAGACAATACACTGGCTGCAGGGCAGGCCAGCCCCTCCAAGGCATAAAGGGCAAGCTCAGGCCATGTGCCCAATTTGGAGACCCAGAATTTGAAGTTGAATCAGTCAGTACGTGTAGGCGTCTCCACACATACTGCTCCACCATTTCGCACGTCCTTGTGACGTCCACAATCCAATTGGATATCTTCTCTATCAACTTTCAATGCTTTTTTATGCACCTACCATGGTGATCATGGGTAACGGGGAATCAGGGTTCCATACCGGAGAGGGAGCCTGAGAAAGGGATGCCACATCCAAGGGAGGTCAATGGCTGAAATGTGATCGGGCAGAAATGTTATTCAATTAAATACAATTCAGCACATGTGTCAGGCTGGTCAACAGTTAAATTTTTTATCTCTATACATAATCACACCTGTCTCACTCCTCTGCCTCTCATTATGGTGGCGTACGAACCGCATTCACCATAAGGAACTTCTAATGTCACAGGGTCATGTGACTGTGCACCCCACCCTGTACTGTGCCCTTCACCATATACTGTGCCCATTTATGCCCTGCATTGTGCCCACTTACCACACCCTGTGCAGTGCCCCTAGTCATTTCCTGTACTGTGCTCTCTGATGCCCTTTTATCCGTTTACAGTATGGCAGTATTATCCGATCACTGTACAGAGGTGTTATTCGGTCAGTGTATGGCCATGGTATCCAATCACTGGATGACCATAAATGTATCCCTTTCCCTGCCCACGCCATCCTTTTTTAGACCTGGCATGAGCGGGAAAAATATGCAGATTGTGGCGCTAAGGACTTTTGTGCCACAATCTGTGTCAGAAATTTGCCTAACAAAAATGTATTTCTATATAATAAATGACCACCTTATTGTATTATGATTTGGGGGTAGGCTAATATCTTTATAATATATAGATTCTAGTGCATTATACTGTGCCCTGTATTTCCCAGTAGAAAAAGATACTTGGGAAACACATTCCTCATCCCTGACCACCAGGACTAGGTAGCGCTCTGTCAGAACATGTCGACCTCCCCCCTCCCCGCCACACTACTCCGCAGTGTACTGGTGCTTATTCTGACACTGGTAAATATTCACATTTAATTCTTAGTTTGCAAAATATAATTTGTGTACATCCAGTGCATTTCATTTATACATCATTAAGCCATATTAGACAAATAATTGCCGTACGTTTCGATCTTTGCGACCTTCTTTAGCAGGGTCTAGAGAAATATATTATGTGCATACAATGTAATCATAGAAAATAATTTTTGAGTATAACAGACATTCTGCTAGTGCTTAGAAAAATAAATGAGAAAAGAAGGAAAACTTAAGTGAGGTTTTTTTTTGTCCAAGTCGAGGTTAAGGGACACAGAGAGTGAGAATACCAGGGTAAAAGTTTATAAAGCAATAGCCCTAGATTCCAGTAGAATAAAATATATAATCCAATTTAAATCAAAGCAACAAGAATTACCAGGGGTCTCATTAGGCTAACTCAGTACCAGTTCTATCATAAATCATATAGCGGTTCTGTTAACCAGTTATGGGAATGAAGCTGATGAGAGTCCTTAATTACCTTATGGCAGAGAAGATCCTGTAACCCCCGTGTCTTGGTTGGTGTACCTGTTCAATGACCTGGAACCGAGGTTGTGCAATTTGGTGTTTATGTCTTTCAAAATGTGCCGGTAGAGGTAAAAGGAGTTGCTTAGTCCTTATTGTGGATTTGTGTTTACAGATGCGGTCACGGATGTGTTGGGTAGTTTCCCCAACTTAGACTAGGCCGCATGGACATTTGATCATGTAAACAACAAAAGACGAGTCACATGTAACTGTTTGCCTGTTCGTGGATGTGTGATCGAATCGCCTTTCAAAATGTTGGAGCGCTGAGCACAATGCAGGCATGGGAAGGTTCTATATTTAGAGTTTTGTAAGAAACGTTGTTTGGGGATCTTTTGGATCCCTCCAAAATCTGTCCGGATGAGTTTGTCTCTTATATTGGGGCCTCGTTTGTAGCAAGTACATGTTTTTTTTTCAAATTCTTTAACTGATGGGTATGCATTTTGTAAGATGGACCAGTTCTGGCGTACTATACTATGTATCTTGGGCATGAGGGGATGGTATGTAGTTACACAGGGGATGCACGGTGCGTCTATCCTTGGTGTTGTGACTGGTTGTTTACTTTTTTGTTTTGTTAATTCGGGTGGATATCCACGGTTTGTAAATTTTTTGCTCATTTCTGAGACTCTCAGTGAACGTGTTGCTGAATCTGAGACTATTCGTTCAACTCTAGTAATTTGTGAAAATGGCATCGCTCTCTTGGTGGTCTGGGGGTGACAGCTGGAGTAGTGAAGTAAACTGTTCCTATCAGTGGGTTTTGTGTATAGGTCAAATTGGAGCTGGTTCTTGGTGTCTTTTTGTACTAATGTGTCTAAAAAGCTGACTTCTTTGTTATCAATGTGTATCGTGAAGCCTAATTCTGGGTAAATGTTGTTAAGGTCATTATAGAATGATTCCAGGAGGACTTTGGGTCCGTCCCATATAAGGAAAATGTCATCTATAAAATGCAACTATATTTTCGCATGATGTTGGTAAAGGGGGTGGGTGTATACAAACCTGGTTTCAAAATCGATCCTGTAGGTGAATAACAGATAACTGTGAATATGATGTTAGAAGTGATTTGGTTGCTTCAATGCCTTTCTCATGTGAGATGGAGGTGTACAGGCTATTAACATCCATAGTTGCAAGTAAGGTATCTGCTGTCACTATAACATTCTTGAGTTTGGTGATAAAGTCTTTAGTGTCTAGAATGAATGACTGTGAGGTTCTGGTGAGCGGTGTGAATATACGGTCTAGGAAGATAGATAATGGTGATAGAAATGAATCAGTGGATGCTACAATTGGACGTCCTGGGGGTTCTTTAAATTTTTATGGACTTTTGGGAGTATATAGAAGACAGGGGTAATGGGATGTTGCTTGGTGAAGAAGGTTGCTGTGTTGTCGTCAATTGTGTTGGTGGATTTGTAATGGTCAAGTACTTTTAGAATTTTGAGTGCAATGGCCGATGTTGGGTTTGATTGTAAGGGCTCATATGTTTGTTTATCTGCGAGTTGTGACATCACTTCACTAAGGTACATGGACTTGTCCATCACCACGATCGCACCGCCTTTGTCCGCTGGTTTATAGATAATCTCTTTATGTGTCTTAAGGGAGTTAATTGCCATAATTTCTTCAGGGGACAGGTTGTTTGTGTGGCGGAATTTACCTTGATGGTGCATGTTAAGGACTTCTTGGATGGATTTCTGTGTGAATGTGATGTAGGTCTCGGCGGGATGATAGGATCTCGGTGGCATGTATGTGCTCTTGAGTCTGAGTCCTAGTGTTTGTAATGATAAGGGGTTTTGGGGAGGAGAATTGGTCTTACTCTGGTTATAAGATTCAGAGAAATAGGCTTTCAATCTAATGGTTCTATAGAACCTCTGAATTTCTTGTTCTAGGAGAAAGGTGTTAAGTGGGCTGGAAGGACAGAATGAGAAGCCCTTTTGGAGTACTGTTATCTGGGCTGGGGAGAGTGTCACGGAGGAGATGTTGATCACTAGGTTATCTATTGTACCTGGGAGCGTGTTTGTATCCGTGTGTCCTCTCCTCTTTCTCCCGCCTCCTCTTTCTCCCGCCTCGGCGTGCCTGGTCTGTATCGGCCCCGTCTACGGCCTAAAAAACAAGATGGTTTTGTTGATCTATCACTTTCTGAGACAGACGTGCTTGCTCCTTGGGAGTGGTAGTATTGTTGGTAACCCCTTGGTGCAACAAAATTGGGATCTCGCCACTTGTAGACTTTGTTGAGCCTGTAGTCCTCGGCGTCTCTTATAAATTTGTATCTCTTTGTTTCTTCTGTGCGTTTTCTAAATTCTACTGTTTGTTTCGTGGTCTTGTCTTTGATGGATGTCCACTCTTCTGTGGGAAGTGTGGTCTGTAGTTGTTCTTCAGTTGTATGGATTTGTTTGGTTATATCCGTGATAGTTTGATGTGACTTCTCGATTGTGAGGAGTATTAAATCCAGTTAACATTTGTTCAAGATCTGTTCAAATCTGTCACAGAAATCGTTGTCTTCTTTAAATAGTGTTGGTCTTAGATGTGATCGTAGGCCCATTGGAATGCGGCCACACTTGTGGTATTCTGTGAGAGTGCTACAGTGTAGTTCTAGCGAAGTCAGTCGAAGTTGATCACGGGAAAGGTCCCTCGTCTTCCACTCCTGTGCTGGAATCTGTAGGAAATCACTTGGTAACTGTATCTGTGCAATAATATTTGATGAGGTTTCTTCATCGTAAAAAATGTATTATTGTACATTGGGTGCTTGAGTAGCAGGTAGTAAATAATTAGATAAATATGTACTCTGCACACCTAGGATCCGGTGTGGGTGCCTGTGAGAGTGGTTTAGACAATATAGAGTTAATCCACAGCACTCCAAGAGCTTTGTGCAAAATACATTTTTTCACATTTAATTCTTAGTTTTCAAAATATCATATGTGTACATCCAGTGCAATTCATTTATACATCATTAAGTCATATCAGACAAATAATTCCCAGACGTTTCGGTCTTTGCTACCTTCTTCAGCGGGGTCTAGAGAAATACATAATGTGCATGTGCATACAATGTAATCATAGAAAATAATTTTTGAGTATAACAGACATTCTGCTAGTGCTTAGAAAAATAAATGAGAAGAGAAGGGAAACTTAAGTGAGTTATTTTTTTTAGTCCCCCCACCCTTTCCTTCCCTCCTCCCGCACCCCCCCCCCCCTTCTCTCCCATCTCATCCCATGCTAGCAGTTTTTACCAGATTCCTGTTCCTGAATATTACCTCAATATTAGATCATATGTCTTATCAATATTTATATCATATGTCTTATCAGTTTCTATGACTAATCTGTTGTTGCTCATTACAGTATTCCTTTTTCTGTAAACACTTGTATATTGATATTGCCTCGTTTGACTAAACTGACCTATTACATATTGTATATGCATATTCATGATCATATGTAATTTTCACTAAAATACAGCAGAATCGGATTTACCCATTCTTTCTTCTTAATTAATCCCCCAATATCATTAATTTGATACCCTATTGTGATTGGTCTCCTTGTCCCCCCTTTCCTCCTCCTCCTTCTTTTAGCATATCCTTTACGTCCTTGCCAACATTTTTGCCCATACCGAACCTACATGTGGATTGCGCATGCGCGTGCACGACGCCACGTAATGATGTACGCACCATCCTCTGATTGCCGGGACACAGTGTACGCTTACTACTCGGCAAGGCTAGACATGACTATGTTATCACTAGGCGCCCCTCATGATCGCTTAGTACCAGCGCGTGCGTTCACTCATTGCCGAGCGCCAAACATCATCCCCGAGCGCCATCCGACACGGCCAGCCACCTTAAAAGAGCGCCAGATTTACATGCAGCTCACATCCAGCGCCAGCCTCTCTTCTCTGCCATAAGGTAATTAAAGACTCTCATCAGCTTCATTCCCATAACTGGTTAACAGAACCGCTATATGATTTATGATAAAACTGGTACTGAGTTAGCTAAATTAGGCCCCTGGTAATTCTTGTTGCTTTGATTTAAATTGGATTATATATTTTATTCTACTGGAATCTAGGGCTATTGCTTTATAAACTTTCACCCTGTTATTCTCACTCTCTGTCTCCCTTACCCTCGACTTGGACTAAAAAAAAAACCCTCACTTAAGTTTTCCTTCTCTTCTCATTTATTTTTCTAAGCACTAGCAGAATGTCTGTTATACTCAAAAATTATTCTCTATGATTACATTGTATGCACATTATATATTTCCCTAGACCCCGCTGAAGAAGGTAGCAAAGACCGAAACATCCAGGAATTATTTGTCTGATATGGCTTAATGATGTATAAATGAATTGCACTAGATGTACACAAATTATATTTTGCAAACTAAGAATTAAATGTGAAAGTTTATTTTGCACAAAGCTCTTGGAGTGCCGTGGATTAACTCTATATTGTCTAAACCACTCTCACAGGCACCCACACCGGATCCTAGTTGTGCAGAGTACATATTTATCTAATATTCTGACATTAGGGCTGGGTTCACAACCAATTTTTGCCATCCATTTAATGCATACCAAAAATGTATGCGTTAACAGATGCCTCAGACTGATTCCGTACAGTGGCATCCGTTCACCATACAGTTCCATGGTAGAAAAAAAAAATGTATGTTAACGTATGCATTTTTTTCATGGACTCTGTATATAAATTTTTTCTAGGCTCCAGCAGGGCAAATTTTTGAGACTTTCCCTTTAAGACCCATAAAAATGGGTGGGAATTTTTGCCAATGATCTCGCTCTGGTATATCACTGTCCATGTTTTGGGACTATTTGTGTAGCAAGTGTTTTCTGGCTGCAATTATGACCTGAAGGTTTTTCAGGTTCGCCTGTCATTAAAGTGAATAGGGCCCGTCGCGAATGCGCTGTTTGCTAACATTTGATGGCGAACATGCATTCGCGAATCAACCTGGCTGATGTTTGTCCATCACTACCAAGTGTTTCTAAATTTCGCGAAAAGCGTATGAGTTCAAACTGCTCAGCACACCCCTTAATAAATTCTTTGAGGGGTGTAGTTTTCAAAATGGGGTCACTTTTTGAGGGTTTCAACTGTAGGGAGTACTTCATGGTCTCTTTAAATACAAAATGGTGCCCAAAAACCATTCTAGCTAAATCTGCCTCCCAAAACCATATGGCGCTCCTTTCCTTCTGACCACTGCCATGTGCTCCTACAGCAGTTTACTTAGCTGTGAAACACTTGGCTGCGAAAATTAAGGCCTCATGCACACGTTTTCACGGTCCGCAAAAACGGGGTCCGTAGGTCCGTGATCCGTGACCGTTTTTTCGTCCGTGGGTCTTCCTTGATTTTTGGAGGATCCCCGGACATGAAAAAAAAAGTCGTTTTGGTGTCCGCCTGGCCGTGCGGAGCCAAGCGGATCCGTCCTGAATTACAATGCAAGTCAATGGGGACGGATCCGTTTGACGTTGACACAATATGGTGCCATTTCAAATGGATCCGTCCCCATTGACTTTCAATGTAAAGTCTGGAGTCCCTTTTATACCATCGGATCTGAGTTTTCTCCAATCCGATGGTATATTTTAACTTGAAGCGTCCCCATCACCATGGAAACGCCTCTATGTTAGAATATACTGTCGGATATGAGTTTGATCGTGAAAACTCATTTCCGACAGTATATTCTAACACAGAGGCGTTCCCATGGTGATGGGGACGCTTCTAGTTAGAATATACTACAAACTGTGTACATGACTGCCCCCTGCTGCCTGGCAGCACCCAATCTCTTACAGGGGGCCGTGATCAGCACAATTAACCCCTCAGGTGCCGCACCTGAAGGGGTTAATTGTACTATCATATCCCCCTGTAAGAGATCAGGGCTGCCAGGCAGCAGGGGGCAGACCCCCCCCTCTCCCCAGTTTGAATATCATTGGTGGCCAGTGCGGCCCCCCTCTCCCTCTATTTTAATAACAGGTTGGTGGCACAGTGTGCGGCCCCCCGCCCCCCCTTCCTCCCTCTATTGTAATAATTCATTAGTCGCACAGTGTGCGCCCCCCCGGCTGGCTGCTGCGATGTCTGTGTCCGGCCGGGAGCTCCTCCTACTGGTAAATGACAGTTCATTTAGCAATGCACCGCACAGACCTGTCACTTACCAGTAGGAGGAGCTCCCGGACGGACACGAATATCGCAGCTGCCAACAGGTAAGTATGAATCTTCTACTATTGTACTGTTTCTAAGTAACCATGGCAACCAGGACTGCAGTAGCGTCCTGGTTGCCATGGTTACCGATCAGAGCCCCAGCGATTAAACTGGGACTCCGATCGGAACTCTGCTTCCACCAATGATCGGGGGGGGGGGCTGATGATCGGTCGGGGAGATGGGAGGCCGCACACTGGCCACCAATGTTGTTAATGCTATAGAGGGAGGGGGGGCCGATGGGGGGCGCACACTGTGCCACCAACAAATTATTACAATAGAGGGAGGAAGGGGAGGGCGGGGGGGGAGCGCACACTGTGCCACCAATGAATTATTGCAATACAGGGAGGGAGGGGGGGCCGCACTGGCCACCAATGATATTCAAACTGGGGAGGGGGTCTGCCCCCTGCTGCCTGGCAGCCCTGATCTCTTACAGGGGGATATGATAGTACAATTAACCCCTTCAGGTGCCGCACCTGAAGGAGTTAATTGTGCTGATCACGGCCCCCTGTAAGAGATCGGGTGCTGCCAGGCAGCAGGGGGCAGTCTTGTACACAGTTTGTAGTGTATTCTAACTAGAAGCGTCCCCATCACCATGGGAACGCCTCTGTGTTAGAATATACTGTCGGATATGAGTTTTCACGAAGTGAAAACTTAGATCTGAAAAAGCTTTTATGCAGACGGATCTTCGGATCCGTCTGTATGAAAGTAACCTACGGCCATGGATCACGGACACGGATGCCAATTGACTTGAATGGGTCCGTGAACCGTTGTCCGTAAAATATTATAGAACAGGTCATATTTTTTTGACGGACAGGTCATATTTTTTTGACGGACAGGATACACGGATCACGGTCTCGGCTTCAAAACGGAGCATTTTCCGATTTTTCCACGGACCCATTGAAAGTCAATGGGTCCGCGAATAAAAATGGAAAACGGCACAACGGCCACGGATGCACACAACGGTCGTGTGCATGAGGCCTAAAAGTACAATTACTTCCAATTGATTTACTTTCACAATGGGTAACAGGAGAAAAAGCACCCCATAATTTGTTAACTTGAATATGGCAACAACCCCTATGTGGTGGTAAACTGCTGTAGGGGCACATGGCAGGACTTTGATAGTTTTTTAAATTTTCAGCGATTGTCTCATATGGGAATTCATTTTTTTGCGGGATAAGGTGACTTTTTCATTGGTACAATTATGGGGTACATATGAATTTTGATCACTCGATATTACGCATTTTGTAAGGAAAGGTTGCAAAAAATGACTTTTCTGGCATAGTTTTTATTTAATTATTTACTTAAGCATGGAGGGGTTTACAGGACCTGGCCTAATTGCAGCATCGCCACTGCCATGGAAAACATTAACACTGGGCGACTTGAAAGACATGTACTGTCACTAGTCATAACATCAATGGTTGGCATGCACCTTGCCACAAAATGACAATTTCATAGAACAGACGACATTCTCCGTCAAGTAATAGTATGAGACTAGGGCTATATGACGACATTTGTTGCGTGACATTGATGTCGCATGACATATTTTATAATGCTAGTCTATGGTGTGACACTGCGACATGCTGCGACTGTGACAACAGGCGCAAAAAATCCTTCAAATATAGATTTTTGTGTGACTGTCGTGACGCAGTTGCAGCATGTTAGACTAGCATTATAAAATATGTCACCTGACATTAGTGCAACATCAATGTTGCATTGTAGTTGTACACTATAGGATATTTTTAGTTAGACAAAGTCCAATACACTTTATGTGAAGTCATGAACTTTGATGACAAGTCTATTTCCCAAAAAAAAAAAAAAAAAAAGAGCTTGCAGAAAGTTTGGTTTGCAGGCACACTAAAAAGATTTTTGGAAGAAGTAAAGCGGCATCTTAACAAGATTAAAATAGACAAATCGCTGGGACCAGATGGCACACATCCCCGTATCCTAAGAGAATTAAGTAATGTCATATCCAGACACTTATTTCTGATACTTAAGGACTCTATCCTGAAAGGGAGTGTTCCACAGGATTGGCCTATAGCAAATGTGCTGCCAATAAGAGATGAGCAAATTGAAGTTGAAGAAATAGAATTTAATCCGAATTTCAGGAAAAATTTGATTCACACCGAATCCGAATTTCCTCATGCTAAAATGGCTGCTGCACATGTGAGGACATGGAGCAAAGAACTCTGGGAAGGCAGGATCACCTATAATGCCATGCATGCAGCCAATCATCAGCCAGCCCTGTGATGTCACAGCCCTATAAATAGCCTCAGCCATCTTGGATTCCGCCATTTTCCAGTGTACTCAGTGCAGGGAGAGATGTCAGCAGGTGCTAGGGACAGTGCTATAAAAAACATAATTGTGCTAAAAAACTGATTTACAAGTGCAGGGAAAGATTATTCAAGGTGTATGGAAAGCATAAGGAGGCATCATTCCACAGCATTTATGTTGAACAGGGTTCAGTAGGGGTGTTTACAGCCTGGGTAATAGGAACAATCCTATTACACCTTGCTGCACTGACTGGGGACCCAAATTCCCATTATACAGCTCTATAATTCCAGCAAACCATTCTTGTTATTGAAGTGTGAGTGCTGTTTGATACAGCAATTAACAGGGTTTATTACAAGGAAATATTTCTATGTCTTATTTGCCCTTGTGCGGTGCAGTTATATGTTCTAAAGCATTTTTGGGCTTGTATTAGTGGGGAAAAAAGGGCTTATTACCCGTTATATGGTGAAGTGCAAAAATGACAGCCCTTTTTGTCATGTATTAGTGCTAAAGAAAAATATATTTGCTGTTCAGTGGTGCAGTTATCTGTTCTAAAGCCTTTTGTGGAGTGTATAAGTGGAAAAAGAAAAATATATTTGCAGTTCAGCTGTGCAGTTATATATTTGAAAGCCTTTTGTGTTGTGTATAAGTGGAAAAAAATAAGGGCCTATTTGCCGTTCAGCGGTGCAGTTATATGTTCTAAAGCCCTTTTTGGTGTGTATTAGTGGAGAAAAAGAAAAAGGGCTTATTAGCCATTTTGTGGTGAAGTGGGAAAATTACAGCCCTTTTGAGTGTGTATTTGTGGCAAAAAAAAAAATTGCCGTTTAGCGATAAAGTTCCATTGTACTACAGTCATTTACAGGGTGTATTAATAGGATAGATACGTACGTCCTATTAGCCGTTCTGCGGTGAATTGTGATTGTTATTAGAGATTATCGAATCAAAGCTGACGAAGTGGAATTCGATCAGAATTTTTGGAAAAAATTTCCACGAGCTTTGTGGTAACGAATCACATTTTTCCTAAAATGGATGCTGCACGTGTGAGGACATGAACAAAGAAAGTTTGGGAAAGGCAGGATCACCCAGACTGACATGCATGCATCCAATCAGCAGCCAGCCCTGTGATGTCACAGACCTATAAATACGCCAGCCATCTTAGATTCAAAAAATTTCCTGCGTTCTAAGTGAAGGGAAAGATGTGAGAAGGCACTATGGACAGCAATTGGAAAAACTTAATTGTGAAAAAAATGTGTGCAGGGAAAGGATAGGGAGCAATCAATTCGAGTCAGAAGGCCCTAGGGACAGTGCTAGAAAAGCAATTGCAAGTTCATGGAAAGATTATTTGGGGATCCAAATAGCCATTATACAGCTCTGTTATTCCACCAATTTGTTCTTGTTATTTGGGTGCAAGTACTATGTTGAAAAGCCTTTAGTGGCCTATTTTAGTACAAAAATAAAAATATGTATGCACTTCACTGTTGCAGTTATTTGTGGTGAAAGCATTTAGTGGCCTATTTCAGTACAGAAAGAAAAATATACACATTTCACTTCTGCAATAATATGTGGTGAAAGCGTTTAGTGGCCTATTTCAATACAAAAAGAAAAATATATATGCAGTTCGCACTTCACTGTTCCATTTATTTGTGGTGAAAGTGTTTAATGGTTTTAAGTACAAAAATCTAAATATTTTCTCAGTTCACTTCTGCAGTTATATGTGTTTAAGGCGTTTAGTGGCCTATTTCAGTACAGAAAGAAAAATATATATGCATTCACTTCTGCAGATATATGTGGTGAAAGCATTTAGTAGCCTATTTCATTATAGAAAGAAAAATATAGCTGCACTTCACTGTTGCAGTTATTTGTGGTGAAAGCGTTTAGTGGCCTATTTTAGTACAAAAATAAAAATATATACGCACTTCACTGTTGCAGTTATATGTGGTGAAAGCATTTAGTGGCCTATTTCAGTACAGAAAGAAAAATATATACACATTTCACTGTTGCAGTTATTTATGGTGAAAGCGTTTAGTGGCCTATTTCAGTACAAAAAGAAAAATATTTTCGTCGCTTTTAGGAATGTTATAATGTGCTTTTAATTTATTTGGTTCCGCTAAAAGTATGTCAGACAGACAAGTTCCAGGCCTTGCACAGAGAAGTGACAGAGGCCTAAATGTTTCTGGCGCAGGAAGAGGTCACGGCAGAGTAAGAGGGTGTGGCAGTAGGAGTCGCAGCGAGAGGCCTGAGCTCCTGTTGTCATCTAGCGGTCATGTCTTGACCAGCAACCCAGCGGTTCTTGATTGGTTAACTCGGTCATCCACTTAATCACAAATGACATGAGAAACCCCCAGCAAACAGTCGGTGAGTTCGTCAGACACAAGTCTTAGTTGGCATGGCCCACATGTGCCCTCACCTGTCCTCAACCTGCCTCTTTCCATTGCTGTTCCCTCAGCCACAGAAGTATTGTATGCTGTGGACTCCACTATACAGCGAGGACGAGCTGCTAGTGGACAGTCAGGAGCTACTGCCCAGCCAAGATCTGGAGGAGACATCCGCCGCTTCCTCCGCTAGGCGGGCAAGTAGTGATAAGGAGATTGGCGTGGGAGCTGGTGTTGCGAGCGGTCAGGCACCTGAAACAGAGACCATTGAGTAGGACAGCGGCTACTTGGGCGAAGAACTGCTCTGTGTCCTTCATCAAGAAATAGAATACTGGTTTTCTCCCCGAAAACTCAAAATCAGAATCATGGTGACTGAAAATGGGAAGAACATTTTGTCAGCGCTGCTTCAAGGAGGGCTGAGTACATGAGCCCTGCATGGCACACGTGTTCAATCTGGGTGTCAAGTGGTTCCTAAAGTCTTCCACCCATCTGTAAGACATCCTAAAAATGGTCAGGAAACTTTGCATGCACTTCAGCCACTCGTACACTGCAAAGCACATCCTCCTTGAGCTGCAGCAGCAGAACGTTATCCCCCAACATAGGCTGATATGTTGGAATTCCACCCTCCATATGTTGGACCGACTATACGAACAGAAAAAGACCATCAATGATTTTTTTATTGAGCGGATAGGAGTACTCCCCTGTGTAACTTCGATGTCAGCCAGTGGCAGCTGATGCGTAACACCTGACGTTTGCTCAGGCCCTTTGTGGATGCAACGTTATTTGTCAGTAGCCAGGACTACGGGATGAACAACATCATTCCACTGCTTCATGTCCTGGAGCAGATGGTGGTAAAAATGGCTGGTCAGGGGACTGGAGATGTGGCGCCTAGATGTCACGGCCACATGAGCCCTGTGGGGGCTGAACTGGGAGAGGAGGACATTGGAGCACAGGCAATGTGTAGCGAAATGGTTGGTTTTTCAACTCACGTGACAGGAGAGGAAGAGCAGGAGCAGCCAGAGGAGCTACAGGGCCATGAGAAAAATGAGACAGAGGACCCAGATACACCGTGGCAGTATGCAGTGGAGATGGAGGCAGGGAGTCCCTCCGAGTTAGTTGCACAAATGGCCCAATGCATGCTCACTTGCTTGCATAGTGACAGACGAATTGTCACCATTCGGAAGAAGGAGGACTTCTGGCTCTCCACCTTGTTGGACCCTCGCTACAGGTCCAGAATGGGGGCCTTTTTATACCCACTGAGAGGGAGAGCAAACTACTATAGAGACATCTTATGTAGTCAGTTGGCCTCTGCCTATCTGCACCATGGTTCATACTCTCGCAGGTCCCTCAGCGCTCACGTTTCACTGCCATGGCTGCTGGGGTGGCAGGAGCAGTACCAGCTCCATCATCAGCAGCCTGAGTCTACAGTCGCTGATTAGTAGCTTTCTTCAGCCACATAGTGAAGAAACTACTCAACAGCAGCAGGTAGACCTGGAGCAGGACCTGAACCAGCAGGAGGTGGCATACTTGTACAGCACCCTGCCAACCCACATTGAATATCCGCTGGACTACTGGGTAGCCAAACTGGATTTGTGTCCGCAACTACAGTAGCAGAGTTTGCCCTGGAAAAGCTGTCCTGCCTGGCCAGTAGTGTGGCATCAGATCAGGTGTTTAGTGTGGTGGGAGACATAGTTACCCCAAGGAGAACTCTCCTGTCCACCCAAAATGTGGAGAGACTGACCTTTGTCAAGATGAATCAGACATGGATCAGCCAGGATTTCCATCCACCAATGCCTGACGCATCTAATTAGATCATCCATTCTGCCGCATTCAAACCTTGAAAAAAAGAGACCGGTTTCTTCTGTCTACCTACCTCAGCTACTACTCTGATGCTGCCACCCGTCTGATGCCACACATCTGATGCCAAGTGCTCCACCCACCGCCCCACTCTGTCACCGGTCACTTTGTGGCCTCCTGACGCTGCTGCCATCTCCACACTATGTCACCTTGCCACTCTGTGGTCTCCTGATGCTGCTGTTGCCATCTCCACACTATGTCACCTTCACACTCTGTGGTCTCCTGGTGCTGCTGCTGCCATCTCCACACTATGTCACCTTGCCACTCTGTGGTATCCTCCTGATGCTGCTGCTGTCGCCACCTCCACACATAGTTGTTGGGACAGACTCTGTCATTGTGCCACTCAGTGGCCTCCTCATACTGCTGCAAACTCCAGACTCTGTCATTGTGCCACTCGGTGGCCTTTTCCCGATGCTGCCAACTCCAGGATCAGTCATTGTGCCACTCGGTGGCCTCCACATATTGCTGCCACCTCAAGACTCTGTCATTGTGCCACTCGGTGGCTTCCTCATACTGCTGCCAACTTCAGACCTTGCTATTGTGCTACTTGGTGGCCTTCTCCTGATGCTGCCAACTCCAGACTGTGTAATTGTGCCACTTGGTAGCCTTCTCCTGATGCTGCCAACTCCAGGATCAGTCATTGTGCCACTCGGTGGCCTCCACATATTGCTGCCACCTCAAGACTCTGTCATTGTGCCACTCGGTGGCTTCCTCATACTGCTGCCAACTCCAGTATCTGTCATTGTGATACTCTGTGTCCTCCTTATACTGCTGCCAACTACAGACACTGTCATTGTGCCACTTGGTGTCCTTCTTATACTGCTGCCACCTCCAGACTGTGTCATTGTGCCACTCGGTGACCTTCTCCTGATGCTGCCACTTCCAGATTGTGTCATTGTGCTACTCGGTGGCCTTCTCCTGATTCTGCCAACTCCAGACTGTGTCATTGTGCCACTCAGTGGCATTCTCCTGATGCTGCCAACTCTAGACTCTGTCAATGTGACACTCGGTGGCTTCCTCATACTGCTGCCACCCCAAGACTCTGTCATTGTGCCACTTGTTAGCCTCCTCATACTGCTGCCAACTTCAGACTCGGTCATTGTGCCACTCGGTGGTCTACTCATACTGCTGCCAACTCTAGACTCGGTCACTGTGCCACTCAGTGGCCTCCTCATACTTCCGCCACCTCCAGACTCTGTCATTGTGCCACTTGGTGGCCTTCTCCTGATGCTGCCGCCACCTCCAGACTCTGTCATTGTGCCATTCGGTGGCCTCCTCATACTGCTGCCAATTCCAGACTTTGTTATTGTGCCACTCGGTGGCCTTCTCCTGATGCTGCCAACTCCAGAATCTGTCAATGTGACACTCAGTGGCTTCCTCATACTGCTGCCACCCCAAGACTCTGTCATTGTGCCACTCGTTAGCCTCCTCATACTGCTGCCAACTTCAGACTCAGTCATTGTGCCACTCGGTGGCCTACTCATACTGCTGCCAACTCTAGACTCGGTCATTGTGCCACTCAGTGGCCTCCTCATACTTCCGCCACCTCCAGACTCTGTCATTGTGCCACTTGGTGGCCTTCTCCTGATGCTGCCGCCACCTCCAGACTCTGTCATTGTGCCATTCGGTGGCCTCCTCATACTGCTGCCAATTCCAGACTTTGTCATTGTGCCACTCGGTGGCCTTCTCCTGATGCTGCCAACTCCAGACTCTGTCATTGTGCCACTTGGTGGCCTTCACATAATGCTGCCACCTCCAGACTCTGTCATTGTGCTACTTGGTAGCCTTCTCATACTGCTTCCACCTCCAGACTCTGCCATTGTGCCACTCGGTGGCCCCCTGATACTGCTGCCAATTCCAAACTTTGTCATTGTGCCACTTGGTGGCCTTCACATACTGCTTCCACCTCCAGACCTTGTCATTGGGCCACTCTGTGGTCTCCTCATGCTGTTCTTACCCTTCCCACTACATGACTGGTCCACCCTAAAGGCTTTCGGCCTGGCTGACATCATCATTTATTTGACCTTTCTTCTGATCTGTCAGAAGGAAGGAAAAATGAGACGCACAACAGATCCTCTCTGTGTAGCAGCTTTAAGACCTGTATGGTGCCATGGGCGTAGGGATCACCATAGCAGCCATAGCAATGGCTATGGGGCCCTATGCTACTGGGGGCCCGGGCTGCCTGCTGAGGATTATTATTATTTTTTAAATTCATGTGGTATAGCTACAGGGGTCGCAGGCCCCTCCAGGCAGACAGAGAAAGTGCTATCTGCAGGGCCTGCAGGCTGTGGGCAGTGCGTTAGGTGGCGGCTGGAGGCAGAGAGGCTTACCTGCAGTGAGGAGAGGGAGTGGTCCCGCTCCTAGTCTGGGTGGCAGTCCTACTGGCCGGAAGTGGAAGAGGCGGAGAGTACAGCGAAGCTGCTGGGCCTGGCAGCGCTGCTGGAGTGTGGGCGCGCAGACGTTCAAGTGGCTGTGAGGTGAGGGCTGGCTGACTCTGGGACTGGTAAAACTTACTCTGGAGTCCTGGACCATTATATCTAGGGAGGAGGGGGGAGCAGGACCCTGGAGGTCTGGACCAGTACATTTAAGGAGAAGGGGGAGGCAGGACCTGGAGGTATGGTCTGGACCATTATATAGGGGGGAACACGACACTGGATCATTATATCTGGGGAGGAGGGGGAGCAGGACCCTGGAGGTCTGGACCATTATATTTAAGGGGGAGCAGGACCCTGGAGGTCTGGACCAATTTATTGAGGGGGGAGCCGCAGGATCTCCAAGGTCTAAACCATTAAATTGTGGGGGGAGCAGGACACTTGATGTCTGGACCATTATATCTGGGACTGGCGGTGGGATATTTAGGATGGGTGTGGGTGTGGGAGGTCTTGGAGGGGTGTGGGGATGTTGGGGTGGGAGGTACTGGAGGGGTGTTTGGGTGGGAGCTCTGGAAGGGGTGGGAGGTCTGAGAGGTATGTGGGGGTGGGAGATCCGGGACGGGGGCCCAAAATTGTTTTTGCTATGGGGCCCAGTCATTTCTAGCTACGCCCCTGTATGGTGCCATCAGAATTGGCTTATGATTTGGTAGTCAAAAGCAGGAGAGGGTACAAAACATAGAAGACATGCAAATATTCCATTCACGTGTCTTCTCTGTTTTAGATCCACTCCTGGTTTTTTTGGGCATTAGCAATACTGATGGATTAGAGCAAATGCTGACCGAGTGAAGGCATATGCTCCACAGACAGGATCCGTTTTTTGTGGGTTATTGTTCTGACGGATCAGAGGAAGGACAAAATAATTAGTGACGTCAACACAAACTTACTGCTGACACCCTCTCCACTCTTTCAGGGAGCTCTACTTGTATAAATGTTTAATAGAACAGGTTCTGTAGACATCTATGGGGAATCAGCTGATGATGGTTTAAAGGGAATGCGCTTCTTCTTGACACTAATTTCCTTTTTGTTTATATCATAACTCCTGATTGGCTGAGAATGACTGCAGGGCATTATAGATGAGCCCACCGGCAATAGCCCTGTCCAGAGACATGCAATACTTCATCTTTATTTTCCCTGCCCTGCTGAGCTTACTACTGTACTATGATATTTAAAATGGCAGACATCATTCTGAACGATTGATACAAATTCATTTTGATTCAATATGCACATCTCTAGTTACAGGTCCTCTTTATTTCATCCATCAGGGTATCTTCACGTGCTGCAGATATTGTTGAAGAATTTTACGTGACTTACAATCAGTTCCGTTCATTGCAATAGGGAAGCAAGCACCTGGATTTCTGCTGCAAGCTCTATTTAGGTAAATTAAACGGACTTTCATTGGTGGAATTTTCTTCAACAAAATCTACCGTGTCCAGTGTCTTGGTTAGTTAATGATTGTGAGCCAAAACCAGATTTAGGTAAAAAAATACAGAACAGGTGCAGATCTTTTCTATTATATCTCATCTCCATATAAGGGCTCATGCACACGGCTGTTGCTCGGCCGTGGCCATATTGCAGCCTACATACAGCACTGACCGTGTGCACCCTGCATCATGGATGCGGACCCATTCACTTAAATGGGTCCGCAATCCGGGAGATGCGGTGCAGAATGGAGGCACCGATCGGAAGCCCATGGAAGCACTATGGAGTGCTTCCTTGAGTTTTATGTCCATGCCTCCTTCAGATGTGGATTGCGGAGCCCATTCAAATGAATGGGGTGGCGGTCCCATGATTGTTGCCCGTGCCAGCGCAGGTCGTGTGCATGAGCCCTAAGTTTCACTGCCCAAAAGCTAACCAAAACAATGTTGAATTAGGCCTTAGGGTAGGGATCAGAAAACTTTGGCACTCCAGCTGTGGTGAAACTACAACTCCCAGCATGCACACTTGCTTGGCTGTTCTAAGAACTTCTATAGAAGTGAATGGAGCATGCTGGGAGTCGCAGTTTCACAACAACTAGGGTGACCCTTATATTCAAATCAGTGGCACTTAACTGACATGTTAAGGGCTGAACATACCCCATTCACCATGAGGTCTGTTCGATTTCCACTCAGTGTGACTGCTTTTTTAGTGGCCCTGAACAGAGCCCCCAACACACATATGAACAAGTCTTAACTAGGGACAAGTGAACTTGTGTTTTCAAGTTCGGCGTACAAGCTTTGGGTTATCAAAGAATTCCGTTATGGATTCCGCTACCACGGACCATAAGTTATCGAATTCTTAGATAACGGAACCCGAAATTTGTACGCTGAACTTGAAAACACAAGTTCTCTCAACAATAGTCCTAGCAGGAAAAAAAACTTTGTGAAATGAGGGTTTGTTAATAGAGATGTCGCAAACATAAAATTTTCCGTTCGCGAACGGCGAACACGAATTTCTACAAATGTTCGCGAACGGGCGAACCGCCATTGACTTGGCAGGCGAATTTTAAAACCCACAGGGACTCTTTCTGGCCACAATAGTGATGGAAAAGTTGTTTCAAGGGGACTAACACCTGGACTGTGGCATGCCGGAGGGGGATCCATGGCAAAACTCCCATGGAAAATTACATAGTTGACGCAGAGTTGGATTTTAATCCATAAAAGGGCATAAATCACCTAACAATCCAATTTTTTTTTGAACAACGTGGTTTAAAACATCCAGTGTGTGTATACAATCAGGTATAATGTTGTATCGATCAGGCAGTGTAAGGGTTACGCCCGCTTCACAGACATTGACAGACCAAACTCTCCTTTTAATGCACCGCAAACAACAGCAAACAGTCCATTTGTCCAACCGCAAACTTCCCATTTGCACAAGGTTGGATACCAAGCTAGCCATGTCCCGTTGATGTCATTGAAAGTTTCTTCCTCCACCCAGCCACGTACAACACCAAGGGTCCCTGAAAGGTGAATTGAATAGATTTTTCGAATGGGGAGATGGTTAAAAAAACGCTGGCTCCCTCCCCTTTGTTTGAATCCACGGTCACTGCGTCTGTGCCGTGCAATTTACTGTCCCACCCGATATGAGTGCTATTTTCTATAGTTCTCTCTTATCATCAGTTTAATCCCTGTTGCGTCCCCAATCTGGGGGCCATTTATTAAATGGATTTTTCGAACGGGGAGATGGTTAAAAAAACGCTGGCTCCCTCCCCTTTGTTTGAATCCACGCCACGGTCACTGCGTCTGCGCCGTGCAATTTACTGTCCCACCCGATATGAGTGGTATTTCCTGTAGTTCTCTCTTCTCATCAGTTTAATCCCTGTTACTTCCCCAATCTGGGGTCTATTTATTAAATAGATTTTCGAACGGGGAGATGGTTAAAAAATTGCGGGCTCCCTCCCCTTTGTTTGAATCCACGCCACGGTCACTGCGTCTGCGCCGTGCAATTTACTGTCACACCCGATATGAGTGCTATTTTCTGTAGTACTATTCTCATCAGTTTAATCCCTGTTACGTCCCATATCAGGGTGGGATTGCCTTTTGTAAAAAAAAATTTAGGCCAGGTACCTTCGACTGCCTTCACAGTGACAGACCAAACTCTGATACACCAAACTGAATTGATTTTAGGAACCAGGAGATGGAAAAAGCAGCTTGGTCGGTCCTCTTACTCCCAAGTTGGGGCACTGCACGTGCACGGAGCAATGTGCTGTGACACCCTATATGAGTGGTGTCTTAACTAGTACTATTCCTATCAGTTTAATCCCTGTTACGTCCCCTATCCGGGCACGTGTGTCGAATTGATTAACCATTGTCGAATTAACGAACCATTACGACATCCTGGAATAATTTAGTTCTGAGCTTTGTACTTGATTTGTATTGGAATTGATGGGGATTTTTTAAATTGTCTGCATTATTTCTAATAAACTATTAAGAGACTTTATTATGATTTTTTTATTTTATGTATTAAAAACCCTCCCATACAACTTAAAAAAATAAATTAAAAAAATTACGTTTTTTCTATGAAAAAACATCCAGCCGTCCCGATCGCTTTTGGTCTGATCATAATGAAGCAACGGCCTTATCATATGGGGTGTGGCAACATTGCCAACACACTCATAGAGGTGATGATCGCTTCATTGTGATACGCAAGCCCCTTCACCACAACAAGGAAACGATCACGAAAGGGGAATTGACACTTGTATGTGCCTTTTTTGTTTTTTTTTTGTTTTTGCAGCCACAGTGCAGCACCAGAGGCCAGAAAAATTAGGCATGTACACACGACTGAAAAACAATGTTATTGTTGCAGCCGCTATTGTAGCAGTGGCTCGGAAATATTGATGTTTTCAAGGTAGAAAGGTGACTAAAACATTGCGGCTTGAACCCTAGTTGGTGGCGGAGAATTCATGAAAGTCATACGGTATGCAGACATTAAATACAGCAGCGTGGGGACCATTTTGAGGCCAAGGCATGTCATCAGGCCTTTTGTTAGTTAAACGTATCCCCTACTGTCAGTCCCTTCGGGATCCATGCCTCATTCATCTTAATGAAGGTGAGGTAATCAACACTTTTTTGACCGAGGCGACTTGTTTTGTCAGTGACAATGCCTCCTGCTGCACTGAAGGTCCTTTCTGACAGGACACTTGAAGCGGGGCAGGCCAGAAGTTCTATCGCAAACTGGGATAGCTCAGGCCACAGGTCAAGCCTGCACACCCAGTAGTCAAGGGGTTCATCGCTCCTCAGAGTGTCGATATCTGCAGTTAAGGCGAGGTAGTCTGCCAGTCGAGTCGTTCCCTAAGGCTGGATCACGAAGGGCTGTGGCGATGTGTAGGACTGAAAAAGCTCTGCATGTCCTCCATCAACAACACATCTGTAAAGCATCCTGTCCTTGCCGCCGTGGTCGTGGTAGGAGGAGGATTACTTTCACGTCATCCCCAGTTAGATTTCCGTTGTGCTGTGACATCCCCCTTATAAGCTGTGTAAAGCATATTTTTTTGTTTGGTTTTGAACTGCTGCATCCTTTCTGACTTCCAGTAATTTGGTAACATTTCCACCACTTTCTGCTTATACCGGGGGTCTAGTAGCGTGGCCACCCAGTGCAGGTCGTTCTCCTTCATCCTTTTTATACGAGGGTCCCTCAACAGACATGACAGCATGAAAGACCCCATTTGCACAAGGTTGGATGCCGAGCTACTCATTTCCCGTTCCTCCTCCTCACTGATGTCATTGACGGTCTGTTCTCCCCCCCAGCCACGTACAACACCACGGGTCCCAGATAGGTGACAACAACGAGCACCCTGGGATGCCTGCTGTGGTAGGCCTTCCTCCTCCTCAAAGCCCACATTCCTCCTCTGACTCCTCTTCCTCATACTCCTCTTGCAGTGTTGCCGCAGGTCCGGCAAGCGATGATGACAAGGCTGTTTCTGGTGGTGATGGTGACCACAACTCTACCTCTTCACGCTCATCTACAGCCTGATCCAGCACTCTTCGCAGGGCACGCTCCAAGAAGAAAATAAATGGGATGAGGTCGCTGATGGTGCTGAGGTTTGTCACCTCCTCAAAAGGACGCATGAGCCCATAGCGTCCAGTAACGTGGCAAAACAATTCCCAGCTCTGCAGAGGCTGTCCTAGCACCCCGGTCATACAAATACTCATTGACGGCTTTTTCTTGTTGGAGCAGACGGTCGAACATTAGGAGTGTTCAATTCCAACGTGTCGGGCTGTCGCAAATCAAGCGCCTCACTGGCATGTTGTTTTGGCGCTGAATGTCTGAAAAGTGCGCCATGGCTGTGTAGGAACGCCTGAAATGGCCACACACCTTCCTGGCCTGCTTGAGGACGTCCTGTAAGCCTGGGTACTTAGACACAAAGCGTTGTACGATGAGATTCAACACATGTGCCATGCAAATTCAATGCCGCCAACAAATTGCTTCCATTTTCACACACCACTTTCCCGATCTCCAGTTGGTGCGGGGTCAGCCACTGATCCACCTGTGCGTTCAGGGCGGACAGGAGTGCTGGTCCGGTGTGGCCAGTGGTCAGATGGACCCTTGCCCCAACACTGTATGCCAGAGATGCCATGACTTCCTTTTCAATCACTGAGTAGTGGTTTGGGATTGCCTCATTAGAAAAAAAAATTTGTCCGGGTACCTTCCACTGTGGCGTCCCAATAGCGACAAATTTTTTGAAGGCCTCAGACGCCCCCAGCTGGTAAAAGCTGGCGGGCTAAGAGTTCCGTCAAGCCAGCTGTCAGACGCTGGGCAAGGGGGTGACTCTGTGACATTGGCTTCTTACGCTCAAACATTTCCTTTACAGACACCTGACTGTGGGCAGATGAGCTGGAACTGCTGAAGGTGAGAGGCGGAGTGGCGGGTGGTTGAGAGGGCGCAAGGAGGACAGCAGTGGTTGATGTGGCTGAAGATGCTGGACCAGGAGGAGGATGGTGGTTTTGAGCTTGTGTGCTGCTTCTACTCGTCATCATGTGTTGATCCCATAGGCCAGGCATGTCCAAACTGCGGCCCTCCTGCTGTTGCAAAACTACAACTCCCAGCATGTCTGGATAGCTTACAGCTATTAGGGCATGCTGGGAGTTGTAGTTTTGCAACAGCTGGAGGGCCGAGTTTGGACATGCCTGCCATAGGCGTTTGTGATGTACTATCATGTGCCTTCGCAAAGCAGTTGTACCTAGGTGGGTGTTGGATTTCCCACGACTCCGTTTTTTTTGGCACAGCTTGCAAATGGCATCGCTGTTGTCAGAGGCAGACACACACAAAAAATGCCACACTGATGAGCTTTGCACTGATGGCATTCTGGTGGTGGCAACAGCATGCGTTGATTGGCATGCTGTCTGGCTGACACCGGGTGCCGATACATGCTGTCTGACTGTGCCACTAGCTCCTTGCAACGACCTCCCCCTGCTTCCAACTCGTCTCCTCCTTCTCTCTGTCTCCCCTTCTGTACTTTCCCCCTCTTCTTCTTCTCTTCGTGCAGGCACCCACGTGGCATCCACGGACACATCGTCATCATCAACCACTTCACTTGTATCTGACACCTCAGCAAAGGAAGCAGCAGCGGGTACAACATCATCATCATCATCACACTGTACGCCCATGTGTGTAATGCTGCCTGACTGAGACATATCCCTGTTATCTACATCCCCTGGCAATAATGGTTGTGCATCACTAATTTCATACAACTGATGTGTAAATAACTCCTCTGAGGAATCAAGTGAATCGGCTGTGGTGGTAGTGGTGGTGGTGGCGGCGGGGGGGGGGGGGGGGGGGGGGGGACAGTGGTAACTTGAGAGCAGGTGACCAAAGCTGAGCTGGAGGAGGATGGTGCGTCAAGGTTCTTAGCAGAAGCTGTTGAAGATTAAGTGTCCTGTGTAAGCCAGTCAACTATTTTCTCTGAATTTTTTGGGTTCAGGGTACGTGGCCTCTGAACACTGGGCATTATTCCAGGGCCAGTGGAAATCACAGCACCACGAACACGACGGCCCCTGCAACATGGCCTGCCTCTGCCTGTCATTTTTTATTAGATAAGTGTTACTATGCGTGCAAGGTACTGTGCCACCCTATATAAGTGGTGGGCAGTGGGCACAGTACAGTCTGTGTGGGTCTGACACACACGGGCTTGCAAATGTGATTATATCACAGAAATATTTTCAATAGAATTTTTTTTATCTGCAAGGAATTTGAGTGAATGACACCCTGTAACGGTATGAGTGCAGGCCTAGCCACTAGCCGGTGGGCACAATACAGTATGTGTTGGCCTGACACACACAGGCTTGCAAATGTGATTAGATCACAGAAAAATTTTCAATAGAATTTTTTTTTCCTGCAAGGTATTTGAGTGAATGACACCCTGTAACGGTATCAGTGCAGGCCTAGCCACTAGCAGTATACAGTATGTGTGGGCCTGACACACACGGGCTTGCAAATGTGATTATGTCACAGAAAAATATTAAATAGAAATGTTTTTTTATCTGCGAGGTATTTTCTGTCACACCCTGTATGAATGGTGTGCACTGTGCACACAGTGCTGTCTGTGACTGAGCCTGCAGCCTCTCACACACGGGAAGCCAGGCAACTGTGATATATATATATATATAAAAATAAAAAAAAGCACACTGATGTATCAGCCCTGAAAAGGGCTTTTTGGGGTGCTGTCAGGACGCTGTCTGTGGCGAAACCAACCTCGCCACTGGGTTTTGGAGAGGGCTGTTTAAAAGCCTCTTGCCTCAGGATTATGGCCCATAGTAACTTTAAAGGAGAAAACAGACCGGCCGCACAGCTTAAATCTGTCTGTAGAATTGTATTTTATGTTATTATGCGTTCGGTTAAATTGTATGTTATGTGAGGGCACCCAGATATTATTGTATTCGTGTATTCTGAGTGCCATTCACCTAATGATATGCACTCAGACTTGAGCTATCTGGGGATATGTTATGTCTGTGTTTGCTGTGGGGGTGTGCCATTGTGTGTGTAAATGGTGATGTCTGTTCTGTTGTCTCCACATGTGTATTGGTGATCTCCCTTTGTCCTGAGAGATAATTGGATTGCCTTCGGTTGTCTCTGGGACAGAGAGGAGGAAACCATGATGCATTGTGGGGATGTGTTGTATCTGTTCTGTATTTGCAAAACTGTGATAAAAACCAGGCTGAGTGTGCCAGCACATCAGACCACTGCTGACCCTCAAGACAGAGCCTTGTCTCGTTATTGGGGGGATTCCCTGTATGCTGTTGGAGACTGATTGCCAGGAGTGTAAGCTGACTGTACGCTTATCCTGTTCGTCTGCTGACAGCTATTTGCGAGGTTCCAGTTTGGAGTGCTATTTTGTATCCAGTTCGGGAGGTTGGTATTCTGCAGTAGCTGTGCCTGTCTCTCGGAAAGGGGCATATCGCCTAAACAGATTTTAACCCCTTGTCTGCTGAAACGGTCCGTTACACTGTCCTTACAGCAGATGAGTCTGTGGACATAGAACACTCCCCTAACTAACGCTTTCCCTATTGAATCAGCAGCAGCTACACTGTCTCTCCTCTCACTGTGAATGCAGATTCCAAATGAATCTAAAATGGATGCTGTCCTGGAGGTGGGAGGGTCTGGGAGGGAGGGTCTGCTGCTGATTGGCTGGAATGTGTCTGCTGACTGTGAGTTACAGGGTCAAAGTTTACTCAATGATGATGTATAGGGGGTGGACTGAACATCGCATATGTTCGCCCGCAGCGGCGAACGCGAACAAGCTATGTTCGCCGGGAACTATTCGCCGGCGAATAGTTCGGGACATCACTATTTGTTAATGCAGACAAATGTATGCAATAATTTACAAGTGCAAATGCTTGTGTGCAAAACTAAAATGCACTTTCTGATTACCACCCAGGGTAGAGGGCAATTCCGTTTTGCAATAGCTGTTTAAAAGAATGTTGCTCTAATAAGCGATTTGGTATTGCAATGCAGGATTACTCCTTGTTCAAAAGGAATCTATGTTTCCTGGTGTCCCATCTGTGGTCTATTCCAGTTCTCTGGGGTTTCCCTTCTTCTTTTCTGTTCTGCAGACTGATTTAATGTGCCTGGTCAGCCAGTGTGCACAGAATCCTAATGTGAGCAGGAGATGCCTGCAGAGCACAGGGAGATCCCATTCTGCCACCGCCACCATTCAGCACGTCAGTGCTCACTCTGCGGCACAAGGAGGGGACCTGTGAGCATTGCTCATCATCACAGCTGTCTCAGCATCAGCACACTTTACAAGGTCTCCAATTCCATAAGGTTATCTATATTTCAAACTGATGATACACCAGTATACTTGCAAGTGTTTTTAGATGTAATTATTGTGTATCATTTTTATAGCTCATCTCTTACATTTGTATGAATAAGTTCTGTTTTTCTCAGTAGACTGCCTCCTCTGCAACAATCTCTTTGCTCCTGAGCTCAGCACTTAGGCTGATCAATATGCGAGATCCTGCCTGAAAGTCACCTTCACCAAACTGGAGGAGGGGTAATGTGTGATATGTTGTGTGAGCTTGGGAGCTATGAGCACAACCATGGCATGTGTGTTGTTTGGCCTGCCTGAAGTAGGTATGTTGTTATCAATGCAAATATGAACCCTATATGCTCTGAAGACTGCAAGGATATGTGTGGGAGCTTGATGACATTGTTTAACCACTTCAGCCCCGCTAGGTGAAACCCCCTTCATGACCAGGCCACTTTACCTTTCACCGTTTATCGCTCGGTCATGCAACTTACCACCCAAATGAATTTTACCTCCTTTTCTTCTCACTAATAGAGCTTTCATTTGGTGGTATTTTACTGCTGCTGACATTTTTACTTTTTTTGTTATTAATCAAAATGTAACGATTTTTTTGCAAAAAAATGACATTTTCACTTTCAGCTGTGAAATTTTGCAAAAAAAACGACATCCATATATAAATTTTTCGCTAAATTTATAGTTCTACATGTCTTTGATAAAAAAAAAATGTTTGGGCAAAAAAAAAAATGGTTTGGGTAAAAGTTATAGCATTTACAAACTATGGTACAAAAATGTGAATTTCCGCTTTTTGAAACGGCTCTGATTTTCTGAGCACCTGTCATGTTTCCTGAGGTTCTACAATGCCCAGACAGTAGAAAACCCCCACAAATGACCCCATTTCGGAAAGTAGACACCCTAAGGTATTCGCTGATGGGCATAGTGAGTTCATAGAACTTTTTATTTTTTGTCACAAGGAAAATGATGATGATTTTTTTTTATTTTTTTTTCTTACAAAGTCTCATATTGCACTAACTTGCGACAAAAAATAAAAAATTCTATGAACTCACCATGCCCCTCACAGAATACCTTGGGGTGTCTTCTTTCCAAAATGGGGTCACTTGTGGGGTAGTTATACTGCCCTGGCAATTTAGGGGCCCAAATGTGTGAGAAGAACTTTGCAATCAAAATGTGTAAGAAATGACCGGTGAAATCCGAAAGGTGCACTTTGGAATATGCGCCCCTTTGCCCACCTTGGCAGCAAAAAAGTGTCACACATTTGGTATCGCCGTACTCAGGAGAAGTTGGGGAATGTGTTTTGGGGTGTCATTTTACATATACCCATGCTGGGTGAGAGAAATATCTTGGCAAAAGACAACTTTTCCCATTTTTGTATACAAAGTTGGCATTTGACCAAGATATTTTTCTCACCCAGCATGGGTATATGTAAAATGACACCCCAAAACACATTCCCCAACTTCTCCTGAGTACGGCGATACCACACTGTGTGACACTTTTTTGATGCCAAGGTGGGCAAAGGGGCGCATATTCCAAAGTGCACCTTTCGGATTTCACCGGTCATTTTTTACAGATTTTGATTGCAAAGTACTTCTCACACATATGGGCCCCTAAATTGCCAGGGCAGTATAACTACGCCACAAGTGACCCCATTTTGGAAAGAAGACATCCCAAGGTATTCCGTGAGGGGCACTGCGAGTTCCTAGAATTTTTTATTTTTTGTCACAAGTTAGCGGAAAATTATGATTTTTTTTTCTTCTCTTTTTTCCTTACAAAGTCTCATATTCCACTAACTTGCGACAAAAAATAAAAAATTCTAGGAACTCGCCATGCCCCTCACGGAATACCTTGGGGTGTCTTCTTTCCAAAATGGGGTCACTTGTGGCGTAGTTATACTGCCCTGGCAATTTAGGGGCCCATATGTGTGAGAAGTACTTTGCAATCAAAATCTGTAAAAAATGACCGGTGAAATCCGAAAGGTGCACTTTGGAATATGCGCCCCTTTGCCCACCTTGGCATCAAAAAAGTGTCACACATCTGGTATCGCCGTACTCAGGAGAAGTTGGGGAATGTGTTTTGGGGTGTCATTTTACATATACCCATGCTGGGTGAGAGAAATATCTTGGCAAACGACAACTTTTCCCATTTTTTATACAAAGTTGGCATTTGACCAAGATATTTTTCTCACCCAGCATGGGTATATGTAAAATGACACCCCAAAACACATTCCCCAACTTCTCCTGAGTACGGTGATACCAGATGTGTCACACTTTTTTGCTGCCAAGGTGGGCAAAGGGGCACATATTCCAAAGTGCACCTTTCAGATTTTGCAGGCCATTTTTTACACATTTTGATTGCAAAGTACTTCTCACACATATGGGCCCCTAAATTGCCAGGGCAGTATAACTACGCCACAAGTGACCCCATTTTGGAAAGAAGACACCCCAAGGTATTCCGTGAGGGGCACTGCGAGTTCCTCGAATTTTTTTTTTTTGTCACAAGTTAGCGGAAAATGATGATGTTTTTTTTTTTTTTTTTTCTTACAAAGTCTCATATTCCACTAACTTGCGACAAAAAATAAAAAATTCTAGGAACTCACCATGCCCCTCACAGAATACCTTGGGGTGTCTTCTTTCCAAAATGGGGTCACTTGTGGGGTAGTTATACTGCCCTGGCAATTTAGGGGCCCATATGTGTGAGAAGTACTTTGCAATCAAAATGTGTAAAAAATGGCCTGCAAAATCCGAAAGGTGCACTTTGGAATATGTGCCCCTTTGCCCACCTTGGCATCAAAAAAGTGTCACACATCTGGTATCGCCGTACTCAGGAGAAGTTGGGGAATGTGTTTTGGGGTGCCATTTTACATATACCCATGCTGGGTGAGAGAAATATGTTGGCAAAAGACAACTTTTCCCATTTTTTTATACAAAGTTGGCATTTGACCAAGATATTTATCTCACCCAGTATGGGTATATGTAAAATGACACCCCAAAACACATTCCCCAACTTCTTCTGAGTACGGCGATACCAGATGTGTCACACTTTTTTGCAGCCTAGATGCGCAAAGGTGCCCAAATTCCTTTTAGGAGGGCATTTTTAGACATTTGGATCCCAGACTTCTTCTCACGCTTTAGGGCCCCTAAAAAGCCAGGGCAGTATAAATACCCCACATGTGACCCACTTTGGAAAGAAGACACCCCAAGGTATCCAATGAGGGGCCTGGCAAGTTCATAGAATTTTATTTTTTTTTCGCATAAGTTAGCGGAAATTGATTTTTTTTTAGTTTTTTCTCACAAAGTCTCACTTTCCGCTAACTTAGGACAAAAATTTCAATCTTTCATTGACTCAATATGCCCCTCAGCAAATACCTTGGGGTGTCTTCTTTCCAAAATGGGGTCATTTGTGGGGTGTTTGTACTGCCCTGGCATTTGAGTGTCTCCGCAATAATTACATGTATGGCCAGCATTAGGAGTTTCTGCTATTCTCCTTATATTGAGCATACAGGTAATGAGATTTTTTTTTACGTTCAGCCTCTGGGCTGAAAGAAAAAAATGAACGGCACAGATTTCTTCATTCGCATCGATCAACGTGGATGAAAAAATCTCTGCCAAAAAAAAAAAAATGGAGGGGAAAGGCGTCTGCCAGGACATAGGAGCTCCGCCCTACATCCATACCCACTTAGCTCGTATGCCCTGGCAAACCAGATTTCTCCATTCGCATCAATCAATGTGGATGAATAAATCATTGCCGGGATTTTTTTTTTTATATATATATATATATATATATATATACATACAAAGTGCTTGCCAAAGCATAGGAACGCCGCCTCCTCCTCAGCTCGTATGCCTCGGCAAACGTATCTGTCACTGCAGAGGAGAAAATCCCGTCTTGCAGCGCCGCATACACCGACTTGCGTGTAATCTGACAGCAGCGCAATGCTTCTGTCAGAATGCACATCGGTGCTGCAGCTAGTAGATCGGTTGGTCCACGTGGAAGGTAAAAAGACAAAAAAAAAAAAAAAAAAAAACCAGGCCACAACGCAATAATTTTATTAACTTTGGAACAGAACATGTAACTTTAACTTTTGGAACTAAACATTAACCTGTTTGCTTACCTGTTTTTTTTTTTTTGTTAGTTTTTTCACCTTTATAGAACAAACCTCTCCTTCCCCATGGGTCAATGTGCAAAGCGCAAATCGCCCAAAGATGTGGCGAAGTGCGTTATGCACTTTGTCCCATGTGAAAGGAGACGTTTGCAGCAGCTGTGAGTGAATGGGCCCAAATAGCCCTGTGTGCCTATCCTGGTGAGATGATCCCTATGCTAATAGTGTACCTGTGAGTGGTACTTCCGGAAACACTCTCCAAAGCATAGGGCAGGGTGGTCCGGACAGTCAGGACAGAAATAGCGGGTGTCACGCCTTATTCCACTCCTGCTACAGACACGACATTTTTTTCGGGGTGGCGGTCGGTTTGAGGTACCAGCAACGACACTGGGGAAGTGTCGCTCGTGTAGACGGCTAACTACACTGGTGGATGGGGCCACGGAACCTCCTGGATACAGGAGGTTCGCGATGATCTCTTCCTGAAATTTGAGGAAGGATCCAGTTCTCCGAGCCTTACTGAAGAGAACAAAACTATTGTACAGAGCCAATTGAATTAAATATACAGACACCTTCTTATACCAGCGTCTGGTGCGTCGGGAAACTAAATACGGAGCCAACATCTGGTCATTGAAGTCGACCCCTCCCATGTGGAGGTTATAGTCGTGGACTGAGAGGGGCTTTTCAATGACACGGGTTGCTCGCTCAATGTGGATTGTCGTGTCTGCGTGAATGGAGGAGAGCATGTAAACGTCACGCTTGTCTCTCCATTTCACCGCGAGCAGTTCTTCGTTACACAGTGCGGCCCTCTGCCCCCTTGCAAGACGGGTGGTAACGAGCCGTTGGTGGAAGCCCGCGCGACTAGTTCGCGCGGTACCACAGGCGCCAATCCGTTCTAGAAACAAATGCCTAAAGAGGGCCACACTTGTGTAAAAATTGTCCACATAAAGATGGTACCCCTTGCCGAATAAGGGTGACACCAAGTCCCAAACTGTCTTCCCACTGCTCCCCAGGTAGTCAGGGCAACCGACCGGCTCCAGGGTCTGATCTTTTCCCTCATAGACCCGAAATTTGTGGGTATAGCCTGTGGCCCTTTCACAGAGCTTATACAATTTGACCCCATACCGGGCGCGCTTGCTTGGGATGTATTGTTTGAAGCCAAGGCGCCCGGTAAAATGTATTAGGGACTCGTCTATGCAGATGTTTTGCTCTGGGGTATAAATATCTGCAAATTTCAGGTTGAAATGGTCTATGAGGGGCCGAATTTTGTGGAGCCGGTCAAAAGCAGGGTGGCCTCTGGGACGGGAGGTGCTGTTATCACTAAAGTGCAGGAAACGCAGGATGGTCTCAAATCGTGTCCTGGACATAGCAGCAGAGAACATGGGCATGTGATGAATTGGGTTCGTGGACCAATATGACCGCAATTCATGTTTTTTTGTCAGGCCCATGTTGAGGAGGAGGCCCAGAAAAGTTTTAATTTCGGAAACTTGGACTGGTTTCCACCGGAAAGACTGGGCATAAGAGCTTCCCGGGTTAGCGGTTATAAATTGTGTGGCATATCTGTTTGTTTCGGCCACAACTAAGTCTAAAAGCTCCGCAGTCAAGAACAGCTCAAAAAATCCCAGGGCCGAACCGATCTGAGCTGTCTCAACCCGAACTCCAGACTGGGCAGTGAAAGGGAAAACTACGGGTGCGGCGGAAGTTGGGGACTGCCAATCAGGGTTTGCCAGCACCTCTGGGATTCTAGGGGCTCTACGGGCACGTCTTTGCGGTGGCTGCGACGGGGTCACTACTGCACGTGCCACCGTACCAGCTTCAACTGCCCTTCTGGTGCTCGCTACTTCACCAGGTTGTACGGCAGTGCTGGTACTAGGTCCAGGAAGGGCTGGGCTGCTGGTGTATGCCTCACCACGTAATCCGACAGCACCAGCCCCACTCTGCTGCTCTTGAAGCGGATCCTGCACAACCTGCGGTCTAGCGACACGGGGCCGGGTACGCCTGCTGCTATCAGGGACCTCAGCCTCCTCGTCCGAACTTTGGGTCAGAGAGCCACTGCTTTCTACAGGTTCGTATTCTGACCCGCTGGATTCATCAGATGAGGGTTCCCACTCCTCATCCGACTGGGTCAGAAGCCTGTAGGCCTCTTCAGAAGAATACCCCCTGTTAGACATGTGGGCAACTAAATTTCGGGGTATTCCCTGAGACTACCCAAGAAAAAAAAAGCAAGCCTGTCTTACAAAGGGGAGCCTAGCGAAGTACCGGAGGCCGCTGCGGTTGATAAAAAATATCAAAACTGATTTTTTTATCGCCGCAGTGCGTGTAAAGTGAATGTGCAGTGATCAAAAAAATATATTTTTTTGTCACTGTGGTGGGGCGGGCGTGGGCAAACGCACGTGTGGGCGACCGATCAGGCCTGATCGGGCAAACACTGCGTTTTGGGTGGAGGGCGAACTAAAGTGACACTAGTACTATTATAGATCTGACCGTGATCAGTTTTGATCACTTTCAGATACTATAAAAGTACAAATGCTGATTAGCGATACGCTAATCAGCGAATAACGGACTGCGGTGCGGTGGGCTGGGCGCTAACTGATCGCTAACTACCTAACCAAGGGACCTAAACTATTCCTAAAAAAAGTGACAGTTTGCACTGATCACTTTTTTTCCTTTTCACTAGTGATTGACAGGGTGATCAAAGGGTTAATTGGGTGCTGGGAGGTGATCTGGGGGCTAAGTGTACTGTAGTGGGTACTCACAGTAATGATGTGCTCCTCTGCTCCTCTCCTGGAACCAACCGACCAAAAGAAGGAGCAGAGGAGCACAGCAGCCATATAACCCCATCATATTTACTAATATGATGGGTTATCTGGCTGCTGATTCGTTTTTTTGAAAATCATCAGCCTGCCAGCCAATGATCGTGGCCGGCAGGTTGATGACGAAGTTCTTCTTTGAATTTTGCCGGCCCGCGATGCGCATGCGCGGGCCGGCATACCCGGTCCGGCATACCCGGAAATCTCGCGTCTCGCGAGAGGATGCACCGGCAGAACAGCACGACCGCCGCGAAGACGCAATCCTGCGTACGGCGGTCGTGAGGAGGTTAAATTGCCCTTACAATGTAATATGTACTTTAATTGCTGGTATTACTGCACTTGATAATTGTAATTATGTGCATTGCATCAGCAATGTTATAAAATTATAATCATTCATATAGTAAAATGCTGGTATAAGAAGAACCCTAGTGCAAGCTGTTGCTTAACTGTGAGTAAGGCCTCATTCACACGACCGTATGAACGGATCCGCATCCGTTCCGTTTTTTTGCGTATGGTATGGAGATCCATTCACTTCTATGGGCTCTGAAAACATACGGACAGCACACCGTGTGCTGTCCGATTCCGTTGTTCCGTTCCGCGGATCCGCTAAAATAAACTCACATGTCCTATAGTTGTCCGCATTAAACGTTCCGTAGCCCCATTCAAGTCTATGGGTCCGTGAAAAAACGGATCATACGGGAGTGTTTCCGTATGTTATCCGTGAAAAAACGGATGAATGTCCGCTATTTACATATCCCTGCCCCTATTTAAAAAATGATACTTTTTCCAGACATGTCTATGTGCCCCTCACAAACATCAGATAGAAGAGGCATATTTGTCAGACAGCAAGCAAAGATGTCTTTCTCTGTGGAGCGTTTAATAGTTTTGATTCAAGAAAGGCCAGAGCTGTGGGATACACGCTCTGATTTGTACCACGACCGTGTCCGTAAGGATAGGTCATGGTACCAAATTGCGGAGGAGCTTCTGCCTGAGGAATGGACGAAGGGCGATGGCAAGGTGCATAAGAAACTTGGTAAGTTACCCAAAAATGTATATGCATCCATACTGTCTAGCATGATCTGCATGCTCAGAGAACTTTGCAAACTTCCCTGAGCATCCAAAGCATGTTATCTAAGTGCACCTGCATCATGTCATTTGCTTTTAGTGTACTTGCAGGTACTGTCTAGCATGATCTGCATGCTCAGAGAACTTTGCAAACTTCCCTGAGCATCCAAAGCATGTTATCTAAGTGCACCTGCATCATGTCATTTGCTTTTAGTGTACTTGCAGGTACAGTCAGGCCGGACATGGAGCAGAGCGTTAGGGGGAGGCCGCTCATGAAGAGGATTGGCGTGAGGGGACAGACAGGTAAAGGGTTAAGGGCCGGAGGAGGGGTTAGGTGTTGGCGCGTGTCGCCATGCGAACGGGGGAGGGGTTATGCGGCAGAGCGAGGGGGAGGCGGTGTTAGTGGCATTCGGCCAGGCGAGACGAACGGAGCAGCATGGCGGCACAAGCGTGGTCTGTAGAGGAGATGCTGGAACGGCTGCGCAGGGAGGCGGAGGTGCGGGGGCCTGGCTGGTTGCTGGAGCAGGTTGGTGCTGGTGTCTTAGGGCCTGCTCCTGCAGCTACCCCCAATGTACGGGCGGTCCGGCCGCGGCGGGGCGTCCCACCGGCGCGCCTTAGTCCGGAAAGTACTCCCAGGGTCCGGCGCCGAGTCGGGAGCCCCTCAAGGGACCCTCCGCGGCGGAGAGGGTCCGCCCGGTCTGCAGCGAGGCCCTCTCGTCGCGGGAGGAATCCCACCACACGGCGGGACCCGGAGCAGAGCGGGACGTCCCTTCCCCCGCTCTCTGCTGCCAGTTCTGGGGATGCAGGACCAGGAACGGTGGACCGGCCCAGCCCAGGTCCCAGCGGGCGGTCTACTCGGCTGTGTGAGGACTTCCAGGTGATGCGGGCTGCGCGGTGTGTGGATGAAGAGCCGTGCAGGCCCAGCGAAGTTCCAGGCGACGGGGGAGCCGTGTCAGCATGCCGGAGGCCTGCCAGCGTTGTCCAGAGGGCCGTGCCAGTCGTCCAGGAGGAGTTACCGTCGACGTCCAGGAGCAGCGCAGAGGGAGAGTCCATGCGGCGGGAGTCAGGATTGGCGGCAGCGGGAGTCACAGCGCCCGTGGTGCCTGGTGAGCTTGCTTTGGGTCCCTTGTTAGCGCAGGGCTTCCCGGCGGGGGGTGCTGGGGGGGGGGTGGCCATGGGGGATTTAGGAAAAGGATTGGGGCAGTTGTTGGGGGGGTTGGCGGGTTGGTTGGCAGGGTTGGGGGCGGGTGGGGTGTCTCCGTTGCCGGCGTGGGGGGTGCCGGCGGGACCGGTGGCGGGGTCGTGCGGGGGTGCGGTGTCTGTGGAGACTCAGGCTGGGGGGGAGGAGGAGGTGCAGAGGTTGGATGATCGGGCGCGTGGGGAAGTGTATGTGTGCTTTGAAGGGCCGTTGGGGGCCCATTTGAAGCAGGAGGTTAAGGAAAAAATCTGGAAAGGGGAGTATGTGGAGATATTTTCACTGCTCCCGTTGGAAAGGTTTAATTTGGATAGGGGTAAGAAGGATGAGGGGAAAAAGGAGGAGGAGGAGAAGCGGCGGCATAGGTTGATTCCCCGCACATTTGCTAATTGGCTGCAGGCGTTTGCCATATTGGCAAGTGTGATTGGCGAGCGGTCCCCGGAATGTTGTTCGGCGTTGTTTTGCTACCAGGATGCTATAGGCGAGGCGTATCGGGTGTATGGCGGGGTGGGGTGGCTTCGCTATGACGAGCAGTTTCGGCAGCGGAAGGCGGTGAGGTCGGATATTCGGTGGGACCACAAGGACATTGGATTGTGGTTGAAGGTGACGGCACCACCTAGGGTGGGGCAGTCCTTTCGGGGGGAGCCCGGAGGGTCGTCTTCGGGTGCCTTGGCGGCGGCTTCAGCTAAAGGGTTGTGTTTCCTCTTTAATGAGGGGAGCTGCAGATTCGGTGCTAAGTGCAAGTTTAAGCACGAATGCACGGGGTGTGGGGGGGCCCATGGAGTTAGTCGGTGCTTTAAGGGGGGTAGACAGAGGGGCGGTGATGGCGCTGGAAAAGGGGCGGACGCCGGTGCGGGTGGAAGAGATGCAGGGGTTCCTAGATAGGTACCCGGATCGGGCGGCGGCCAGGTTGTTGGGGGATGGTTTTAGGTTTGGTTTCCGCATTCCTTCGGTGGTAACGGCGGGGCCTAGGGTTCATAAAAATCTTAGGTCTGCGCTTGATCATGCTGAGGTGGTGACGGATAAGTTGAGGAAGGAGGTGGAGTTGGGGCGAATGGCGGGTCCTTTTAGGGCGCCGCCGATTCCGGACCTTATGGTGTCTCCGCTCGGGGTGGTGCCAAAAAAAGAGCCGAACAAGTTTCGGCTCATCCATCATTTGTCTTACCCGAAGGGGGCGTCGGTCAATGATGGTATAGATCCCGAACTTTGTTCGGTGGTGTATACCTCATTTGATGCGGCTGTGCGCTGGGTGCGACGGTGTGGGCGGGGTACGTTGTTGGCGAAGGTTGATGTTGAGGCGGCGTTTCGGCTGCTTCCGGTTCATGTGGAGAGCATGGGTTTGTTGGGTTGTTGTTGGGAGGGGGAGTATTTTGTGGATCGGTGTTTGCCGATGGGGTGTTCTCTCTCGTGTGCGTACTTCGAGACGTTTAGCTCTTTTTTGGAGTGGGTTGTGCGGGAGGTTTCGGGTTGTTCCTCGGTTATTCATTACTTAGATGATTTTTTGTGCCTGGGGCCGGCGGGTTCTCGGGTGTGTTCGTTGTTGTTGCACACGGTGCAGTCTGTGTTTGCGCGTTTTGGGGTGCCGTTGGCGGGGGAGAAGACAGTGGGTCCGGTGACGGAATTATGCTTCCTGGGGATTGTGATAGACACGGTGGGGATGGAGTGTCGGCTCCCGGAGGACAAGTTGCGTGATTTACGGCAGGAGATTGCTAGGGCCATTGGGAGGGATAAGATTAGGTTGAGGGATTTACAGTCGTTGTTGGGGAAGCTTAATTTTGCATGTCAAATTATGCCGATGGGTAGGATTTTTTGTCGGAGGTTGGCTGCGGCTACTGCTGGGGTGTCTGCGCCTTATCATTTCGTTCGGTTGCGGAAGGAGTTGAAAGGGGATTTGAGGGTTTGGGCGGAGTTTTTGGGACAGTATAATGGGCGGACGTTGGTGATGGGGGAAGTTTGCGATTCTGCGGATTTTGAGTTATATACGGACGCGGCCGGCGGTGCTGGCTTTGGCGCGTATTGTCAGGGGCAATGGTGTGCGGGCGGGTGGCCGGAGTCTTGGGTGGTGCGGGGTTGGGTGAGGAATGTTGCTTTGTTGGAGTTGTTTCCCATTGTGGTGGCGGTGGTGTTGTGGGGGGGACAGTTTGAGAATAGGAAGGTGCGTTTTCATTGCGATAACTTGGGGGTAGTTCAGGCTATCAACAGTTTGTCGGCGTCTTCTCCTCCAGTGGTGCGGCTTTTACAGTTTTTGGTATTGCGGTGCTTGTCATTGAATGTGTGGTTGGTGGCGGAGCATGTCGCGGGTGTGTCTAATGCTGTGGCGGATTCTCTTTCTCGTTCACAGTGGGAGCGGTTCCGGCTTCTAGCGCCAGAAGCGGAGTTGGAGGGTCTGGAGTGTCCGGCATGGCTGTGGGGGATCTTGGAGGAGAGGTGATGGGGTTGCTTAGGGATTCGCTGAGCCCGGGTACGTGGAGGGAGTATGGTAAGGCGTGGGGCATCTGGGAGGAGTGGATTGGGGGCTGGGGAGTCGGGGAGGAGGATGGGGGTGTTAAGATGGTGATGTTGCTGGGGCATTTGAAAGGTGAGGGTTGGTCGGTGTCTAAGGTGAGTCGTTTTGTGGCAGGGGTGGCGTTCGGTTTCAAGATGCGGGGCATGGTGGATTTGACGAAGGGGTTCTTAGTGCGACAGGTGTTGAGAGGGTGGCGTAGGGGGGCGGGAAAAGTGGCTGATTGGCGGAGGCCGGTGTCTTTTGAGTTGCTGATGCGGTTGGGCGAGGAGTTGAGCGCGGTCTGTAGTTCTGGGTGGGAGTTGAGGTTGTTTAGGGCGGCGTTTGCGTTAGCGTTTTTTGGGGCGTTCCGGTTGGGGGAATTGGTGTGTGGTAGTGTCAACCGGGCGGGGGGGTTGGCGAGCGAGGATGTGGAGTGGGGTGGGGACCAGGTTGTGGTTCGGATTCGTAGGTCGAAGACTGATCAGGAAGGCAGAGGGCAGCGGTTTGCGTTGTTTCCGGTTCCAGGGTGTGGCATGTGCCCGGTTAGGTGCGTGGGGGAGTATCGGGTGGGTGTTGTGCGGGATTCACTGCCGTTTTTCCGGCATGCGGATGGTTCCTTTTTGTCCAGGTTCCAGTTTGTTGCGGTTTTCCGGAAATGTTTGAGGGCATTGGGGGTTCGGGAGACGGAGTATTCCGGGCACTCATTTCGGATCGGCGCTGCGACTGAGGCGGCCAGGTTGGGGGTCAGTGATGAGGTCATTATGAGGATTGGGCGCTGGGAGTCGGTGCGGTTTCGGTCTTATGTTAGGCTGGGTTTTTTGGAGTAGGGGCACAGTGCTAGGGGTTGGTGTTAATTGTGTTTTTGTTTGTTTGCAGGTTTGCCGGCGGCTTTGGTGTGGATTCTAGGTCATTCCTACGTCTTTTGGGGGGCGCTCCGGGCGGATGTGCGGCCGCATGGTCGGCAGCTGGGGTTGAGTGCTGAGGTGGCTACGGTGAGGTGGTTGGGGGTTAGAGGGATGCTTTGGGGGGGGGGTGTTGCGGGAGGTACAGAGGTTTGCTCGGTTGGATAGGGCCCCGGATGTGTTGGTGCTTCATGTTGGGGGTAATGACTTGGGTAGGCGCCCTTTTCGGGAATTGATACGGGATGTTAAATTTGACTTGTTGAGGATCTGGGCGTTGTTCCCTGGGGTGGTTACGGTTTGGTCGGACATCGTGCCACGTAAGTCGTGGAGGGAGGCGCGGTCCGTGGAGAGCATTAATAAGGCTCGGATTAAGGTGAATAGGGCGGTGGGCCGATTTATGGCAAGGAATGGGGCTGTGGCGGTGCGGCATGAGGAGTTGGAGAAGGGTGTTGGTGCATTTTGGAGGATGGATGGGGTGCATTTGAACGCGGTAGGGACGGATTTGTGGTCATTGGGGATTCAGAATGGAGTGGAGATAGCGTTACGAATGTGGAGGGACGCGCAGGTTTGAGGAAGTCAATCTGCGCGTTCTTGGAGGCGGGGGAGGTCCTGGAAGTGGAAAAAGATGGTGGTATCTGAGGATGGGAGGGCCCCGCGGGAGGGGCTGGACTCTCATGGAGGAGCTGGGATTAACGAACTAGGCGTCCATCAGTTGCTGCCTCCGAGCTGGGTTCAACGGCTGGGGGCAAGATGGAGTCGCAGGGTTTTTTCCCGGTGTTTAGGAGGCTATTGGGGCTTCTAGGACCTCCCTCGTCATGGGTTAAGTTATGTTAATTTATGTTAATTATGTTATGTATTTATTTAATAAACGGCTGCTGTGGCCGATTAAATCCAAGCAGTAGCGTTGTGTGGTTATTTATGGGAGGGGAGAAAAGAAGCAGGTAGTAAGAATTAAAAGAACCGAACGAGTAGCCAATTCCCTCTTCAAGTCAGGCCGGACATGGAGCAGAGCGTTAGGGGGAGGCCGCTCATGAAGAGGATTGGCGTGAGGGGACAGACAGGTAAAGGGTTAAGGGCCGGAGGAGGGGTTAGGTGTTGGCGCGTGTCGCCATGCGAACGGGGGAGGGGTTATGCGGCAGAGCGAGGGGGAGGCGGTGTTAGTGGCATTCGGCCAGGCGAGACGAACGCCCACCCGCCCGACCCTAGTTGGGAGGTTTATTAATAAAAAATAAAAAAAATAAAAAAAAGAAGGAAAAGAGAAATGTGGTTGTCGCGGCAGTCGAGGAGGCGGGGGAGGTCCTGGAAGTGGAAAAAGATGGTGGTATCTGAGGATGGGAGGGCCCCGCGGGAGGGGCTGGACTCTCATGGAGGAGCTGGGATTAACGAACTAGGCGTCCATCAGTTGCTGCCTCCGAGCTGGGTTCAACGGCTGGGGGCAAGATGGAGTCGCAGGGTTTTTTCCCGGTGTTTAGGAGGCTATTGGGGCTTCTAGGACCTCCCTCGTCATGGGTTAAGTTATGTTAATTTATGTTAATTATGTTATGTATTTATTTAATAAACGGCTGCTGTGGCCGATTAAATCCAAGCAGTAGCGTTGTGTGGTTATTTATGGGAGGGGAGAAAAGAAGCAGGTAGTAAGAATTAAAAGAACCGAACGAGTAGCCAATTCCCTCTTCATGTCTAGCATGATCTGCATGCTCAGAGAACTTTGCAAACTTCCCTGAGCATCCAAAGCATGTTATCTAAGTGCACCTGCATCATGTCATTTGCTTTTAGTGTACTTGCAGGTACTGTCTAGCATGATCTGCATGCTCAGAGAACTTTGCAAACTTCCCTGAGCCTCCAAAGCATGTTATCTAAGTGCACGTGCATCATGTCATTTGCTTTTAGTGTACTTGCAGGTACTGTCTAGCATGATCTGCATGCTCAGAGAACTTTGCAAACTTCCCTGAGCATCCAAAGCATGTTATCTAAGTGCACCTGCATCATGTCATTTGCTTTTAGTGTACTTGCAGGTACTGTCTAGCATGATCTGCATGCTCAGAGAACTTTGCAAACTTCCCTGAGCATCCAAAGCATGTTATCTAAGTGCACCTGCATCATGTCATTTGCTTTTAGTGTACTTGCAGGTACTGTCTAGCATGATCTGCATGCTCAGAGAACTTTGCAAACTTCCCTGAGCATCCAAAGCATGTTATCTAAGTGCACCTGCATCATGTCATTTGCTTTTAGTGTACTTGCAAGTGCTTTTTTTTTTTAACAATTTGAATTTGTATTGTGACCTTAAAGAATTGACACTTATTTTTTTTATTTTTTATATTTATTTTATTGAAATACAGTCCAAAACTTGAAAACCAGATGGCACTCTTGCCGGGATCAATTTCGGCGGGAGGAGACAACTAACAAAGGACGCAGTGGCGATAGTGGTGGAAAAAAAAAAAAGCCATATCTCTACACCAAGCAGCTTCAGTTCCTGAAGCCCATTTTTGAGTTGCGGCCGTAAGTATATTCAAGTTTATTTTTTGGAAAATAAAAAATAAAAAAAAATTTGAAGATATTAATTACAAAATCTTGTTTTATTCCTTATTAAGAACTGTCGACAGTCTGGATGAAGGCCCATCAGAAACGCGGTCTGCGGAAAGTAATCCGGTAATGTCACCTCCGGACCCCAGCTCTCCTGCGCGTACACCACCGCAGCCTTCTACTCCACCAGCTGACTTTCCAGATGAACCCCAGACCAGCCGAGCATCCAGGAAGAGGAGACTACAGAGTCCCCCTCCCCAGCCTATTTCTGGATCAAATACTCGAGACCTGGTGGATACTCACGTTCTCGAGTATTTATCCAGAAACAGGCCGGAGTGCCAGGAGGACTCGATAATGTTAGGACTGGGACCTTTTCTGCAGCGAGTTCCACGGTCAAGGCAGCATATGTGCGTGTCGTCCTTGACTGCTGTCCTCGAATTATTTGCTGGGCCAATAATGCCCATGAACATTTTTAATTTCTTAAATGATGCAAGAAAAAAGTTGCATGGAACGGCTGACCAGCCAACGTTTGAGCCTGTATTGAGCCAGCCTCAAAGGGTCACACGTGTTTATCCCCCTGCCTCTACCTCCTCAACATGTGAGGGTTACTCATTTACCCAAGACCTATATGAGTTATAATTTGTTTTTTTCTTTATAAAAAGATTTTGTTTCAAAAACATTTAGGCCTTTTTCATATTCTTTTATGAATTCAGGTAAATCTAGACTGTGTCCAATGAGCTAGAGCAAGGTAATGTAAGCTCTTACACTACATTATTTGATAAAATATATCTCAGCAGGTTTTTTATAGTAATTTAAGTGTTCATCAAACAGCGGCCCTTCATCTGTTGGCAAACTACAACTCCCACCATGTCATGTAGTAGGCTGTTAGCTGTAGGCTGTCTGGGAGTTGTAGTTTTGAAACAGCTGGAGGGTCGAGTTTAGGCTACTTTCACACTAGCGTTCGTCGGTCCGCTCGTGAGCTCCGTTTGAAGGGGCTCACGAGCGGACCCGAACGCTTCCGTCCAGCCCTGATGCAGTCTGAATGGATGCGGATCCGCTTAGACTGCATCAGTCTGGCGGCGTTCAGCCTCCGCTCCGCTCGCCTCCGCACGGACAGGCGGACAGCTGAACGCTGCTTGCAGCGTTCGGGTGTCCGCCTGGCCGTGCGGAGGCGTGCGGATCCGTCCAGACTTACAATGTAAGTCAATGGGGACGGATCCGTTTGAAGATGCCACAATATGGCTCAATCTTCAGGCGGATCCGTCCCCCATTGACTTTACATTGAAAGTCTGGACGGATCCGTACGAGGCTATTTTCACACTTAGCTTTTATATGCTAAAATAATGCAGACGGATCCGTACTGAACGGAGCCTCCGTCTGCATTATTATGATCGGATCCGTTCAGAACGGATCCGATCGAACGCTAGTGTGAAAGTAGCCTTAGCCATCCATGGTCTAGCCATTTGGTAATTTGAGGCCTATAATTACACACGGCCATTGGGCGGCCATGGCTGTATTGTGGACCACCAATGGCCGCAGAGCAGGGGTCAGCTCTGAAATCTTTACTATGGGTCATAGCATACTCTATGTCTGTGCACCTCATAGTAAAGATTTACTAATGTTGCTGGGCAGGCGCTGTGCAATCCCATTTAAATTTAGTGGAGCATTAGGGAGCTCTGGCTAGGAGTGGGCTGACCCTTGAAAAAACCTTATCACAATTTTCCACACTCTATTCTCCATGGAATTCAGACTACGTAATTAACACTTTCCAGAAAAAAGGATCAAACAGCATAAAAAGTCTGTCGGATCTGTCAAGCGTCAAGTGTGAAATTAACCTATGTCCTAGAGTAGCATACATTAGGCGCACAGTATCATTTGATGCTGTGTGCATTGGTCCGCCAGTATGGTACTATTGTACTCTAATTTTAACTGAGAACAAAAAAAAAAATCCAGCAGCTAGCCTGATGGGAAGAGCATCATTGTAATCTATGATACTGTACACTGACATACGCACAATGTATGTGGGTTGCCCCCAGACCAAATGTGCCTGACTACATTCTGCCGTCATATAGCATAAATTTAGTTTCTATATCCCAATGAGGTATTAGTCAGTTTTTTGCAAAATCATTCCTTAAAAAATGTTTGAATGATTTTCCAAAATACCTTAGCTCGCAAGCCAGCGTCAAGGCTCCTCATTATATTGCGAGTCCCTAATCTAATCTAACAATATGGGAACTAACTAACTAGAAAATTAATTTAAATTAATTTAGATAACCATAACCCAAAAATTAACGACGAGTACCACGGATGCTGTTCAGCTGCCATGATAATGCACCCTCTCTACTAATGAAGTAATCGGCAAAGAGTTCTCGAACTGCTAGTCCAGCAGATCCAGGCCTTCCTTGCGGATTATGGTCTAATCCAACAGAAGTGGATGGTGGATAAGGGGCCACTTCAGGGTCAGAGGGTGCATCATGAATCCTGGTGAAATTGTGTAAAATCACACATGCCTGTATCACCAGGGTGGCATTTTCCGGACTCATTTGCAAGCATGACAAGAACACTCTCCATTTATTGGACAGTATCCCAAAAGCACATTCTACATATCGACGTGCACGAGACAGACGATAATTAAATATGCGCTTTCGGTCATCCAAATCGCGTCTAGGAAAAGCTTGCATTACATGTGGAGATAATGCAAACCCTTTGTCTGCCACGATTACAAATGGAGCGGCTGAAGCAGAAGATCCGGGTAGTCGTTTGGGCTCTGGCAAGGCAAGTTGGTTGGAGCGAAGCCGTTCACCCATTCTGGAAGAACAGAAGATGCGGGCGTCTGCTGTGCTTCCATAGGCCCCAATATCAACAAAAATAAATCTATAATTACTGTCAACTAATGCCAACAGCACTATAGAAAAATATTGTTTAAAATTAAAATACTGGGACCCTGAGTGAGGCGGTTTCTTAACACGTATGTGTTTTCCATCCAATGCCCCAATGCAGTTTGGAAACTGCGCAGATTGATAAAACCCATCAGCAATTCTAAGCCAATCTTCTGCCTTGGGTTGGGGCATCACCGCATCTCTGAGTCGCTGCCAGATAAGTTGACATGTATGACAGACGATCCCAGATATCGTTGAGATTCCCAGCAGATACTCATAATGCAAAGATGAAAAAGAGTTCCCAGTCGCAAGGAACCTGTGAAGAGAAAAATGACATTATTAAGTTTCTGGTAAAAAAAATGTAATAAATAATAAAGGATAGACTAATAAACTTACCTCAACGTGACTAGAAGTCTTTCTTCAGGTGAGATGCTGCGCCTCATGTTGGTGTCCTGGAAAGTGAGCCCAGAACGGAGAGACGCGAGCAACATATCAAATGTCTGTACAGACATACGGCAGTAACCCTGGAATTTATCAGGGTGCTGCCGTAAGTCAAAGTATAATTTGTGAAAGTGGCCCTTCTGGAGACGCTGCGAGACAATGGGATGAACCCACCGCCTCCTCCTCGGTTCTTCAGACAGCATTGCTGGCTGCTGTCCAAATCTGCGAGAAATTAGCCAGTAAAGAAGAACCTCTCGATGATTAGCCATGATAGACCAGAAATATAGCACGAAACAGATGCCGACCAAGCACAAGTCTCACACTAAACTCTTGGTGCAATCAAAGCCAGACAAAATGTCACTCTAGCTATCTGACAGGAATTATTTCTATCCCTTTTTTTTCAGCACAAAGAACTTTATATAAAAATTACAAAGACACCTTCCGTTTTTTAGCGGATCCGCAAAAAACGGAACACCATCCGTTCCGTTTTTTCACGGAACAACGGATCCGCATATTTGCGGATCCGTTAAACACATACGGTCGTGTGAATGAGGCCTAATGAGGAGGACTATACACAGGCTTTAAAGGGTATTCCAGTGCAAAAAAAGATGTTATAATAGGCAGCCGCTGCTGTAAAAAAAAAAAAAATTTACACTCACCTCACCGATTCCACTACTGCTGCTATTACGATTGTACTGCAGTTCCAGCTCTGTTTCACTTCCTACTCTCGTCTCTACACACCAGCCAATAGGAATTATTGTCCAGTCAATCACTAAATGAGGGCTCATATAGACAAATGTAAGGGCTCCGTGCCTGTGCTACGGACCGCAAAAAGCTGTGTACACGCCGTGATGTGGATGCGGAGCCATTAACTTTAATGGGTCCGTGATCCGCAAAATGCGGCAAAAGGTAGGACATGTCCTATCTTTTACAGTGCGGAAGCACGGACCGAATAGCCCACGGAAGCGCTTCAGAGTCTTTCCATGGACTTCCGATCTGTGCCTCTGCTATGCAAACTTTAGGACATGTGCTATCTTTCACCGTATTTTGCGGATCATGGACCCATTCAATACACAATACAGGCACGGAACGGAGCTCTTATGTTCGTCCGAATGAGCCCTGAGGCAGATAATTGCTGCAGCCAGTGACTAGCCAGTACCCTGCTTTGCACTGACAAGGCAAAAACCTCAAAACAGCTGTTTGTGGATGGGTATCTTTTTCCTATGGAAAAGATTGCCATATTTCCCAAATGATTGTTCCAAGACCTGTTTAAAATCTGTAGACATTGACCTATTGGGTAGACATCCAATAAGTGGCACTAGAGAGACAGGTTTTGTCCTGAATTATTTGTTAATCCAAAATTAGAGTCACGTTATCATCATCATTATTTTTAGGGCTCATGCACGCGAACGTATTTTTTGTTTGGCATCCAATACACATTGTTTGCGGATTGGATGCAGACCCATTCACTGAAATTCACTGAAAATATGTGGACAGCATGCTGTGTGATGTCCACATCTATTTTTCTGTTCTATGGCACCCGCAAATATATAGAACATGTCCAATTCTTGTCCACATTATGGACAAGGATAGGACTGTTCTGTTATGGACCGTGCGTTCCATTCCACAAAATATGGAATGCATACGGCCACTATCCGTGTTTTGTGGATCCTCAATTTGCGGATTGCAAAAATGGCTACAACCATGTACATGAGCCCTTAGAGGAGGACATACTGCCTGTGCATTCACTCTGACAACATGGGACACAGAGGGCCATCAGTAGTCACCTGTCATTTTAAAATACACTTTGTGGCAGGCACCGCACTGTGAAATACCTTTTGCGCTGTGGCATTAGAAGAATTTTGATATCGCTGACTTTTAGTCTAACCAGACTGTATTACTCTGTAATTCCTCTAGCGCTGTTCTATGGAAACAGTAGGTTTAAAGAGCAATGCTTCAAAAAACTTCTTTATTAACTGTTGAGGAAGGGTTGAGACGTATGCATATATATATATATCCATACATGCATGCAAATACGTGCGTGCATGTGTGATATATATGCATGCACTGACTGCCACATCAGGATGATGGGCGCAGGTGTGCCCAGCATCTGCGCACATCTTCCCCTAGTGCCCCCAAATAAGTATATATATATATATAGAGGGAAGTGTATCCAATTCCTTATCAACAGTTCATCCCCCATGTTTAGAGTAAAACTTGTGCTGATAGCCTGTAGGATAACAGCTGATTAGTATCTAGTCCTCTTTTGTTCAGGCCCCAAACAATCAGACTCTCTGGCACCGTTTGTCAGGGGGCTTTCTAACCAAAGACATCATAAACCTGTTTTGCACACCTCTGCCCCATGGCTAAACTCTATGCCCTTACTCCCAGCATTTTGGGACTAGGGGGGAGGACTCTTGGGATTTGAGGAAGGCACACTATGATGTCACATGCCTGAGGAAGGAGGAGGGGGGCTGCTTTTGGGCTATAATACCCCAAACAGGACAAAGGTGGGGGCTCTTGCAACCAGACTAGAATCAGAGACACATGGGAGAGAGCAGATCCATGATGACCACCTGGAAAAGGCCTACTAACTCTGGAAAGAATAAGTATTTACCTGTGTAGCCCCTATCTACCCCTCACATACCCCCTATATCCAACCCCTTCCCTACCACCAACACATCCCATTGCTTAGGGATAGAATTGGACAGGTGGGGTGGGCTGCTAATGCGTGTGTGTATTGTATAGTTAGTTTGTGGGTGGAATTTGGGAACCGTGTAGTGTAGTTGAGTACTGTATATTTAGTGCTGTATTGTTAGTGTATTGCGTGCTTAGTGTATTAGTTTTTAATAAATACCATTATATTTGTACCCTTTGTGTAGCGTGTACTTGTTAGCGGTAGCGAGTTAGTAAGGCGCATGCAGCTAGCGCAGTGATTAGTGTAAAGTATAGCGAAAGTATTGTGTTATTGTTACATAAAAGTATAAATAGGCGGAGTCATCACTAGACGGCTCCTCCTATTTATGAATATTAAGTATCGATATTTACATAAATATTGGTAATAATATTCCCCCTTTACATTGGCGAGTCAGGCCCACTGCTTAGATTTTGAAATCTGTGTTTGGTTTTGAGGTTAGAGGTCGGTTATACTGTAAATTATCAGGCAAGAGAGACACGGTCAGTGGTCTGAGCGTCTAGGACCTGATAGTTCGGACAGGTAACGCAACTCTTCCTTATGGTGTTTGAGGCTAGAGGTCGGTTATACTGTGAATTGTCAGGCAAGAGAGACGCGGTCAGCGGTCTAGGTGTCTAGGACCTGATAATTCGGACAGGTAACACGACTCTTCCATATAGTACCAAACGCAGATCAAAATCTTTAGCAGAGAATCTATGTTCTATCTGTGAACTAATATTTTTGTATTTGCTTTACACGTCACCGTCGCTGGGGTAAGAGAAGAAGGATACGTCACGGAAAGAGATCCATCTTTGTTGGAGGTACCTACAATACCGGCTGGTCAGGAAGAAGCGATCCGGAAGAAAAGGACTTCTTTCAAGCAGCTGCAAGGGACGGAAAAGTACAGCACCAACAAGAAGATGGAGGCTCAGAAAAATGTGAGTATGAACTTCTCCACACTCCAACACTTAGCAAAAAACAGCACTTTTAATCCCATTGTTCCTACTACATAAAAATCTGCTGAGCTGCTGTGGTCCGCTTTACTGGACCAGGCTTACGCTCATGTATCCGGGTTTGTATTAGTAGGAGTGTCTTGAACGAGGCCACCAAACGGCTTCGGATGCCAGCCAAACTGGTTCATACATTTGAGGCTAGCATCTGTAAGCCAAAGGAAGTGGCGCTGGTGTCTCAGTAAACGGAGACAATTCCTCCGGCCGTTCACTGCCAGTGCTGTGCTAGTAATTCGGACCAGGTTTTGGCATTACGGGCACAGCTGGCGGAGAATGTGCAGTCTACTGTTGACCGAGATGCGCAGGTGGCTAGGTTACAGTCACAGTTAGTAGAGCTGCAGAGGCAGAAGGAGGAAATTGAGGCTAAGTTGACTCAGTCTTATACTGAGGTCAAGGTCTTCAAGGAGCAGACTGCCTCTACTAATGTGACGGTAGCCAAATTGAAGGCTCAGGTTGCTGTAAGCTCCCAGATAATGACTGGCATGCAACAGGTCATCACCAAGTTGGTGCCGACCCTTTCTTTTCCTGTAAAGTCAGGGTCGGAATCTCCCAAAACTTTGCCCTATGCAGGACAAAAAGGGGGGAGAGTAGTCTGTGACAGGCAAAATCACCAGACCAAGCCTGTCCAGACTAACAGAGATTTTTCCCTGACTTTGGGGAAAAGTAAGATTGTGAAAAGTGCCTCCCTGAAGATGGAACAATTCAGGGAGCGCGGTTGCAGTGTGGACGGACCTAAGCCACGCCGGGCAAACATCAAATGCTTTGCGTGTGGTGGCTTGGGTCATATAGCGAAGCACTGCAAAACACACAAGACAGAAAGCCCAATCAGGTGCTTCAGGTGTGGGAACAAAGTACACATTGCAAGGAATTGCCCTTGTGCAAGTAATTGCAATGTGTCCAGTGAAGGGATTCAGGTAACAAATTGTGCAGTGGGGTCTAGTCAGCTTGGCCATAAAGGGGTTACCTCTTGGCAGCATCACCAGCTGCTGAGGGGTCAGAGTGGCCAAGCTAGGCTAGGCAACATTTGACACCCCTGTACTATTTGTTACACAGTTTGTTCCCTGTGTATGTCCATGTTGTGTGTTTTTGTTATCTGTTTGTACGATCTTCTTGATGTTGATGGTGGTAGTCCTTGTCTACGAGTGTGTTCCACCATGCTGATTTATGTAGTTGTAAGTCCCGTCTGCTGTTTTTGTTTCATTCTGTGTCCCCTTGGAGTGGAACAGTGGTACACTGTGGATCGAGAATGTATAGGTTCGCGAGCAGATAATTTCACGTGGGAAATCCTGCTGGTCGGGAGAAGGCATAAGGACCTTCTCCATGCAGCACACAAAGGATGATGTGATATTATTCTGGGCAACCAGGGTCTCAGATCGATACGGATGACACTGTTGTGCTCAAGGTTTTCGGTAGGGCTGTGTTGCGCTGGGGACTGGGGCAGACAGACAACATTGGTGTAACGTTGTGCTGCGCACTTAATTCTAGTCCGAGCAGGTAGCACAGCTCTGATAGGGATTGGACGCAGAGTGTTTGGCAGCAGAGTGTGGACTGTGTTCTTGTGTTGTGGGGTCCTGGGGAGCCAGGGCATGACTATGCCATTGGTTCTGCGGGCTTCCACAAGACGGGATCACAGGGGTTAATCAGCCTGGGTACACATGAGTGGACAGGGATACGGTGCCATCAATAACAAGATTGTGCTTTGTCCACAGCACTCCAGTTATCCTAACCTAGTAGGGTGGCCATCCTTATCTGTTGGTGCAGAGGGATGTGTAGCAGAGGACGCGATCCTCTGAAGGTAGGGTGTTCAGACACCAGTGTTGGGATAACGAGGGGTCCTGTGAGATAAAGGGCAACCCAATACCTTTCTCTACCCATGGGTCAAAGGTATTGGGGCTGGGAATTTTTGACATTCAATTGCACTGTGAGGGGGGAAATTCCCCTGGGAGCGCCTGGTATTTTCTTCTGTCATAGGTGTATTTTATATGGAGCGGAAGAAAAACCCAGGAGATGCCACAGAAGAGACCAGCTATTCCCCCTGACACTCTTGTGAGGCTCCAGAGGATCCCACTGGATTTTGGCAATCAAGCGACCTCTGTCTAGGAGTGTTCTAGAAATGGACTGTGCCACAATCCAGCGGGAGCATTATCCCAGGCTCTGGAGGAAGACTTGGAGACGTTCGGGTGGAAGAGCTTATTATCACTTGTTTCACCCAGTAAAACTTCTTCTGGTTCTGCTCATCGTCATCTACATTAGACTGTGTATCGGAGGGTTAAGGGACTTATTGACCAAATACACCAGAACCAGACAGAACTTTACTGAACTAACTGGAGGAGTAGGCTCAGGACATAACGCAAACATTGTTCCTGTAGCCAAATATTGTATGGACACACTGTTTCCTATGAGGTTTCGGGACGTATAACTTGTATTACCCTGAAACCCCATAGCATATTGTACATATATTGATTATGTTTGTTGGTCGATGGTGTACCCATGGACACTCTAGGTACAAATGTGTGATAGCCTACACCCAGGGAAACTCGCCCAACACACTGCAGTGAGTTATTATTTGGCTGTACACATTTGCATCCTATAGTCGTTTCCCATTAACACAGGGGTCTGCGACCCACCTGTGTCTTTGGAGGTGTAGAGATATGCCAGGTTGCATGAGTCTCTATGGGTACACATACATATAATGGAATTTGGTGGTGTTGGGAGGGATGTGACCTGATTTTGTGTGAATGGGGATAAGATTAGGACACGATAGGGACAGGCATCCTTTGTTGCCATTTGCCACCTTGAACCCTGGAACGGTGCAGTTCTTAAGGAAAGGGCTGGATGTGTAGTGTGGCGGAGGTGTTTTCCGCAGTTAGAATTTAGGTACTATGACATGACTGCTTTAAAAGTCTGACCTGCCTTGTAAAGACCTATTAATCTGTCCACGGGAGAACCGCGCTCATCAAGATGGAAACGAAAGTTGTGATTGAAGAAAGTTGGGACTGAGGTTGTGAGGGTGAACCCGCTCCAGATTCCTTGGAGGCGGGCCATACCTGAAGATCGTCAGAACTACCGAGAGACTGTGGGGGTGTGGTCACTCCAAAGTGGGGGTGGCCGACACTGAAAGACTGTTAAAGAAAGGCCAGTTAAAGACTGCGAGGGTGAACCCGCTCCAGATTTGGGGATGATGACACCTGAAGATCGGCAACTACCGAGAGACTGTGGGGGTGTGGTCACTCAAAACTTGGGGAGTGGCCAACACTGGAAGACTATCCAAAAGATGTCAAGAAAGTTCCCGAAGACGGTGTATCCTGTGGACGGAGGAGTAGGTTACGGTGAAGGGCAGGTCGGAGGAAGCTGGATGAGGGATGTCTATGTACCTAAAGATCAGTGTGCAATACAGTTCTTCCTGAACTTCCACCAAGGATGGGGTTGAGGGGGGGGGGCAAATATATCTCAACCAGTTCCCCCAATATATTGTCGTATTATATATAGATCGACAACAGGGGGATTGTTGAGGAAGGGTTGAGACGTATGCATATATATATCCATACATGCATGCAAATTTGTGCGTGCATGTGTGATATATATGCATGCACTGACTGCCACATCAGGATGATGGGCGCAGGTGTGCCCAGCATCTGCGCACATCTGCCCCTCGTGCCCCCAAATAAGTATATATATATATATAGAGGGAAGTGTATCCAATTCCTTATCAACAGTTCATCCCCCATGTTTAGAGTAAAAATTGTGCTGATAGCCTGCAGGATAACAGCTGATTAGTATCTAGTCCTCTTTTGTTCAGGCCCCAAACAATCAGACTCTCTGGCACCGTTTGTCAGGGGGCTTTCTAACCAAAGACATCATAAACCTGTTTTGTACACCTCTGCCCCATGGCTAAACTCTATGCCCTCACTCCCAGCATTTTGGGACTAGGGGGGGGGGGAGGACTCTTGGGATTTGAGGAAGGCACATTATGATGTCACATGCCTGAGGAAGGAGGAGGGGCGCTGCTTTTGGGCTATAATACCCCAAACAGGACAAAGGTGGGGGCTCTTGCAACCAGACTAGAATCAGAGACACATGGGAGAGAGCAGATCCATGATGACCACCTGGAAAAGGCCTACTAACTCTGGAAGGAATAAGTATTTACCTGTGTAGCCCCTATCTACCCCTCACATACCCCCTATATCCAACCCCTTCCCTGCCACCAACACATCCCATTGCTTAGGGATAGAATTGGACAGGTGGGGTGGGCTGCTAATGCCTGTGTGTGTGTGTGTGTGTGTGTGTGTTGTATACAAACCGGATTCCCAAAAAGTTGGGACACTAAACAAATTGTGAATAAAAACTGAATGCAATAATGTGGAGATGGCAAATGTCAATATTTTATTTGTAATAGAACGTAGATGACAGATAAAACGTTTAATCCGAGTAAATGTATCATTTTAAAGGAAAAATACGTTGATTCAAATTTTCACGGTGTTAACAAATCCCCAAAAAGTTGGGACAAGTAGCAATAAGAGGCTGGAAAAAGAAAATTTGAGCATAACAAAGAGCTGGAAGACCAATTAACACTAATTAGGTCAATTGGCAACATGATTGGGCATAAAAAGAGCTTCTCAGAGTGGCAGTGTCTCTCAGAAGCCAAGATGGGTAGAGGATCACCAATTCCCACAATGTTGCGCAAAGACTTTGCATCTATCATCATCAACTGTGCATAACATCATCCGAAGATTCAGAGAATCTGGAACAATCTCTGTGCGTAAGGGTCAAGGCCGTAAAACCATACTGGATGCCCGTGATCTCCGGGCCCTTAAACAACACTGCACCACAAACAGGAATGCTACTGTAAAGGAGATCACAGAATGGGCTCAGGAATACTTCTAGAAACCATTGTCAGTGAACACAATCCACCGTGCCATCCGCCGTTGCCAGCTGAAACTCTACAATGCAAAGAAGAAGCCATTTCTAAGCAAGATCCACAAGCTCAGGTATTTTTACTGGGCCAGGGATCATTTAAAATGGATTGTGGCAAAATGGAAGACTGTTCTGTGGTCAGACGAGTCACGATTCAAAGTTCTTTTTGGAAATCTGGGACGCCATGTCATCCGGACCAAAGAGGACAAGGACAACCCAAGTTGTTATCAACGCTCAGTTCAAAAGCCTGCATCTCTGATGGTATGGGGTTGCATGAGTGCGTGTGGCATGGGCAGCTTGCATGTCTGGAAAGGCACCATCAATGCAGAAAAATATATTCAGGTTCTAGAACAACATATGCTCCCATCCAGACGCCATCTCTTTCAGGTAAGACCCTGCATTTTTCAACAAGATAATGCCAGACCACATTCTGCATCAATCACAACATCATGGCTGCGTAGGAGAAGGATCCGGGTACTGAAATGGCCAGTCTGCAGTCCAGATCTTTCACCTATAGAGAACATGGCACATCATAAAGAGGAAGGTGCAACAGAGAAGGCCCAAGACGATTGAACAGTTAGAGGCCTGTATTAGACAAGAATGGGAGAGCATTCCTATTTCTAAACTTGAGAAACTGGTCTCCTCGGTCCCCAGACGTATGTTGAGTGTTGTAAGAAGAAGGGGAGATGCCACACAGTGGTGAAAATGGCCTTGTCCCAACTTTTTGGGGATTTGTTGACACCATGAAATTCTGATTCAACATATTTTTCCCTTAAAATGGTACATTTTCTCCGTTTAAACTTTTGTTTCGTGATTTATGTTCTATTCTGAATAAAATATTAGAAGTTGGCACCTCCACATCATTGCATTCAGTTTTTATTCACGATTTGTATAGTGTCCCAACTTTTTTGGAATCCGGTTTGTAGTTAGTTTGTGGGTGGAATTTGGGAACCATGTAGTGTAGTTGAGTACTGTATATTTAGTGCTGTATTGTTAGTGTATTGCGTGCTTAGTGTATTAGGTTTTAATAAATACCGTTATATTTGTACCGTTTGTGTAGCGTGTACTTGTTAGCGGTAGCGAGTTAGTAAGACGCATGCAGCTAGCGCAGTGATTAGTGTAAAGTATAGCGAAAGTATTGTGTTATTGTTATATAAAGGTATAAATAGGTCATCACTAGACGGCTCCTCCCATTTATGAATATTAATTATCAATATTTACATAAATTTTGGTAATAATATTCCCCCTTTACATTAACGCCAACTTTTCTTCATATATAACACTGCCGCCTCCTCAGCAGATAGTCCATGTACAAAACACGTGTTGAAAAAATAATCACAAAATGGCGGTATGCATAAGATGGTTGTATAACTGTTCAATCTTGTCATTCAACATAAAATGGTGGATATATTTCTCTCTTCAGTATCTGTACTGTCACTTTAAGTTATTTAAGCACTTTATGATCTCTCTGAGAGGTATATCTGAGGTTAACTAATAGTTCTGCTTGCTCAACTTGGTTTGCAGTTTGCAGTATGCAAATGCTTATGATCTGGTATGAGCAGTTCGTAGTTTGTATGCAATTTGTATGGAATCTGGTTTGTAAGCTTGTAATTTGTATTTGCAATTGAATTTGTATAGTTGCAATTGTAGTTTGGTGGAACTGTAAGTAAACACATATATATCTAGTTCAGTATACAGTTCTAAACACAATACTAGCAATATGTTCATTATATAACTTGTTTTAAATACCTATATTGTTCTCATAAAACAGCTCTCAGTGGAGTGAATGTCTCTTCAGCTCCTGTCTCGCCGGAGCTGGGCGAATTCCGAGACAAGCTGTGTGTGAGGCTGGCCGCAATTGGTGAAAACTCTTGCTGTGTGAGAAGCTGGCTGTGATTGGTCTAGACTTCTGCCCAGCACCAACAAATTAACACTATGCTTTCTGTTTCTGCTGTGTCACTGAGCTTACCGTACATTATAAAATGAATCTTAAAAGGGATATTATCTTTTCTGCTTCTGTGAACACAAAATATAACAGTAATATGACATCCAAAACATGAGGTCACTAAATAATTCAGCTTTTTTCTTAACACATTAACACAGGAACTGTATTAAGGCTATTGGCAGGTCTAGCTGTATACACATATAAGCTATACTAGCAACCTAGGACAGGTACTAGATGGCCAGCTACACACTTTAAAATGTCTACAGCATAAAAGATTGCAGAAAAATCCCAGCCAAAGCTATTGGATAGCCAGACTTCTTTATATTTGGCCTGTCTGCACACAGACTCTGGGGGAAATTTATCAAAATGGTGTAAAGTAGAACTGGCTTAGTTGCACATAGCTACAAATCAAATTTCACCTTTCATTTTCCAAAAGCTGTGAAAAATGAATCTGGTGGAATCTGATTGGTTGCTATAGGCAACTAAGCCAGTTCAACTTTACACCAGTTTGTACCCCCCCCCCCCCATCTGTCTATGGCTAGGTCTACATGACGACATTTGTCACGCGACATTTTGTTGCACCAATGTCGCGCTACAATTTTTATAATGGCAGTCTATGGTGTAGCACTGCAATATGCGACATGCTGCGACTGCGACGCGACAGTCACAGAAAATCCATTCTTAGTTGCTTAGTGGTGCAACAAAATGTCGCGCGACAACTGTTGCGCCCTATCTGTCACGGAACACCCTCTTGATTTCATTTGGGAAGTTGCAGGTGACTATGTTCCTGATGCTGCCTGCCTGCACAGTCGAGTGTCAAAATGGCTGCCTGGAAAGATCCAGCTCAACTTTCTGACACTTCCACATGGCAAATATGCCCAGCAATGCAGTGTATCTGCCTGTCATTGTCTAACTAGGTTTGTTTGCTGTTCAGAATTGTAAGAAAGCTATTTAAACAAGGCATGTAGAAGATCTTGGAAATGTAGTTATATAAAATTAATTTAATTGGAATTTACGGTAAATTAATGTATATACTTTTAAACAAATAAATATCTACTTCTTCAGACGTTGTTGGTTTGGAAACTGGTATGTTTTACGGATTGTGTCAGGATGCGTTCAGGGTGCGTTCAGTGAAGCTCGCACCATTTTGCTAGCAAGTTCAGTCAGTTTTGTCTGCAACGGCGTTCAGTGTTTCAGTTTTTCCCTCGCCGCTGCAATCAGTTTTGATGCGTTTTTCACGCGCATGAAAAAAAACTGAAGGTTTACAAACAACATCTCATAGCATCCATTATCATAAACTGAAGCCCTATTCACTTCAATGGGGCCAGGACTGCGTGAAAAACGCTGACTATAGAACATGCTGCAATTCTCAAGCAACGCAGACCTAATGCATGAGCGAATTATTGGTGACACTTCCGGGCCCTAGCAACTATCCTTCCCCTGTAATACCTCCATCCTTTACCTTTTAACCTGCCCCTTACCAATAATACACAGAGACTTGAGTCGGATTTAAATCTGCCACAGCAGCCGTTATTTATTAAACAAAAAATACAAATATGTTAACAATGAATTACCCCAGACGAGGGAGGCCCTAGAAGCCCCAACATGTATACATCCAGAACAACCACCAACAGGACAATCTACCTTGCCGCCAGCCGTAAACACCCAGCTCGGAGCCACCAACTGATGGATGCCTCACCGATTAACCGAGTGCCCAATCCTGAGAGTCCAGCCCCACCATTGAGGCCCTCTCATTCTCAAGCACCAACCCATTCCACCAGCTCCGAGGACCTCCCCCCGCCAACAACGTACAACTTGACCACTCACACCTTATGATTGCGCGTTCCTCCACATCTCCAAAGCCCTCTCGATTCCACCCTGTATTCCCAGTGACCACAGATCAATCCCAACTGCATTAAGGTGAATGCCAGCCGCCCTCCAAAACCGGCCAAGGCCCGACTGAAGATCCACATGCCTAACCGCCACCGCCCCACTCTTAGCCACAAACCATCCAATCGCCCTGTTTATCTTAATGCGAGCCCTGTTCACCCCTTTAAAAGACCGTGCCTCCTGCCACGTTTTCCTAGGCACAATATCCGACCATACAGTTATCATTTTCGGGACCAATGACCAAAGCCGTAAGAGATCAAATTTGATATCCCTGATCAATTCTCTTGCCGGTCTAACCCCCAAATCATTGCCCCCAACATGGAGCACTAAAATTTCCGGAGCCCCCCTAACAAAACAGCCCACTGCCCCACAACATACCTCTAGATCCTAGCCACTTCACAACCGCGACATCCCTGCCAAACTCCAATTGACTTCCGTTTTCTCAAACATCCGCCCTCAACACCCCCCAGAAAACGAATGAGGAGCCTGCAATAAAATGCAAACAAAAGAAACACATTACTATTAAAGTCACCAACACTCCTTACAAACTACCCAAACGCACATATGACCAGAACCTGATAGATTCTCAACGCCCTATCCTTTTAATAACTTCGTCACTTAACCCCAACCTAGCCGCTTCAGTTGCTGCCCCAATCCTGAAGGAGTGACCTGTGAAATCGGCTGGGTCCACGGCCCTACCAGACATTTTTTAAACACCGCCACAAATTGAAATCTGGAAAGAAATGATCCATCACGTTGCCTCAGCAGCGGGCCACCATAAAAAAACACCCCTTCCCTATACACCCGCAAACATCTGACTGGACACAACAAGCACTCTGGGACTGAAAAAAGAGTAACATACCACCCCTCATCCTCCATATCCTTTTTTGACATCTGCAGCTAGACCACCACCCTGTCCTGGAGCAAATCCACATCCTCCCCACACAAACCCCCCGCAACCCGGACGCTCCTAGACACCAATTCCCCCAAATGGAAAGCCCCAAAGAAAGCTAAAGAAAAAGCCAACTGAAACAAGCTAACCTCCCCAACGGAACTACAAACTATCCACCACCTCGCCCATTCTACCATTAAAATCCCTAAAAAAAACAGACCAAACCTCCAAATCCCTTTTTAACTCCCGCCACAACCTAATGAAATGATGTGGTGCAACCACCCCCGCCGTAGCCGCCGCTAACTGATGACAAAACACTCGGACAATAGGCATGATCCTACATGCGAAGTTCAACTTCCCTAAAAGAGACTGCAGATCCCGCAACCGAACATTCGCCGACTGTCTCGCCCTCTCGACTCCCGCCCGCAAATCAATCACTTTATCCTCCGGAAGCCGACATTCCATCCTTTTTGTATCAATTACAATTCCCAAAAAACGTAATTCCGTCGCCGGGCCAACCGTCTTATCCACAACTAACGGCACCCCATACTTCGCAAAAACCGACTGCAACGTAGCCAACAAAAGAGAACAAACCCGCGAGCCTGCCGGTCCCAAACACAAAAAATCATCCAAGTAATGGATAATGGATGAACACCCTGCCACATCCACCACCACCCATTCCAAGAATGAACTAAATGCCTCAAAGTACGCGCATGACACGGAACAACCCATAGGCAAACATCTGTCCACAAAATACCCCCCATCCCAAAAACAACCTAACAGATGTCAACTATCCGGGTGGACCGGGAGTAACCGAAAACCCGCCTCAATGTCTACCTTAGCCAACAAGGTCCCAGGCCCCAGCTTCTTAACCCATGCCACAGCCACGTCAAATGACGTATAGACCACCGAACAAATATCTGTATCAATACCATGATTGACCGACGCCCCCTTCGGAAAAGACAAGTGGTGTATAAGCCTAATCTTGTTCGGCTCTTTTTTAGGCACAAGCCCCAGCGGCAACACCCTCAAGCCAGCTAACGGCACTCCCACAAATGGCCCATCCATCCTGCCCAAGGCAACCTCCTTTGCCAACTTTTCAGAGACTATCTCCGGAAACTCCAAAGCCGATCGCAAATTTCTTTGCGGTACGACAACAGGCAATGGGTTCAACGGAATATGAAACCCCTCCAAAAACCTGCGTTTTAACAATTCCGCCGCCTCCTGTCTACCTATTTAAGTACTACTCCATCCTTTCCACCCGAACCGGAGTCCGACCCTTTTGCAGCCGAGTCTGACCCCCTGAGTTTACCTGCCTCTGAAGCACCGATTAGCCCCGTGGGTACCCCCGCAAGTTGTGCACTCATGCTTGAACTTGCATTTTGCGCCAAACCTGCAGCTCCCTTCATTAAAGAGGAAACACAAACCTCTTGCTGACCCTGCAGACACCGTAGACTGTCCTGGTGCCCCTCCCGCATCTCCCTGAAAGGACTGCCCTTGCCGCCCCGGTGCAGTCACCCGCAACCATAAACTGATATCTTTATGTTCCCACTGAATATTAGGCCTAACCGCCTTCCCCTGTCTGAATTGCTAGTCGTACCTAAGCCACCCGGCACCACCATATACCCTGTATGCCTCCCCAATCGCATCCAGATAGCAAAACAAGGCAGAGCAACACTCAGGCGTCTTTTCCCAAATGACACTTGCCAAGATCGATTCAATTGGCAAACGTACGCGGTATGAGTCTATGCCGACGCTTTTCATCCTCTTCCTTTTTTTCCCCCTCACCCCCTCGTTCCCCATCCAGATTAAACCGCTCCAGGGGAAGAAGCAAAAAAAAAATTCAACATACTCCGCCCGCCATATCCGCTAACGAACATCCTGCTTTAAGTGCGCCCCCAACGGCCCCTCAAAACACACATACACCTCACCCTTCGCCGCATCGCTAACCTATAGGCCTCTCTTCCCCACCTGCGTCTGAACCGACACCGATCCTACCCCCCGAGACTGCGCGTCCCCAGACGCCCCCCCTAAACCCCCACCGACCCCCCCCCCATGCCTGTAACGGAGACGAACCTGCCACCCCCCAAACCTGAAACCCATCCCAAACTCGTCAAAAACCCAAACCCCCCACTATTTCCCTGTGACCTCCCCCAGCCGCCCCACCCCCCAGGCTACTAATCACATTCTGCAAAGCACCCCACATGTTCTCACCTGGATACCTAGGCGCTGTGAACCCATCATGACTTCAGACGAACGGACCTCACAGACGTCTCCACGGATGTTCCCGCTGTGCTGGACCTGCACGACGTTTGCACCCCAGCAGCATCCATGCTGGGTGCACTCTCAAGCTCCTCAGCCCTCACAGAATCCTCCTGCAGACCCAGGCCAGAAGACACCTGCCCGTGATCCCTTGGAGCCCTGCGCCCTCTAGTGGCCACTACCGGCATAGGCTCCTCCTGCTGCACACTCTCCCACACTGAGCGGATGTTCCTGCCACTAGGGGGAGCAAGGAACCCACCGACCCAGCTCCGGATCCCACGCTGACTGCAGGTGAAGGCAGGGAAGATGTGGCCCTGCCTCCTTCTGGGCTCCGCTGCGTACCCTAATTCCTCCCACTTCTAGAGGACGGGGAAAAGATGCTCCCACCATCCCCTGCATGTGGAGGGTCCCTAGAGAGGCTCCTGCGCCACGCCCTGGTGGGCACATGGCGACGGGCCAGCTATACCCGCCGCCTCCCCCTGAAGCACACCAGCCAGCTGCTCCAGTAACCACTCCGGTCCACGGGCCTCCCCTGCCGCCCGCAACCGCTCCAAAATCTCCTCCACTGCCTGCATGGTAGGTGCCTCTCCGCTTTTACAACTAACTCTAAAATGGCCACCGGACTACACCCCCCTTAAATAACATCCCCCCTAACTCCATCCTTACTATCCCACCCCTCCGCTTCCCGCCTCACATTAACCCTACCTCTACCAGGCCCCTGGCACCAAATTAGTCATGTAGGCCTACCCTTAGGGTAAACCTCTAGTCCGGCCTTACTTGAAAAAACTCATGTACACAGACCCATTTAAATGGGTCAGTATTCAATACAGGTACCATGTGTTCACTTCACGCATTGCACCCATGTGGAAAACTCGCTCATGTGAAAGGGGCGCATATGCGCTGCTGCATATCACTTAGGCTACTTTCACACTGTTGTTTCTAGGTCCGCCTGTTACATCCGTTTCAAGGCTCTCACAAGCTGCCCCAAAGGCATCAGTTTGGCCCCAATGCATTCTGAATGGATCCCCATGAAAGTCAATGGGGACAGATCCATTTACATTGACACAAATATGGTGCAATTGTAAATGGATCCGTCCCCCATTGACTTTCAATGTAAAAAGTCAGGACGGATCTGTTTGACTTCACTTAGACTTAGACTTTTTTTGACTAAGTGTATGCAGACGGATCCGTACTGAATGGATACCATTGTTTGCATTTATAGGTGTGGATCAGTCTGTGCAGATACCAGACGGATCCGCACCTAAGGCAGGTGTGAAAGTAGACTAACCTAAACTGTATTGAGTACAAGACCACTGAGGTCAGCAACTGGCTGCGACAGTCATGTGCTGTGTATGGCTGTGTAAACACAGACTGGAGATTGGGACCAGAGCAGCAGTGTTGGAAACAGCAATGGGTTAAATTACAGTAGCTTGCAAAAGTTTGGGCACCCCTAGTCAAAATTAGTGTTACTGTGAACAGTTAAGCAAGTTGAAGATGAAATTATCTCCAAAATCATGAAGTTAAAGATGAAACACACTTTTCAACATTTTAAGCAATATCAGTATATTATTAAAATATTAAATTTGCAGTACAGGTGCGGACCCATTCAATTTTTTATGGGGCCGGAATGTGCTGTCCACATCTGCATTTGCAGACCCGCAAAATAATAGAACATGTCCTCTTCTTGTCCGCAATTGCGTACAAGAAAACAACATTGCTTACCGGTAATTGGTTTTCTCGATACCCATGACGGCACCCTATGCGACCAGGGACCTCCCATCCGAGAAAGAGAGAAAAAAGAAAAGAAAAAAGAAAGAAAAAAAGGAATCCAATACGGTACATTAGGGAACTTCCCTAAGAACTTTACCAAGCAGTAGAAGGCTACTCTATATTAAACCTAGTAAAATGTAAATATAATTATATATATATATATATATATATATACACAGTACAGACCAAAAGTTTGGACACACCTTCTCATTCAAAGAGTTTTCTTTATTTTCATGACTATGAAAATTGTAGATTCACACTGAAGGCATCAAAACTATGAATTAACACATACGGAATTATATACATAACAAAAAAATGTGAAACAACTGAAAATATGTCACATTCTAGGTTCTTCAAAGTAGCCACCTTTTGTTTTGATTACTGCTTTGCACACTCTTGGCATTTTCTTGATGAGCTTCAAGAGGTAGTCAACTGAAATGGTTTTCACTTCACAGGTGTGCCCTGTCAGGTTTAATAAGTGTGATTTCTTGCCTTATAAATGGGGTTGGGACCATCAGTTGTGTTGTGGAAAAGTCAGGTGGATACACAGCTGATAGTCCTACTGAATAGACTGTTAGAATTTGTATTATGGCAAGAAAAAAGCAGCTAAGTAAAGAAAAACTAGTGGCCAACATTACTTTAAGAAATGAAGGTCAGTCAGTCTGAAAAATTGCGAAAACTTTGAAAGTGTCCCCAAGTGCAGTCACAAAAACCATCAAGCGCTACAAAGAAACTGGCTCACATGCGGACTGCCCCAGGAAAGGAAGACCAAGAGTCACCTCTACTGCGGGAGGATAAGTTCATCCGAGTCACCAGCCTCAGAAATCGCAGGTTAACAGCAGCTCAGATTAGAGATCAGGTCAATGCCACACAGAGTTCTAACAGCAGACACATCTCTAGAACAACTGTTAAGAGGAGACTGTGTGAATCAGGCCTTCGTGGTAGAATATCTGCTAGGAAACCACTGCTAAGGACAGGCAACAAGCAGAAGAGACTTGTTTGGGCTAAAGAACACAAGGAATGGACATTAGACCAGTGGAAATCTGTGCTTTGGTCTGATGAGTCCAAATTTGAGATCTTTGGTTCCAACCACCGTGTCTTTGTGGGATGCAGAAAAGGTGAACGGATGGACTCTACATGCCTGGTTCCCACCGTCAAGCATGGAGGAGGAGGTGTGATGGTGTGGGGGTGCTTTGCTGGCGACACTGTTGGGGATTTAACTGAGCCAGCATGGCTACCTCAGCATCTTGCAGCGGCATGCTATTCCATCTGGTTTGCGTTTAGTTGGACCATCATTTATTTTCCAACAGGACAATGACCCCAAACACACCTCCAGGCTGTGTAAAGGCTATTTGACCATGAAGGAGAGTGATGGGGTGCTGTGCCAGATGACCTGGCCTCCACCGTCACCGGACCTGAACCCAATCGAGATGGTTTGGGGTGAGCTGGACCACAGAGTGAAGGCAAAAGGCCAACAAGTGCTAAGCATCTCTGGGAACTCCTTCAAGACTGTTGGAAGACCATTTCAGGTGACTACCTCTTGAAGCTTCATCAAGAGAATGCCAAGAGTGTGCAAACCAGTAATCAAAGCAAAAGGTGGCTACTTTGAAGAACCTAGAATATGACATATTTTCTGTTGTTTCACACTTTTTTGTTATGTATATAATTCCACATGTGATAATTCATAGTTTTGATGCCTTCAGTGTGAATCTACAATTTTCATAGTCATGAAAATAAAGAAAACTCTTTGAATGAGAAGGTGTGTCCAAACCTTTGGTCTGTACTGTATATATATATATATATATATATATATATATATCATACACACACACACACACATATATATACATACATATACATGCACACATACATACACACACACATATATATATACTTTTTTTGGGCGGTGGAGAAAAACAATTACCGGTAAGCAATGTTGTTTTCCCCTCACCCATGACGGCACCCCATGCGAGATAGACTATTAATGAGGAAATTAGGGTGGGACCACCGCCTGAAGCACCTTCCTACCAAAGGTGGTATCTGTGTGAAGTTGGAGCCTGTAATGCTTTAAGAAAGTATGTGGGGAACTCCACGTTGCTGCTCTACAAATTTGAGCCAGAGAGGCATCCGCCTTCTCAGCCCCGACGTAGCCACCGTTCGGTTGGCGTGAGCTCCAAACCCTGAAGGAGGAGAGAGACCCTGTGCTAGGTAGGCCTTGGAAATGGCCCGTTTGACCCATCTAGCAATGACTGTCCCTTATTCTCAACCCAAAACTGAATAAGGTTTTCTTCTAACCTCCAGGCCGAAGTAGACTCCAAATAAGTTAACATACATCTTTTAACATCAAGACAATGATACTCCCTTTCTAAATCATTGGAAGGATTTGTGCAAAAGGATGGAAGGATAACATCCTGACTTCTGTGGAAGTCCGTAACCACTTTTGGCTGAAAGGACGGGAGTAGCCTGATGATAAAGTTGTCATTAGAGTTGAGCGAACACCTGGATGTTCGGGTTCGAGAAGTTCGGCCGAACTTCCCGGAAATGTTCGGGATCCGAACCCGACCCGAACTTCGTCCCGAACCCGAACCCCATTGAAGTCAATGGGGACCCGAACTTTTCGGCACTAAAAAGGCTGAAAACAGCCCAGGAAAGGGCTAGAGGGCTGCAAAAGGCAGCAAAATGTAGATAAATCCCCTGCAAACAAATGTGGATAGGGAAATGAATAAAAATTAAAATTAAATAAATAAAAATTAACCAATATCAATTGGAGAGGGGTCCCATAGCAGAGAATCTGGCTTCATGTCAGCAGAGAATCAGGCTTCACGTCACCCAACACTGGAACAGTCCATTGTCAGATATTTAGGCCCCGGCACTCAGGCAGAGGAGAGAGGTCCCATAACAGAGAATCTGGCTTCATATCAGCAGAGAATCAGTCTTCATGTCATAGCAGAGAATCATGCTTCACGTCACCCATCACTGTAACAGTCCACTGTCAGATATTTAGGCCCCACCCAGGCAGAGGAGAGAGGTCCCATAACAGAGATTCAGGCTTCATGTCAACAGAGAATCAGTCTTTATGTCATAGCAGAGAATCATGCTTCACGTAACCCACCACTGTAACAGTCCATTCTCAGATATTTAGGCCCAGGCACCCAAGCAGAGGAGAGAGGTCCCATAACAGAGAATCTGGCTTCATGTCAGCAGAGAATCAGTCTTCATGTCATAGCAGAGAATCAGGCTTCACGTCACCCAACACTGGAACAGTCCATTGTCAGATATTTAGGCCCCAGGACCCAGGCAGAGGAGAGAGGTCCCATAACAGAGATTCAGGCTTCATGTCAGCAGAGAATCAGTCTTCATGTCATAGCAGAGAATCATGCTTCACGTCACCCAACACTGGAACAGTCCATTGTCAAATATTTAGGCCCAGCACCCAGACAGAGGAGAGAGGTCCCATAACAGAGATTCAGGCTTCATGTCATAGCAGAGAATCATGCTTCATGTCACCCAAAACTGGAACAGTCCATTGTCATATATTTAGGCCCCGGCACCCAGACAGAGGAGAGAGGTCCCATAACAGAGATTCAGGCTACATGTCAGCAGAGAATCAGTCTTCATGTCATAGCAGAGAATCATGCATCACGTCACCCAACACTGGAAAAGGTCACTGTCAGATATTCTTAGGCCCCGGCAGGTTCATTCAACTTTTGGTTGCCCGCAATATAATGGTAAAATGAAAATAAAAATAGGATGGACAGGGGATGGACAGGTCCTGTGGGATCCATGCCTGGTTCATTTTTATGAACATCAGCTTGTCCACATTTGCTGTAGACAGGCGGCTGCGTTTGTCTTTAATGACGCCCCCTGCCGTGCTGAATACACGTTCAGACAAAATGCTGGCCGCCGGGCAGGCCAGCACCTCCAAAGGCATAAAAGGCTAGCTCTGGCAAGGTGGACAATTTGGAGACCCAGAAGTTGAATGGGGCCAAACCATCAGTCAGTACGTGGAGGGGTGTGCACACGTACTGTTCCACCATGTTAGTGAAATGTTGCCTCCTGCTAACACGTTCCGTATCAGGTGGTCGTGCAGTTAGCTGTGGCGTGTTGACAAAACTTTTCCACATCTCTGCCATGCTAACCCTGCCCTCAGAGGAGCTGGCCGTGACACAGCTGCCTTGGCGACCTCTTGCTCCTCCTCTGCCTTCGCCTTGGGCTTCCACTTGTTCCCCTGTGCCATTTGGGAATGCTCTCAGTAGCACGTCTACCAATGTGCGCTTGTACTCGCGCATCTTCCTATTACGCTCCAGTGCAGGAAGTAAGGTGGGCACATTGTCTTTGTACCGGGGATCCAGCAGGGTGGGAACCCAGTAGTCCGCACACGTTAAAATGTGGGCAACTCTGCTGTCGTTGCACATGCACTGCAGCATGTAGTCGCTCATGTGTGCCAGGCTGCCCAGAGGTAAGGACAAGCTGTCCTCTGTGGGAGGCGTATCGTCATCGTCCTGCATTTCCCCCCAGCCACGCACCAGTGATGGGCCCGAGCTGCGTTGGGTGCCACCCCGCTGTGAACATGCTTCATCCTCATCCTCCTCCACCTCCTCCTTATCCTCATCCTCATCCTCCTCGTCCTCCAGTAGTGGGCCCTGGCTGGCCACATTTGTACCTGGCCTCTGCTGTTGCAAAAAACCTCCCTCTGAGTCACTTCGAAGAGACTGGCCTGAAAGTGCTAAAAATGACCTCTCTTCCTCCTCCTCCTCCTCCTGGGCCACCTCCTCTTCCATCATCGCCCTAAGTGTTTTCTCAAGGAAACATAGAAGTGGTATTGTAACGCTGATAACAGCGTCATCGCCACTGGCCATGTTGGTGGAGTACTCGAAACAGCGCAACAGGGCACACAGGTCTAGCATTGAGGCCCAGTCATTGGTGGTGAAATGGTGCTGTTCCGCAGTGCGACTGACCGGTGCGTGCTGCAGCTGAAACTCCACTATGGCCTGCTGCTGCTCACACAGTCTGTCCAGCATGTGCAAGGTGGAGTTCCACCTGGTGGGCACGTCGCATATGAGGCGGTAAGCGGGAAGGCCGAAGTTACTCTGTAGCGCAGACAGGCAAGCAGCGGCAGGATGTGAACGCCGGAAGCGACAGACGGCCCGCACTTCATGCAGCAGCTCTGACATGTCGGGGTAGTTGTGAATGAACTTCTGCACCACCAAATTCAGCACATGCGCCAGGTAAGGGATGTGCGTCAAACCGGCTAGTCCCAGAGCTGCAACGAGATTTCGCCCATTATCGCACACCACCAGGCCGGGCTTGAGGCTCACCGGCAGCAACCACTTGTCGGTCTGTTGTTCTATACCCCGCCACAACTCCTGTGCGGTGTGGGGCCTGCGGTTTCAGAATGACCTGCTGACGTTTACCCCGGGCTGTGATGAAGTTGGTGGTGAAGGTGTGTGGCTGACTGGATGAGCAGGTGGAAGAAGAGTAGGAGGAGGCAACAGGAGGCAAAGAATGTTGCCCTGCGATCCTTGGCGGCGGAAGGACGTGCGCCAAACAGCTCTCCGCCTGGGGCCCAGCCACCACTACATTTACCCTGTGTGCAGTTAGGGAGATATAGCGTCCCTGTCCGTGCTTACTGGTCCACGTATCTGCGGTTAGGTGGACTTTGCCACAGATGGCGTTGCGCAGTAAACACTTGATTTTATCGGCTACTTGGTTGTGCAGGGAAGGCACGGCTCTCTTGGAGAAGTAGTGGCGGCTGGGAACAACATACTGTGGGACAGCAAGCGACATGAGCTGTTTGAAGCTGTCTGTGTCCACCAGCCTGAAAGACAGCATTTCATAGGCCAGTAGTTTAGAAATGCTGGTATTCAGGGCCAGGGATCGAGGGTGGCTAGGTGGGAATTTACGCTTTCTCTCAAATGTTTGTGAGATGGAGAGCTGAACGCTGCCGTGTGACATGGTTGAGATGCTTGGTAACGGAGGTGGTGGTGTTGGTGGTACATCCCCTGTTTGCTGGGCGGCAGGTGCCAACGTTCCTCCAGAGGCGGAGGAAGAGGCCGAGGCGGCAGCAGCAGAAGAGGCCGAGGCGGCAGCAGCAGAAGAGATAGCAGGGGGAGCCTGAGTGACTTCCTTTTTTTTAAGGTGTTTACTCCACTGCAGTTCATGCTTTGCATGCAGGTGCCTGATCATACAGGTTGTGCTAAGGTTCAGAACGTTAATGCCTTGCTTCAGGCTCTGATAGCACAGCGTGTAAACCACTCGGGTCTTGTCGTCAGCACATTGTTTGAAGAAGTGCCATGCCAGGGAACTCCTTGAAGCTGCCTTTGGGGTGCTCGGTCCCAGATGGCGGCGGTCAGTAGAAGGCGGAGTCTCTTGGCGGCGGGTGTTCTGCTTTTGCCCACTGCTCCCTCTTTTGCTACGCTGTTGGCTCGGTCTCACCACTGCCTCTTCCTCCGAACTGTGAAAGTCAGTGGCACGACCTTCATTCCATGTGGGGTCTAGGACCTCATCGTCCCCTGCATCGTCTTCCACCCAGTCTTCCTCCCTGACCTCCTGTTCAGTCTGCACACTGCAGAAAGAAGCAGCAGTTGGCACCTGTGTTTCGTCATCATCAGAGTCGTGCTGAGGTGGTATTCCCACGTCCTCATCATCAGGAAACATAAGTGGTTGTGCGTCAGTGCATTCTATGTCTTCCACCGCTGGGGAAGGGCTAGGTGGATGCCCTTGGGAAACCCTGCCAGCAGAGTCTTCAAACAGCATAAGAGACTGCTGCATAACTTGAGGCTCAGACAGTTTCCCTGATATGCATGGGGGTGATGTGACAGACTGATGGGGTTGGTTTTCAGGCGCCATCTGTGCGCTTTCTGCAGAAGACTGGGTGGGAGATAATGTGAACGTGCTGGATCCACTGTCGGCCACCCAATTGACTAATGCCTGTACCTGCTCAGGCCTTACCATCCTTAGAACGGCATTGGGCCCCACCAAATATCGCTGTAAATTCTGGCGGCTACTGGGACCTGAGGTAGTTGGTACACTAGGACGTGTGGCTGTGGCAGAACGGCCACGTCCTCTCCCAGCACCAGAGGGTCCACTACCATCACGACCATGTCCGCGTCTCTTACTAGATGTTTTCCTCATTGTTACCGTTCACCACAATAAGAAAAAAATTATTTGGCCCAATGTATTAAATTCAAATTCAGGCCTTTTTTTACAGACACCTAACACTATCTGGCTATCTATTTAGGTACCGTATTATACTAATACCGGCACAGCAGTAACGACAGATTTAGCTGAATATAAATTTTAGGCCTAGTATTTAGGCGCTGGATGACAGGTATACCTTTACGGACAGAATTAGACTTGGAAATGCACGGTAGCGTGTGAAGTTATTGAGAATGACCCTATCCGCACCTTCAATCTAATATACCCTTTTATGGATAGATGTAAAGTAGGCCTGATACAGCATAAACCACTGATTTAGGGAATTGCTAAGTTGGGAATTGTATTTCAACCCAGAACAAAAACTGTGCTTTGACGGACACTAAATAACTTGACCAGCTACAGCAATAACCACAGATTTAGCTGAATATAAATTTGAGGTCTATTATTTAGGCGCTGGGTGACAGGTATACGTTTACGGACAGAATTAGACTTTGGAAATGCACGGTAGCGTGTGTGTGAAGTTATTGAGAATGACCCTATCCGCACCTTCAATCTAATATACCCTTTTATGGGTAGATTTAAAGTAGGCCTGATACTGCAGAATCCACTGATTTAGAGAATTGATAAGTTGGGAATTGTATTTCAACCCAGAACAAAAACTGTGCTTTGGCGGACACTAAATGAATTGACCAGCCTCAGCAATAAACACAGATTTAGCTGAATATAAATTTGAGGCCTATTATTTAGGCGCTGGGTGACAGGTATACGTTTACGGACAGAATTAGACTTGGAAATGCACGGTAGCATGTGTGTGAAGTTATTGAGAATGACCCTATCCGCACCTTCAATCTAATATACCCTTTTATGGATAGATTTAAAGTAGGCATGATACAGCAGAAACCACAGATTTAGGGAATTGCTAAATTGGGAATTGTATTTCAACCCAAAACAAAAACTGTGCTTTGTCGGACACTAAATGAATTGACCAGCCTCAGCAATAAACACAGATTTAGCTGAATATAAATTTGAGGCCTATTATTTAGGCGCTGGGTGACAGGTATACGTTTACGGACAGAATTAGACTTGGAAATGCACAGTAGCGTGTGTGTGTGAAGTTATTGAGAATGACCCTATGTGCACCTTCAATCTAATATACCCTTTTATGGATAGATTTAAAGTAGGCCTGATACAGCAGAAACCACTGATTTAGGGAATTGCTAAGTTGGGAATTGTATTTCAACCCAGAACAAAAACAGTGCTTTGGCGGACACTAAATGAATTGACCAGCCTCAGCTATAAACACAGATTTAGCTGAATATAAATTTTAGGACTATTATTTAGGCGCTGGGTGACAGGTATACGTTTAGGAACAGAATTAAACTTGGAAATGCACGGTAGCGTGTGAAGTTATTGAGGATGACACTATCCGCACCTTCAATCTAATATACCCTTTTATGGATAGATTTAAAGTAGGCCTGATACAGCAGAAACCACTGATTTAGGGAATTGCTAAGTTGGGAATTGTATTTCAACCCAGAACAAAAATATATCCTTTGCCAGACAGCAGACAGTATTACAATTGGCTGGCCACAGCTGAAGATTTAGGGTACTGCTATTTTGGCAATTGTATTTCACCCCTCAATAAAATAGAAAGCACAGCCAAGCCCCTGATGTAGGATATAGCAAAAAAATAACCACACTATTGATGGTTAAATGGACTTGGTGGCAGCTTGTGCTGGCGCACCACAAGACACAAAATGGCCGCCGATCACCACAGAAAAAAGTGACTGAAAAACTCTCTGGGCAGCCTAAAAACAGTGAGCAATTAAATAGCAGCAGTTCAATGATCCACAGCTGTAGATCGATCACTGAATTAAGTGTTTTTGAGTAGTTAATCACTGCCTAATCTCGCCCTAACAGTCGCAGCTGCAACCTCTCCCTACACTGATCAGAGCAGAGTGACATGCGGCACTACGTGACTCCAGCTTGAATAGAGGCTGGGTCACATGCTGCACTGGCCAATCACAGCCATGTCAATAGTAGGCATGGCTGTGACGGCCTCTTGGGGCAAGTAGTATAATGCTTGTTGATTGGCTGCTTTGCAGCCTTTCAAAAAGCGCCAAGAAAGCGACGAACACCGAACCCGGACTTTTACGAAAATGTAAAACTATACAGTTCGGGTTCGCTCATCCCTACTTGTCATCTAAGATCTGGGTATACGGAGGAAAAGCCAAGAAGGATTGTATCTCTGAAATCCTTCTAGCCGATGTAATGGCCAGTAAAAAGGACATTTTAAAAGGAGAGCATGTCTATGGGAATCTCTGACAGAGGTTCAAAAGGTTTCTGTGACAGGGCCGTCAAGACCGTGTTTAAGTCCCAAGGAGGGGACAAAGGTCTCATCGAAGGGCGGATCCTGGAGGCCGCTGATAGAAACCTTTTTACCCAAGGATGAAGGGCCAACTGTACATCGAAAAAGTAACTCAAAGCCGCCACCTGAACTCTCAGGGTGGAAGCCTTAAGCCCCTTGTCCAGACCAGCTTGTAGAAAGTCTAGGACTCTTGAAACATTTGGAGGAGAGAAAGGGTAAGGACTGATATCTAAGAAAGAGGAGAAGACTTCCCAGATCTTATTGTATTTCCTAGTCGTAGTAGATTTTTTACTTCCTAAAATGGTGGTAATTACCGACTGGGAAAGGCCCCAACCTAACCATATCCCCTTTTCAGTCTCCACACTGCCAGGTGCAATATTTTTTGATTGGGATGCAGAATCGGGCCTTGATACAATAGATCCTCCCGGGGAGGCAAAATCCAGGGGGGGGGGGGGGGGGCTATAAGTTTAGCAGGTTGGAGTACCAGGATCTTTTCAACCATACTGGGGCAATCAGGGTAATTATCGCTTTCTCCTTCTGGACTTTCTTTAGGACCTGCAGAATTAGGGAAAAAGGAGGGAAGGCATAACCTTCCTCCTGAGACCAATTCTGTGCCAATCCGTCTAGGGCTGTTGGATTGTCCGAACGGTTCAGGGAGATGAATCTCTCTACTTTTTTGTTCTTCCTGGAGGAAAAGAGGTCTACCGTGGGGAGGCCAAATTTTTGAGCAAACTGGGAGAATACCTCTGGGTTAAGACACCAATCTCCCTGTTTTAGCTGGACGCGGCCCAGAAAATTGGCCACTATGTTCTCCTTCCCTTTTATGTGGACTGCCGACAGGGCCAGATGTTTCTGTTCTGCCAGCTGGAAAATCTGCTGACAAAGTTTTGCCAGAGAGGGTACCCTCGTTCCACCTTGATGGTTGACATATGTGACTGTTGTTGAGTTGTCCGAGTATAGAATTATTTTCTTGTGGGATATGCCCAGAACTACTGATTTTAACGCCATTTCCACTGCCTTTAGCTCTTTGAAGTTTGAGGTGGCTTTCCTGGTGTTCAAATCCCACCTCCCCTGCCAGCCTTTGTTCTTGGAGAAAGCCCCCCACCCCCATGGGCTGGCATCCGTAGTTATTAGTATCAGATCTTGAAAAGACCAGGGTACCCCTGCTGAAAGATTCTCTGGCACCGTCCACCAAAGGAGAGACATCCTTGCTTCCGAGGATAAATGGAAAGTCCGATCTAATATACTGTTTGCAACCGTCACATTGATGAAGGATGCAGGACTGTAGTTTCCTCGTATGGGCCTGCGCATATGGGACCGCCGGAATTGTTGCTGTAAGGTGGCCCAGTACTGCCATCGCCTTTCTGAAAGAGCAGAGGTAAGACCTAAAGAGATCCCAAACGTGTTCCCTGATGGAAATTATCTTGGTAGATGGAAGGAATGTTTTTTCTACCCGGGAATCTAATAGGATGCCTAAAAACACACAGGTCTGAGATGGTGACAGGCAAAACTTACATTTATTTTCCAGCCCAGGTTCTTTAACAGGGAGCAGGAAACACTGATGTTTTGCTTTAATTTTTCTTTTGTTAGGGAAATAAACAGGAAATAGTCTAGATATGGTAGCAATGGAACCACTGACAATCTTAGAAAGGCAGCCACCTCCGCAATCACTTTCATAAAGATTCTGGGGGCTTGCGAAACCCCAAAAGGTAGGGCTTTGTACTGCAGGTGTAGATCTGTAAAGAATAAATCAAGGCAACTGGACGTACTGTAGATTTCTTGAAAATGTTTCACTCGTTCTTCCAATGAGCTCTCTCAGTTCTGAGTGACTGTACAAAAATTCTGGGAATAAATATGTAACTGAATCCACATCTGGTAATTATACCCAGCATTGGGTCAAAGGTGTTGATTCCATTATCCTAATTGAAGTCAGTAGGTGATAAAGACTTCCCAGAAAAAGGTGCCAAGACAGCATTGTATGTGGCAGACAATAGATGTCTAACCCCCCCACCTCTATTCAAGCTTCGCTTCTCCATTTTTACGTAGATGGCCTCCTTCACGCCTCGTTTGTACCAATCGGCCTCCTTATCCAAAACACGTACTTTTGACTGTCTTCAAAGGTGTGACCTGTTCCTTTTAGATGTAAGTACACGGCTGAATCTTGACCAGAGGTTTTGGCTCTTCTATGCTGAGCCAAACGCCGATGTAGTTGTTGTTTTGTTTCGCCAATATACAGTTCTGAGCATTCCTCATTGCACTAGACTGCATACACAATGTTGTCCATTTTGTGTTTAGGCGTTGGGTGTTTGGGGTGAACCAGTTGTTGCCTCAGTGTGTTGCTGGGTTTAAAGCAAACAGGAATGTGATGTTTATAAAAAATCCTTTTGAGTTTCTCAGACACCCCAGCTACATATGGAATAACCAAATTCTTGCGTCTGTCATGCTTCACGCCCTCACTGGTAGTCTTGGTGTTCTTTCTTCTCCTTCCTTCTGCTTTGACAAAGGCCCAAACTGGATACTGTCTTGACACCTTTACTGTCTTGACACCTTTTTCTGGAAAGTCTTTATCACCTACTGACTTCAATTAGGATAATGGAATCAACACCTTTGACCCAATGCTGGGTATAATTACCAGATGTGGATTCAGTTACATATTTATTCCCCAAATTTTTGTACAGTCACTCAGAATTGAGAAAGCTCGTTGGAAGAACGAGTGAAACGTTTTCAAGAAATCTACAGTACGTCCAGTTGCCTTGATTTATTCTTTACAGATATATACCATGACCTGGATAAATGAGAACCTTCACAGACATATTGCAGGTATAGACACTGTCCCTGAACCCAGACCATCGTTCTTAAAATTTTTGGGAGGACGCATGAATTGGCACATGGTAATATACGTCCTCTAAGTCCAGAGTCGACCATCCAGCAATCTCTTGATAGGAGATCTATGGTTGATCTTATGGTCTCCATACGAAACGTCTTGTATTTGAGAAACTTGTTTAGTTTCTTTAAGTTTAGGATTACTCGGAAGGAGCAATTGGGTTTTCTCACAAAAAAAAAAATAGAGTAAAATCCCTTGCCCCTCTCTGCCTGTGGAACCCGGACTACTACTCCCTTGAGCAGAAGAAGCAATATCTCTGACTCTAAGGCCTGTCTTTTGATCTGGCGGTCTGTTTGAACGAATTAATCCCGGGGAAGGGTCAGAAATTCCAACCGGAAACCTTCTCCAATCCCTCCCAGGATCCAACCGTTTTTTGGTTACCTTTTTCCAGGCTGGGAGAAAAAGAGAATCTTCCCCTCACCTGGGACTCGGCGTCATTCCTTATCCTTAGATCTTGGGTCCTGGGGCTTAAAAAGGAAACCTCCGTATTTCTTAGGAAATCTATCCTTTTCCCTTCTATCGTACTGTCTACCCCTCTGTTTTTTACTCTGGTATTTACGAAAACAGGGGGGGGGGGGCATTGAGGAACCGGAAAGCCCTTCTTTTTATCTGAGGCTCTTTCAAGTATGTCGTCAATAGAAGACCCAAAAAGTCGGTCACCTTCACAAGGGATGGAGCAGAGTCTGGCCTTCGAGCCCTGATCCGCTTTCCAGGATTTCAGCCAGATAGCTCTCCTAGCCACATTAGACATGACGGATGATCTGGCCGAAAACCTAATCATATCCGTGGAGGCATCTGCTAGAAAGTCAGTGGATTTAAAAAAGGTAGGAAGGGAAGCTAAAACTTCCTCCTTTGGCTTTTTTTTCACTGAGATGCTGTTCTGTTTAACCAGATATGCAGTGATCTTGAAACCCAGGGGGCTGCGACTGCTGGTCTCAGGCAAGCAGAGGTCGATTCCCACGCTTTTTTAAAATAAATATCAGCTTTTTTGTCTAATGGGTCTGACAGGCTACCCAAATCATCAAACGGCAAAGCAGATTTCTTGGCGATCTTTGCTACCGGCGCGTCTACTGTAAGGGCCTTGTCCCAAATAGCTGCTACTTTCTGAATTTAGGATAAATGTCAGGATTTTTCCATTCCTTTTTAATTAACGCTTGGGGGTTTTCATGAGTGGTGAAGACCCTATGCTTCCTGGGGCCTAATCCCTGAAAAGCAAGATCTGCTGTTGACTTAGGCTGTTTCACATCCTCAAGTTGCATTGTCGCTCTGACAGCTTTAAGTAGGTTTTGGGTGTCCTCAGGTGAAAATAGACAACTCCCTGCTTCCTCATCTTCTGACGATGAAGCGTAGTTAGAAAATAACTGACCCGCTTCCCTTTCTTCCACATCCGAGAGGTCTATATCAGAATCCCTAACATCCGGGGACTTGTCTGGTGACCTATGGTGGCTCTTATTAAATGATTTTAAGGAGGCCCTGACCTCGGAGCGTATTAAGGACCCCATGTTTCTGGAGAGGCTCCGAGACTCCTCCGCCACCAATTTATCGATACACGGCATGCATAATGGCTTAGAATAAGAAGATGCTAGGGCCACACTGCATCCCGCACACTCCTTATGCTTTGTTTTTGAAGCCTCTTTTTTGGGGGTCTTTGCAACCTAAAACAAGTCAAAACAACACCCCATTAATAAAAAGATCAACCTCACCACTGATCTTTGTCCCCACTCCTCTGGAACGGTACCGGACTAGCAGGCCTCAAGAGTTCCAGGGGTTCGGCGCGTCCATCTGCTGGCTATGTTATCTTGTAGGAATAGAGCCTCTTCAGCACAGCACTGTGTGCTACATCAACTGGCTGGATTCCCCCGTGGCCCCATTTATATTTTAACAGACGCGCCAAGGCTATTCCGGCGCTTTTTCCCCGCTTCCGAGTTAAGCATGCGCAGACGCCTCCCCGACAGGAAACCAGGCAAAACGCCATACAACATGAGCGAAGACACTTGAACACGGCCACTGCGGCTCCCTCAGGATCAGCACCGGAATGCAAGGGAAGGCAGACTTTAGGCAGCAGCTCCGGAGAGCTTTCAGCCGCCTGGGGAAGGCCCCCCACCGGATCAGAACCTGGGCCTCCCCCCAGCTGCAGGTAAGAAACATCTTCAAACTTCCCAGGAACTTCCTATCCGGATGACAGGAAACCTGAACTGGTGCTTGGTGGGGGGGGGGGGGGGGGGTGAACCTTTTATCTTCTCAGGTTTCCTGTCCCGGATGGGCGGTCCCTGGTTGCATGGGGTGCCATCATGGGTGAGGGGAAAAGGCATTTTCTATGAGATAGCCGGCGATGTGCGGTCCGCAAAATGCGGAACGCACATTGCTGGTGTCCGTGTTTTGCGGATCCGCAATTTGTGTATTTGCAAAACACATACGGACATGTGAATGGATCCTTAGAGTGACAAAATAATGGACTCAAGGAGACTTAAGGGCATAGATAACTTTAACAGAGGGCTCCAACCTTAAACAACCTGTTATGGTTAAGGCTTATTCACAATCTTAGTTTGTAAAGGCCAGGTAACACAAATTTCAAAGCTTTATAAATAACCAGATGCCTCTAACCTTGTCCCAAAAAACAGCAGGCATGGATTCTTCTAAGCAGCTGCCTAACACTCTGTAAATGAAAAATGATAAAGGCCCACGAAGCATCCTCATCACAAAATGAAGCGTCAAAAGTTTGCAAAAGAACATCTAAACAAGTTGATACATTTTGGAAACAATTACTGTGGATGATGAGGTTAAAATAGAACTCTTTGGTCAAAATGAGCAAAGGTATGTTTGAAGAAAAAAAGGCACATAATTTCATGAAAGAACATCTCTCCAAACCATTAAACATCTTTGGGGGCATTTTTTTTTCCATTATTGCAATGTGCTTACTTTGAGAGAAAAAAAAAATCTGTTTTTCAATTGCAGCCTGTGGATTTTCTGTCTTTTATGCAATTTGGGGAGCTGACAGGCTCCTTATATCTGCTCTCTGACATTATAAACACTCATTATAGCTCAGTTCTCATCTTACAGACACGAATGTGGCTTAAATAAGCATTTGTAACCTCTTACAAATGGTAGTTTAGAGATAAGGTTTATTAGATGACCACCACAAAGTTAAAATAAAAGTACCAGTCACACAGTTAGAAAAACAGTTAAACTTTTGTGACAGAATGGATCAATATTTTTAATAAAGACCAAATTAAAATATGATTTTTAGCAAAAAAAAATGTAAAATGTAACCATAAACAAAAATTGCCTCCGAAGGTGTACATAGCCTTTAAGCATTGTGGTGGATCAATCATGTTTGGGGTTGTTTGGCAGCCAATGGCACAGGATCATTTCACAGGTAGACGGAAGTTGAAGAGGATGGCTTCTACAAGTGGATAATGATCCTAAACACACCTCAAAATCCGCAATAGACTACCGCAAAAGGCACAAGCTGAAGGTTTTACTATGGCCCTGTCTTCTGATCTGAAAATCATTGACAATTTGTGGATAGACCTTAAAAAGAGCAGTGGATGCAAAGCGGCCCAGGAATCTCACTGAACTAGAAGAATTTTTCAAGAAAGAATGATGAAAATCCCTCAAACAAGAATTGAAAGATTCTTGGCTGGCTGCAAAAAGTGTTTGCAAGCTCTGATACTTACCAAAGGGGATGCTCCTAGGTAACCATGCAGTGTGCACAAGGTTTTGCTCTGGACCCTTTTCCTTTTGTTATTTTGAAGATGTAAAAGATGAAAATAAAAAATTGGTTTTGCTTAAAATGCAAAGGGAATGAGTCATATTTAACATTATGCCTTTTGGGGATAATATCTTCAACTTGCTTAACTATTCACAGTAGCAGTAATTTTGACCAGGGGTGCCCAACTTTTTGCATACCACTGTATGGATATCTGATTTTTTTTGTATTTTATTACATGTAGACTGCAGACTGCAGACTTCGATGTATCAGCTGGAGGGGGGGAGGGGCCGGTGTCATGCAAATGCGGCGGGACGGTGCTGTCACTGTACTCTGCCCCGCCGCTCACTCACTTCCTTAATGCCTAAACCTTTTATAATAATAACTTTCATTGAAGTTCCGATCCCCAGCCCCATCTGTACTACTTACTAAATGTCCTGTAGCAGGCAGAGCAAGGCGGGCGGCTGGCCGTAAATCACTGATGTCACGTGCCTGAGCAGGCCTACTTCATTCATAAAGTAGGTGGCTGAGGATAGGCCAATATCAAATTCCCAGATATCCTATAACATTTGCATGTGCTTCATAAAAAGATGCATATAAATAAAAAAGCACTATAATGGGAAGCATTTTACCACTGCTTACAATAATTAAAGGAGCATTGTCTGTCCCCTAATTTAGTGGGCGGTTCAGATGATCCAATTCTGCCACTGTGAGTTTTCAGTATAACATGTTTTGCTGAGCTTCCCAGTCCAAGGCTTTCAAACAAACTGGCAATTAATTTACATGCTCCTGTTATGGCCAAACATTAAGGCTAGGCTTACATGTTTAGGTTTTGGAAATCAGCTTTTGAAGCCAAAACCTGGAGTGGATTAAAGGGGATTTCCAAAGCTTAAATACTGATGACCTATCTGACACCTGGGACCTACGCCAATCAGCTGTTTGAGAAGATATTGATGCTTGCAGTAGTACTGCTGCTTTCTCTCAGCTTTGTCTACGCCGAGTCACATGGCCTAAGCGCAGCTCAGCTTCACAGAAGTGAATGTGGCTGAGCTGCGATACCCAGCACGACTGCTATACTATGTATGACGCTGTGCTTGGTGAGCACAGATGAGGCTGCAGCACTCACAAAAGCGCCACTGCCTTCTCAAGCTGATTGGTGGGGGTCCTGGGTGTTAGACCCCCACCAATCAGATACTAATGATCTATACAGAGGATAGGTCATCAGTATTTAAATCTCATAAACCCTTTTAACAAAAAAGAGGTAAGAGAGGATCTGATCCACACCTGGTTTTGACTTCAAAAACTGCATCAGAAAACCTGAATGTGGTTGTAGCCACATAATATAAAAAAATAATATGAGAAAGATGAATGGGCACTGGCAGCAGTCAACAGAGATGAGTGAAGTTTCCCAAAATTGTATTCAGTCGCTGCACCTGATTTCTCCAAGTAATTTGCTTTGTTACAATTTAATTAGTCACAAAGCGAGTAAAATTAGCTCTATCCCGGGCTGCAGGTAGACTGTTAGGGAGAATATATCTTGGTGTACATCACTGTGCAGTGCAGCACTGTGCATAGCTAGTCCTTTCTGGTAGCAAAACAGTGACAGAATGACAGTCAGTTTACATATATTAACATGCGCACCATCATGCGGGCTACCAACAGTCCTAGCCAAGTCCTAGATAAACCGAAAGAAAAGCATACAGTGGCCTTCAGTAAAGCAAAAAACTCTTTATGGGAACAAAATTAGGACATGGAGACAGCGCCAATAAAGTAGTGGAGAAAAAATTGGTTCTTTTAATCCCTGTTGTTGCAGTGCAAACACATGCTGTAGAATCCCTTCTGTTAGCTGTAGAATGACTGCACATCACTATTAGTGTTGAGCGCGAATATTCGAATCGCGAATTTTTTTCGCGAATATCGGCACTTCGCTAATTCGCGAATATTTCGAATATAGTGCTATAAATTCGCTATTTCGAATATTCGTTTTTTTTTTTTTTTTTTTTTTTTTTTTAATTGTTATATTTTTTCCTTTCCCACTTCCCTAAAGTTGTTCTTACCTGTCCTTTGGATTCCTGGCTTCCTGGCTGCTCCAGTCAGTGCCCGTTGCCGCTTCTGCCGCCTTCCGTGCTCATGGAGCGTCCCCATCTCCATGGGAACGTCTCCATATACTAGAATGTACTGTCGGATTTGAGAATTACGTTGAAATCGCAATTGCGATTAATATAACACGAAATAATCGCATTTGCGATTTCAACGTAATTCTCAAATCCGACAGTACATTCTAGTATATGGAGACGTTCCCATGAGCATGGAATATAGCATTACTAAGTTAAAATCGCAAATGCGATTATTTCGTGTTTTTTTTTTTTTACTATGGTTGGCTTCAATGGTAGAATTAGCGAATATGACGAATATATTCGTTATATTCCACAAAACGAATATACGAATGTATTCGTCATATTCCACAAAACGAAGATAACGAAGTATTCTGCATCTCAGTTATATCTACCTATTCATCAACTTCGCTAATTCTAGCAATCATATAGGACAGTTTACTATAGAGACAGCTAAGTATAATTCGCTATGCGATTATATGACTGCTTTTTTTTTATATAAATAGAATAATTATAATACCTGATAATTATTATAATCTATTTATATAAAAAAGCAAAGTAATATAATCGCATAGCGAATTATACTTATCTGTCTTTATAGTAAACTTTCCTATATGATTGCTAGAATTAGCGAAGTTGATGAATAGGTAGATATAACTGAGATGCAGAATACTTCGTTATCTTCGTTTTGTGGAATATAACGAATATATTCGTATATTCGTTTTGTGGAATATAACGAATATATTCGTCATATTCGCTAATTCTACCATTGAAGCCAACCATAGTAAAAAAAAAAAAAAAAAAAAATCGCAAATGCGATTAATATAACACGAAATAATCGCATTTGCGATTTTAACTTAGTAATGCTATATTCCATGCTCATGGGAACGTCTCCATATACTAGAATGTACTGTCGGATTTGAGAATTACGTTGAAATCGCACATGCGATTATTTCGTGTTATATTAATCGCAATTGCGATTTCAACGTAATTCTCAAATCCGACAGTACATTCTAGTATATGGAGACGTTCCCATGGAGATGGGGACGCTCCATGAGCATGGAATATAGCAGGGATCAGCAACCTTCGGCACTCCAGCTGTGGTGCAACTACAACTCCCAGCATGCACACCTCCATGGCTGTTCTCAGGACTCCCAAAGAAGTGAATGGAGCATGCTGGGAGTCGTAGTTTGACAACAGCTGGAGTGCCCTGGAATATAGCATTACTAAGTAAAAATCGCAAATGCGATTATTTCGTGTTATATTAATCGCATTTGCGATTTTTTTTTTTTTTTTTTTACTATGGTTGGCTTCAATGGTAGAATTAGCGAATATGACGAATATATTCGTTATATTCCACAAAACGAATATACGAATATATTCGTTATATTCCACAAAACGAAGATAACGAAGTATTCTGCATCTCAGTTATATCTACCTATTCATCAACTTCGCTAATTCTAGCAACCATATAGGAAAGTTTACTATAAAGACAGATAAGTATAATTCGCTATGCGATTATATTACTTTGCTTTTTTATATAAATAGATTATAATAATTATCAGGTATTATAATTATTCTATTTATATAAAAAAAAAGCAGTCATATAATCGCATAGCGAATTATACTTATCTGTCTCTATAGTAAACTGTCCTATATGATTGCTAGAATTAGCGAAGTTGATGAATAGGTAGATATAACTGAGATGCAGAATACTTCGTTATCTTCGTTTTGTGGAATATGACGAATACATTCGTATATTCGTTTTGTGGAATATAACGAATATATTCGTCATATTCGCTAATTCTACCATTGAAGCCAACCATAGTAAAAAAAAATGCGATTAATATAACACGAAATAATCGCATTTGCGATTTTTACTTAGTAATGCTATATTCCAGGGCACTCCAGCTGTTGTCAAACTACGACTCCCAGCATGCTCCATTCACTTCTTTGGGAGTCCTGAGAACAGCCATGGAGGTGTGCATGCTGGGAGTTGTAGTTGCACCACAGCTGGAGTGCCGAAGGTTGCTGATCCCTGCTATATGCCATGCTCATGGAGCGTCCCCATCACCATGGTAACGTCTCCATATACTAGAATGTACTGTCGGATTTGAGAATTACGTTGAAATCGCAAATGCGATTATTTCGTGTTATATTAATCGCATTTGCGATTTCAATAGGAGAGTAGCCTTTAAGTTAAAAAAAAAATAAAAATTTGAAAAAATCGCATATGCGATTTTTTAAATCGCATATTATTCGCGATAACTAGCATAATGACGAATATTCGATTTCAACGAATATAAAACGAATATTCTATCGAATATTCGCGAATTTCGTCGAAATCGAATATGGCACCTGCCGCTCATCACTAATCACTATTATGCTCAGTTCACACTTCAGTTATTCTCATCATTTATTACAATACAAGGGTGTGGATCACAATTACTCCACACCCTTGTATTGTCTTTTCATCGCTCCTCTGGAGGACTGGCAAGCCTACTAGCGAGAAGCGGATGATACTGGCAGCACTGACCACTGTCTAACCACACGCCTACGCTAGTGTTGTGCCCCTGCTTGCACAACACAAAAAGGTGAGCACAACCTATTTCTCTTGTCAACTATTTACCCCAAAATCTATTACCCTATGAGCGTCTCTCCCCTTTTTTCCACAATCTCATCATTTGTCAGCCAAAAACCGGTGCGGGTCAAACCCACAGAACAGGTATAGATCTATTCATGATATGTATTCTGATAGTAGGCTTGGCTCTTGAATTTGGCTCACAAAAACTGATGAAAATAACTGACCAAATAACTGAAGTGTCAACTTAGCCTTACAGGTTATTCTTAGAGTCAGATCAATTGACGGTCTCACAATCTCTATACCTTGGAACGTATATCGCCGGCATGATGTAAATTAACATGGCGTGAAATTGGGTGTCAGCATCCTTCTCTGGCAGAACTCGCAAATCGTTTTTCCGACATATTGTAAGCTACATCCACAAGTGGCTAAATAGACCAAACACCAAACTGGAGGATCTGCAGTTAAAACATTGAATATTAAAAGATTTGGAAGTGACTGTGCTGACAAACATGGCCCCCAATTTGATCAATTCGCATGCCACACAGCCAGTACAGCAAAAAGTGCCTCGCAGGGGATTATTCAACCATGTATTGGGGCTCGAAGGTGATAGTTGGATAATCATCTACCAAATGTTCAATGTCATTATCCATCTTAAGAACACTCCAATGTTTGCGCAAAAGTCACTAACTGGTCCATTGGCTGTTTTAAAAGTCGCTATTAAATTAATCTGTTTATCATCCCTTGTCGACAGACAGGATTCAATTTCTTGGTTGATGACGCAGAGCAGTTTCTCTCCATTGTGACTCGGTTCACCCAGGCTGACCGGGGATTTGGTGCCAACATTAACACCCTGACCGCGCTTCATCTTCTACACACTGCCATGCTTATGTACTCCAACAACTTGAAAAAGAAAATCCCCACACTGCCGAGTGTGGCATTTTACTCCTACCACTCCGTGCTGACTGCCTACCACTGCCTGTGTGAACCCATGCACCGCTAGTTGTTTCCTGACGGGTAGGCTCCCAGTATACCCTGGGTGCGGTTTGCTCTAGATTTCCCACTGCTTCCTACTTGCTTGCTTATTGGCATGCTGCCACCCTGCTGCTGTCTCACGGGCTGGCTGCCACCCTAACCCCCTGATGATAATCCCCTCTCTTCACCCGGCTCCCACGTGCGATCTGCTACATCATAATCCATTAATGTTTGGTTATCACTTATGTCACCCTCACCAGTCTCATGGCCACGTCCCTGACTGTTCGCAACACGTGCTACCACCTAACTGTCATCATTGATAGTTGCACGCCTAATGGAGGATGCAGCAGACCTCTCCTCCAAGTCTGTGCTGGCCTGTAGCTCTTCACTATTCTCACTAAACTCGTCCTCACTGGAAAGTGGAGCAGAGTCAGCAGCATGCATTACTTTCTGAGAAGAAGGAGCAGAAAAAGAAAGGCAGTTTCAGGACAGGTGAGAGCACAGAGGTTGTTCCTGGGCCATGACAACTAAGTGGGGTGTCAGAGGAACCCATCAATTCCTGGCTGTGTGTCACCTGAGATGATGTTTAAGAGCGAGTCAACCATTCCAGTACAGCTGGATTATTGGTCAAAACTGTCTGTTGGCAATAGTGTACAGTAACTGAATCAGTAATTTAACAGATTAAGTATGAATGTCCAAGCAAGTGTACTAGATTAGACCACCTCTTGAGACTAAGTCTGATGCACAGTTAGTCTATGTACAGCACAGCAGATTAAGTATGAATGGAGAAGTAAGTGTAGCAGATAAACATGCTTCTATATTATACTGCCTGTCTGACATATAGTAAGTCTATGTATAAACACAACAGTTTAGGTATGAATGGCGCAGCAGATGAACTATAAAAACGTGCCTATATATGAGACCACCTGTTGACAATGAGTCTGATTCACAGTGCCTATATATATTACAATACAGATTAAATATAAATGGTGCATTAAATGTACTAGATAAGCGCACCTAGATCTCCTGTTGAGACTAAGTCTGACGCACAGTAAGTCTACGTATAACAGAACAGATTCAATATTAAGCGCACAGTAAGTGAAATAGATAAACTCACCTATATATTTGACCACCTGTCGACAATAAGTCTAATGCACAGTAAGTCTATGTATAACAGAACAGATTAAGAATGAATGGCGCAGCAGGTGAATTAGATGAACGCGCCTATATATTAGACATTCTGTTGATGCTGAATCTGATGCATAGTAAGTCTATAAAAATTCTCCCTGTGATCTCTCTACACCAGGGGTGCACAACGTTTTCTGGTTGGGGGCCACATTGCGAGACTGAACCAATGACGAGGGCCGAAATTAAAATTTAAAGGTGTATTAACAACTTAAATTTTGTACTTATGGAATATTGAACACACATTATATAACATTAATGTCTAGTTACACTTCCAGGACTCCCATCTAATGGGAGAAATACATGAAAAATACATGTGGGCAGCCACAAGACATAGGCATACATGTCTGTTACCAGATGGTTGGGGGCCGCACAGAATGGTATTGAGGGCCGCATGTGGCCCCCGGGCCGCAGGTTGTGCACCCCTGCTCTACACTGTCCCTATCCAATATTCTACAATTAAGGACAGGGGAATCCCACTTATATCAGTATATGGAGGGGCAAATGAGATTATTATGCAAGCAGAAAGATAAAGGTTTGAGGCATGTGACTTAGATCTATTCACATGCTTTTGTTACCCAATCTATGCCTTTTATATTCAAACCCGAAAACAAGCCAGATGCTTGTTTTATATGTTACAAGCAAACAAGTTAATTTACAAAAGCAACTTTTCTTAGTATGATTGTTTTGTAGTGCTTTGTGCAATTTCATATCTATTCTTCAGCATTACAAACTTATAAACCTCAAATAATGTCTTTATGTGGTGAATGCCAAGGCATGATTAATAATTCATAAAAACTGACAGGATTAAAGGGGTATTCCCACAGTTATAACTAGGGATGAGTGAATAGACTTCAGATGAAACATCCGAATTCAATTCGCATAATACCTTCTTTGAATACTGTACGGAGCAAGCGCTCTGTACAGTATTAGAATGTATTGGCTCCGATGAGCCGAAGCTATTCGTTTGCGAAGTCTCACAAGACTTCTCAAAATAACTTCATAAATGAATTTCTACTGAAACAAAACATTTCTCGGACTCTGGTTCGGTTCCAAGGTAACACTTGGTTCTGAACCCAAGTTAGAGTAATGTTTTTTTACAGTAGTAATTTATTTATGAAGTTAATATGCAAAGTCTTGCGAGGCTTCACAAACGAATAAATTTGGCTCATCAGAACCAATACATTCTGATACTGTACGGAGCGCCCGCCCCATACTGTATTCAAATGAAGTATTATGTGAATCGACTTCTGAGGTTTCATCCGAAGTCGATTCGCTCATCCCTAGTTATAACCTATTCCCAGGTACACTTGGTCCGTATGCATATGTAACAAGCCAAGTGAAGGCATTGGATGTGCTTCTGGTAAGAAATGGGGACTGGGGTCTTTCTAGTTTCATCATTATCATTTACACCTACTGTAATTTACAAATTAAATGTATCTTGATTTCTAAATATAATGTACAAATACAGAATATAATACTATATAGTGATGGTGGTGGCTGCTCTCCTATATAACCTATGGTATGGTGCTACAAGTCCAGGGAGTGGACACCCTACCTCTCTGGATAAAGTAGAAATAAAAATATGTATGTGGACGAGCACTCTACCAATTGGCACACATTTATTATAATAAAGAATATAAAATAGCTAATAATATAAAACATATAAAACAACACAATAAAAATACATCAGTATAGCCACAATGGGGTAGATAAATATAATCAATGTCCATAAATCCTTTGTCGTGGATTGTATCTGAGGTTCTATGTAGGGCCTTCTGATGTGGCCTATGTCTCCATAGAGATCCAATGTGTCCCCAGTAATAGGTGATAGATGTGCAAAATACCTATATAACACTTGAAGGATTCGGGCAATCGACCAGTGCTTTATAAGTAAGTTGACAGTCCCATGGTATTTGGTAATATTTCGGACAGAAGAAAATAAGCTCACTGAGGAAGGGAGAGTTATTATTCCCGAAACGCGTCTGGGTTTAATGCCATACACCTGTCTATATTTCTATAATCGCATGGCCATGCAGACAGGACTTCTATACTCGAAAAACTGAATATCCGAAAAATCGAAGTTCCAAACTATCGGATCGAATACAAGAAGGACGTCACTACCGGACCATACAGGAAGTGACGCAAGCGCTATTCCGCAAGTATCGGACGCGGCCATCAAACAGAACAACGTGAGACGCCAGTCTCATACATCACCCGCTCTGTTTGAACAAACCACCCAAGTGGACTACCCATACAAAGGGGAGGTAAGCGGCTAAACAGCCGGAAAGCTTATTTTCTTCTGTCCGAAATATTACCAAATACCATGGGACTGTCATCTGACTTATAAAGCATTGGTCGATTGCCCGAATCCTTCAAGTGTTATATAGGTATTTTGCACATCTATCACCTATTACTGGGGACACATTGGATCTCTATGGAGACATAGGCCACATCAGAAGGCCCTACATAGAACCTCAGATACAATCCACGACAAAGGATTTATGGACATTGATTATATTCATCTACCCCATTGTGGCTATACTGATGTATTTTTATTGTTTTGTTTTATATGTTTTATATTATTAGCTATTTTATATTCTCTATTATAATAAATGTGTGCCAATTGGTAGAGTGCTCATCTACATACATCTTTTTATTTCTACAAATACAGAATATATTTGCATCTCTTGTTACCATTTAATGCCAATGCCATCAAGTTGAATTTCAATGCCATATTACACAAAAATAGACAAAATGTTATGGTTTATTCTAGTTTTAATTATGACACAAAGAAAACAATATTTATTGTAGTGTACCATATTTAGTTCTGTAGATTAGCAATTTGCTCTGCTCAGTAGTATTGCCCAGTAGGAAGCCTAGGTAGACAGAAATAATCATTTGCAAATTTGCTAAGGTTTATTGGGTTAGCATCCAGTCGGATATCTTCCAAAGCACTCCTGATGAAAGTGGGGTCCCGGCTATCGCAGAACGTATCTTTATACATTGTCTGGATGTTGTTATTCTGGGAATAAAAGAAAAAAGACTAAACTGAAACACTGAACACATCCAAATACTGTATGTAGCATACTTAGTATTTCATCCAATATGTTGCAGCTATGAAATTTTAAAGTTGTCTATTTTGGACAACCTCTTTAGATAGCAGGTTCTCTGAGCTGCTTGCTTCTTCAAGGAACTGCACAATAGAATGTTCTTGCAATATAAATACTGAACCCTACAGAAACAACAGGGATTGTCTCAGCAGATAAGTTACATTGGTGATATTATGGTATGATATGCCACCAATATCCAATTGACAGAGGAATGATTGTTTTTCTCCTAGTGATCACTAGAAATAGGTGGAAATGTCAGCAGTATCTTTTTATGAATGAGGCATGCTACCAATGTCTGTCCTGAGACAACCCTTTTAAAGGGAACCTGTCAACTTTATGCTGCCCATACTAATGGCAGAATAGAGACAGGCGAGTTGATTTCAGCGGTCTATCATTTATAAGTTAAAAGCAAATGGTTGTCAAGAACCAACATCACAATCATTGCAGATTAGGCCTGGAAAAGGGCCATGGCCACCTTAGAAGAGTCATGGTTATTCATGAACTCTTGCTCTCTGCCCACCTGCTGATGATTTACAGGCTTCTACCTAGTTTTCGCCCTTTATTTCTAGGAGAGAACTGCCAATCATCAGCAGATGGGTGAGAGTGCAGGAGATTATGAATAACCATGACTTTTCTCAAGTAGACTCTTTTCAAGGCATGTGCTGCAATGATTATAATAAGGTTCTCAGCAACCACTGACTTTTAGCTCATGAGTGACACACCGCTGAAATCAGCATTTCTGTCACCATTTTATGCTGCCATTTTATGTTCCCTTTAACCACTTCAACCCCCCTAGCTGAAACACCCTTAATGACCAGGCCACTTTTTACACTTCTGCACTACACTACTTTCACCGTTTATTGCTCGGTCATGCAACTTACCACCCAAATGAATTCATTCGGTCATATTTCATTGCTGCTGCCATTTTTACATTTTTTGTTATTAATCAAAATGTAAACATTTTTTTGCAAAAAAATGACATTTTTCACTTTCAGTTGTAAAATTTTGCAAAAAAAAAACAACATCCATATATACATTTTTCACTAAATTTATGGTTTTACATGTCTTTGATAAAAAAAAAATGTTTGGGCAAAAAAAAGAAATGGTTTGGGTAAAAGTTATAGCGTTTACAAACTATGGTACAAAAATGTGAATTTCCGCTTTTTGAAGCAGCTCTGACTTTCTGAGCACCTGTCATGTTTCCTGAGGTTCTACAATGCCCAGACAGTACAAACACCCGACAAATGACCCCATTTCGGAAAGTAGACACCCTAAGGTATTCGCTGATGGGCATAGTGAGTTCATAGAACTTTTTATTTTTTGTCACAAGTTAGCGGAAAATGATTTATTTTTATTTTTTTCTTACAAAGTCTCATATTCCACTAACTTGTGACAAAAAATAAAAACTTCCATGAACTCACTATGCCCATCACAAAATACCTTGGGGTGTCTTCTTTCCAAAGTGGGGTCACTTGTGGGGTAGTTATACTGCCCTGGCATTTTAGGGGCCCAGATGCGTGAGAAGAAGTTTGAAATCAAAATCTGTAAAAAATGACCGGTGAAATCCGAAAGGTGCTCTTTGGAATGTGGGCCCCTTTGCCCACCTAGGCTGCAAAAAAGTGTCACACATCTGGTATCGCCGTACTCAGGAGAAGTTAGGGAATGTGTTTTGGGGTGTCATTTTACATATACCCATGCTGGGTGAGAGAAATATCTTGGCAAAAGACAACATTTCCCATTTTTTTATACAAAGTTGGCACTTGACCAAGATATTTATCTCACCCAGCATGGTTATATGTAAAATGACACCCCAAAACACACTCCCCAACTTCTCCTGAGTACAGCGATACCAGATGTGTGACACTTTTTTGCAGCCAAGGTGGGCAAAGGGGCACACATTCCAAAGAGCACCTTTCGGATTTCACAGGCTATTTTTTTTACACATTTTGATTGCAAACTACTTCTCACGCATCTGGGCCCCTAAAATGTCAGGGCAGTATAACTACCCCACAAGTGACCCCATTTTGGAAAGAAGACACCCCAAGGTATTCCGTGAGGGGCATGGTGAGTTCCTAGAATTTTTATTTTTTGTCACAAGTTAGTGGAATATGAGACTTTGTAAGAAAAAAAAATCAAAATAAAAATCATCATTTTCCGCTAACTTGTGACAAAAAATAAAAAATTTTCGGAACTCGCCATGCCCCTCATGAAATACCTTGGGGTGTCTTCTTTCCAAAATGGGGTCACTTGTGGGGTAGTTATTCTGCCCTGGCATTCTAGGGGCCCTAATGTGTGGTAAGTAGTTTGAAATCAAAATGTGTAAAAAATGACCTGTGAAATCCTAAAGGTGCTCTTTGGAATGTGTGCCCCTTTGCCCACCTAGGCGGCAAAAAAGTGTCACACATGTGGTATTGCCGTACTCAGGAGAAGTTGGGGAATGTGTTTTGGGGTGTCATTTTACATATACCCATGCTGGGTGAGAGAAATATCTTGGCAAAAGACAACTTTTCCCATTTTTTTATACAAAGTTGGCACTTGACCAAGATATTTATCTCACCCAGCATGGGTATATGTAAAATGACACCCCAAAACACATTCCCCAACTTCTCCTGAGTACGGCGATACCACATGTGTGACACTTTTTTGCAGCCTAGATGCGCAAAGCGGCCTAATTTCCTTTTAGGAGGGCATTTTTAGACATTTGGATCCCAGACTTCTTCTCACACTTTAGGGCCCCTAAAAAGCCAGGGCAGTATAAATACCCCACATGTGACCCCATTTTGGAAAGAAGACACCCCAAGGTATTCAATGAGGGGCATGGCAAGTTCATAGAATATTTTTTTTTTGGCACAAGTTAGCGGAAATTGATTTTTTTTTTTTCTCACAAAGTCTCCCTTTCCGCTAACTTGGGACAAAAATTTTAATCTTTCATGGACTCAATATGCCCCTCACGGAATACCTTGGGGTGTCTTCTTTCCGAAATGGGGTCACATGTGGGGTATTTATACTGCCCTGGCATTTTAGGGGCCCTAAAGCGTGAGAAGAAGTCTGGAATATAAATGTCTAAAAAATTTTACACATTTGGATTCCATGAGGGGTATGGTAAGTTCATGTAAGATTTTATTTTTTGACACAAGTTAGTGGAATATGAGACTTTGTAAGAATTTTTTTTTTAAATTTCCGCTAACTTGGGCCAAAAAAAATGTCTGAATGGAGCCTTACAGAGGGGTGATTGATGACAGGGGGGTGATCTGGGAGTCTATATGGGGTGATCACCCTGTCACTGATCACCCCCCTGTAAGGCTCCATTCAGACGTCAGTATGTTTTGCGGATCCGATCCATGTATCCGTGGATCCGTAAAAATCATACGGACGTCTGAATGGAGCTATCACGACCGGCGTGCCTATCACATACGTGACACAAAGGGAGGGAAAAGGGAAGGCTCTGTCCAAGGGAGAGGGAAAGGTGGTGACCCCTGACTCACCTTGCGGCTGGCACCTGACTGCCCTGACGTCCCTAGACGGGTTCCTCACCCGAAACCCTGGCTTTTCCCTAAGATGAGCCCTAGATAGTCCGCACCACTAACTCTAAAGGAAAACACCAAGGGGAGGACAGACAATACAGACAACATATAATCCCAGGTGGGCGACAACAGAAGACAACAAAAAGCCCAACAGGGATCCGGAGGGTAACACTCTGGAACAACAACCAGGATTCACAGCTCCAGTGGGTCAGTATAGAAGTCCAGGCAGGAAGCTCTATATCTGGCAACCAGAGAAGTGAGAGAGGAGAATATAAGGAGATTGGGAGTGACAGACAAGAAACAGCTGAGGAGGAGAAGCTACGGATCCTGAAGTGAGACAAAAAGGATAGTAAGGCAAACACAAAAAACTATCATTAAGAAACAGCGTGATCTTTAGACATAGAGCGCGCAGCCATCCGCGACTTCCTGACCCCGGGTATAACAGAGTCAGACGTGGCTCTTGACACCCTTGTGACAGTACCCCCCTTTCTACGAGGGGCCTCCGGACACTCAGGACCAGGTCTCTCAGGATGAGAGGCATGGAAAGCCTGAACTAACCTGTTGGCGTTTATCTCTGACGCTGAAAACCACATTCTTTCCTCGGGGCCGTAACCCCTCCAATGCACCAGATACTGAAGAGAGCGGCGGACCAGACAAGAATCAACAATTTTGGATATTTGAAACTCCAGATTACCATCCACAACAACAGGAGGGGGTGGCAGCGGTGACGGTTCTAGAGGTGGAACATACTTCTTGAGTAACGACTTATGGAAGACGTTATAGATCTTAAAAGTCTGAGGTAGCTCCAGGCGAAAAGCCACGGGGTTAATGACGGCTACTATTTTGTAAGGACCAATGAACCTAGGACCCAGTTTCCAAGAGGGAACCTTCAACTTAATATTCCTTGTAGATAACCATACATAGTCATTCACTCCTAGGTCCGGACCTGGCGACCGTTTCTTATCAGCCATGCATTTATATTTACCTCCCATATTTTTCAAGTTAGCTTGCACCTTCTGCCATACAGATGAAAGAGATGAAGAAAACCGTTCCTCTTCGGGAACCCCAGAAGACCCCCTCCCTCTTTGAAAGTACAGAATTGGGGATGAAAACCATATGCACCAAGAAATGGTGACTTGCCAGTGGATTCCTGACGACGATTATTTATGGCAAACTCGGCTAACGGTAAATATTATGACCACACCTCATGATTTTCAGACACAAAACACCTTAGATATGTCTCAAGGTTTTGGTTGGTACGCTCAGTCTGTCCATTCGACTGAGGTTGGAAAGCTGAGGAAAAAGATAAGTGTACCCCCAAACGGGAACAAAAAGCTTTCCAAAACTTAGAAATAAATTGGGTTCCCCGATCCAAAACCACATCGGAAGGGACCCCGTGAAGCTTCACGATTTCACTGATGAACACCTGAGCAAGAGTCTTAGCATTAGGAAATGCGGGTAGCGCAATAAAGTGTACCATTTTGCTAAACCTGTCTACTACAACCAAGATAACTGTTTTACCTGCAGACAAAGGTAAGTCAGTGATGAAATCCATTGACAGATGTGCCCATGGCCTATTGGGAATGACAAGTGGCAATAAAGACCCTGCAGGATGTGTATGAGAGACTTTCGCGCGTGCACAAGTAGAACAAGTAGACACAAAATCCATTACATCCTGACGCAACCTTGGCCACCAAAAATGACGAGACAATAGCTCCAAGGTTGCTTTACTACCCGGGTGCCCAGCAAGTGCCGAATTATGATGTTCCTTTAATAATTCGAGATGCAGGTTTAACGGTACAAACAATTTCTCTGAGGGGCAAGAGACCGGGGCGTCCCCCTGGGCCTCTAACACCTTCCCCTCCAGAACAGAGTGTACAGCAGAGACAACCACTCCTCTTTGTAAAATGGGTACCGGATCACTAACATTACCTCCTCCAGGGAAACTACGAGATAATGCGTCTGCCTTGGTATTTTTTGCCCCAGGACGATAGGTGATGACAAAGTTAAACCTGGTAAAAAATAGCGACCACCTAGCTTGTCTAGGGGTGAGACGCTTAGCCGATTCGAGGTACAGAAGGTTTTTGTGATCCGTAATCACTGTGACGGGGTGGATTGCTCCCTCTAAGAAGTGACGCCATTCTTCAAACGCTAGTTTAATCGCTAATAGTTCCCTATTTCCAATATCATAGTTTTTCTCAGCTGTAGATAATTTTTGGGAAAAGAAAGCACAAGGACACCATTTGCCAGGAGACGGACCCTAAGACAGTAAAGCCCCCACTCCCACCTCTGACGCATCTACTTCAACAATAAAAGGCTGGGAGACATCAGGTTGAATTAGAACAGGTGTCGAAGTAAATCTCTCTTTTAGAGAGGAAAATGCAATTTTAGCGGCGTCAGACCATTTAGAAAAATCAGTCCCCTTCCTAGTCATGTCAGTAAGGGGTTTGATGATCACTGAATAATTTTTAATGAACTTTCTATAGAAATTTGCGAAACCCAAAAACCGTTGTAGAGCTTTAAGGTTCTCAGGAAGATCCCAATCTAAAATTGCCTGGACCTTCCTAGGATTCATACGGAAACCTGAAGCAGATAATAGATATCCTAGGAACTGTATTTCCTGAACGGCGAAGACACACTTTTCAATTTTCGCATATAATTTATTCATTCGTAGGACCTGCAGTACCTGTCTGACATGTACTTCATGTGTTTTCAGATCAGCCGAATAAATTAAGATATCATCTAGGTATATCACCACAAACCTGCCGATAAGATGACTAAAAATATCATTAACAAAATGTTGGAAGACAGCAGGAGCATTGGTCAGACCGAAAGGCATGACTAAATTTTCATAATGCCCCTCAGGGGTGTTAAAAGCTGTCTTCCACTCATGCCCTTCCTTGATGTGAATCAGATAGTAGGCCCCTCTAAGATCAAGTTTGGAGAACCACTTAGCACCCGCAATCTGATTAAAAAGGTCAGGAATGAGAGGAAGAGGGTATGGGTCTCGGATGGTTATCCGGTTTAGCTTGCGGAAATCTAGGCAAGGACGCAGGCCCCCATCTTTCTTTTTAACAAAGAAAAACCCTGCAGCCACGGGTGAAGAAGAGGGTCTGATGTGTCCCTTAGCCAGACTCTCGGAGATATAATCTTTCATGGCTTGTCTCTCAGGACCCGAAAGATTATATAACCTGGTCTTGGGTAATTTTGCACCGGGAATCAGGTTAACCGGGCAATCATAAGGACGGTGAGGTGGTAACTTCTGACAACCCTTTTCAGAAAAAACGTCCTCAAAGTCCGAAACAAATGTAGGTAGGGTAGCTATGGAGGCGAATAAGCAATTGCTATTTAAGCAATTTTCTCTGCAATGCTCACTCCACTCCAATATCTCCCTGGCCTGCCAATCCACCACAGGATTGTGCGCTAGCAACCAGGGAAGACCCAATACCACAGGAGAGGGAAGGCCCTCCAGAGCGTAACATGAAAGACACTCATTATGGTGGTCCCCTACCCGAAGGTGTAAGTTATGGACAATGTGAGTGAGGTTTCTCTGAGACAGAGGAGCAGAATCAATAGCGAATATGGGAATAGGTCCCTGCAGCGTACAGAGAGACAAACCCATAGTGCGGGCAAAATGGGCATCAATCAAATTTACCCCTGCTCCACTGTCTAAAAAGAAAGAAATAGTCTCTGTCTTAACACCAAAAACAATAACTGCTGGCAACAAATTGAGATGTTCGTATGGATAAAACGTATACCCCCCGGCTGACATCCTCCGCACAGCCTGGGGTTAGTGGTTCCGACGGTCTTTTGTTTTTGAGAAAGGAAGGACAGACATTAATGAAATGACCCCTTTCCCCACAGAAAAAACCAACCCCACGCCTACGGCGAGCCTCAGGAGGATGGACCTGACGAGTAGTTCCTCCTAGCTGCATTGGCTCGTCTAGGTCAGTACAGACTAACTGCTGCTTGGGAGAGGTTACCAATTGCTCAGGAATTTTCAATCTCTCCCTAAGACGTCTATCTATTCTGATAGAGAGGGACGTAACAGCATCAAGGGAAAGGGGAGTCTCATACAGCGCAAGCGCATCCTTAACCCTTTCGGATAACCCAGAGCAGAACTGACTCCTGAGAGCCGGGTCGTTCCACTGAGTATCCGTAGCCCACCTACGGAACTCTGCTGGCTGATCTCCCTGTAGGAGTCTCCGTAACTTCGACTCAGCCAGGGCGACTTGGTCAGGGTCATCATATATGAGACCCAAGGCCCCAAAAAATTCATCCACTGACCGGAGAGCCTGGGAACCAGGGGGTAAAGACAACGCCCAGGATTGCGGGTACCCCTGAAGCAGGGAAATAACAATCCCCACCCGCTGTTCTTCATTACCAGAGGAGTAAGGGCGCAGCTTAAAATATAATTTACAGGCCTCACGGAACGTCACAAACTTGTCCCTTCCCCCAGAAAATCTGTCAGGGAGAACAACCTTGGGTTCTGCAACAACCTGGTTACCCATAGCAACCGCTGGGCTTGCGGTCTGCTGCATTTTCTGCTGTTGCTGGAGGACCGACGCCTTCAATCCTGCCACCTCCAAAGACAGGCCTTGAAGTTGTTTTGCCAAAGCAGCACTAGGATCCATATTTTTATTTTTTTTATTTTTTTCCTCCTCCCAAAAAATAAGGGCCAGATATAATAACACGACCGGCGTGCCTATCACATACGTGACACAAAGGGAGGGAAAAGGGAAGGCTCTGTCCAAGGGAGAGGGAAAGGTGGTGACCCCTGACTCACCTTGCGGCTGGCACCTGACTGCCCTGATGTCCCTAGACTGGTTCCTTTCCCGGACGCCGATCGCGTGCCTAAAACCCTGGCTTTCCCTAAGATGAGCCCTAGATAGTGAATAGGGGGGTGGGAACACTAGTCCGCACCACTAACTCTAAAGGAAAACACCAAGGGCAGGACAGACAACACAGACAAGATATAATCCCAGGTGGGCGACAACAGAAGACAACAAAAAGCCCAACAGGGATCCGGAGGGTAACACTTTGAAACAACAACCAGGATTCACAGCGCCAGTGGGTCAGTATAGAAGTCCAGGCAGGAAGCTCTATATCTGGCAACCAGAGAAGTGAGAGAGGAGAATATAAGGAGTTTGGGAGTGACAGACAAGAAACAGCTGAGGAGGAGAAGCTACGGATCCCGGAGTGAGACAAAAAGGATAGTAAGGCAAAAACAAAAAACTATCATTAAGAAACAGCGTGATCTTTAGACATAGAGCGCGCAGCCACCCGCTGCGACTTCCTGACCCCGGGTATAACGGAGTCAGACGTGGCTCTTGACACCATCGTGACAGGAGCCTTACAGGGGGGTGATCAATGACAGGGGGGTGATCAGGGACTCTATATGGGGTGATCACCCCCTGGTAAGGCTCCATTCAGACGTCCGTATGTGTTTTGAGGATCCGATCCATGTATCCGTGGATCCGTAAAAATCATACAGACATCTGAATGGAGCCTTACAGGGGGGTGATCAATGACAGGGGGGTGATCAGGGAGTCTATATGGGTGATCACCCCCCTGAAATTGATCACCCCCCTTTAAGGCTCCATTCAGACGTCCGTATGTGTTTTGCAGATCCGATCCATGTATCCGTGGATCCGTAAAAATCATACGGACGTCTGAATAGAGCCTTACGGGGGGTGATCAATGACAGGGGGGTGATCAGGGAGTCTATATGGGGTTATCATTGGTGATCAGGGGTTCATAAGGGGTTAATAAGTGACAGGGGGGTGTAGTGTAGTGTAGTGGTGTTTGGTGGTACTTTACACAGCTACCTGTAGAGGACCAGGTAGCAGGTATATTAGACGCTGTTATCAAAACAGCGTCTAATATACCTGTTAGGGGTTAAAAAAAAATCGCATCTCCAGCCTGCCAGCGAACGATCGCCACTGGCAGGCTGGAGATCCACTCGCTTACCTTCCGTTCCTGTGAACGCACGCGCCTGTGTGCGCGCGTTCACAGGAAATCTCGCCTCTGGCGAGATGACTCACGGATGCGTCCAGGAGGAATAAATCAACCGCCTCCCGGACGCATCCGTGCGTACAGCGGTCGGGAGGCGGTTAAAGGGGTTGTCCCATGAGAAACACATTCAATATTCAAATAGCAGATTGCTTCTATTTGTTTAGCTTTCAACCTTGGCTTTTTGAAGTGGTCCCACAAATAAGGCATTTTACGATTAGGTTACGCAAACAAAAAACCTTTTTTATAGGCAACGTCAAATTGTGGTCTGTAAAACCATATGTACAGTCCTGATCAAAAGTTTAAGACCACTTGAAAAATGGCAAAAAAATCATATTTTACATTGTTGGATCTTAAGGTTCCAAGTAGTGCTTTAACATGCAGCAAGAAGAAATGAGAGAGAGACAAAAAAAATTGAGCATTCAATTAATTGAAAATAACAATTAAACTGAAACAGGCTGTTTTTCAGCTGATCCAAATTTAAGGACCACATGCCTTTAAAAGGCCAAATCTGTGCGAAGATGTGGATTGTCATTGTCAGGTAGTCACACGTGATGTCAAAGGCAAAACAAAAACTCTCCCTTTTTGAACGTGGTCGGCTTGTTGAACTGCTAAGCAGGGTCTCTCACAGCGCGCCATCGCTGCTGAGGTGGGATGCAGTAAGACAGTCATTTGGAATTTCTTAAATGATCCTGATGGTTATGGAACAAAAAAGTCAAGTGGAAGACCCAACAAAAATTTCATCAGCACTGAGCCGGAGGATCCAATTGGCTGTCCGTCAAGACACTGGACTATCCTTGACTCAAATTAAGGCCCTTACTGGTGCTGATTACAGCCCCATAACCATCCGACGGCATCTGAGACTGAAGGGCTTCAAAAACTAAAAATTTCTTCAAAGACCTCATCTCCTTGAACGCCACAGAACTGCTCGTTTGGACTTTGCAAGACAGCACCAAACATGGGACATTCAAAGGTGGAAGAAAGTTTTATTCTCTGATGATTATTTTTTTTTTTAACCTTGATGGTCCTGATGGTTTCCAACATTACTGGCATGACAAGCAGATCCCACCTGAGATGTTTTCTACACGCCACAGTGGAGGGGGCGCCATAATGGTCTGGGTGCTTTTTCCTTCAGTGGAACAATGGAGCTTCAGGAAGTACAGGGGTGTCAAACGGCCGCTGGCTATGTCCAGATGTTGCAGAGAACATTCCTCATGACTGAGGGTCCTCGTCTGTGTGCTAACGACTGGGTTTTTCAACAGGACAACGCTACAGTACACAATGCCCGCAGGACAAGGGACTTCTTTCAGGAGAATAACATCACTCTTTTGGCCCATCCTGTGTGCTCCCCTGATCTAAATCCAATTGAGAACCTTTGGGGATGGATGGTAAGGGAAGTTTACAAAAGTGGACAACAGTTCCAGACAGTAGATGGCCTTCGTGCGGTCGTCTACACAACTTGGAGAAATGTTCCCACTCACCTCATGGAAACGCTTGCATCAAGCATGCCGAAACTAATATTTTAAGTGATAAACAATAACGGCGGAGCTACTCATTACAGGGATCTAGTAGCGTGGCCACCCAGTACAGGTCGTTCTCCTTCAGCCTTTTCATACGAGGGTCCCTCGACAGGCATGACAGCATGAAAGACCCTATTTGCACAAGGTTGGATGCCGAGCTACTTATGTCCCGTTCCTCATCCTCACTGATTTCACTAAAGGTCTGTTCTTACCCCCAGCCATGTACAACACCACGGGTACCAGATAGGTGACAACGAGCACCCTGGGATGCCTGCTGTGGTTGGTATTCCTCCTCCTCAAAGCCACATTCCTCCTCAGACTCCTCTTCCAGCGTTGCCGCAGGTCCAGCAAGCGATGCTGATAAGGCTGTTTCTGGTGGTGATGGGGACCACAACTCTTCCTCTTCACGCTCATCTACGGCCTGATCCAGCATTCTTTGCAGGGCATGCTCCAGGAAGAAAACAAATGGGATAATGTCGCTGATGGTGCCTTTGGTGCGACTGACTAGGTTTGTCACCTCCTCAAAAGGATGCATGAGCCTACAGGGCATTGCGCATGAGCGTCAAGTAACGTGGCCAAAAAATACCCAGCTCTACAGAGGCTGTACTAGCACCCCAGTCATACAAATACTTATTGATGGCTTTTTCTTGTTGGAGCAGGCAGCAGGCGGTCAAACATTAGGAGTGTTGAATTTCAACGTGTCGGGCTGTCGCAAATCAAGCGCCTCACTGGCATGTTGTTTCGCCGCTGAATATCTGAAAAGTGCGCCATGGCCATGTAGGAACGCCTGAAATGGCCACACACCTTCCTGGCCTGCTTGAGGACGTCCTGTAAGCCTGGCTACTTATGCACAAAGCGTTGTATGATCAGATTTGCCATGCACGGCACATGTGTCAACTTGCCCAAATTCAATGCCGCCAACAAGTTGCTTCCGTTGTCACACACCACTTTGCCGATCTCCAGTTGGTGCGGAGTCAGCCACTGATCCACCTGTGCGTTCAGGGCGGACAGGAGTGCTGGTCCGGTGTGACTCTCTGCTTTCAGGCAAGTCAACCCCACGATGGCGTGACACTGTCATATCAGGAATGTGGAATAGCCCCTGGGGAGCTGGGGGGGTGCAGTTGATGTGGAGCAAGATGCAGCAGCAGAAGAGGACTCAGCCGAGAAGGTTAGCGAAGAGGATGGAGTAGGAGGAGTAGAGGAGGTGGCAGCAGGCCTGCCTGCAAGTTGTGGCGGTGTCACCAACTCCTCTGCAGAGCCATGCATTCCAGACTTGTGTAATGCATATCGCACAGTGCTTGTATGGATGTCTGTGATCTCACTATTGCGAAGCACACGAGCCACCTCCACTGCCGCGTTTGTCGTGCCAGAACTAATAGACCTTGTGATGAGCCGACTTGTCGACTTCTATATTTTGGCTGGATGTCCACTTCTTGGCTTTGGATTGGATGGATGGACTTCAATACGTATTTTTCCAACTGTCATGGCAATTTTCTTGGCCAAGAAACCACTATCAATGAGCTAGCTGATGCCGTTTCTCTTCTTCATGGCTACTTCTGAATTCAAACCAGTGACCTTTTGCTTGGGAATCAACCTACGGTAATAACAAACTGAGCTATTAGGGAATGTGAGAACAGGTTGTAATTTGTAGTATATACATATTGTTCCACCACCAGGAGCAAAACAGTCAAAATGTAGTTACATGACAAGAATCTACATAACTAATCATATGCTAAATAGTTGCAATTCCAATTTATGTATGAGATAGCCAAGATGATTGTCTATAAAATGATGGTAATCTCACATTCAGAGCTGCAGTGGATGGTATGATATAGAGCCTGAAAGTCAAAAGTTCAAAACATTGTAACCCTTTTGCTCATCGGTGTATACCAGCTAAACCATTAAACAAAAACAAAGAAGCATTAAGAAATGAATCACCAATTTGGACTTCAGAATGACAGGATGAGAAAAGATGGAGATTAATTTTAAGTAGTTGTTTTAATTAAAGGGTTACACAAGAGCTTCCTAAAACCATGTCAACCAGAACCAAAACTTATAGCTTCTGAGTCTCAATACAAATATGTAAAATGAACCCTACACCTAAAATGTGCCAGTTAAAATCCAGGTGTCTTTTATGTGGAAGACAAGCCTTTGTGCCCCATCAGGCACCAGGACTCCAGTGCAGTACTCCTCTGTAGTGATGGACGAACATCTGATGGGACGGTTCGTGAATGCAATTGCTCAAATGTTCGCGAACCACAGGTTCGCGGCGGGTCCCATTCATTTTAATGGCAGGCGAACATGAAAAACCTCCAGGTCATATTTGCAGCCACAAAATACTTAGTAGATGCGCACACATAGTCCCACAACATTGACACTGACATACGAGAAGTATTAGGCGAATCTGCGATCGACAAGCATTCTTTTTTTTATTGGCGAAATTTCGGCAAAGTATTAATCGCAAGAGCACATACACTAAAAAGGCGTGGTCTACAGCAACTGGTTTGCACCGACTAGCAATGAGATGGATGCGATGGTTGAAACGAAGTTCAGCGAAGAGGAAGAACTCCTGGTGACTGTAAGTAATCTTAAAGTTGTGTATTTGATTACATTTCACCAGCATGTCTGAACAATCGCTTTATATGCATAAAGAGTGTTTAAAAAAAAAAAGCCAGTGCGACCTTCTGCGATTCTAATTTTTCTTAAGTCCACCAAACTTCACATTTTATAAGGTCTCACTAGATATTATTGATTTTTGCACATCACATCACTATGTTATTAGCATATTTGTATGGAAAGCATAGAAATATATTTAACATGCACATTGCACATCCATTGTCATGCCGCACACTATATTCCGGACACACACACTATATAGCACACTATTTTCCGGACACACACTATATACCGCACAGACACACACTATATACCGCACACATACACAGAGTCTATAGCTTATAGTTTGTATCCTGTTGGTCAGGACTCAGGAGAAGCTTTCTTTGTCAGACCGCCAGTATTTGCTGTTTCATTTAGAGTTACCCAGGGCGAACCAGCTGTACACTTCATACCATACAGTCACTTTAGATATAGATACATCTCTGCTTAGATGGACAATATCTGATAGCTCAGACCCCTACCACATACAGTCGTAATACAATCCCATCTTCTAACCGTAACAGTAAGGCCGCATGCACACGCGCGTGTGTTTTTTCACAGCTACGGACCGTAAAAACGCGGGCTGCTGTCCTGCAGAGTGGACGAGCGCACGGCGCAATTGGTTGCTAACTTGCTATGATGGCGTGACCATACAAGTGTATCACAGTACAGCGGTGGTGGCCAGAAGCGCACGTTGTCATAGCAACCAATGACGCCGTGCGCTTGCCCACTCTGCAGGACGGTTTTGTACGGTCTGTAGTTGTGAAAAAACATGCCTGTGTGCAGGCAGCCTAAATCTAATATTTCCACTTCAAAGCATTAAATACTTTTTGCAGTTTACTTGAGTAAATTATTTTCAATACTATTATTGTTAAAAATTGGGATTATATGCTTGCATTTTTATCTTGCAGCGGATGTTAGGGGGGGAAGTAGCGAATTCTGCGGGAGCTGTCCTATGAGATCTGGTGCCAAACGGGTGTAAAACACTGTCTGGCCATTATAAAAATATAGTCAGACATGAAGCGAAGACAGCCCCGGTTTATAAAAAGAATCCGGGATGAAAAATGCCCAGGTAGATGCGTAAATAACTCTAATGTATACAGTGCTAAGCAAAAGTATTCACCCCCTTGACTTTGTTCTTTTTTTATGTTGTCTCACAACCTGGAATTAAGATGGATTGTTTAAGGATTTGCATCATTTAATTTGTAGAACATGCCCACAACTTAGACCTTTTTTTAAATTGGTTAATTGTAAAGCATACAAAAAAATAAATAAAAATAGGACAAAATAATAGAAAAGGTCAATGTGCATAACTATTCACCCCCCTAAAGTCAATACTTGCCTTGTGCGGCAATCACAGCTCCAAGTCGCTTTAGATAAGTCTCTATGAGCTTGCCACGTCTTACCACTGGGATTTTTGCCCATTCCTCCTTGCAAAACTGATTCAGCTCCTTCCAATTGGATGGTTTGCGCTTGTGAAAAGCAATCTTTAAGTCTGACCACAGATTTTTCTATTGGGATTGACATCTGGGCTGTGACTCGGCCATTCCAACACATTTACATGTTTCCCCTTAAACCACTCAAGTGTTGCTTTAGCAGTGTGTTTGGGGGCATTATCCTGCTGGAAGGTGAACCTCCGTCCTATCCTCAAATCACTCAGAGTGGTACAGGTTTTGCTCAGGAATATCCCTGTCCAGCTTTCCCTCAACTCTGACCAGTTTCCCAGTCCCGGCTGATGAAAAACATCCCCACAGCATGATTCTGCCACCACGTTTCATTGTGGGGATGGTGTTCTTTGGGTGATGTGATGTGTTGGCTTTGTGCCTGACAAGTGACAGACTGAACCATCACTGTGTCTGCAGTAGAAGCCTGAGGGCTAGGCTCCTTCCTACGTGCTATTGACCCAGGACTATGGAGACCCCCACTCTGACCTATTTGGGTTAGAGGGAACTATAAACCATTATTTTTTGGTTGAGTTTATAAGCCACATCTTTCCTATTCCCCATTAAAGTTGCATGGTGTGAAAAAAATTAACGTAATAAGGGTTAACTCTGCACTCAGAATCCCAATGAATGTGTTAGTTTTTTTGTCCCTTTGTTATATTGTGTTAGTAATGGGTTTAAGAAGTAGCCGTCTCTGGTGTAGAGAAGTAGATCATCGTACGATACACTCAGGAGATAATCCCATCCCATGGGTCTCCTCTCACCCTATTGTTTCATCAAGACACTGTGTAGGCAATGTCGTTTTACATGCTGTTCATTTTTGATTGAGTTATGCGTCATAAAGCTGGCAGCCACTGCAATTATATATAGATCCCTCCATATTTGAATTTATTTATATCTAATGTTGTTAAGATTTCCGAGTTGTTTATCTAAAATCTGAACATTCTGTGATCACAGAAGTTCCCATTCCCTCCATTCGGAGAAAGCGATCAGCGGAGGCCGTGGAGGTGGTGGAGGTTGAGGAGGAAGAGGAGGCGGACGGACCCTCCCAGCCTATTGAGCCACCCACACCAGATGTGGGAGAAGTTAAAGAGGTGGAGGTGGAAAATGCTGGACCCTCCAGCACCACCCCATCTCAGGACTCGGAGGAAGAGGAGGCGATCACTAGCCCCTCCCAGAAGGGTAAATATGTGCACATAGCAATATGTTTATGTATCCATAATATGTACATAAACATTAAAAGGGACAACAATGAGGTGACAACATACACCATAGTAATACAAAAAAGAACACTGGACAATAACTCTTTAATATAATTTATTTATGGGAGAGGCTTAGACTGTGATGAGGGGGGAAGCGCTTCCCCTGACCTAGCTGGCTGTGTTGTGCCGGAAGCCAGGAGCGAGGGTAAGCCTAGTAGTGGGCAAAATTAGACTAGAGTAGTGTCCAAAAAACCTTTAATTCCTCTCAGAGAGCAAGGTTACAGAAAGCCTGGGAAATCTCTACGTTCGGGTTCGGGATGTACCTCATGAAGTAAGAAGAGCGCCAGCGACCCATGCATTTAATCATGTGCGCCGGGACCCCATTTTTTGATGCTGAGGGCGCCCCGATTCGGAGCGAGTGTCCTGTGATGGCCAGCGGGTTGCAACCGAGACCTGAGACCAGCGTTCTGATGTGGGACACAAACTGGATTGACGTCAGGGAACCCCCACGCCAAGGAAGCAGCGGGCCATCTAGGGGGGCATCTTGCAACAGGGCTACCATTTGATGGAGGACCATGACCGGACACCAATCGTTCGAGGTTTTAAAGAACCTGACCTCCGAGGGAGGCCCATGCTGATTGGCCTTCGTGGAAGGGAGCCAGAGGACAAAAATGGTCATGGACCCAGGACAATTGCCGTACCTGCAATCCCTGACGTTTAGGGGAGGTGCTGGTGAACTCATCTGGCCTGAGGAACCCGTAAAACCCGAGGTACATGGCTGCCTTAATAACTAAACTAGGAGAGTGCCCAAAAGGATGTCCATCCAGCGCGGACGACAGTCTCCTAAATATCTCGCCGGAGACAGGCTGCCTACGGGTGGGAGGGGCTTCCCCGCACTTCTGGATCCCCCTAAGGGCTGCTTTGACTGCCTGCACTGAAAAAATGGAACTTCCATTCGGGTTATGAAGCATGGCGCAGTGCCGGGTAACGTACCTGGGCTTAGAGGCTACTACCTGTACTGAAGTCTTGGGTCACCTGACCTTGGTCCAAATATCGTACAAGTGAACGGTCAGGACACGTTCCTGAGAGGACAAATCCATAAAGTTCGGAAGGGAAAGAGAACATAACTGGGGAGGATGACAGACCTGGGTGAACCAGGAGACAGAGGTAGGTGCGAGCCTGGGCGATCCAGGAGGCAGAGGTAGGTGTGAGCCTGGGTGAACCAGGAGACAGAGGTAGGTGTGAGCCTGGGCGATCCAGGAGACACATAACATGTAACTCGGCCTGGGCGATCCAGGTAACACACAACATGCAACTCGGCCTGGGCGATCCAGGTAACACACAACATGTAACTCGGCCTTGGCGATCCAGGTAACAAGACAAAAACATAAAGTATAGTATCAGCCGTGGCCGAACCTGGACAAACGAGGTAACATGCGGCCTGTGCACCTGCGAACACACCAAAAGTATGGACAGAAGCGCCCTGAGGAGCTGGGGGCTGGAGCTTAAGAAGGTAAGATGCCCCTCCCACAAATTCAGGCTGACTTTTCAGCCTTCCACTTGATAAGTTAATGGTTTTAATGTAGATTAAACTCTATAGAACTATCACTAGCAAAATAAAATTATACTGTACTGAAATATCACTAATAATAAGGCTGTTAACAGCCTGCATTTGTGGGAGGGGCGTCTGGCTATTTATCCCCCTACCTGCCGCACAGCCAGGCGACCGAGCCTCACGCATACCTGCAGTATACCTCCACTTCCGACCCGAGTCCTTGCTTCCGGTATCCCGTGCGCACGCACTATCCCGTGCGCACGCACCGCCGACGTCCGGACTGCCGCTCGCCAGGCTATCAGGTAATCAGGGGCACAGTTGGCTCCGCTCTAGCTGTGCCTCACGCCTGGCCTCTGGCCCCTGGTGGTTCGAGTTAGGGGCTGCTCTTCCCCGGCATGATCCGCACGCATATCGGGGAAGCGGCATCTGGTTTGAGCTGTTCTGCCGGTCACACGCCGGCACGATTTGGGGAATCATAATTGAGTCTCATTTTAGGTTGGCAGTTTGCGCTTCACTTGCACCATTCAGGAACTTACCGGTTTGCCCCCTGCTGGTGCACGCTTTGTTCACCGCTCCCCCCGGCATGTTGCGCTCGCACGAGTGCGGGCGGCAGGGTTGGGGGAGCGGCATGCTAGTCAGGGAACCGCCGGTCACATGCCGGCTCAGCATGAGAGCCTATGGTGATAAAATTAGTGTCAGAGGTTGATTGTGCATATAACCATGCTATTTTGCACGCCTTTAATTCTGGTTTTGGGATGCAGGTTGGCCTCCCGCTTTTAGGAGGGGCGCAGTTTATTGGGGTTCCCTGCCAAATCACCTGGGGCTCTGTACGTTTAATTTCAAAGCTTACCTGCCCTGCATCACTATACCTGAATTAGCGATTCGCATGCTTTCACTTTTTCGGTCTCAGGAAACAGTGGTTTTCTCGTTTCCTGGTTCGAATCTGCTTCTGTCTCCTGGTCTTCATGCTTGACCGGGGTCCACTGGCCCTTCCGAGATCTCAGTGCCTCCTGGCACCCAGGTTGTCAGTGTTTCTTAGATCACCCAGGTTGTCAGTGTTCCCGGATCAGCCGGGTTGTCAGTGTTCCTGGATCAGCCCAGGTTGTCAATGCTCCTGGATCGCCCAGGTTGTCAATGTTCCTTGGATCGCCCAGGTTGTCAGGGTCCTTGGATCGCCCGGGTTGTCAGGGTCCTTGGATCGCCCGGGTTGTCAGGGTCCTTGGATCGCCCGGGTTGTCAGTGCCTCTGGATCGCCCAGGTTGTCAGTGCCTCTGGATCGCCCGGGTTGTCAGTGTCCCTGGATCGCCCGGGTTGTCAGTGTCCCTGGATCGCCCAGGTTGTCAGTGTCCCTGGATCGCCCAGGTTGTCAGTGTCCCTGGATCGCCCAGGTTGTCAGTGTCCCTGGATCGCCCAGGTTGTCAGTGTCCCTGGATCGCCCAGGTTGTCAGTGTCCCTGGATCGCCCAGGTTGTCAGTGTCCCTGGATCGCCCAGGTCGTCAGTGTCCCTGGATCGCCCAGGTTGTCAGTGTCCCTGGATCGCCCAGGTTGTCAGTGTCCCTGGATCGCCCAGGTTGTCAGTGTCCCTGGATCGCCCAGGTTGTCAGCGTCCCTGGATCGCCCAGGTTGTCAGCGTCCCTGGATCGCCCAGGTTGTCAGTGTCCCTGGATCGCCCAGGTTGTCAGCGTCCCTGGATCGCCCAGGTTGTCAGCGTCCCTGGATCGCCCAGGTGGTCAGCGTTCCTGGATCGCCCAGGTTCTGTCTTCGTTTAAATGTCAGTGTCTCTGGATCGCCCAGGTTGTCAGTGTCCCTGGATCGCCCAGGTTGTCAGTGTCCCTGGATCGCCCAGGTTGTCAGTGTCCCTGGATCGCCCAGGTTGTCAGCGTCCCTGGATCGCCCAGGTGGTCAGCGTCCCTGGATCGCCCAGGTGGTCAGAGTCCCTGGATCGCCCAGGTGGTCAGCGTCCCTGGATCGCCCAGGTGGTCAGCGTCCCTGGATCGCCCAGGTGGTCAGCGTCCCTGGATCGCCCAGGTGGTCAGCGTCACTGGATCGCCCAGGTGGTCAGCGTCCCTGGATCGCCCAGGTTCTGTCTTCGTTTAAATGTCAGCGTCCCTGGATCGCCCAGGTTCTGTCTTCGTTTAAATGTCAGCGTCCCTGGATCGCCCAGGTGGTCAGCGTTCCTGGATCGCCCAGGTTCTGTCTTCGTTTAAATGTCAGTGTCTCTGGATCGCCCAGGTTGTCAGTGTCCCTGGATCGCCCAGGTTGTCAGTGTCCCTGGATCGCCCAGGTTGTCAGTGTCCCTGGATCGCCCAGGTGGTCAGCGTCCCTGGATCGCCCAGGTTCTGTCTTCGTTTAAATGTCAGCGTCCCTGGATCGCCCAGGTGGTCAGCGTTCCTGGATCGCCCAGGTTCTGTCTTCGTTTAAATGTCAGTGTCTCTGGATCGCCCAGGTTGTCAGTGTCCCTGGATCGCCCAGGTTGTCAGTGTCCCTGGATCGCCCAGGTTGTCAGCGTCCCTGGATCGCCCAGGTGGTCAGCGTCCCTGGATCGCCCAGGTGGTCAGCGTCCCTGGATCACCCAGGTGGTCAGCGTCCCTGGATCGCCCAGGTGGTCAGCGTCCCTGGATCGCCCAGGTGGTCAGCGTCCCTGGATCGCCCAGGTGGTCAGCGTCCCTGGATCGCCCAGGTGGTCAGCGTCCCTGGATCGCCCAGGTTCTGTCTTCGTTTAAATGTCAGCGTCCCTGGATCGCCCAGGTGGTCGGCGTCCCTGGATCGCCCAGGTGGTCGGCGTTCCCGGATCGCCCAGGTGGTCGGCGTTCCGTGATTGCCCAGGTTGTCAGCATTCCCGGATCGCTCAGGTTGTCAGCGTTCCCGGATCGCTCAGGTTGTCAGCGTTCCCGGATCGCTCAGGTTGTCAGCGTTCCCGGATCGCTCAGGTTGTCAGCGTTCCCGGATCGCCCAGGTGGTCAGCATTCCTGGATCACCCAGGTTCTGTCTTCGTTTTCTAAAGCCACCCTTCGGGGTATTCAAAAGGAGGGGAAGGGGTCCGTGAGCCATAGGCAACCTGTGTCCGGTAAATTGTTCAGGGATCTTTTTCGTCATTGGATGGTAATCCTTTTTGGGCCCTTCACTAACCTGATTTTGAAAGCGGCCATGTAGCTCACCTTTTATGGATTCCTCCGGCCCGGTGAGGTTCTGGCGGGTTCAAATCGCCACAACCATCCTCTGAAGCAGCATCTGTTACGGGGCCAGGGCCATTACACTCCCCTGCTACCTTCCACCAAAACCATTCAGACGGGACCCCCTTCCCAGGTAAATTCTATCCCACGTTGAACGATTGGTGCCCGGTTCAGGTGCTGCATCAACTGCTAGGCCTCATCCAAGGTTCATCACCAGATAGCCCGCTCCTGCCACACGCAGGCAAGCTTCTCAGCACCCTCCATTTATATCTTTCATCCGTGCCCTCGCCCAGGGTCTAGGCTATGACCCCAGGGTAAATTCGGGCCACTCATGTTGCTAGGGGCAGACTCCGCTGTTTCTCGGCATCAGGCGCCAGCTCATGTCATCCGGTCCTTGGGGCGGTGGCGGCCCTCCTGCTTCACTAAGTATATACCCAATCCTCGAGTAGAGATATCTCGCGCCTTTCGATCACTGGCTTTGTAGTTTGCAAAAAAGTGTTGTACCTAACTGATGTTTTTTGCCCCCTTTTTTCACTGGTGTACCCGCGCCGTGGCTCCCGGCACAATTCAGCCACTATGTTCAGGGCAGGTGTCTCTGCGTGCGCCGACGTTGTCCTAGCCCTGACCATAAATAATAAGGCTGTTAACAGCCTGCATTTGTGGGAGGGGCGTCTGGCTATTTATCCCCCTACCTGCCGCACAGCCAGGCGCCCGAGCCTCACGCCCCTCCCTCCCGCCCTTTTTCTCAAAACTCCCTTCAGGTATGCCCCCTTTTTTCACTGGTGTACCCGCGCCGTGGCTCCCGGCACAATTCAGCCACTATGTTCAGGGCAGGTGTCTCTGCGTGCGCCGACGTTGTCCTAGCCCTGACCATAAATAAACTATATAATAATCATAAATCAATGTTTATAAACACTTTAAATAAAATAAAGTAAAAAAAAAATAGATAAACAGACATATTTAGTACCGCCGTGTACATATCAACCGTCTCTATAAAAATATCCTATGATCCAACCCCTCAGGTGAACACTGCAAAAAAAATAAAAAAATACTAATTTAGTCACCTAACATCACTAAAAGTGCAACACCAAACTATCAAAAAAGGCAACCAAAATAGTAACAATCGGTCATTTCTTTCTGCCAAAAATGAGACCCTAACATTATACAATCGTCAAATAAAAACAATATTATGGCTCTCAAACTATGGAGACAGTAAAACATGAATTGTTTTTGGTTCAACAATGCTTTTATTGTGTAAAATAGATAACAACCAGCTGTATAAAACTATCATACCAACTAACCCCTCAGGTAGACACCTTTCAAAACAAAAATTTGAAACTCTAGAAAAAAAAAAAAAAGGAATTTTTGGGGACAACTTTTATCACAAAAAGGTGTAATAGCAAGCGATCATAAACTCAAATGCACCACAAAATAAAGGTTTAAAGGTTTAATAAGAATTGAAAATAATGTTCATATATAATTTTTTTTTCAAACAGTACTGAAGACATTGAAGGCCAAATTGGCCAAAATGCTAAAGGAGCAGCACAACGATATGCGGGGCATTCAGGAGCGCATGAAGGCCATGGAGGAGAGGCAACGCCAGGCCATGAAGGGGGTGCAAGAGATGATTCTGCTATTGGAAAAGTTGCCATAAAAATTTGTATTTATTTTCTAATAAGTTATATAAATTGTTTACACAGTTATAATGTGTAATTTTGTATTTTTGTAATATTGCTCTGTTTTAGTGTAATAGCTTGGACTAAAATCAGCCAGAACTGACAGCAGCCGATAAATACATATAGGGTCCATCTGTAAAATGGGTCTGCATTTAGTGGAACGTTTACAGACCCATTGATTTTCAGTTCCAGTCTGAAAAATTAGGCATTCCCAGGATTTAAAAAAAGTAAGCGTCGGACAGTAGAGGCCCCAAAAATTAGCCGACAGGCGTTCACCTGACAGCAAAGCATTTTTAATTCTGTGGCTGGTGGTACATTAGGCATTCACAGGATTACAGGCCCCCAAAATTAGGCATTCAACGGACATAAAAGGCCTTTTATGCCGCTGTATTTACCGAAGACAGGGACCATAAACTGTTATGGGTGGTGGCGGATATTTGTGGGCTGTCATGAGGAATTTAAATCAAACATGGTCTACTGGTCACATGTGTTGAATCCCTCTGAGATCCATGCCTCATTAATTTTTAGGCGAGTGCGCTTATCGGTCACGATCCTCCCTGCTGTGCTGAACGTCCTTTCGGACAGGACACTTGATAAGGGGCAAGCCAACAGTTCCATTGCAAATTGTGCAAGCTCTGGCCAGAGGTCAAGCCTGCCCACCCAGTAGTCCAGGGGTTCATCACTTCTCAAAGCGTCCACATCGGCCGTTAACTCTATGTAGTCGGACACCTGCCGGTCTAGGTGTTCCCTGAGGCTAAATCTGGAGGACTGCTGTCGATGGGTCTGCTGAAAGAATGATCTCATATCAGAAGTGACCAACACATCTTCAAACCGCCCTCTTCTTGCAGGTGCTGTTGGATTGGTACCCGCAACAGTTTCTCTGCGAGTGGAAATTCCTCTGCCAGCGCCCACAAAAGCAGAATGCAGCATTTCTCGAAGCAAGGCCTGGAAGTGCTGCATTCTGACAGCCCTCTGTGATGGTGGTAACATTTCCGCCATTTGTTTGTTTGTACCGGGGGTCTAAGTACGTTGCCACCCAGTACTGGTCCTTGCCCTTTATGCTTTTTATACGGGGATCCCTCTTAAAACACTGGAGCATGAAGGCCCCCATTTGCACTAAACTGAAAGCGGTGTAGAGCCTGGTTCCTGCTCATCATGCAGGATAATGTCGTCCTCGTTCTCCTCCCCCCATCCACAGACAACACCAGGGATCCCAGAAAGGTTTAAAGCATGCTCTTCTTGCTCCTCCTCATCCGCCCCGTCACCTTCCTCCTCTGACTCTTCTTCAGACTCCTGTTGTTGACTTGTCTCAGATGGAGTAGCCCCCCTGGGAATTCATCCAGCATTGCTACTTCCTCATCTTCCAGCTCTTGCTCCTCGACGGCTTGATCAATAACATGACCCAATGCACACTCCAGAAAGAAGGCAAACAGGTACAATGTCACTGATGGCGCCCTAGCTGTGACTGACCAGTTTGGTGATCTCATCAAATGGCCGCAGAAGTCTGCATGCGTCGTGCATGAGCAGCCACTGGCGCGGTGAAAAAAAGCCAAGCTCCCCAGAACCTGTCCTGCCACAGAGTTTGTACAGGTAGTCGTTAACTGCACGTTACTGCTGGAGCAGCCTATCGAGCATATAACAGTCGTGGCCAAAAGTTTTGAGACTGACACAAATATTAGTTTTCAAGGTTTGCTGCTAAACTGCTTTTTGATCTTTGTTTCAGTTGTTTCTGTGATGTAGTGAAATATAATTACACGCACTTCATACATTTCAAAGACTTTTATCGACAATTACATGACATTTATGCAAAGCGTCAGTATTTGCAGTGTTGGCCCTTCTTTTTCAGGACCTCTGCAATTTGACTGGGCATGCCCTCAATCAACTTCTGGGCCAATTCCTGACTGATAGCAACCCATTCTTTCATAATCACTTCTTGGAGTTTGTCAGAATTAGTGGGTTTTAATTTGTCCACCCGCCTCTTGAGGATTGACCACAAGTTCTCAATGGGATTAAGATCTGGGGAGTTTCCAGGCCATGGACCCAAAATTTCAACGTTTTGGTCCCCGAGCCACTTAGTTATCACTTTTGCCTTATGGCATGGTGCTCCATTCTGTTCCAAACTGTTGTTGGATTGTTGGAAGAAGTTGCTGTTGGAGGGGTGTTTTGGTACCATTCTTTATTCATGGCTGTGTTTTTGGGCAAAATTGTGAGTGAGCCCACTCCCTTGGATGAGAAGCAACCCCACACATGAATGGTCTGATGGTGATGCTTTACTGTTGGCATGACACAGGACTGATGGTAGCGCTCACCTTTTCTTCTCCTGACAAGCCTTTTTTCCTGATGCCCCAAACAATCGGAAAGAGGCTTAAATCGGAGAATATGACTTTGCCCCAGTCCTCAGCAGTCCATTCATCATATTTTCTGCAGAAGATCAATCTGTCCCTGATGTTTTTTGGGGAGAGAAGTGGCTTCTTTGCTGCCCTTCTTGACACCAGGCCATCTTCCAAAAGTCTTTGCCTCACTGTGCGTGCAGATGCGCTCACACCTGCCTGCTGACATTCCTGAGCAAGCTCTGCACTGGTGGCACTCCGATCCCACAGCTGAATCCTCTTTAGGAGACGATCATGGCGCTTGCTGGACTTTCTTGGATGCCCTGAAGCCTTCTTAACAAGAATTGAACCTCTTTCCTTGAAGTTCTTGATGATCCTATAAATTGTTGATTGAGGTGCAATCTTAGTAGCCACAATATCCTTGCCTGTGAAGCCATTTTTATGCAACGCAATGATGGCTGCACACGTTTCTTTGCAGGTCACCATGGTTAACAATGGAAGAACAATGATTTCAAGCATCACCCTCCTTTTAACAGGTCAAGTCTGCCATTTTAACCCAATCAGCCTGACATAATGATCTCCAGCCTTGTGCTCGTCAACATTCTTACCATTTCAGACGATTACTGAAATGATCTCAGCAGTTTCTTTAATGACAGCAATGAAATGCAGTGGAAAGTTTTTTTTAATATTAAGTTCATTTTCATAGCAAAGAAGGACTATGCAATTCATCTGATCACTCTTCATAACATTCTGGAGTATATGCAAATTGCTATTATAAAAACTTAAGCAGCAACTTTTCCAATTTCCAATATTTATGTAATTCTCAAAACTTTTGGCCACGACTGTACAAGGTTGAGTTCCATCGCGTCGGGCAGTCACAAATAAGATGTCTGTCGGGCATGTTGTGTCACCGCTGAATGTCAGCAAGGCAAACCATGGCCATGTAAGATCTTCTGAAATGGCCTGAGATTTTCCTGGCCTGCCGCAAGACGTCCTGGACCCAAAGGTATTTGACAACGAATCGCTGCACGACCAAGTTCAGGACGTGTGCCATGCACAGCATGTGTGTAATTTTGTCCTGTTTCAGCGCGCTCAGCAGATTGGCACCATTGTCGCACACCACTTTACCAACTGTCAAATTGAGCGTTAGCCACTGATCTGCCTGTGAACGCAAAGCTGAAAGGAGTGCAGGACCAGTGTGGCTCTTGGCTTCCAGGCACAACAGACACAGCACAGCATGGCAACGTCTCAACTGGCATGTCAAATAGGTTCTGGGGATCTTGGGCGGTGCAGCAGAAGAGACGGTAGCAGCGAAAAAGGAGGAGTCAGCCGAGGAGGAGAGGGAGATTGGAGTAGGAGGAGGAGGAGAAGAGGCAGACCTGCATGTAATCCGTGGTGTTAAAACCAAATCTACACGGGTTTCATGGGTTACTTGCTTATCGGCCGTCAGAAGATTAACCCAGTGTGCAGTAAAAGTTATATACTTTCCCTGCCCGTGTTTGCTAGACCACGTGTCTGTGGTCAGATGCATCTTGGCACCAACACTGTGTGCCAGAGATACATTCACTTGCCACTGAACGTGGCCATATAGCTCTGGGATGCCCTTCTGCGAGAAATATTTCCTTCATAGGACCTTCCATTGTGGTGTTCCAATGGCCACAAATTTTAGAAAGCCCTCCGATTCCACAAGTTTATATAGCAGTAGTTGGCCGGCTATCAGTTCCGACAAGCCAGCGGTTATCCGGCGTCATTTTTTACGCTTGAACATTTGGGCCATGGAAGCCTGCCTTTTTCCAGACAAACGTGAGGATGGCATGATGGAAGGTGGAGTGGAGGACAATTATGAGGAGAGAGGAGAAGGAGAAGAGACTGGACTGTGAGAGCCTGGAGTGTGGCTTTGTGGGTTCTGACGGCATTGCTCCCACTGGGCTCGGTGATGGGAGGCCAGGTGCCTTCTTAAGGCGGTCTTCCCTAGGTGAATGTTGGGCTTACCGCATTGACTGCAAAGGCTGCAGATGGCAACACTATTTTCAGTAGCTGACACATTAAAAAAATCCCACACTGCGGAGCCATGTGCCGGCGTCCTGGGAGCGCCAGATGTGACCGTACATGGTTGATGGCTCGCTCCTGATACATTAGCAGTCTGGTTTGTCCCTCCTGTGCAATGTAGGTTCGGCCTGCTTCTCCTCCCTATCTGCTGGTCCATCTCTCCCTCTGAACTCCTCTCCCTCTCTTGTGGGCACCCACGTTACATCCATAGACACGTCATCATCAACGTCACCTTTCCCACCACTAACATTAGAGATCTCAAAGTAGACAGCAACAGCGGGGATTAACCTCCTTGGGCTGATCTGGGTACTGTCATCAGACTGCTGAGTGGCGGCTGTTGCTACCTCCTCTTCCTGATCCAATGCCAAGAATGGCTGCGCATCGGAAGTGTCTTGCGATGGATCGTAAAATAATTCCTGTGACTCAAGTGGGGGTTATATGGTGGTGGTGGTGTCTTTGGGGGTTCACACAGCAGAGAGAGTGAAGAAGGTGCAGATAGAGGGGATGAGGAGGGTGCAGAAGCAGAAGGCTGAGTGAGCCACTCAACCAAGTCTAGTGCATCTTTCTGCAACTTCACACTTTGGCTCCGGCCTGGTGCTCCTGCCCTCCCCCTACCACCCCTGCGGAAAGTCCTGCCTCTTCCTCTGCCTATCATTTTTTAAATGACCCTGTGACAAAAGTCTCTAGAGAAGCGCAGAGTATGTGGAAGAAGGTATATAACACCCCGCTTCAATATGTAGTTTTGGGGGGCCGCTGGTCTATCACACCAGTTATAAAAAAAAAATGCTTTAAAATGTTTTCACTGTGTGTAGCAGAGTGAATGCAGTGAAAGAGGCAAAATTTCTGCAATACCCAAATACACTATTTGAAAAGTATATTCTTAGATAACACCCCGCTTCAATATATGGTTTTGGGGTTTTATTCCACCAGTTATAATACTTTTTTCTAACTGCGTTTGTCACTCTTTGTAGTATCGCTGCAGAACCGATCACCAGTCTCAATGCTGCACAATACTAATCCACTATGCTTTCTATATTAGATTATATTAAATTATAAGTGTATTACACCACTATATACTGCACACCAAACAATAGTACACCTATACCAGTCCTTAAAAGGACTTTTGTGGACCTATTAGCTAGCGATTTGTGTCACTCACACTCTTACAGTCTGTCCCTGCTCCACACAGCAACCTCTCCCTACACTTACAAAAGACAGAATGTAAAATGGCAGCCAGATCAGGTCTATTTATAAGGTAGGGGGTATGTCCATGTGCTCAATTGGCTGTCCTGTACCACCTGATGGATGTGTCATGGGTCAAAGTTCTTCACAATGTAAAATAATACGGTGGACGTGGTATCGCCATTTGTTCCCATGTTCGGCGAACAGCGAACGAACAAAGTTCACTGCGAACTGACCGCTGGGCGAACCGCAAGGCCATCTCTACTCCGCTGCACTCCACATAGCTAATGTATCTGCTGTCTCCTCTACATCAGAGTTTCTTAATCTTTTTGTTCTGGGGCCCCACCAGCCTGAATATAATTCACAGAAATCTCCTTTGGTCATAGTCTATGCAAAATTTTTAAAATATCTATATTTTTCTAAAAGCTTTTACCCTGAAAGCAAAAGAACACTAAAATGAGCACATTAGTCAGCAGATTTGTACCTATGAAATGTTGGTCCCATGTTCATATGTGCCTTCATTGCTGAGAAAAGTGTAAACACAATCAAACCTGGACCTAACCTCTACTAAAGTTAATCAAAGTGCAGAGGGTGCAGAGAAAGTGGAGCCTCTAGGTGCAACAGCAATGCCCCAGTTGCTTCTAGAGATTCACTTAACTATATAAAAATATTTTTCTCAGCAATGTGGGTACATATGAACATGGGACCAATAAAAATGCCTTCAGCTGCCAAGCACACATGCAATAGGTCAACCAGTTTGATAAGTACAAATCTGCTGACAGATGCCTTTTAATTATGTTGTTAAATCAGAGATTGGTGCAGCAATAGAAAGGCTGCCAGAGTATATGATATTTGTAACTTATCAAAAATACCTCCCCAGCTGGTTCTCATCAACTAGAGGGTGCCTCACAATTTACGAAAATCTAGAAAATACAGCATGAAAAATGCAGTTGCATTTATATGTCTATATGTTTTGATTTTATTTTTGGTGTTATAAGTATCTGGAATGTTTATAATTCCTGTGGCAGATACCGTAAGTATAAAAACTTGTTTAGGCACTAATCAAAACGCATTTCATATGTGTTCTTTGTCTATACCAGATGCTATTATAGTCTTGGTCATCATTGATTCTTCTTTTCTCTAAAAGTAATATTTATTGTATTCGCATACAAATAAATAAATGTCATGTACACAATACTGATAAATGCAATTTTATGATGAAAAACATTTTCAGCTAGGGACCCAGATTATGTCTGAAGAGTAAAGTAGCAGAACATTGGTGTGAGCTTGCTAGAAGCTGACCTACCAGAATGACCGGAGTGCAAAGACTTGGAGACAAGCTGGGTCAGAACCAAGAAGACAGATAGCCCAAACAGCAAATGAGAGGTTAATGCAGAAACTAGCTATTGTCAGAATATCAGGAGGATCAGTAGAAGCTAATTCAGCAGATGAAGGGTTTATCCAGAAAACAAGCCATGGTTAATACAAAGAGTGTTAAAGAGTAGGTCTAGGGACAAAGCACAGAGGTTAAGAGCCAGGACACCTATAAGCGATCACCAGCAACTGTTCATGACTGAGTACCAGACTTAAAGGGGTTCTCCGAGTTATGAAAAAAATAAATAAATTAGCACTGAAAATCTGATATATAACTGAGCTAAGCAAGTTTTATGCAAAGAAAAAAATATATTTTTCCTCATTTCCCTGGTTCTTTTCTGTCTCTTTGTTTACATGCAATAAAAACAATCTCTGCCCCTCCCCCTGCTCTGCTAAGGGAGTGGATACAAGAGCTGCCCTGAGTGACACGTCTGCCTGCTGGGAGATTCAGCAGCATGTTGTATGTGTAGGACTACAAGTCCCAGCTGTATAATGACACTGCTAAGGGAGTGGATACAACAGCTGCCCTGAGTGCTGGGAGACTCTGCAGCATGTTGTATGTGTAGGACTATATGTCCCACCTCTATAATAACACTTCTAACACACACAGGATCTTCCCCCTACCTTATTGTGCAATGTTCTCTCTATTCAGCTCCAGTGCCCAGAATTGCCTGCAGAGTTGTGCAGCTGAAGGGGTTAAGTATCCTAGCAGAGATTAGACGGCAGTGAAGTGGGGCGTGGCCAGCACAGTGACTTTTCGTTTACAGGCTTGTAAACGAACATTATCAGCACAGGGAGAGAAGCTGACATCACAGGTCATGTGACCCTCAGTGAAATCTGAGAAACCTGCCACTGGAGATAAAGTGAGTGAATTGGAAAGCTGTTACATTTGCTTAGTTAGGAACATAGAAAGAACAAAAAATAACTCTGATAACCCCTTTAAATTCCCTGCCTAGCTCTGGGATTGGATACTGAGCCAGAAACTTTATTATCTGGGCTTCCAGCCTCACTGATTAGATCGACCAGTTGGGGGCTTAACTGGTCGGCATGGCAACCTTTCACCACAGCCACTTACAGAATATTGGCTGGGTCTGACAAAAAAAATGACTCTACTGTATGATATGTAGTGAGATGTGGGACAAGCTCTTACATTGAGTTGTATGAAGCCATTATTCAGCACCCATAGGCATTTATAGGGCCCCACTACACATTGGTTCATATCCAATTTCATAGAAAGCGTTTGAAGAGTACCAAACCAGATCAGGGTTCACAGGAGAGTTTATGCAATAAGCAGAGATGAGTGAATTTATTGAAATTCCTTTTGGCGTCCAATTCTAACAAAACTGGTCAGAAGATTTGATTTGGGTGCGCATAAATTCAACCTGAATAAAAAATGCTCCAATTGACCTAAAAATTGATGTATGATACTCTAGGTTCTCCTAAGACTTTTTTTTTTCTCTCTTGTCTTTAGTAGTAAGAGGGTATATGTTTCATCAAACTAAAAGTGACAGGTACCACGCCCGCTTTTATACAGCTAACCCGCCCCTTTTATATTGCTTGATAGTGTTTGATATAAAGTTTATATCGCTTGATACTGTTTGATATTAAGTTTATATCGTTTGATACTGCTTGATATTAAGTTTATAGCGCTTGATATTGTTTGATATAAAGAGTATTAGTCCATTAATGTCTTACCACTTCTGTCAGCTTCTTACTACAGATGGCAACATCCTCCCAGACATTCTTCTCAGATTACTGGTAGGGCTAGAACAGGATGTTGAGAACAGATTACTACAGATGGTGAAATCTAATGTCCTAAGCTAATGTCCAAATGAATTCAAAAGCACAAGGTTTTTTATATAAAAGCCAACCACTTTGATATGCATTTATAGCAAATTAAACAGGTTATTAAGTTTCATTTTGATAAAAATCTTTTTGGATATGCCCATTTCTAACACTTTGATAAGTTTTTAATATAACATTAAGCTTTGGACATAAAAAGGCCTATAATAAACATATAAATTCTTATAAAACATAAGCTAACTTTTTGAAAAGACAGCAACTACTTAATGTGTAAACATAAGGTTTTGATATAAAAGCCAACCGCTTTGATATGCATTTATATCAAATTATACAGATTGATAAGTTTCATTTTGATAAAAAATCTTTTTGGATATGTCCATTTATAACACTTTGATAAGTTTTTGATATAAAATTAAGATTTGGGCATAAAAAGGCCTATAATAAACATATAAATTCTTATAAACATAATCTAGCTATTTGAGAGACAGCAAATAGTGACTGTGCTAATAGTTGCAACATGTTGTGGTTTACAACAGGCCCACAGCCTATATAAACAGGACACATTCTGGACATGGTTAGCACAGAGATACGTATGCACATACAGGCATAGGTCCCTAAGGCATTAAACACAGTAAAAGGTAAGCACCATTCAGCGGTTGTGCTTTTAAATCTTTTACTATTTTTGAATATGATTTATGTTAGCTCTATCTATGTAACTGTGCTTATTTATAATTCGTAATGCTTCACTAACTGTCTTTCTTTTGCCACATACAAAGGCTGTTATATTTTAACTAACAATATCTTTCATTATTTATGAATATGATTTATGTTATCTCTATCTATGTAACTGTGCTTATTTATAATTCGCATTGCGTCACTGTCTTTTTCTTTTGCCACATACAAATGCTGTTATATTTTAACTAACAATGTCTTTCACTATTTATTGAACATGGCTTATGTTATCGGAATTTATGTAATGTCTATCTAGCTATCTATCGAGCTATCTATCTATCTATCTATATATCCATCTATCTATATATCTATCTATCCATTTATCTATCTATGTATACATACCGACAAAGACCACCAACTATCTAAATTTAATCAATTTATCTATCTATCTATCTATCTATATATCTCATATCTATCTATCTATCTATCTATCTATCTATCTATCTATCTAACTTTCCAGCTATCTGTTAGCTACCGGCCTAGCTATCTAACGACCCATTTATCTATCTATGTATACATACAGCCAAAGACCCAACTATCTAAATTCAATCAATCTATCTATCTTTCCATCTATCTGATAGCTATCTATCTATATAGCTATCTTTCCTATTTATAGGGGGGGGGGGGGGGGGGTTAAAGCGCCCCCCCCCCCCACAAATGCTGTTTAACTAACAATATACATTTCGTTAGATGGATTCTTACCAAAATCTATGGGGCAATGACAATATACCCGATGCGCAGATGCTCATGGCGACCAATGATTTCTATGAGTCGTACATTAGCGGCGGTGGGGCGCAATTGCTTTCAGACGCGTTGCCCAGTATGGCGCTATCTCATACTGGCATTTTATGCGAACCCGATTACAATCCGACGTCTCCTTGCCTGTTCGGTAAGTATAACCATCTTAGGGTTTTAGTACGTATATAGTTTTAGGTCCAGTTATATTTCAGGCCCTTTTATTACAGACGAGTAACGCCTAGACATTTTAAGAATTGCGAACAGAGCCATTGATACTAGAAATACAGAACATTCAAGCATTGAAGTTACTAGCAACAGCAATTCTGACGCGCTAAAGGAGAACGATCCGTCGCGAGTTATCGATCTCACAACCCCCGGGCGAAATGAAATAAAACAGATGATCCGGCTAGCCAGAACACGTAAGGCTCTATCGACTTCTTTGATGTTGTCTGTATTCCCCCCCACAAATGCTGTTTAACTAACAATATACATTTCGTTAGATGGATTCTTACCAAAATCTATGGGGCAATGACAATATACCCGATGTGCAGATGCTCATGGCGACCGATGATTTCTATGAGTCGTACATTAGCGGCGGTGGGGCGCAATTGCTTTCAGACGCGTCGCCCAGTATGGCGCTATCTCATACTGGCATTTTATGGGAACCCGATTACAATCCGACGTCTCCTTGCCTGTTCGGTAAGTATAACCATCTTAGGGTTTTAGTACGTATATAGTTTTAGGTCCAGTTATATTTTAGGCCCTTTTATTACAGACGAGCAACGCCTAGACATTTTAAGAATTGCAAACAGAGCCATTGATACTAGAAATACAGAACATTCAAGCATTGAAGTTACTAGCAGCAGCAATTCTGACGCGCTAAAGGAGAACGATCCGTCGCGAGTTATCGATCTCACAACCCCCGGGCGAAATGAAATAAAACAGATGATCCGGCTAGCCAGAACACGTAAGGCTCTATCGACTTCTTTGATGTTGTCTGTTTTAAACATTATCTATATTTCTAATACACTTTTTTAAAACACAGCGATGGAAAGAAAAGTGTATACAATTGATGACATCGCGACACTCGCGACATGTCTATAACTTTTAAGCGGGTATAAACAATGATGTTTAATCAAACCTTGTAATTTAAAGTTTTTCAGCTCCCTGGTAGTAGCGCACATGTCAACAGAACTGTTTCAGTCCCCGAACCTCCAGAGGCAACCACCAACGCGCGCGACAGTTGTCTGTCTGAAAATACCGCAATGTCGGTTATCCGCTGTCCTGTTGCACGTAAGTTAATATTACACGGCACTCTGCTTTAACTAGAGCCGCTTGATGTTCTTAATACATACAGCAGGCTGCTTGTCTTGAAATTTTTAATAAAAGGCATAATGACATATCTATCAATCAATCTAGTTATCTATCTATCTACCCATTTATCTAGCTATGTATCTACAGTGGAGGAAATAATTATTTGACCCCTCACTGATTTTGTAAGTTTGTCCAATGACAAAGAAATGAAAAGTCTCAGAACAGTATCATTTCAATGGTAGGTTTATTGTAACAGTGGCAGATAGCACATCAAAAGGAAAATCGAAAAAATAACTTTAAATAAAAGATAGCAACTGATTTGCATTTCATTGAGTGAAATAAGTATTTGAACCCTCTAACAAAAAAAGACTTAATACTTGGTGGAAAAACCCTTGTTTGCAAGCACAGAGGTCAAACGTTTCTTGTAATTGATGACCAAGTTTGCGCACATTTTAGGAGGAATGTTGGTCCACTCCTCTTTGCAGATCATCTATAAATCCCTAAGGTTTCGAGGCTGTTTCTGTGCAACTCTGAGCTTGAGCTCCCTCCATAGGTTTTCGATTGGATTAAGGTCCGGAGACTGACTAGGCCACTCCATGACCTTAATGTGCTTCTTCTTGAGCCACTCCTTTGTTGCCTTTGCTGTATGTTTTGGGTCATTGTCGTGCTGGAACACCCATCCACGACCCATTTTCAGTTTCCTGGCAGAGAGAAGGAGGTTGTCGCTCAGGATTTCACGATACATGGCTCCGTCCATTTTCCCGTTTATGCGAATAAGTTGTCCTGTGCCCTTAGCAGAAAAACACCCCCAAAGCAAAATGTTTCCACCCCCATGCTTGACGGTGGGGACGGTGTTTTGGGGGTCATAGGCAGCATTTTTCTTCCTCCAAACACAGCGAGTTGAGTTAATGCCAAAGAGCTCTATTTTGGTCTCATCAGACCACAGCACCTTCTCCCAGTCACTCTCTGAATCATTCAGGTGTTCATTGGCAAACTTCAGACGGGCCTGCACATGTGCCTTCCTGAGCAGGGGGACCTTGCGAGCCCTGCAGGATTTTAATCCATTGCGGTGTAATGTGTTTCCAATGGTTTTCTTGGTGACTGTGGTCCCTGCTAATTTGAGGTCATTAAGTAACTCCTCCCGTGTAGTTCTAGGATGCTTTTTCACCTTTCTCAGAACCATTGACACCCCACGAGGTGAGATCTTGCGTGGAGCCCCAGAGCGAGGTCGATTGATGGTCATTTTGTGCTCCTTCCATTTTCGAACAATCGCACCAACAGTTGTCACCTTCTCTCCCAGCTTCTTGCTAATGGTTTTGTAGCCCATTCCAGCCTTGTGCAGGTCTACAATTTTGTCTCTGACATCCTTGGACAGCTCTTTGGTCTTTCCCATGTTGGAGAGTTTGGAGTCTGCTTGATTGATTGATTCTGTGGACAGGTGTCTTTTATACAGGTGACTAGTTAAGACAGGTGTCCTTAATGAGGGTGACTAATTGAGTAGAAGTGTCTAACCACTCTGTGGGAGCCAGAACTCTTAATGGTTGGTAGGGGTTCAAATACTTATTTCACTCAATGAAATGCAAATCAGTTGCTATCTTTTATTTAAAGTTATTTTTTCGATTTTCCTTTTGATGTGCTATCTGCCACTGTTACAATAAACCTACCATTGAAATGATACTGTTCTGAGACTTTTCATTTCTTTGTCATTGGACAAACTTACAAAATCAGTGAGGGGTCAAATAATTATTTCCGCCACTGTATACATCCAAATAACCCAACTATATAAATTCTAGCTATTTTTTCTATATGTTTATAATAGCTGTTTAATTATAGCGCTTTAAAATTCTTAATATTTATATCTTTAGAAATTCAGCCAAAAGAAAAGAAAACAACAAAGCACGAAACGCTAAAGAGAGACGACGCGCGACAGCTAAACAGCCCCAGGAGCAGTTTACACCATTAGCGGGAGTTCTAACAACACCGATGCCGGTTCTGTAGAGTGGTGAGCCAACTAGCATAATAAATGATATTACAGCTTTATGCGACATAACACCAGTACCCAATACGCAGGATATAATGCCTTGTAAAAAGCGCATCACATTTGATACGCCAGACACATGCAGCAACGTACAACAGATAAGCGATACGCGCCTCTTGGCCATTCCTGTTATTGTCGGGGTGGCGAAATGTACGACGCGTTGAGGGATATCGCGAAATGTAATGACAAAATGGCCCGCGTGGCGTTGCATTTAAAATGTTACGTTAAAGACTCTACGTCTCTAGCATTTAACAGCCCCAACATAAATACTGAGGGCCAAATACACGAGACGCGGGCCGAATGCATACAACTGATTACGCATCTTGACGCTCTTGAAAAAGAGCTGCTATGCCGCGACTGACTAGTTATGACTGGTGGAGGTGGACGTCCTTTTAAAAGCGCAAAAACAACTGCAAGTGCTAGGGTTCGAAAGTTAAAAAAGGCTATAAAAATCTGCTTTTCAGTTAAACGTTCTAAAATAGCTAGAGAAAAAAGGCCTCGCCGGCGTAACAATGGGCTGCCGGCGCGTCCGAACAAAATAGTTCGCAAAAAAAGACAGGAATGTCATAACAAGACTGGTGCATCGGCTCGTCTGAATGCTGGACAAACACATCAGCAACCGCAGACCGCACAAGCGGGGCACAGTCGGCCAAACAGCTCGCACACTAATAGACCTTCAAATACGCAGTCAAAGCGCAGTCATTCAGGCGATCCGCAAAATGGCGACAGGCCCTATAACACGGTTATTACAGACGAACCCCCTGGACCACAAAATGTTAGATCCATTTATCTAGAACGTGTATATCAGCAACAGCGTGACTTATCGAATTTTAACAGTACCATGTACACGGAGCACTTCAGATTCGCTAACCTCGAAGCCATTCGCTCGTTTGTTGACGCTCTTGATGCAATACATGCTTCTATACAGACATTGTTAGATAGGATTTTACGGGACGTCGATCCGGGTGATTTCATACAATTACGTTTAGACGGCGGCGAAACGTTTGATTCGATTTTTTCTAATAGGTATTCTAGAGATGGATTTAGAGCTGAAACATTTTTGGACAATATCGCTAACGCATTACAGAGTAACGCGGAGTGCATAGCAGGTAATACACTTAAACTAGTTGTCATCATTGTCAGGGGCCGCCGTGGTGGGGCCAGAAGACCTTTGGGTAGTGTCGCGTATAGTCGGATTATTGATCGTAAAAAACAACATTTATACGATTTTAATAATTACGATAATAACGTCTGTCTGGCCGCTAGTGTTTACGCTATTTTGGAGGGTGCTGCTTTGAGCGATGTCGCCTTGTTAGAGAAAGCTCGACAACTGCATAGAGACTTACAAATAACCGAGGGGTATTTGGTGTCTTTTACTGACGTTGCTGAATTTGAAGAAAAATTAAACATCACAATTAAAATTTTGTACCACAATAGGGGACAGTGGCGTTATTATCACACAGCCTGCACAGCTAAAGAAAAGACCGTCTATATATTGCACCATGAAAAGCATTATTATGGCATAAAAAATCTAAAAGCCTTTATCGGCTTTGATTATTTTTGCAACGTTTGTTGCACTGTATACAAACATAAATACCAACACGGTTGTATGCAGTTTTGTAAAGCGTGCCAGAGCCCGAATTGTGCGGAGCAGTCTAATAATACACGTTGCCCGATATGTAGGACGTATTGCCGTTCAGCAGCATGTTTTGAAACACATAGAAACCTGTCACTTAGTGATAAAGCTGCTTGTAAGAAAAAAACTTTTTGCGGATTTTGCTACAAATATATAGACAGCGGCGATGAGTACAAATGTAACGGTTTAAAATGCACCATCTGCGGCGGTCAGGTTGACAAATTTGACGACCATGTTTGTTACATGCAGCCATACAGCCCCAAAAAAATGACTGACAAGTATATCTTTTACGATTTTGAATGCATGCAAGAAACAGGCTTGCATATACCCAATTTTATTTACGCAACCACAGTGTACGGCCCCAACTCCTGGCATTTTAGCGGAAAACCTGTACGCTTGACTTTGTGCGATTTTTTGCCGACGATAAGTTTTCGGGTTACACGTTCATAGCTCACAATGCAGGCCGCTACGACGCTTATTTTGTTTTACAGGAGTTGATTAATGAAAAATTTAAAATTGACATTATAAATCAAGGCGGTTGGTTAATGTGCGTTACCCTGAAGGATTTAAAAATTAGATTCATAGACTCTCTGAATTTCATGCCTATGAAGCTCAGCAAGATGCCCGAGGCTATGGGTTTTTCAGACGCCAAGGGTCACTTCCCGCATTTTTTCAACACGGCCGAAAATCAAAACTACATAGGCGCCCTACCGGCCGCTATGTATTACGGCATCGAATACATGATGCCCGTTGAGAAAAAAGAATTCACAGATTGGTATGAGAAACATAAAAATGACACCTTTAATTTTCAAAAAGAGTTAAAAGCTTACTGTAAGCAGGATGTTGAGGTTTTGAGAAGGGCTTGTGAGTGTTACAGGGACACGATTATGGCCATGACGGAACAAAAAGTGTTGCAATACATTAAACGTGAATAGAAATACAGAACAGTCACTAAATGTATTGATCCACTCCAGCTTATCACATTGGCATCCGTGTGCATGGCCATGTATCGGTTTAAATTTCTACCCAAAAATACCATAGCGATTGTAACTGCAGATAATTACCACAAGACCCAGAAACGTTTTTCAACACCCGCTATACAGTGGCTCATGTACCTTGAACATGCTGAAGGCATTTCTATACAACACGCGTTAAAGGGCGGTGAAAAAAAGGTCGGTAAATATTTTTTGGACGGGTATGCTTTTGTTAAAGGTAAACACAACGCTTTTGAATTTCAGGGATGTTTTTATCACGGGTGTCATGTGTGCTATAACGAGCAGGACAGCAATGAGCTTACTAAATCGTCCTACGGGCAACTATACCAATCTTTCCTAGTCAGGGAAAGTCGACTACAGAGACAAGGCTTTACGGTCCGAGTCCTGTGGGAACACGAGTGGCGGGAAATTATTGCAAACGATTCGGGGGTCAAAGACTTTCTGATTAAAATGAAATTCCCGACTCCTTTGGATCCTTGTGACACGCTTTACGGCGGGCGCACTAACGCCATTAAACTTTACCACAAGGTGCAGGCCGATGAAACAGTGCATTATTACGATTTCACCAGTCTGTACCCTTTTGTTAATAAAACTAAGACTTACCCTGTAGGACACCCAAAAATCATTTATGATCATTTTGGCTACATCAAAAAATACTTGGCATTGCACGCGTTAAAGTGCACCCGCCCCGAGATTTATTTTTTCCGGTCCTCCCTGTAAAGCTAAATAAAAAACTAATGTTTCTGCTATGTTACACATGCGCCTTGAGCAGTCAGAAAGACATTTGCAGCCACACAGACGATGAGCGGTCACTAACCGGTACATGGTGCACCATAGAGATAGTTTTAGCTGTTGAAAAAGGTTACAGGATTGCCGAGATCTACGAGATCTGGCATCTTCCGAATACAACAGACGATTTGTTTGCACCGTACATCAAATTACACCTCAGAGATAAACAGGAGGCTTCCGGTTATCCCAGTTGGTGTAAAACGGATTCTGAAAAAACGGCTTACATAGCAGCATTTAAAAAAAAAGAAGATGTTTGCTTGCGATCTGATAAGATATCTGTAAACCCCGCAAAAAGACAAATTTCAAAACTGTTCCTAAACTCTTTCTGGGGTAAGTTTGGCCAGCGTTCAAACTTGTCACGTACCAGCATAGTCACAGACCCTGACGAGCTTTTCAAATTAGCTTTTGTGCCGTACTACGACCTCTCAGAGGTTAATTTCATCGATGACGATATGGCCGTAGTCAATTGGCGCTATGTAAAAGAGCGCTACACCCACAACAAAAACACAAACATTTTTATAGCCTGTTTTACAACCGCCTATGCCAGACTCGAATTATACAAGCTCCTAGACAGGCTACAGGAACGTTGCCTTTATCACGACACAGACTCCGTCATATTCGTGAGTAAGGGGTCTGAATGGACGCCCCCCTTGGGTGATTTTCTCGGTGAACTAAATAGTGAAATACCCGACGATGTCCACATTACCGAGTTTGTATCCGCTGGCCCAAAGACTTACGGCTACAAACTTAACAACGGAAAAACCGTATTGAAGGTTAAGGGTATAACACTCAATGTCGCTAACACACGGCTTGTTAATTTTGACAGTTTAAAAGACCTTGTGTTGGATTACTCACACAACAACGACCCCGAGACGCAGAAAACAATAGGCATCGAGCAAGCCGGCATTTTCAGAAATAGGAAGCGTTTGACCATAGAGACAAGACCGTTACGTAAAACGCAAAAGTGCGTCTACACAAAGAGACAGCTGACGGTTGACTTTACAACGCTGCCTTTTGGCTATTAAACATGACTGCACAATTTCAACACCCTTTTTCGTGTATTCTAGCAGGATCCTCAAATTCCGAAAATAGTTTTTTTGTTAAAAATGTATTAATGCACAAGGATACGTTAATGTCGCACAAACCTGATAATGTCATTTGGTTTTACGCTTGTTGGCAGAAATTGTATGATGAACTAACCCGTTTGTTTACAAATATCAGGTTTATCGAGGGGGTCCCACAAAATTTTACAGACGCTGATCTATTTCCAACGGGCAAGGTAAATTTGGCGGTTGTTGATGATCTTATGGAGGCGGCTTGTGAAAATCTTTAAATACAAAACGCATTCACTAAATACGTACACCACAGAAATTTGAGCATTATGTATCTCGTTCAAAACGTTTTTTTGTCAGGGTAAGAAAAGCCATACCATAAATTTAAACACTAAATACATGGTCCTTTTTAAGAACCCTCGTGATAAATTACAGGTTATTACGTTGGCTCGGCAGATGTACCCCGGTAAAACACGTTTCTTTTTAGAAGCTTTTGAAGATGCTACACACAAGCCTTACAGCTATTTACTTGTAGATTTAAGATCTGACACGCCTGAGGACCTACGACTCAGAACCGGTCTGTTCCCGCCAGATCTGCCGGTAGCTTATGTGTGCAAAAAGAAGCTCTAAAATGAGGTATCTCACATCTTTACGGTTATTTTTGTTAGCTGCGCTGGTGCTGTAAGGATGTCGAACAGGATCCGGCGTAATTGGGATCTTTTAAAAGCATTAGTCAAAACAAATCTGAAGGCCTGAAAATCAATATTACGTAACGCCAGTAATGATTTGATATCGGCTATTGCGAGATAGCTCTCAACATCCTTAAAGGAAAGATCCCTCTTAAAGAGCGCCAAAAAATATATTGAAAAAATGGCATAGGGCTATAAAGAAATCAAGCGATAAAAAGTACTCCATTAAAGGAAAGAAGCGCATTGTGAACCAGAGCGGCAGTTTTATAGGAGCATTGCTCGGCTTTGCTATACCTTTAATCACTAGCCTGATAGCTAATACAGCCGGTGGTTCATAATGCAGTATGCAGAGAAAATGTTCCTGGTTTCCAAAAATTAAATGGATAGGCTTAAAAATACGTCCGTAGATGCAACAGATATACGCCAAACAGCCATACGGCGCTTAGATGATGAGATTAGCGAAATACTACACGGGAATGACCTTTCAGATGATGAAAAAATTAAGAGATACACAGTCGTGTTACAGAGGTACTTAATGCTCAACAAACAGTCCGGTAAAGAAATGCCTGGTATAACCCTGATTACACAGCCGCAAACCGATCAACAACAATTGTCAAATGCAACCTCAAGCAGCACCGATACTAACAAGATATTTGACAGTATTAACACACGTTATAGAAAAAATGCTGAACTATTGTTAAGTAAACTGTACCGCGCTGGTAATAAGCCGTACTGTAACGCTATGGGTGAGTTCATTTACAAAGAACAAACTGTACCCGGATCCAACATTATTGACCTGATTCAAACAGCTACCCAGAGTCACGGCTTGCCTAATATTAAACCTCATGGTTGGGATTATTTTATGGAGACTATCGCACAGCTGAACGCACCTTCAACGGTTATCGGTAATACAAGAACAAGAGAACTTTTCGATAATTTGAAAAAGCGGTCGCTGAGTGAGCCCTTTGACGTGGCTCGAAGCCCTTTTACACCCCCGGTGTTATTAAGATCGCCTAGTGTATCGCCGCGTGGCTCATTATTACCTAAAAAGAGGCCACCGCCCTTGTTTCAAGCTGCTTGGTTAACGTTGTAAATTTTCTTACTTTAGCGATTGTATATAAACTTTGTTTGTATTAAACATCTTATAATGTTTTTATTTTGTTTTACATAAATTTTTACTTTGCATGTATATAAAATTTCTTGGTGTGTAATGTCTTATAATGTTTTATTTACTATACATAAACTGTTTTAAATAAAAATGTATTCTGTTTTTTCTTTTTACAATAAATATAATAGCTTGATTATTTAAAATTGTATAAACAGTTAGGATGTGTTGTTGAGTAGACGCTGTTTAAAGCACAGCTAAAATGCCTGCAAAAAGCAAAATATTGCGAAAACAGTACTACATGCCAAAAGCTGTCGGCTCTTATGGGGGCATTGACTCTTTATACAGAGAAGTACGTAAATTTGGAATAAGAAAAGACTCTGTAAAAAACTGGTTGAGCAACGAGGATACTTACACATTGTACAAACCAGTTAAAAAATCCTTTACAAGAAACAAGGTTATGGTGTCTGATATAGATGCTCAATGTCAGGCAGATCTTGTGTCGATGATGGATTTTTCTAAAGAAAATAATGGTGTAAAATACCTGCTGACGGTCGTTGATATTCTATCTAAATATGCCTGGGTTTCGGGCCTTTCAAAAAAGTCCTGTGCTACCGTGGCTACCACTTTTGAGCAGATATTTAAGTTAAGCGGCCGAACCCCCCGAAAGCTCCAGACTGATCGGGGCCGTGAGTTTATAAACAAACCTATGAGGCGTCTTTGTGAAACCTATGAAATACATCATTTTTTAACTACAAACGCTGTTAAGGCATCATTTGTCAAGCGTTTTAATAGAATGCTGAAAACTAAAATGTAGCGCTATCTTAGAGAACAAAACACGTGGTCATCACAGTTGTTGAATTCCTCCGAGGCCCAAAATGTTAGGCATTCAACGGACGGAAAAGGCCTTTTATGCTGCTGTATTTACCTAAGACAGGGACCAATATTTGTTCTGGGTGGTGGCGGATATTTGTGGGCTGGCATTAGGAAATTCAATTAAATGTGGTCGTCACAGGTGTTGAATTCCTCCAAGATCCATGCCTCATTCATTTTTAGAAATGTGAGGTAATCCACACTGTCATGAGCTAGCCGACTGTGCTTATCGGTCACTATCCCCCCTGCTGCTTAGAACGTCCTTTCGGTCATGACACTGGACGAGGGGCAAACCAACAGTTCCATGGCAAATTGTGACAGCTCTGGCCACAGTTCAAGCCTGCACACCCAGTAGTTCAGGGGTTCCTCGCTTCTCACATCGTCCACATCAGCCGTTAATCCGATGTAGTCGGACACCTGTCGGTCTAGTCGTTCCATGAAGCTGGATACAAAGGACGGTTGTCGATGGGTTGACTGCAAGAATGATCTGATATCCAAAAGGACCAACACATCTTCAAACCGCCCTCTTCTTGCATGCGCTGTTGGATTGGTACCCGCAACAGTTTCTCTGTGAGTGGAAATTCCTCTGCCAGGTCCCGCAAAAGCAAAATGCAGCATTTATTGAAGCAAGGCCTGGAAGTGCTACATTATGACATCCCTCTGTGATGGTGGTAACATGTCCTCAATTTTGTGTTTGTAACGGGGGTCTAAGTACGTTGCCACCCACTACTGGTCCTTGGCCTTTATGCTTTTTATACAGGGATCCCTCTTCAAACACAGGAGCATGAAGGCCTCCATTTGCACTAAACTGGAAGCGATGGAGTGGCCTAGCTCCTGCTCATCGTCCAGGATAATGTCTTCCTCTTTCTCCTCCCAACAGCCACGGACAACACCAGGGATCTCAGAAATGTTTAAAGAATACTCTTCTTGCTCCTCCTCCATGCCGGCACCATCCTCTTCTGACTCCTCTTAATACTCCTGTTGACTTGTCTCAGATGGATAAAATATCACTAAAGCGTCTATACACAGAATTAACCTGTATATAAAAAATCCCAAACCGCAATATCACTTGGAGCTCAGCAGGTCTATAGGGAAGAAGGTTCCAATTTACACTCAGTCTTCAATCCAAAAATTCCTCCATAGGGATGTTGGCAATTAGGGTACATTGATAGTGTCTTTAAGGTGCAATCGATCACTGGAATTCAAGTTTTAGGTTCCCTTCACAATCAGATTTTTCATCTCCTGAGTGTTATACAAGAGAACAGAGAACTGAACATAGTGAGGTACTGAAACTCTTCAATAGTCAAATATTTTTTATTATACTCACATAGATAAAAACAGTGCGTGCATATAAATATATAAAATGTTGCCGATTTATCGCCTGCCTGACCCGGATTTCGCTCTTGCTTGCTTCATCAGGGGCTGCTCTAAATTCAATTGTCTTATCCACCCTTTTATACTCAGGTGAGCGTTAATTAAATAGGCCATTTGAACACTCCTAAAAGTAAAACTCCAAAGATCTCAACTAAATAAACTCTGAAACAGAAACATAGCATCCATACACAAAATCCCCAGTCAGCTTATATTCCAATAAAATGGCATTTCCAGGTAAAACATATTTCTCCTATCCAACAGCTTTCATATGGGCAATACAGAAAAATGAAAAACCGCATTCCTCTTAGCTAGCGGTATTCACATACACAATACAGAAGCGCACATTCATCCCAACCATATTAATATAACCGCAACTTTTTTCCAAAAGTTCCTATCACCCCTTCAGACAAGTCTTAATATCAAATTCTATATTTAACCCATCAGGTTGCAGTGTTCCCAAATGATAGATCCATTCTACTTCTTTTCTGTTGATTTTTATAGTCGGATCCTCCCCTCTCCATTTCATCTGTACCTTCTCTAGACCCACAAACTTTAGACCCTGTGGGTTTTTATTATGTGCTTTCTTAAAATGAGCCAAGACACTATGTGTATCAATTCCTTTTTTTTAATATTTCTTATATGCTCTTGTAAATGGGTTTTTAGTTTCCTAAACGTCTGTCCAACATACTGGAAGCCACATGGGCACTCCAACATGTAAATGACCCCCATACATTCACAGGTTAATTCACCTTACACTGTGAAAGTTGCTCCCTTACTGTTTGAAGTCACCTCAACAGTACAAGGTTGTCTAATTTCTCTTGTACGCATTTTACAAGCCGCACAGAAGCCGCACCATGTAAATCAATGTTTTTTGCTTTTCTGTTGATGTATAGGCAGACAACTATGGACCAATTTGTCCTTAATATTTGGTGCATTTTTATACACTACAATTGGCTTATCTGGGATTAACCCTCCAAGAAGCGGGTCAGTCTTCAAAACAGCACAGTTTTTTCTAACTGCATTTTTTATCAAACCCGCACTATTACAAAAAATTTAGCAATAAATGCTAGCTTCATTTTCTGGTTATTTTCATTCGAGGTCTGTTTGTCACCCCCCTGTTTCTTAAATGTCTATTATTCTTTGCAACCTTATCTTCACATTCCCTCAAAAGACTTTTCTTATAACCTTTTTACAAAATTCTTTTCTCAATCAGTGCACGTTGGCTATAATAATCATGTACAGGACCTTCTAAAAAAAATTAGCATATTGTGATAAAGTTCATTATTTTCTGTAATGTACTGATAAACATTAGACTTTCATATATTTTAGATTCATTACACACAACTGAAGTAGTTCAAGCCTTTTATTGTTGTAATATTGATGATTTTGGCATACAGCTCATGAAAAAATTAGCATATCATGAAAAGGTTCTCTAAACGAGCTATTAACCTAATCATCTGAATCAACTAATTAACTCTAAACACCTGCAAAAGATTCCTGAGGCTTTTAAAAACTCCCAGCCTGGTTCATTACTCAAAACCGCAATCATGGGTAAAACTGCCGACCTGACTGCTGTCCAGAAGGCCATCATTGACATCCTCAAGCAAGAGGGTAAGACACAGAAAGAAATTTCTGAACGAATAGGCTGTTCCCAGAGTGCTGTATCAAGTCACCTCAGTGGGAAGTCTGTGGGAAGGAAAAAGTGTGGCAGAAAACGCTGCACAACGAGGTGACCGGAACCTGAGGAAGATTGTGGAGAAGGACCGATTCCAGACCTTGGGGGACCTGCAGAAGCAGTGGACTGAGTCTGGAGTAGAAATATCCAGAGCCACCGTGTACAGGCGTGTGCAGGAAATGGGCTACAGGGGCCGCATTCCCCAGGTCAAGCCACTTTTGAACCAGAAACAGCGGCAGAAGTGCCTGACCTGAGCTACAGATAAGCAGCACTGGGCTGTTGCTCAGTGGTCCAAAGTACTTTTTTCGGATGAAAGCAAATTTTGCATGTCATTTGGAAATCAAGGTGCCAGAGTCTGGAGGAAGAGTGGGGAGAGGGAAATGCCAAAATGCCTGAAGTCCAGTGTCAAGTACCCACAGTCAGTGATGGTCTGGGGTGCCATGTCAGCTGCTGGTGTTGGTCCACTGTGTTTTATCAAGGGCAGGGTCAATGCAGCTAGCTATCAGGAGATTTTGGAGCACTTCATGCTTCCATTTGCGGAAAAGCTTTATGGAGATGAAGATTTCATTTTTCAGCACGACCTGGCACCTGCTCACAGTGCCAAAACCACTGGTAACTGGTTTACTGACCATGGTATTACTGTGCTCAATTGGCCTGCCAACTCTCCTGACCTGAACCCCATAGAGAATCTGTGGGATATTGGGAAGAGAAAGTTGAGAGACGCAAGACCCAACACTCTGGAGGAGCTTAAGGCCGCTATTGAAGCATCCTGGGCCTCCATAACACCTCAGCAGTGCCACAGGCTGATTGCCTCCATGCCATGCCGCATTGAAGCAGTCATTTCTGCAAAAGGATTCCCAACCAAGTATTGAGTGCATAACTGAACATCATTATTTGAACGTTGACTTTTTTTTGTATTAAAAACACTTTTCTTTTATTGGTCGGATGAAATAGGCTAATTTTTTTAGATAGGAAATTTGGGTTTTCATGAGCTGTATGCCAAAATAATCAATATTAAAACAAAGGCTTGAACTACTTCAGTTGTGTGTACTGAATCTAAAATATATGAAAGTCTAATGTTTATCAGTACATTACAGAAAATAATGAACTTTATCACAATATGCTAATTTTTTTAGAAGGACCTGTATCTCTGTGCAATTACAGTGGATTCTTTTAAATTGGCTTTTGGGAATATTTTTCAGCCAAGGTTTATAATGAACACACCAAAAATTATATATACATGTGTTTGGTGTTAATTTTTGGTGTGTTTAGTACATTGAATTGTTTGGGCTGCTCTCAGCACTATATATTCATTATAATCTGGTGATCAAATCTAGTGGGCAAGGTTTACAGTATAACGGCAGCTTGTAGTCTTAATATATGTATTAACGTCTGTGGGCTTAAAATAGGTTCTGGTCTTAAAACAACCCCCTTCTATGGAGATAGTAAGGTCCAAAAAATCAACAGAAGTTGCACTTACATTACTGGTAAAGCGAAGGTTCGCATATTGTCATTTATATATAAGAAAAAATTCTCCATATCATGTGCATTACCTCTCCATATCAGCAGACAGTCATCTATATACAAACCGGATTCCCAAAAAGTTGGGACACTATACAAATCGTGAATAAAAACTGAATGCAATGATGTGGAGGTGCCAACTTCTAATATTTTATTCAGAATAGAACATAAATCACGGAACAAAAGTTTAAACTGAGAAAATGTACCATTTTAAGGGAAAAATATGTTGAATCAGAATTTCATGGTGTCAACAAATCCCCAAAAAGTTGGGACAAGGCCATTTTCACCACTGTGTGACATCTCCCCTTCTTCTTACAACACTCAACAGACGTCTGGGGACCGAGGAGACCAGTTTCTCAAGTTTAGAAATAGGAATGCTCTCACATTCTTGTCTAATACAGGCCTCTAACTGTTCAATCGTCTTGGGCCTTCTTTGTTGCACCTTCCTCTTTATGATGCGCCAAATGTTCTCTATAGGTGAAAGCTCTGGACTGCAGACTGGCCATTTCAGTACCCGGATCCTTCTCCTACGCAGCCATGATGTTGTGATTGATGCAGAATGTGGTCTGGCATTATCTTGTTGAAAAATGCAGGGTCTTCCCTGAAAGAGATGACGTCTGGATGGGAGCATATGTTGTTGTAGAACCTGAATATATTTTTCTGCATTGATGGTGCCTTTCCAGACATGCAAGCTGCCCATGCCACACGCACTCATGCAACCCCATACCATCAGAGATGTAGGCTTCTGAACTGAGCGTTGATAACAACTTGGGTTGTCCTTGTCCTCTTTGGTCCGGATGACATGGCGTCCCAGATTTCCAAAAAGAACTTCGAATCGTGACTCGTCTGACCACAGAACAGTCTTCCATTTTGCCACACTCCATTTTAAATGATCCCTGGCCCAGTGAAAACGCCTGAGCTTGTGGATCTTGCTTAGAAATGGCTTCTTCTTTGCACTGTAGAGTTTCAGCTGGCAACGGCGGATGGCACGGTGGATTGTGTTCACTGACAATGGTTTCTGGAAGTATTCCTGAGCCCATTCTGTGATTTCCTTTACAGTAGCATTCCTGTTTGTGGTGCAGTGTCGTTTAAGGGCCCGGAGATCACGGGCATCCAGGATGGTTTTACGGCCTTGACCCTTACGCACAGAGATTGTTCCAGATTCTCAGAATCTTCGGATGATGTTATGCACAGTTGATGATGATAGATGCAAAGTCTTTGCAATTTTTCGCTGGGTAACACCTTTCTGATATTGCTCCACTATCTTTCTGCGCAACATTGTGGGAATTGGTGATCCTCTACCCATCTTGGCTTCTGAGAGACACTGCCACTCTGAGAAACTCTTTTTATATCCAATCATGTTGCCAATTGACCTAATTATAGTGTTAATTGGTCTTCCAGCTCTTCGTTATGCTCAAATTTACTTTTTCCAGCCTCTTATTGCTACTTGTCCCAACTTTTTGGGGATTTGTTGACACCGTGAAAATTTTAATCAACGTATTTTTCCTTTAAAATGATACATTTACTCAGATTAAACGTTTGATCTGTCATCTACATTCTATTACAAATAAAATATTGACATTTTCCATCTCCACATCATTGCATTCAGTTTTTATTCACAATTTGTTTAGTGTCCCAACTTTTTTGGAATCCGGTTTGTATATTTTCCACGATAATAGACCATCTTCTGCTTTGTTTTTCTGTATTTTAGGGACAATGAATAACTCCTCCCATGTAGCCATATACAAGTTGGCGAAACTGGGGGAAATTTTATTTACAATGCACCGGGACGGCGATGGGGGCGAAATTCTCCCCCAATTTCGCCAACTTGTATATGGCTACATGGGAGGAGTTATTAATTGTCCTTCTTGGGCTGATCTGGGTACTGTCATCAGACTGCTGGGTGGCGACCGTTGCTACCTCCTCTTCCTGATCCGATGCCAAGAATGGCTGCCCATTGGTAAGGTCTTGTAATGGATGGGAAAATAATTCCTCTGACTCGAGTGGTGGTGTATTTGGGAGTGCACACAGCAGAGAGTGAAGAGGCTGCAGATGGAGAGTATGAGGAGGGTGCAGAAGGCTGAGTGAGCCATTAAACCAAGTCTGGTGCGTCTTTTGACGTAATCGCAAGCACCTTCTGCAACTTCCCACTTAGGCTCCGTCTGGTGCACCTGCCCGACCCCTACCACCCCTGCGGAATGGCCTGCCTCCTCTGCCTTTTTGGGGGGGGAAACTGGTATATCACACCAGTAGAAATTATTTGTTCCAATGTTGTTTGTCAATATCTGTAGCTGAGCTAACGCAGCTAAACCACAAAAAAATGCTGCACTACCCAACTGGACTATATCGAAAGTATATAATTGGTATATAACACCCCTGCTTCAATCAGTTTTTTTGAGGGGACAACTGGTATATTACGCCAGTAGAAACTATTTGTTCCAATGGCGTTTGTCACTCTGTGTAGCTGAGGTAACGCAGCTAAATCGCAAACCAATGCTGCACTACCCAAATGCACTATATAGAAAGTATATTATTGGTACATCACAAATTTTATTTCAGAACAGCAGCAGTGCAGTGTTCATGTGTACCTCACAGATGACACAGGAGAAGTGCATCTTTGTAGGGCCAACAGAAGTGACAGCAGTAGCAGCAGAGTTTGGAACCTGACAAACAGCACAGAATATGCTGTATAGGGGTACCAGTGATGGCAGTAATATCCACAGTAGTGGAGGCAGCAGTAAAGTATACAATCTGAGGGATACAAAACTCAATACTCTGACAGTACACTGGAGACTGGACACAATAATACACTGGGCCAGTTCCTGTCACTGTTCCAATCTGCCTACCCATAAGGGAACATGGTATATGGTGGAGTAAGGGCACAGTCCAGGTAGGACTAAACCTGGTTGTTCAGATGGGACATATCCATCTAATGATGTGTGTCAGCTTTGGGAGGCACTTCAAAAATCTGTGCCGTCATGTTTATCAACCTGAATTAGCTGCCAGTGGTGCTGCTGCAGCTTCTACAATATGTTGTAGCAGAGACAGCGGGAGGTCGGTGACTCAGCAGGAGCAGAGATGAGCCTCCTGGTCAGACATCTGGGCAGCAACCATCTTTGTGAAAAGTGCAGCAAGCGGTGTCATGTGCTGGTAATAAAATAATTTTGCTTCTCTTTTCTAATCAGGAAAACGTTTCCCCATTTTCATTTTCTTCTTAATTCAAATTAGCAACTGATCCACTGTGTGGCTTTTTTCATCCAGTCTAATCAGTTCGAAGACAGCTTGATAAAACTTCAATTTACACATGGGGGAGGAGAAGTAACGCTCTGCCCTGTTTCTGTTGGAGATAGGTGGATGTCGAATGAGGAGGACAAAAAGTACGTTTATAAGCACCTGGTGTGGGAATCTGACCAACACAAACGTGGAGGTGTAAATAAGACCTGGCCTCGTTGTTGTGTTGCTACATCACCACCACCACACAAAAAATTGACCCAGTGGGCTGTGGAAGACATGTACTGTCCCAGGCAATAACGGCTGCTCCATCTGCCGACAGTGGCGTGTTGCCACACAAGACAATTTCAAGGAATGGCCCAAATTCAATTTAAAGTACAAGACAGGGATGGCCTGTTAGCTTACATTGAGGCTGAGCACTGGAAGTGATTTGTCTAAGGCAAATTGGCAAAACTTTATATTCATTGGAAAAAGTTATTTTTCTGAAATTTGTGACATATCCCCTTAGTTTAGAATGGATTCACTCTTCTCTATTCAAGAGTCATTTCGATTATGGGAGAATGAAAGGTTGAATGCAAGTGAATTGTTGCAGTGCCTTTACTACACTGCATGGTTTACTAGTAAACTATATTTACAGTTCTGATGTTTCAGAACTGGCAATACAAATATTCATTATCTGTGGGTTAGAAGAAAGGGTAGAGGCAATTACAGTTAAATAAACTTTGGCAGCTTTATTGAAAATAAAAAAGGTCAGACACAGGCACTGCACAAAAGGTCAGACTACAGCCTACCAGCACCTTGCGCTTTGTCAAGCCTACAATGAACCGGTGTGTGAGAGATATGCCTCACTCCCTTCTCCCCGGTTACGTGACCACCCACAGGTGAATAATTAATGAAGTGATTAAAAAGGTGACGCTGATCGTCAAATACATATACAGCAAGGTCATTTTTATCATTGAGCCCTAATGGACCCATGGCATTGGTTTTGATGATCCAAGCCACTTCCCTCTGCAGGAGGAGGTGCTTTCTATCCACTCTTCTTACCGGCATATGAACCACCTCCCATCCTGCACACTTTCTGACAAGCTTGTCACCTCTAAGTTCCCCGTGTACATGCTTAATCAAACAAGTGGCTCCTACTCCTGTGTCAATAGACTTTTTGTGTTCCCTAAACCTATTATATAGGGGTCTAAAAGTTTTGCCAATATACAACTTTCCACACAGGCAAAGAATGACAAATACCACGTATTGCGTTTTGCACGATATCAAGCTTTTAATAGAATGTTGCACCTCCCCCCTATTGTTAGGTACTTGGACTTATACATGTATCTGCACATGGAACACCTACCAGATGCAAAGTTACCATTGGGGACACATTTTTCTAACCAGTTAGGGTCATCGATCTGTAGATTGCTTCTGACAATAGCATTCCCTATAGTACCACTTCTCCTAAAGCTAATGTTGAGATTCATCATTGTCTTAGCCTTAAGAGACTCGTCTTGCACCAGCATCTGCCAGGTGTTAAGGATGGCCTTTTTGATCAGGGGTGCCATCGGAGTGTAGTCAAATGTGAATATAGCTAGTGCATCCTGATTATCCTGTCTGTTTTTTTTCTTTTTTCTAATGCAGTCTCTCTGCTTGAGTCTAGTGACTCTCTGATAGGTACCGCCAAGTATCAGGAACCGTGATGGGGACCCCCCGTCTCATGCACCTTTGCTAATCTATTCTTAGCTACGTTTGAAGAAAAGCTTGTGTTCACTATTAATAATCCTTTTGTCCAAAATATTAGGTTATTCCTTAGATACATCGATAACGTGTTTATTATCTGGGCAGGTACAAAGATGCAATATCGGGAACTCGTGGATTTCTTGAATACCTCTAATGACATGAATATGAGATTTACAAGCCAGATTCACCATAGTGAATTGAACTTTGTAGATGTCAATATAAGTGTAAAAGATGGAGAGATTTGCACCAATGTCTTTAGAAAACCTACCTCCACAAATTCCTTTCTGCGGTATGACAGTTTTCACCCGCCCTATTTTAAAAAGGCAGTCCCCTATGGGCAGTTTCTGTGTCTGAGGAGAATAATCTGATGATAATTAATTCAAGGAGCAATGTGCAGTAAGCCGGATTGGACTAATGCACACTGGCACAATAATAAGCACTGACTGGGTCAGGTGTGAATGATAGTTAAGAGTTTTTGTTCGTGACGCCAATTGCAGGGTGCGCAGGTTACAGTCTCAGGGCCCTTTTAAGGTGTTGCAACTCACGTCACAGGTGGGAATGTCAGAGTGGTATAATGTCTCTGTGTGATAGTAGGTATAGTATCAACGGTGTCTCCTACCTTGGTACGGCTGGACTCCTGCATCCTGGCTCACTTGCAATAAATGAGTGTGTTGATATGTTGCTAGTAGGAGTAATTGAGGGTTTTGGTAGCAGTAAATGAGATCCAGACTTAAAATATAAAATAACTTGTCTTTACTGAAGGCAGCATTAATCCATATGAGATACAGCATTAGTCTTTTGGGTCCCAGCAGGTATTTGGCAATGTATGGCAGGGATCAATATCTCTTCTGCATCTAGCATGTGCCTGGAGCTCTCTTGCAGGATTAGTCGTCTTTTTCTGGCTCTGTAATATGTGGCAGGAATCTATCTTCTGCTTTATCTGTCTTCTGCTTTGTATGAGACTGACTAGCAAATATATGTAACAGGTTTCGAAAATGCACATTATGGAGGATGTGATGTTAAATTATACAAGATGACAATATAAATACACTTAACGGGTTGTAGCGGGGTAAAAGTGTCTCGTAACATAACTCTGGGATGTTACAAATGTATGGATATGAAACTCAGTTTTCTGCAGAGGGGGTACCCGGATAATGCACGGGCTATATTCACATTTGACTACACTCCGATGGCACCCCTGATCAAAAAAGCCATTCTTAACACCTGGCAGATGCTGGTGCAGCACAAGTCTCTTAAGGCTAAGACAATGATGAATCCCAACATTAGCTTCAGGAGAAGTGGTACTATAGGGAATGCCATTGTCAGAAGCAATCTACAGATCGATGACACTAACTGGTTAGGAAAATGTGTCCCCAGTGGTAACTTTGCATCTGGTAGGTGTTCCATGTGCAGATACATGTATAAGTCCAAGTACCTAACAATAGGGGGGATGCAACATTTTATCAAAATCATGCAAAATGCAATACATGGTATATGTCATTCTTTGCCTGTGTGGAAAGTTTTATATTAGCAAAACTTTTAGACCCCTATATATTGGGTTTAGGGAACACAAAAAGTCCATTGACACAGGAGTAGGAGCCACTTGTCTGATTAAGCATGTACATGAGGAACATGGAGGTGACAAGCATGTCCTGAAGTGTGAAGGATTGGAGGTGGTTCATATGCCGGTAAGAGGAGGGGATAAAAAGTGCCTTCTCCTGCAGAGTGAAGCAGCTTGGATCATCAAAACCAATGCCATTGGTCCGTTAGGACTCAATGATAAAAATTACCTTGCTGTCTTTGCCTGATTTGTTTTTACGGGTGAGCGTTTTCTTGATATACAGGGAGTGCAGAATTATTAGGCAAATGAGTATTTTGACCACATCATCCTCTTTATGCATGTTGTCTTACTCCAAGCTGTATAGGCTCGAAAGCCTACTACCAATTAAGCATATTAGGTGATGTGCATCTCTGTAATGAAAAGGGGTGTGGTCTAATGACATCAACACCCTATATCAGGTGTGCATAATTATTAGGCAACTTCCTTTCCTTTGGCAAAATGGGTCAAAAGAAGGACATGACAGGCTCAGAAAAGTCAAAAATAGTGAGATATCTTGCAGAGGGATGCAGCACTCTTAAAATTGCAAAGCTTCTGAAGCGTGATCATCGAACAATCAAGCGTTTCATTCAAAATAGTCAACAGGGTTGCAAGAAGCGTGTGAAAAAACCAAGGCGCAAAATAACTGCCCATGAACTGAGAAAAGTCAAGCGTGCAGCTGCCAAGATGCCACTTGCCACCAGTTTGGCCATATTTCAGAGCTGCAACATCACTGGAGTGCCCAAAAGCACAAGGTGTGCAATACTCAGAGACATGGCCAAGGTAAGAAAGGCTGAAAGACGACCACCACTGAACAAGACACACAAGCTGAAACGTCAAGACTGGGCCAAGAAATATCTCAAGACTGATTTTTCTAAGGTTTTATGGACTGATGAAATGAGAGTGAGTCTTGATGGGCCAGATGGATGGGCCCGTGGCTGGATTGGTAAAGGGCAGAGAGCTCCAGTCCGACTCAGACGCCAGCAAGGTGGAGGTGGAGTACTGGTTTGGGCTGGTATCATCAAAGATGAGCTTGTGGGGCCTTTTCGGGTTGAGGCTGGAGTCAAGCTCAACTCCCAGTCCTACTGCTAGTTTCTGGAAGATACCTTCTTCAAGCAGTGGTACAGGAAGAAGTCTGCATCCTTCAAGAAAAACATGATTTTCATGCAGGACAATGCTCCGTCACACGAGTCCAAGTACTCCACAGCGTGGCTGGCAAGAAAGGGTATAAAAGAAGAAAATCTAATGACATGGCCTCCTTGTTCACCTGATCTGAACCCCATTGAGAACCTCTGGTCCATCATCAAATGTGAGATTTACAAGGAGGGAAAACAGTACACCTCTCTGAACAGTGTCTGGGAGGCTGTGGTTGCTGCTGCACAGAATGTTGATGGTGAACAGATCAAAACACTGACAGAATCCATGGATGGCAGGCTTTTGAGTGTCCTTGCAAAGAAAGGTGGCTATATTGGTCACTGATTTGTTTTTGTTTTGTTTTTGAATGTCAGAAATGTATATTTGTGAATGTTGAGATGTTATATTGGTTTCACTGGTAAAAAAAAATAATTGAAATGGGTATATATTTGTTTTTTGTTAAGTTGCCTAATAATTATGCACAGTAATAGTCACCTGCACACACGGATATCCCCCTAAAATAGCTAAAACTAAAAACAAACTAAAAACTACTTCCAAAAATATTCAGCTTTGATATTAATGAGTTTTTTGGGTTCATTGAGAACATGGTTGTTGTTCAATAATAAAATTAATCCTCAAAAATACAACTTGCCTAATAATTCTGCACTCCCTGTATGTATGTATATGTATTTGACGATCAGCGTCACCTTTTTAATCACTTAATTATTCACCTGTGGGTGGTCACGTGACTGGGGAGGAGGTAGTGAGGTATATCTCACACCCACACCGGTTCATTGTAGGCTTGACAAAGCACAAGGTGCGCAAAACAGCTGCAGTCTGACCTTTTGTGAAGTGCCTGTGTCCGACCTATTTTATTTTCAATAAAGCTGCTAAAGTTTATTTGACGGTGAGTGCCTCTACCTTATTTTTCTAACCCACAAGTTTCTATTTTGATTATGTGGAGCAGAGCACCACTGATTGTCGTTATTTATCTTGTGCGTTGAACGGTCTATTAGACGTTATACACACCCAGCAATACCGGCTGCGTTTATCTTGATTGACTTTGGATTCATTATCTGTACTTAAAACATCATGGGGGAGATTTATCAAAACTGTTGTATAGAACAACTGGTTTAGTTGTCCATAGCAACCAATCATATTCCACCTTCTATGTCTTTTATGTTTTAGAGCTCCAATTAGTATGAGACAAAAATGAAATCAGAGGTCTAATTTTAAAAAGGCCGTTAAGATGTACTGTATATCAAGATATCATTTAGGTAGACAATGACACAAGTATAAAGGAGATGCTGGAAAATGTAATTTACAAATTCTTGGAAGACTTCTGGGGCATGAGTGGAATGACCAGGTATTCATAAATGGCCGTCACAATTATTAAAAGTGGTCGTCCAGTCATCTTCTTCACGGATCCGTATCAGGTTGTAGGTACCATGTAAATCTGATTTTAGAAATTTAGAGAAGATCTTAGCACAACGTAGCCTATCAAAGAGCTCAGGTATCAGCAATTAGGAAAATCTATTTTTTACAGTTTTGTTTAGACCACAATAGTCTATTCAGGGTCTGAGGGATCTGTCCTTCTTCAGAAAAAAAAAAGCAGCTCCTGCAGATGATCATAATTTACAGATAAAACCCCTCTTTAAGATTAATTTAAAATATTCTGACATGGCTTGGGTCTCAGGTATGGATAGGAGATAAACTTAACCATATTTACAGTCGCAAGAAAAAGTATGTGAACCCATTGGAATGAAATGGATTTCTGCACAAATTGGTTATAGAATGTGATCTGATCTTCATCTAAGTCACAACAATAGATGATCACAGTCTGCTTAAACTAATAACACAAAGAAGTAAATGTTACCATGTTTTTATTGAACACACCATGTAAACATTCACATTGCAGGTGGAAAAAGTATATGAACCCTTGGATTTAATAACTGGTTGAAGCTCCTTTGGCAGCAATAACTTCAACCAAACGTTTCCTGTAGTTGCAGATCAGACGTGCACAACGGTCAGGAGTAATTCTTGACTATTCCTCTTTACAGAACTGTTTCAGTTCAGCAATATTCTTGGGATGTCTGGTGTAAATCGCTTTCTTGTGGTTATGCCACAGCATCTTAATAAGGTTGAGGTCAGGACTCTGACTGGGCCACTCCAGAAGGCGTATTTTCTTATGTTTAAGCCATTCTGTTATTGATTTACTTCTATGCTTTTGGTCGTTGTCCTGTTGCAACTCCCATCTTCTGTTGAGCTTCAGCTGGTGGACAGATGGCCTTAAGTTCTCCTGCAAAATGTCTTGATAATTTTGGGAATTAATTTTTCCTTTGATGATAGCAATCCGTCCAGGCCCTGACGCAGCAAAGCAGCCCCAATACATGATGCCCCCACCACCATACTTCACAGTTGGGATGAGGTTTTGATGTTGGCGTGCTGTGCCTCTTTTTCTCCACACATAATGTTGTGTGTTTCTTCCAAACAGCTTAACTTTGGTTTCATCTGTCCACAGAATACTTTGCCAGTACTGCTGTGGAACATCCAGGTGATCTTATGCAAACTGTTAACGTGCAGCAATGTTTTTAGAGAGCAGTGGCTTCCTCTGTGGTATCCTCCCATTAAATCCATTCTTGTTTAGTGTTTTACGTATTGTAGATTCACAAACAGGGATGTTAGCATATTCCAGAGACTTTTGTAAGTCTTTAGTTGACACTCTAGGATTCTTCTTCACCTCATTGAGCAGTCTGCGCTGTGCTCTTGCAGTCATCTTTACAGGACGGCAGGAGAAGGGCCCTGGGACAAAACCGCACCCACACCTACCTCGGAAGCATCCACCTCAACAATAAAAGGTAAGGAAACATCGGGATGCACCAAAACGGGAGCAGACGCAAAACTCTCTTTAATCTTAGAAAAAGCTGCAAGCGCCTCCTTCAACCAAGAGGAAAAATCCACCCCCTTTTTTGTCATGTCAGTGAGGGGTTTGACAACAGGGAGAGTAGCAGAAGTGCTGAACATTCTCCATTTATAGTCAATTTGTCTTACAGTGGACTGATGAACAGCAAGGCTTTTGGAGATACTTTTATAACCCCTCCCAGCTTTATATGCAAGTCAACAATTCTTAATTGTAGGTCTTCTGAGAGCTCTTTTGTGCAAGACATCATTCACATCAGGCAATGCTTCTTGTGAAAAGCAAACCCAGACCTGGTATGTGTGTTTTTTATAGGGCAGGGCAGCTGTAACCAACACCTCCCATCTCATCTCATTGATTGGACTCCAGTTGGCTGACACCTCACTCCAATTAGCTCTTGGAAATGTCATTAGTCTAGGGGTTCACACTTTTTCCACCTGCACTGTGAATGTTTACATGGTGTGTTCAATAAAAACATGGTGACATTTAATTCATTGTGTGTTATTAGTTTAAGCAGACTGTGATCGTCTATTGTTGTGACTTGGATGAAGATCAGGTCCCATTTTATGACCAATTTGTGAAGAAATCCATATCATTCGAAAGGTTTCACATACTTTTTCTTGCAACTGTATATGGTAATCATAGGAGTGATCAGGAGGCAAGGCCTCCACCTGTGTAGCTGGAGTAGGCAACTGGTAACCCATGCAGATTTTGTGGAAAGGGTGCAGTACAAACAGGTAGAACAGTGGTCAGGCAGTGGATCTGACATGCAAAACTCAAGCGCAGAATCTGCCCAGAGTTCCAATCCAAGAAAGGACAATGTAGGCAGAACCAAGGAAGCCCCAGAAGTAGAGAACTAGTGGAGGCAAGTAGGATGTACAAGGTAATTTTTTTCTGATTGGAGTGCACCCATACAAAGCTGCAAGGGCTCTATGACGTACGGCCTGGACTCAGTGAGAGACGTTCCATCAACTGATGTTACTTATTTAAATGCTAAACTGGTATATTATACTGAGTCACCTTGGTCTGATGCAGGAAATTATCTGACAAGCTAGAGTCTAAGAGGGCGTGCATGGTAAACCGTTCACCTTTGTTCGTTAATTCCACAGGAATAGACAACTTCGGAGAAAGTGAGTCTTCAACCATCTCTCCTATGGATAATTGGCTTGGGATCACCTTCAAAGCGTGGAGGAGATGAAATACGAGGGCCAGAACCTCCTGTGGGATTAGTTTAAAGAGGTGGTAGTGGTGCAGTGGATATGCTGGTGGTGGCTGCAGCAATTGTCAGGGCATTAAAGTGGGTCAACATGTCGTGCATAACAACTAGTAAATAAACATGGCAGTCTGACAGAAGAGCTAACTCTTGAATCAGTTCAGACATACCCGATTGTGTTATCCATGGCCAGACCTAACTGTTAGGGACAGTGACTGTGGACCCAGTTTGCCAACTAGTTTGAATTTGGGTAAACCTAAGGGTGTTGTGCTGGCTGTCACTTGGTAGTAACCCTTTAACCCCTGTACAGAAATATGGACTTTGCTGCAGGGAACAAACCAGTCCCCTACCTCCTGGAGTGGTGCTGGCATAGTTAGCAGCTGGATCAAGGATTAGTAGAAACTTGAAGTCAGGAAACAATCTGAGGTCAGCACAGGCAGTAGAGTTACTGAGCTGGTAAACAGGCAGAAGTTGTCACAACCAGAGCTTTGAGACGTTCTCAGAGCTCTGTTTCTCCACCCCTGTGATGATGTCACTACTAGAGCTTGGAGGAGTTCCCTCTGTCCTGTTTCTCCGCCCCTGTGATGAGGTCTTTACTTTCTGTTTCCTTCCTCCCAGCTGTCCCTCCTGTGTTTGATTTTGCTGCCTTTAAATAACCCCTCCTCCTTTGTTGAGGTGCGGATTATACTTTTCATTTGAGCTGTATCTCTCGCTTGAGTATCTTCACCTGTGTGATATCTTTTCACTGGATCTGTGTTCTGCTGAAGCAAGTACTCCGGATATTGTCTGCTGACTTTGGATCTGTTTTCACTGCAGCTGCAGCTCCTTCAGTTAAGTGTTCAGACATTGTGTGTTTCTGTTTCTTTGCTGACTGGATCCAAGGCGACCCCGGTTCCGTCCATATACTGAGCAAGGGCACCCCTTCCACTATTGTAGGGGTTTCAGCGGTCTTCAGCCTCAGGTATGCGGGCATGTCTCAATCCTCCATTTGGATCCGGACATGGGCATATCAGCTTAGGGAGAGCTTTTAGGGTCTGGCAGGGGTCACCCTTTATCCTCCCTAGTTTGGGTCCGGTCAGTTGCTATTCTATGTGTACGCTCTTGTTGCTCACTTACAGCCGTGACATTATAATCCGCCAAACCGTCCTTTTTTGACATGGATCCGCTTTCTGGCCTGGTTGACCGCATGCAGGGTCTTTCTTTGGAGGTAGCGGATCTCCGTCAATCTATTACTCAGCTTCAAGCATTGGGCTCTGCTCCGGCCCATGGAGTCTGTTGCCAGCCAAAGGTCTCACTTCCGGAAACGTTCTCCGGGGCAGTGAGAGTTTTGTTCGTTTCAGAGAGGCATGTAAACTCCATTTTTGCTTGTGTCCCTATTCCTCTGGTAATGAGGATTGTCATCTCCCTGCTCAGGGGTAATGCTCAGACTTGGGCTTTTTCGTTGCCATCGGGGGATCCCTCCCTTCGATCCGTGGAAAGATTTTTTGTGGCCCTGGGGCAGATATATGATGACCCGGATCGTGTTGCTCTGGCCGAATCTAACTTACGTTTTTTATGCCAGAACAAACTGTCTGCGGAGCTTTATTGTTCTGAATTTCGGAGATGGGCAGCGGATTCAGGTTGAAATGATGCTGCACTCCGGAGTCAGTTCTCTCATGGTCTCTCAGAGAGATTGAAAGATGTGTTTGCTTTCCATGAGAGACCAACGTCCTTAGAGTCTGCCATGTCATTGGCGGTACGCCTTGACAGGCGTCTAAGAGAAAGAAACGAGACCTCTCTGTCCAGTCATTTTCAGTCTAGGGGCAGTGGTGCGGACTCATTCAGTGTGCAGGGGCCTCATCCTCTCTCGGTTCCCTCTGTGGAGGAGCCCATGCAGCTAGGTCGACTTGCCCCATATAAAAGAGGATTTAGTCCTCAGAGAATGGTGTGTTTTTGTTGTGGGGGCATAGGTCATTTGGCAAATGTTTGTCCGTCTAGGAAATTCTTGAACTGTACTAAGAGTTATAATAAGAGAAAAACCTCAAAAGGTAAATCATCAAACTCTGCTTCATCTGCTACTTTGGGCAAAGTTGATGTAGGAATTGATGCTTTTCCTCTGACCTGCAGTTCCCGTTTTCTCCTTTCTGCCAGGGTAGCGCTAGGGAGCAAAGTCATTTCTTGTGAAATTTTTTTGTCGATAGTGGAGCAGCCGTCAATCTTATTGATACTCAATTTGTAGCCATGCACATCTCACAGAGATCCCTGAAGGGCATTGTTCACGATATCCGGTTAGCGGTAGGTGACACTCATGTGGAGGATATATCTTGTTTTGTCCTTAACGGATTGCTTTCTCCTCTAGTTTTGGGGTTACCCTGGCTCACTAGACATAACCCCACTATTGATTGGCAAGGAAGGCAAATAAATGAGTGGAGTGAGTTTTGTAGAGAGAATTGTCTCACAGCGATTTTTGCAGAGGTGTCTACTAAAACGGTGCCATCATTTCTCTCTGATTTCTCGGACGTGTTTTCCGAGAGCGGTGTTCAGGAGCTACCTCCTCACCGGGAGTTTGACTGTCCCATTAACCTCATTCCCGGCGCCAAGCTGCCAAAAGCACGCCTCTACAATCTCTCACAACCGGAAAGAATCGCAATGCGAACTTATATCTCTGAGAGTCTCGATAAGGGGCATATTCGTCCCTCAAAATCACCTGTTGCCGCTGTTTTTTTTTGGGTAAAAAGAAAGATGGATCTCTGAGACCTTGCCTAGATTTTAGGGAGCTGAACCGTATCACGATTCGCGATCCCTCTCCCCTTCCTCTGATCACGGACCTCTTCAACCAAATTGTTGGGGCCAAGGTTTTTTCCAAATTGGATTTGAGAGGCGCGTACAACCTGGTAAGGGTCAGAGAGGGGGATGAATGGAAAACGGCCTTTAATACCCCTAACGGGCATTTTGAGAATCTCGTTATGCCTTTCGGCCTGATGAATGCTCCGGCCGTCTTCCAGCATTTTGTTAACAGTATTTTCTACAATTTAATGGGAAAATTTGTATTGGTGTATCTTGATGATATTTTGATTTTTTCCCCTGATGTTCAGACCCATAGGAATCATTTTTTTCAGGTTCTGCGGATTCTGCGGGAGAATAAATTGTACGCCAAGCTGGAGAAATGTGTTTTTATGGTATCTGCCTCTTGTTTTCGCATGGATCCGGAGAAGGTCCGTGCTGTGCTGGAGTGGGAGCTTCCTGAGAATCAGAAGGCATTGATGCTCTTTCTGGGTTTTGCAAACTATTACAGAAAGTTAATTTTGAATTATTCCTCTGTTGTCAAACCCCTCACTGACATGACAAAAAAGGGGCGGATTTTTCCTCTTGGTTGGAGGAGGCGCTTGCAGCTTTTTCTAAGATTAAAGAGAGTATTGCGTCTGCTCCCGTTTTGGTGCATCTCGATGTTTCCTTACCTTTTATTGTTGAGGTGGATGCTTCCGAGGTAGGTGTGGGTGCGGTTTTGTCCCAGGGCCCTTCTCCTGCCAAATGGCGACCCTGTGCCTTTTTCTCTAAAAAACTCTCCCCGGCAGAGAGAAACTATGATGTGGGAGATAGGGAGTTGTTGGCCATCAAGTTGGCTTTCGAGGAATGGCGCCATTGGTTGGAGGGGGCCAGGCACCCTATCACCGTTTTTACCGACCATAAGAATCTGGCGTACTTAGAGTCGGCCAGGCGTATGAATCCGAGACAGGCCAGATGTTCTCTGTTCTTCTCCAGATTCAATTTTGTCTTTACATTCCGCCTTGGGATCAAAAATGTGAAGGCCAGGGCCGTCTTTACCAAGGGGCAAAATGGGCAGCTGCCCCGGGCCCAGTTGCTCCTGGGGGGCCCAAGGCAGCTACCTCTTGAGCCCTGCTAGCTACTGCCCCGGGTGTCAGGCTGCCTGTGTACTTTAACGTTGTGATCTAGGACCTTAGATGACATCATCACCATGTGACCAGTAACCTAGCAATTACTGGTCACATGGCTATGAGGTCATCACAGGTCCTAGCAGGAGTGTTGCAGAAGTTAACTGTGGAGCTTTTTTGTGTGAAGATTACATCAGAAAAAGGTGACAGGGGCTGTTTTGTTAATATACTGTAAACTACTGTATAGTGGAAGGCTGTATATTGTGTGGGGGCCTGTATACTGTGGGGGGCCTGTATACTGTGGGGGCTATATACTGTGTGGTGGGCTGTATACTGTGTGGTGGGCCTTATACTGTGTGGTGGGCTGTATACTGTGTGGGGGGCTGTATACTGTGTGGGGGCCTGTATACTGTGTGGGGGGGGGGGGCTGTATACAGTGTGGGGGCCTGTATACTGTGTGGGGGCCTGTATACTGTGTGGGGGCCTGTATACTGTGTGGGGGGGCTGTATACTGTGTGGGGGGGCTGTATACAGTGTGGGGGCCTGTATACTGTGGGGGGGGCTGTATACTGTGTGGGGGGCCTGTATACTGTGTGGGGGCTCGTATACTGTGGGGGGGGGGAATTATACTGTGTGGGGGCTGTATACTGTGTGATGGGCTGTATACTGTGTGGGGGGCTGAATACTGTGTGGGGGGCTGTATACTGTGTGGGGGCCTGTATACTGTGGGGGTCTGTATACTGTGTGGGAGGCTGTATACTGTGGGGGTCTGTATACTGTGGCGGGGCTGTATACTGTGGGGGGCCTGTATATTGTGGAGTGCTATACTGCTGTACTGTATACTGTGGGGGTCTGTATACTGTGGGTGCGGTATAGTGTGGAGTGCTATACTGCTGTACTGTATAGTGTGGCGGGCTGCATTGTGTATAGTTTGGGGTGTTGTATACTGTGAGGTGTTGTATACTGTGGGCTGCTATACTGCTCTACTATATACTGTGGGGTACTGTATAGTGTGGGGTGCTAAACTGCATACTGTGTGGTGCTGTATACTATAGAGTGCCATACTGCATACTGTGGGGTGCTGGGGTGCACTGTAACACTAGGGTGAGCCGAGCCCTAGTCTCCTTCCTGCAGAGCGGTGCCTACTTCCAGCTTGAGCCCAGCTGCCCAGAGCACTGATCCTAAGCCGCTGGAGTCTTCAGAACTGGAAGTATTTACAGTCATTCACTGGACTCTACCAGATATGTGGATTTTTTGTGTATGTGTTGTGGTGGAGGGCGTGATTGCCTGCTAAGGTGTGGGAAGGCGGGATCCAGGGGGCCCAAGTAAATTTTTGCCCAGGGTCCAATCAATATTAAAGACGGCCCTGGTGAAGGCTGATGCTCTCTCTCGCTGTTTTCCGGGAGGAGGAAACTCCAAGGACCCGGGTCCCATTTTGGTGGAGGGGGTGGTTGTTTCTGCTCTGTATTCTGATTTGGAGGCCGAGGTCCAGGCTGCCCAGACTGAGGTACCTGCCCGTTGTCCTCCTGGGAAGTTGTTTGTGCCTTTTGGTGGCCGGCTCTTCGTAAGTCGGTGGAGGGTTTTGTGGAGGCTTGTGAGACGTGCGCTCGCGCTAAGGTCCCTCGTTCACGGCCTTCAGGTCCCCTTGTCCCGTTACCCATACCTTCCCGTCCTTGGACACACCTCTCCATGGACTTTATCACGGATCTTCCTCGTTCCTCAGGGAAGTCGGTGATCCTGGTGGTGGTGGACCGTTTTAGCAAGATGGTTCATTTCGTACCCTTCCCTGGTTTACCCAGTGCTAAAACGTTGGCGCAAGCTTTTGTCGACCATATTGTTAAATTACATGGCATTCCCTCGGATATTGTTTCCGATAGAGGCACGCAGTTTGTGTCCAGATTCTGGAAGGCTTTCTGTTCTCGCCTGGGGGTTCGGCTGTCCTTCTCTTCTGCTTTTCACCCGCAGTCGAATGGTCAGACTGAACGCGTCAACCAGAATCTGGAGACATATTTGCGCTGTTTTGTGGCAGAGAACCAGGAGGATTGGTGTTCATTTCTCCCTCTTGCTGAGTTTGCTCTGAACAACCGTCGTCAGGAATCTTCTGATAAGTCACCATTCTTTGGTGCATATGGGTTCCATCCGCAGTTTGGGACATTCTGGGGAGGGGCTCCCTCTGGTTTGCCTGAGGAGGAGAGATTTTCCTCGTCTTTGTCTACCATTTGGCAAAAGATTCAGAGTAATCTTAGAAAGATGAGTGAGAAATATAAGCGTGTGGCTGATAAGAGACGTATGCCTGGTCCGGACCTGAATGTGGGTGATCTGGTGTGGTTGTCTACAAGAAATATTAAACTGAAGGTTCCCTCCTGGAAATTGGGTCCCAAGTTTATTGGGCCTTACAAAATCTTGTCAGTCGTCAATCCTGTTGCCTTCCGTCTTGATCTTCCACGGGTTTGGAAGATACATAATGTATTTCACAGGGCTCTTTTAAAACCATATGTCCAGCCCACGGTACCCTCCTCCCCGATTTTGGTTGATGGCAATCTGGAGTTTGAGGTTTCCAGAATTGTGGACTCTCGCATTGTCCGCGGTTCTCTTCAGTACCTCGTTCATTGGAAGGGTTATGATCCTGAGGAGAAGATGTGGGTTCCGGTGTCGGACATTAATGCCACTCGTCTCATCAGGGCATTTCATAGGGCTCATCCTGAGAAGGTGGGTCCTGGGTGTTCGGAGTCCACCCGTAGAGGGGGGGGGGGGTACTGTCACAACCAGAGCTTTGAGACGTTCTCACAGCTCTTTTTCTCCACCCCTGTGATGAGGTCTTTACTTTCTGTTTCCTTCCTCCCAGCTGTCCCTCCTGTGTTTGATTTCGCTGCCTTTAAATAACCCCTCCTCCTTTGTTGAGGTGCGGATTATACTTTTCATTTGAGCTGTATCTCTCGCTTGAGTATCTTAACCTGTGTGATATCTTTTCACTGGATCTGTGTTCTGCTAAAGCAAGTACTCCGGATATTATCTGCTGACTTTGGATCTGTTTTCACTGCAGCTGCAGCTCCTTCAGTTAAGTGTTCAGACATTGTGTGTTTCTGTTTCTTTGCTGACTGGATCCGAGGCGACCCCGGTTCCGTCCATATACTGAGCAGGGCACTGGTGGCCGTGCCCCTTCCACTATTGTAGGGGTTTCAGTGGTCATCAGCCTTAGGTACGCGGGCATGTCTCAATCCACCATCTGGATCTGGACATGTGCTTAGCAGCTTAGGGAGAGCTTTTAGGGTCTGATACGGGTCACCCTTTATCCTCCCTAGTTTGGGTCCGGTCAGTTGCTATTCACTGTGTAGGCTCTTGTTGCTCACTTACAGCCGTGACAGAAGTTCAGTACGTGGCAGTTAGAAGAGCACACCTTCACTGGTTAACTAGACAACTAGGAACCTAAGTTCTTGCAAGGAGCGTGAGGGCAAAGCAGCATGTATAACAGAAGCTGATTACAATTAGAAGCAGCCATGCAACTGCACATAGCAAGGGGAGTGGTGGAAGCAGAAATAGTGGTAGTAGTAGTAGCTCAATGAATAATATTCTTAATAGCAATGGAAATGGACCTTCCATATAACACATCTCCTACCAATGGTCGCAAAAAATCACTGACAGAACACAGATGCTATCTGTGTTGTGTCAGTGGTTTACAGTTTTTTTCATGGATCCATAGACTTCAATCGATGTGTTTGGTCCGCATCATGAACCAAGGTAGTGCATGCTGCCAAGATTTTTCCACTGACACATGGTCAGTTGAAAAGCACTGACGTGTGTACAAATCAGATTATAATCAATAAGTACATGTGCTGCCTGTGGAGAACACGGACTGCACACATCCATAAGACTAACGTGCGAACCAGGCATTCTCCTTTTTGAAGGAAAGCTAATTTGCATATATTTTTCCCTGAATCCCAGAAGAGTGTTGCCTGGCCTATAAGACTGCTCCAGCCTACTAGGTGCTCTCCATACTGAGAAATACAGTCCTGATCAAAAGCTTAAGACCACTTGAAAAATGGCAAAAAATCATATTTAGCATGGCTGGATCATAACAAGGTTCCAAGTAGAGCTTCAACATGCAACAAGAAGAAATGGGAGTGAAACAAAACATTTTTTGAGCATTCAATTTAATGAAAACAACAAATAAAGCTGATCAAAAGTTTAGGACCACACCTCCCCAAAAAAACTAAACCCCCCCCAAAACAGAAATCCAACTTCCAAACATGAACTATGTATTAAGTAGCTCCACCGTTATTGTTTATTACTTCAAAAATTTGTTTCGGCATGCTTGATGCAAGAGTTTCCATGAGGTGAGTGGGAACATTTCTCCAAGTGGTGTAGACGGCCGCACTGTCTGGAACTGTTGTCCATTTTTGTAAACTTCCCTTGCCATCCATCCCCAAAGGTTCTCAATTGGATTTAGATATGGGGAACACGCAGGATGGGCCAAAAGAGTGATGGCATTCTCCTGGAAGAAGTCCCTTGTCCTGTGGGCATTGTGTACTGTAGCGTGGTCCTGTTGAGAAACCCAGTCGTTACCACAGAGACGTAAGCCCTCAGTCATGAGGAATGCTCTCTGCAACATCTGGACATAGCCAGCAGCCATTTGACGCCCCTGCACTTCCTGAAGCTCCATTGTTCCACTGAAGGAAAAAGCACTCCAGACCATTATGGCGCCCCCCTCTACTGTGGCGCGTAGAAAACATCTCAGGTGGGATCTGCTTGTCATGCCAGTAATGTTGGAAACCATCAGGACCATCAAGGTAAAAAAAAATCTTATCAGGGAAAAAAACTTTCTTCCACCTTTGAATGTCCCATTTTTGGTGCTCTCTTGCAAAGTCCAAACAAGCAGTTCGTTGTCGTTCAAGGAGACGAGGTCTTTGAAGACTTTTTTTGTTTTTGAAGCCCTTCAGTCTCATATGCCATCTGATGGTTATGGGGCTGCAGTCACCACCAGTAAGGGCCTTAATTTGGGTCGAGGATAGTCCAATTTCTTGACGGACAGCCAATTGGATCCTCCAGCTCAGTGCTGATGAAATTTTTTGGGGTCTTCCACTTGACTTTTTTGTTCCAGAACCCCCAGGATCACTTAAGAAATTCTAAATGATTGTCTTACTGCGTCCCACCTCAGCAGCGATGGCGCACTGTGAGAAACACTGCTTATGCAGTTCAACAGCCTGACCACATTCAAAAAGGCAGAGTTGACAGCCATCATCTGTTGGCATTGGAGGCTTTCTCATCCTTTAGAATGAAAGCTAATTTGCATTGCCAATAAGTATATAATATAGAACTTAATTTTTACATTTTACTTTACATAAAACACTAAAACGTATTAACGCTAATGTGCACTAAGAAGACATTTTTATTTATGTTTATAGTTACTAACACTAACGTACTAACTAATAGACTGACATAAAGACACTCACAATGAAGAAATTCAGACATTGATAACGTGAAGGACTTACACTGATGAACTGACAGAGTGATGCTGACAGTTAAGGTATGACGCTGACGGATTGGGGCTGACTGACACTAAGGGTCTGACACTGACAGATTGAAACTGTAATGACTCATTTAAAAGTCAGTGTTCGATCAGTGATTTCTATCAGTGATTATGAGCCAAAATCAGGTGCGCACTAAACACAGAACAGGTTCAGATCTTTCCCATATACCTTGTGTCTGTGGAGGCTCCAATCATGGTTTTGGTTCAATCACTGATGGATATCACTGACCAAAACACTAAGGCCTCTTTCACACGGGCGTCATGTTTTTTGCCCGGATAAGAGGCGGGTGCGTTGCGGGAAAATGCGTGATTTTTCCGCGCGAGTGCAAAACATTGTCATGCGTTTTGCACTAGCGTGAGAAAAATCGCGCATGTTTGGTACCCAAACCTGAACTTCTTCACAGAAGTTCGGGCTTGGGATTGATGTTCTGAAGATTGTATTATTTTCCCTTATAACATGGTTATAAGGGAAAATAATAGCATTCTGAATATAGAATGCTTAGTATAATAGTGCTGGAAGGGTTAAAAATAATAAAAAAGTTAACTCACCTTCTCCTCTTGTTCGCGTAGATGCCGGTCTGTTCTTTAGATGTGGGCTGAATGACCTGAGGTGATGTCAGATCACATGCTCCAATCACATGGTCCATCACCATGGTGATGGAGCATGTGATCTGACATCACCACAGGTCCTTTAGCCCATAGATAAAGAACAGACCGGCATCTACGCGAACAAGAGGAGAAGGTGAGTTAACTTTTTTATTATTTTTAACCCTTCCAACACTATTATACTAAGCATTCTATATTCAGAATGCTATTATTTTCCCTTATAACCATGTTATAAGGGAAAATAATACAGTGAATAGACTGTCACCTAGAACCCATGCGTGAAAATCGCACCGCATCCGCACTTGCTTGCGGATGCATGCGATTTTCACGCAACCCCATTCATTTCTATAGGGCCTGCGTTACGTGAAAAACGCACAAAGAGGAGCATGCTGCGATTTTCACGCAACGCACAAGTGATGCGTGAAAATCACCGCTCGTGTGCACAGTCTCATAGAAATGAATGGGTCAGGATTCAGTGCGGGTGCAGTGCGTTCACCGCACGCATCGCACCCGCATGGAAAACTCGCCCGTGTGAAAGGGGCCTAAGGGTCCATTCACACGTCCGTTTTTTCTTTCCTGATCTGTTCCGTTTTTTGCGGAACAGATCAGGACCAGATCTAGACCCATTCATTTTCAATGGGTCCTGGAAAAAATCGGACAGCACAATTTCCGTTGTTCCGTTCCGCATGTCCGTTTAAATATAAAACATGTCCTATTCTTTTCCGCAAATTTCGGATGCTGGTACAATACAAAGTCAATGGATCCGCAAAAAACGGAAGACATTCGGATGTCATTCCGTATGTCATCCGTTTTATGCGGAATCCGTTCCTGGAAACACATAACTAATTTTATTTTATTTTTTCAAAGAAATCCAAACAACTTTATTTGATTATTGCAATTTATACATGGTTCCGTTTTTTGCGGATCCGCAAAAAACGGATGACATACGAAAACATTTTCAGGAACAACGGAAACGCAAAAAACGGACCGAAAATCGGGATATAGGAAAATACTGACGTGTGAATGTAGCCTAACGTGTGAATGAGGCTTAGCACTGACGGTTTGATGCTGACTGACATGGAAGATCTGATGCTGATTGACACTGACTGACTGATACTAACTGACACTGATGCTCACTGATGCTAACACTGACTGATGCTAACTGGCACCAACTGATTGACTTTGACTAAATTACACAATGACTACCTTTATAACTATGCTGTCTACTTTTTTAGCGTTTGATGGGCAAATTAAAACAACACAAAAAGCTCCCTTATGAGATCTAGGGGGTGATAACAAGGGAAATAGGCGGTCAAGTTATTTTTATTTTCTTTCACAAACAAGCAGCAGGGAGCAGCATGACAATACAAACTCTGATCTCTTCACTTCATTGACATGAAATGAGGCGATCAAAGCATGTAAATGACTTATTTTCTCTGCATCCTTCTCAGATTGCTTACAGACTAACTAATCAGAGTGATCGCCAACAAGGGACCACACTGATTGGTCCCTTTCTAGCTGCTCTGAAGACTTAGCTGTTCGGTGCAGGTGAAATTTCAGAACTGTGCCACTGTGTCAGTTACAAGTTTGGACATAACTGTACGCTCAAGTAGACATACAGTTATGTTCAGGTGCTGGAAAGAAAACATTTCAATGAACCTGAATTTCATAAATTTTATGTCTAAATACCTGAAGATGAATTGAAAGAAGACTCTCAGGAAGAGGTACAGGTACAAAATCCAATTTGTTGTTTGAAAGGTATAGAAACTGCAGACGTGTAAGGTCCTGAAAAAAATTGAACAAACATGTTACACTATATATATATATATATATATATACATACATTACAGACCAAAAGTTTGGACACACCTTCTCATTCAAAGAGTTTTCTTTATTTTCATGACTATGAAAATTGTAGATTCACACTGAAGGCATCAAAACTATGAATTAACACATGTGGAATTATATACATAACAAAAAAAGTGTGAAACAACTGAAAATATGGCATATTCTAGGTTCTTCAAACTAGCCACCTTTTGCTTTGATTACTGCTTTGCACACTCTTGGCATTCTCTTGATGAACTTTTGGTCTGTACTGTGTAAATATAATTTTATATATATATATATATATATATATATATATATATATCAGTTTATTTTCTCAAAAAGCTATGTTGACTTATTGTTGAGTACAGTAGGTCACCTTAAAAGACTCGGTCCGAATTCCAGAACTTTGAAGCTGATTGTATTGGACATTCAGTCTAACAAGACTAGAGGGCAACTCAGGCAAATGCCTCAGTTGGTTCTCAGATAGAATGAGTTCCTGGAGGGACGGCAGCAGGTGAAAAGCATCATCATCAATCTCGGAGAGAAAATTACTTGAGAGATCCACATACTTCAGTTTGTCTATAAAGAAAAGAAGTTTCATGTCATGAACAAAAATTTTCACATGTTTCTACTGTATGTAGCATTTGATTGTGAACAAGTGCCAAATATATTTATACAGGGTGGCCTATAAAAAAGTAGCCCACCTTTATTATCTCCAAATCAAACTGCCTAATAGTAAATCTTTCTTAGCTGTCCATAGCAATCAATCAGAGCTCAGCTTGCTTTTTTCAGAGCCCTGTAGGAACTGAAAGCTAAGCTCTGATTGATTGCTATGGACAACTAAGACTGATTTAGTATTAGGCAGTTTGGTTTGGAGATTTTGGAGGCATGCTACCTTTACATCGGCCATCCTGTAGTTTAAAGTCACTGTGTTAATTTCAAGAATTTCTGTCTGTTCTTCTAAGGCCTCGTCCACATATCCATTTTTCACTTACATGTGCTGTGCACATTTTCTGCGGACAGCACCCACACCCATTAATTTAAATGTGTCTGTTCACACATGAGTATTTTTTCACTGATCATGGGTCAGTAAAAAAAGTCATGGAGACATGCACTACACACCCATTGAAGTCTATGGGTCCGTGAAAATCGCGAATGATTCCATTTTTCACTGAACACTGATAGGAGATGCAATGGATTATGGATTACACATGGAGGGTAAAAACGGACACACTGACCAAACACAAATTCTTCACGAATGAACCACGGATGCTTTTTTTTAACTGACTTGAAAATGACATTTGAAATGTGGACAAGGCCCAGGGGTATGCTCACTTTTCACTATTTCACTTTTTTCATAGTAGTAATCTGAGGCTGACAATTTGCTAAGGATTTTGGAATCGTATCCGCGCTTCATATCATACCATGAATGTACATTCTCTTACTCTAAATATATAACATGTTCAATGGGTTATCTCTAAATTAATAGAACAGGGTAAATGAACATTTATATGAACATTTTTATAATTTACTTTGATTTAGTAAGACATACAGTAGAGCAGTATTAAATATATACAGTAGTACCATTAAAATATGAAATCTTAACCCCTTGGCGCAAATGGACGTATCTGTACGTTCAGATTGCATGCAAGTTTCTGCAATTGGATGTACAGTTACAGTAAAAAAAATCTATAAAAAATAAATAGCTTTTTTTCCCTATATCTGCTCATTTATGATTGGTTAAAAAGTTTGAAAAGAAAATAAACTACACATAATTGGTATTGCCTCATCTGTAACAATCTGATCTATAAAATGATCATGTTACTTATCCCACATGTTAAATGACATAAAACATTTTTTAAATGGTATCAAAAATTAAATAAAAAGCATTCGAAAAAGCCATTGTAGTGTCCCACTAGGTAAATGTGGGCACTACACAAGGGTCAATTGGGCCACGTGGTACTCCTACTCCTGAGGGACAGTGGAAGTGTATTTAACAGTCCATTTTAATGTATTTTCATATGTATTTATGTGTATTTTCCCTGTGATGTGTGTAGCAGGCCTATTAGGGTGTAGTTCCTCCTCCTAGACATTAGAGGGAGATAGGGAGCCCCTAGTATAAATAGTTAGGTCCTGTGCAGGGAAAGGGTCTGTGTAGTCAGGAGTCTGTGGAGAGACAGAAGTGAGAGTGCACCTTAGCCAGAGAGAAGCGGAGGGCACCCTCCTGACATGCAGCTAGATAGCCCAGGCTTCTAGTTGCCACCAGGAGGCTAGTGGATGCAGTTCCAGCCTGCCTGAGGATATTGAGCCAGAGTTAGCTCAGAAGATTGTCACCAAGAGAAGAGTTTACCTCTTGAGAAACCTGCAGTTCCCACAAAGCAAAGAGCAGAGCAGAAGAGTATTCCAGCCAACCTGAGAGGAGCTGAAGGGCAGAAGGATTATTTACCTAAAGCAAGGGATATATACCTGAGGAAGATTTCTACCAAGGATAAAGCCAGCATTAGGGCATACGGGCCTTGGGATTGAGACAGCCAGGAGTTCTGAGGAATAGTGCACAGGATTTCTGAGGGAAAGGTGCAGCCTGGTCTGTAAGTGTTTTCACCCTCTGAGTATCTTGCAAAGAACATTGTACCTGCCATTGATGTAAAAGCCTGCTATTGATTGCTGCTGCCATGTGGAACTGAACTCAGACTGTATAAAGTTAACTGTTTCAGTAAAGGAACTTTGGTTCACAACAACAACGTGTTCCTCAATTATTACCACTATCAATCGGTGTGCCACTGTTACAGGCACTGGCGTCACAAATCTTAAAGGGACCTTGCTCCAGGCACATTAAACACCTGCAACATCCAGGCAGTGGTGGATCCAGAGCCTGGTCTTGGGAGGGGCACTTTCAGATTATGTTCTGTCCGCCACCACAAAACAATGGTGCTTATAGAACAGACTCCACAGTGTAGGCTATATGTGTATAACAAACATATTTCACATGAAAACTTACAGTTACTTGGCTTGGCCCTTGGGGATCTTGGACGCCACTTCCACACTTTGGCCGGGGGCTCGGCAGAGCTGATGTTGTGTTTTATCCTAATGAGAAAGATTTCATAATAAGGATTTGGAGAAGGGGCAGAGGGATAGCAGAGCAGGGAGAGGCCGGTGCTGCTACTAGGGGGTCATACCATGGGGGAATAATAAAGCCCACCATAATGCCCAGTAGTAATAATTCTCCTTATAATGTGACAGTGCAAAAAATACCCCCTTGTAATGCCCCCAGTTGAGCTAATGTCCCCATAGTGCCCCCATAGTGTGCCAGTATAAAATACCCCTATATAGTGCCCCTAGTAAATGACCCCATAGTGCTCCACACCCTCCTTCCTCCTAGTGCCCCCCATAATGTACCAGTATAAAATGCTCCAGTAGATGCCCTCAGTGTCCCCCATAATTTGCAAGTATAAAATACCCCTTCTTACTGCCCCCCATAGATGACCCCATAGTACTCCTCTCCCCCTTCCCCATAGTACCCACCATAATTGTGTCCCAGTATAAAATTGTACTGTACAGAGAGCCCATATAAAATACCCCTTCTTTGTGGCCTCAGTAGATGCCCCTATAGTGCCCTCAACTATGTGCCAGTATTAACAGCCCCCCCTGTGCCAGTAATAATAGCCCCCTATGCCACTAATAGCAGCCCCCCTGTACCAGTAATAGCAGCCCCCAGTAATAACAGACCCCCTGTGCCAGTAATAACAGCCCCCAGTAATAACAGCCCTTCTGTGCCAGTAATAACAGCCCCCAGTAATAACAGCCCCCCTGTGTCAGTAATAACAGCCCCCAGTAATAACAGCCCTTCTGTGCCAGTAATAACAGCCCCCAGTAATAACAGACCTTCTGTGCCAGTAATAACAGCCCCCAGTAATAACAGCCCCTCTGTGCCAGTAATAACAGCCCCCAGTAATAACAGCCCCTCTGTGCCAGTAATAACAGCCCCCAGTAATAACAGCCCCTCTGTGCCAGTAATAACAGCCCCCCTTTGCCAGTAATAACAGCCCCCAGTAATAAGAGCCCCCCTTTGCCAGTAATAACAGCACCCCTTTGCCAGTAATAAAAGCCCCCAGGTGCCAGTAATAACAGCCCCCGCCAGTAATAACAGCCCTCAGTAATAAGAGCCCCTCTGTGCCAGTAATAACAGCCCCCAGTAATAACAGCCTCCCTTTGCCAGTAATAACAGCCCCCAGGTGCCAGTAATAACAGCCCCCACCAGCAATAACAGCCCCCGCCAGTAAAAGTATTGTATATAATAAAAATAAAAAAAACCACATACTTACCTCCATGTCAGTGATGCGATGCAGGCCTCTTCTGGCCTGTGTCCCACGCTGTATGGATCAGGCGGCGCGATGACGTCATTGCGCCGCCTGCGCCGGCCTCTGATAGGCTGCAGGCACTAGGCCGGCAGCCTATCAGAGGAAGGGAAAGGGACATGCCTCTCCCTCCCCTACCGCAGCACAGGCAGGCATCTGTATCGCTGTCCTGAGGACGGCAATACAGATGACTGGAGATGAGCGCTTCCACAATGGAAGCGCTCATCTCCCTGTGCCCAGCCGCTGCCGCCCGTCGCCAGCTCGGGGGGGGGGGGCAATTGCCCCGTTTCCCCCCCCCTGGATCCGCCACTGCATCCAGGGCACCGCACCCAACATCAGGCCTGGTCCCTACATACAGAGAGTGCCCCAGAGGACCCCTGTGCCAGCCTCCCCATCACTGCTGTACGCCTGCCCAGGGTCCCCCTACAAACTGTGAGTAACCCAGAGCAACCCTCATATGCCTATTAACCGTGAACTCACATCGCAATACTCTGCAGGTCGGCGTACTGCATATTTTGGCGCCACAAACAGGATCCGATCATTCCTGCACCATTGTGGAATATAAACTGTGTGCCAGTATTGCCCATAAAGTGAAAAGGCCCCATCTGTTTATTTGAAATTATTGGGCCAAAAGAACTGTAATAATCGCGGTGTGAAAAACTGTATTGCATGGACTGTTTTGCTGCTTATTTTAGTCACCGCTTGGTGTCAGTGAATAGTCAGCGTTATACTTAAAAAGATGGCCGCCTAAAAGCTGACTGGATTTATTTGCTGTGCCATCGCTGTGCTGTAATTGGCGGGAAAAATTGACGCCTTCTGTTAGAAGAGCGGGAAAGATTGTATGTCCGCGCCACCGCCCTGTCTGCAAATTTGCATGTCTGCTATAATGGACTCCGCCTCCCCTATGCTGGAGTACCTGGGGGGCGGCCTCCCAGAGGAGTGGGAGGTCTTGACTGAATTAATGTGCGCTGTCCTGTCGCTCTCCGGAGAGGGATCGAGCATGCTGCAGAGAGAGGATCGCTCTGAGCTGTCAGCTGCGCAAATTGCCTCAACTATGGACGCTGTCATGAATAAAAAAGAAGCGCCACCAGCCTACTCTCCGGGACCGGAGAGACCCACCTGTATGCTGTCAGGATCATAGCCCGAGCCCTACTTTGGCTCCTGGAAGTACTTTGCCAGGCCCAGTATGCAGTGGTCCGCACTGATGGCTGAGGTGCAGGAAGCAGCTATCAAAAAGACCACACACATCAAGATATATTTTGAAGAGTTGGCCAAGACTGTATATGAATGCCACACCGACACCCAACCCCGCCTGGAAAGGAGAATGGGGGTGGTGGTGGCTTTTGATAAGGGCCGAGGCTTCGGTTTCATAAAGGATTTTACGACCGGCAGAGACTTATATGTGAATTGAAGATCCGTTAAGCGTAGTTACCTCCCTGACCATCTGCATAACCTCCGCGAGGGAGAGGCCCCTACGCAATTGCCGTGACCCGTCCCAAGCCGGGATTGGAAGACTGGGAAGAGCCTACCAGCCCGGGGCGCGAACCGGAGCGTTCCCCAGAGCCGGCCCATAATACGTTCCAAGAACGGGACTCTTTCCTCGGCCCGAACGTGGCAACCGACTGTCTTAGAAAAATGGGTGAGCACGCACCCCTCACCTGAACTGCCCCGCCGGGAGAAAACCATCAAAGATCTTGAGAACCTGGAGCGGTTCCACGCTGCACTAGACAAAATCCGGAAAGGAAAAAGTGCAGACGCGGTGCCGGAACCTGCGGCGGCAGTGCCAGACAGTCCCGATCCCTTACCGGACCCTGATGCCTCTGCGAATAGTCCCCGCAGTGATGCAGAAACCGAAAGTTTAGAAGATAATATAATATTCGACTGGAGCTTCAACTTCGTGGCCTGCGCCAACTTGCCATAGCCCGTGCGGCGCCTCCGTCTCCTGAAAGGAAGGATACCACTAAGGAGCCAGAGGTAAGGATGCCTATCCCTGCCAGTCGGCCGACCATAGTGACTGCGGCTGCTGTTGCGATGCCAGAGCGACCTACCTTTGCCAGGAGTCGTCGCTTAAATCCAGCGCCACCTAGACGAATCGAGCCTCCGGCCGTGATGTTACCTGGACCTATGGAGCCTTCTGCCGTATATGCATCCAAGTACAGCGATCCGCTTGAAGCATTAAGGCCTCCCGCGGCATTCACCCCTAGGCCTATGGGGCCCATACCTGTAAGGGGTCCATTTATGCTACAGTTGCCGCCTAACACTATTTTGTGGGCCCAGCCTTACATAGGTCCTCGTGTCAGGCCCAATCTGCAAGCAGAATCAGGATGTCCCACCAGTGATGACTCTAGTGGACGGGATACATACCTGTAAGTAGGCCTGCCAGGCCATATTGTTATATTGCTGAGGGACCCTTATTTCAGAGGATTTAACCCTTCCAGAACAAGGAGTCCTTTGTTTTGGCCCTATGAGCTGCTACCAGTTACCCATGGCTCAGTGGTGGTGGTAGGCCACTGAAATTACCAAGTGCTCTAAAGCCATGCTGTTTACAGGACCTCCTACCTGCTTCAAGTATTCTAAAGCCAAGTTGTGCCTACTTTATTTGCACCTTAACCCCTTTTTAACCCCCTTTTCAGGTTGATTAAGGGACATTGCAGCACTATTTTATATGACATTTTAATGTGGACTTTGTGTGCTGTGACTTTTTATGTGCAATCTTGAACTTAAAAGAAATGTGCCCAGAGAGTACCCTAAATTCAAGTGGGCCCCTGAGATGCTGTTTTATGGGACTATTGTATTTTATTATGGACTATCCTGGTATCCTTGATACGCTGCACCAGGTCAGTGCCCCCTGTTCCCTTATACTATCCTGAGAGAAGAGAACGACGCCCCTTTTCACCGGACTTGTTCCTTTTTCCAGTGGAGCTGCCTGATATATATGTGTATTTGCAAATGTAGATGTGTGTGCCTGCTTTGCATTATTTTTGTCTTTCAGGTGCAGTCTCCAGCTGGGCAGGGCCCCTTATGATGCGCCGAGGACGGGCAACGTCACAGCAACGGGGTATGTAGTGTCCCACTAGGTAAATGTGGGCACTACACAAGGGTCAATTGGGCCACGTGGTAATCCTACTCCTGAGGGGCAGTGGCAGTGTATTTAACAGTCCATTTTAATGTATTTTTATATGTATTTATGTGTATTTTCCCTGTGATGTGTGTAGCAGGCCTATTAGGGTGTAGTTCCTCCCCCTAGACATTAGAGGGAGATAGGGAGCCCCTAGTATAAATAGTTAGGTCCTGTGCAGGGAAAGGGTCTGTGTAGTCAGGAGTCTGTGGAGAGCTAGAAGTGAGGGTGCACCTTAGCCAGAGAGAAGCTGAGGGCACCCTCCTGACATGCAGCTAGACAGCCCAGGCTTCTAGTTGCCACCAGGAGGCTAGTGGATGCAGTTCCAGCCTGCCTGAGGATATTGAGCCAGAGTTAGCTCAGAAGATTGTCACCAAGAGAAGAGTTTACCTCTTGAGAAACCTGCAGTTCCCACAAAGCAAAGAGCAGAGCAGAAGAGTATTCCAGGCAACCTGAGCTGAAGGGCAGAAGGATTATTTACCTAAAGCAACGTGTTCCTCAATTATTACCACTATCAATCGGTGTGCCACCGTTACAAACATTGGTGTCACGAATCTTAAAGGGACCTTGCCCCAGGCACATTAAACACCTGCAACATCCAGGGCACCTCACCCAACATCAGGCCTGGTCCCTACATACAGAGAGTGCCCCAGAGGACCCCTGTACCAGCCTCTCCATCACTGCTGTACGCCTGCCCAGGGTCCCCCTACAAACTGTGAGTAACCCAGAGCAACCCTCGTATGCCTATTAACCGTGAACTCACATCGGAATACCCTGCAGGTCGGCGTACTGCACCATTAGTACCCCAAAATTATGTCAATATAAACTATAGATTCTCCCGAAAAAAATTGCCCACAGCTCAGTCAACAAAAAAAAGTTATGACCTTAAAAAGAATTTCTGCAAATTCCATGTTAGAAAATTCAGAAGCTGTTCCTTCCTTTCTGAGCCCTGCAATAGCTGCTGGGCGCCTGCTGTTTTAAAGAGAGGACACTTGAGATAAATGTATGGGATTGATGATAACGTCGATCACACACATTTAACTTCTCAGATGCCATGATCAAATGCTCAAAAACCCAGAAGCTTGTGCTCCTAAGCGTGAAACGGCTCCCTCTAGTGGGGATAGAGGGAGCCATGTGCACCAGCCTTAGTCTTCCTGAATGATCCCAGGCTGCAGCCTCGGGCAGGGCTCCACAGGACCATAGTGAAATGCTCATAGAGGGTCATTTATTAATACCAGTATTTTAGACTCCAGTCTTAATAAGGCCATGCGCTGGTGGTGCTCCTCTGAAGTTATGAAGAGGCTTCTAAATCTATGCCAGCTCCCTTGCTGGCGTAGATTTTGATAATTTTTTACACCTAAAACCAGCATAGTAAGGCCCCTTTAACACGAGTGAAAATTCCGCGCGGGTGCAATGCCTGATGTGAACGCATTGCGCCCACACGGAATCCGGACCCATACATTTCAATTTGGCTGTGTACATGAGCGTTGGTTTTCACGCATTACTTGTGCGTTGCGTGAAAATCGCAGCATGTTCTTTATTCTGCGATTTTCACACAACGCTGGCCCCATAGAAGTGAATGGAGCTGCGTGAAAATCGTATTGCATCTGCAAGCAAGTGCGGATGCAATGTGTTTTTCCCGGATGGTCGCTAAGAGATATTGTTAGTAAACATTCAGTTTTTTATCACGTGCGTGCACAACGCATTAATTCGCACTGCACCTGCACAAAAAAAAAAAAAACTGAACACGATCACAAACAAAACAGAACGCATTTGTTTGCGAAATCTTGCAGTTTTCACTGAATGCATCCATAACGCAGCCGGACCTAATCCGGATACACTCGTCTGCAAGGGGCCTAAATGATGAATGTCGCCTTTCCACGCCCACTTTTTTAGACTTGGTGTGAGCGGGGAAAAATCACAGATTGCAGTACAAAGAACCTTTGCTCCACAATCTACACCAGAAATATGCCTAATATAGATGTATTTCTGTTAGTAAATAATGCCTATAGTCTCCAAAGCTAATGAATTGGAGTATATGAGAGAAGCAATCTAATGATAGCTTGTTCAAGTTCCCATGGGGAACTATTAAAAAAAAGTTTTTTTAAATATTAAAAAATTATATACAAATTCATATCACCCCCCCCCCCCTTTTTCCAAAGTTAAAATAATAAATAAAATATCATATGCATGTCCATGTGCAAAAACACCCCTACTATTAAAATCTAAAAATATGTATCCCTTATGGCTCAATGGAAAAAACATCAAAATCTCTTATTTGCTGATTTCACCTATCCAAATATATTTTTTTTTATAAAAAAAAGTGATCGAGAAGTCCACCAAAATGGTATTAATAAAAACTACAGATTGTCCCACAAAAAAAGAGCACCCAACACAGCTCCATAAACATAAAAAAGAAAAAAAAAGATAAAGGGGTCTTAATATAAAATTTTTTTTTCTTCCCCCCAGTATTAAAAGGTAAGAAAAACTGTAGAAATGTAGTATCGTTGTAGTTCTACTAACCCAGAGAATGAAGGTAAAAGGTCAATGTTACCACCTAGGAAACTCTGTAAAAACAAAATTCCAGCTTCCTACTACATTATATGCAAAAGTAAATGGGCCATTAGAAAGTACAAATTGTTCCACAAAAAAACAAGCTTTCATATGGCTGTGAATGGAAAAATATAAAAGCTATGGCTCTGGGAAGTCTGGGATTAAAAAACAAGAGAAAAAAAAAAGTCTGAAGGACTGGCAGACAAAACTGTCTGAGGAAAAGGGTTAAAGTGTACTTTCTTGATTTTCATAGAAACATAGAATGTGTCGGCAGATAAGAACCATTTGGACCATCTAGTCTGCCCAATATACTGAATACTAGCCCTTAAATAGTAACATAGTAGATAAGGCTGAAAAAAGACATTTGTCCATTCAGTTCGGCCTGTCATTCTGCAAGTTGATCCAGAGGAAGGCAAAATAAAACTGTGAGGTAGAAGCCAATTTCCCCTACAAAAAAATTCCTTCCCGACTCCAATCAGGCAATCAGAATAACTCCCTGGATCTCCCTCTCCAGCTCTGCTATGTCTGCCTTGTACATAGGAGCCCAGAACTGTACACAGTACTCCATGTGTGGTCTGACTAATGATTTGTAAAGTGGTAGGACTATGTTCTTATCACGGGCATCTATGTCCCTTTTGATGCAACCCATTATATTATTGGCATTAGCAGCAGCTGCCTGACACTGTTTTTTGCAGCTTAGTTTGCTGTTTACTAAAATTCCAAGATCCTTTTCCATTTTAGCGTTACCGAGTGTTTTACCTTTTAGTATGTACGGGTGACTTGCATTATTCTATCCCATGTGCATAACTTTACATTTGTCAGTGTTAAACCTCATCTGCCACTTATCTGCCCAAGCCTTCAATCTATCCAGATCCCTCTGTAGCAGTATACTGTCCTCTTCAGTGCTAATTACTTTACACAGTTTAGTGTCATCTGCGAAAATTGATAGTTTACTATGCAAGCCTTCTACAAGATCATTAATAAATATATTGAAGAGAATAGGGCCCAATACTGACCCCTGAGATACCCTACTAGTGACAGTTACCCAATCTGATTGTGTACCGTTAATAACCACCCTCTGTTTTCTATCCCTCAGCCAGTTACTTACCCATATACAGACATTTTCTCCCAGAGCTTTCTCATTGTATATACTAACCTTTTATGTGGTACAGTGTCAAATGCTTTGGAGAGGTCCAGATATATTACATCCATTGATTCACCACTGTCAAGTCTACAACTTACATTCTCATAGAAAATGATTACATTTGTTTGGCATGACCCTTGGCCCTATCTTATATGAAGGATGGCCTTATGCCTATCCCATGCATGCTTAAACTCCATCACTGTATTTGCAGCTACCACTTCTGCAGGAAGGCTATTCCATCCATCCACTACTCTCTCAGTAAAGTAATACTTCATGATATTACTTTTAAACCTTTGCTAATTTAAAACTATGTCCTCTTGTAGCAGTTTTTCTTCTTTTAAATATTCTCCTCTTTTACCGTGTTGATTCCCTTCATGAATTTAACCAGCTCAGCTCCCCTAGCTTAAACCCCCTTAATGACCAGAACACTTTTTACAATTCTGCACTACACTACTTTCACGGTTTATTGCTCGGTCATACAACTTACCACCCAAATTAATTTTACCTCCTTTTCTTCTCACTAATAGAGCTTTCATTTGGTGGTATTTCATTGCTGCTGACATTTTTACTTTTGACCGAAATCTTTGCAAAAATATGAAATTTTTCACTTTCTGTTTTTTTTTCAATTAAAACTACATTTCTATATAAATTTTTCTTTAAATTTATTTTTCTACATGTCTTTGATAAAAAAAAATGCAATAGGTGTATATTTATTGGTTTGGGTAAAAGTTATAGCGTTTACAAACTATGGTGCAAAAAAATTAGTTTACGCACTTTGACTTTCTAAGCACCTGTCATGTTTCCTGAGGTTCTACAATGCCCAGGCAGTAGAAACACCCCACAAATGACCCCATTTCGGAAGTAGACAACCTAAGGTATTCGCTGATGGGCATAGTGAGTTCATGGAAGTTTTTATTTTTTGTCACAAGTTAGTGGAAAATGAATAATTTTATTTTATTTTTAATTTTCTTACAAAGTCTCATATTCCACTAACTTGTGACAAAAAATAAAATTTTACATGAGCTTGCCATGCCCCTCATGAAATACCTTGGGGTGTCTTTTTTTCCAAAATGGGGTCACTTGTGGGGCATTTATACTGCCCTGGCATTTTAGGGGACCTAAAGTGTGAGAAGTAGTTTGGAATCCAAATGCGTAAAAAATGCCCTGTGAAATCCTAAAGGTGCTCTTTAGAATTTGGGCCCCTTTGCGCACCTAGACTGCAAAAGTGTCACACATGTGGTATCGCCGTACTCAGAAGAAGTAGGGCAATGTGTTTTGGGGTGTATTTTTACATATACCCATGCTGGGTGAGAGAAATATCCCTGTAAAAGACAACTTTTCCCATTTTTTTATACAAAGTTGTCATTTTACAGAGATATTTCTTTCACCCAGCATGGGTATATGTAAAAATACACCCCAAAACACATTGCCCTACTTCTCCTGAATACGGCAATACTAAATGTGTGACACTTTTTTGCAGCCTAGGTGCGCAAAGGGGCCCAAATTCCAATGAGTATCTTTTAGGAGGGCATTTTTAGGCATTTGGATTCCAGACTTCTTCTCACGCTTTAAGGCCCCTAAAATGCCAGGGCAGTATAAATACCCCACATGTGAAACCATTTTGGAAAGAAGACACCCCAAGGTATTCCATGAGGGGCATGGCGAGTTCATAGAAGTTTTTTATTTTTTGCACAAGTTAGCGGAAATTGATTTTTTTATTTATTTTTCTCTCAAAGTCTCCCTTTCCGCTAACTTGTGACAAAAAGTTCAATCTTTCATAACCCTCAGCGAATACCTTGGGGTGTCTACTTTCTGAAATGGGGTCATTTGTGGGGTGTGTTTACTGTTCTGGCATTTTGGGCAAGGCTAAATTGTGAGCAACCCTGTAAAGCCTAAATGTACTCGTTGAACTTTCGGCCCCTTTACGCACCTAGGCTGCAAAAAAGTGTCACACATGTGGTATAGGGCAATGTGTTTTGGGGTGTATTTTTACATATACCCATGCTGGGTGAGAGAAATATCTCTGTAAATTGACAACTTTATATAATTTTTTTTTTTAAGTTGTCATTTACAGAGATATTTCTCACACACAGTATGGGTATATGTAAAAATACACCCCAAAACACATTGCCCTACTTCTCCTGAGTACAGCAATACCACATGTGACACTTTTTTGCAGCCTAGGTGCGCAAAGGGGCCCAAATTCCAATGAATACCTTTTAGGAGGCATTTTTAGGTATTTGGATTCCAGACTTATTCTCTAGTGATGTCCCGAACTATTCACCGGCGAACAGTTCCCGGCGAACATAGCTTGTTCGCGTTCACCGCGGCGGACGAACATATGCGATGTTCGGTCCACCCCCTATACATCAGCAAACTTTGACCCTGTACCTCACAGTCAGCAGACACATTCCAGCCAATCAGCAGCAGACCTCCCGGACCCTGCCACCTCCTGGACAGCATCCATTTTAGATTCATTCGGAAGCTGCATTCTTAGTGAGAGGAGGGACAGTGCTGCTGCTGCTGATCTAATAGGATAAATAAGCGTTAGCTAGGGCAGTGTTCTGTGTCCACAGACTCATCTGCTGTAAGGACAGCGTCCTGACAGCACCCCAAAAAGCCCTTTTTAGGGCTGGTACATCAGTCTGCTTTGAGAGAGAGAGAGAGAGAGAGAAAATAAATTGGGGCGCAGATTAGATCGCATCCCTCTTGGAATCTTCTGTTCCCTGTAATAGTGCCCCAAAGTAGTCATGTGTAGTTTCAAGGATAATGTCCGTTTAGACAGATTTTCACATTTTCTTCTGAGTTCTTTTAGTGAAGGGTTGGTGAGTAGGGATGAGCGAACTCGAACTGTATAGTTCGGGTTCGTACCGAATTTTGGGGTGTCCGTGACACGGACCCGAACCCGTACATTTTCGTAAAAGTCCGGGTTCGGTGTTCGTCGCTTTCTTGGCGCTTTTTGACGCTTTCTTGGCGCTTTTTGAAAGGCTGCAAAGCAGCCAATCAACAAGCGTCATACTACTTGCCCCAAGAGGCCGTCACAGCCATGCCTACCATTGGCATGGCTGTGATTGGCCAGAGCACCATGTGACCCAGCCTCTATTTAAGCTGGAGTCACATAGCGCCGCCCGTCACTCTGCTCTGATCAGCATAGGGAGAGGTTGCGGCTGCGACAGTAGGGCGAGATTAGGCAGATTAACTCCTCCAAAGGACTTGATTAATCGATCGATCTGCAGCTGTGGATCATTGAGCTGCTGATACTCAATTGCTCACTGTTTTTAGGCTGCCCAGACCGTTTGTCAGTCACTTTTTTCTGGGGTGATCGGCTGCCATTTCGTGTCTTGTGGTGCGCCAGCACAAGCTGCGACCAAGTGCATTTAACCCTCAATGGTGTGGTTGTTTTTTGGCTAAAGCCTACATCAGGGTGAAGCTGTCACACCAAGTGCATTTAACCAGCAATAGTCTGTTCATTTTTTGGCCATATACTACATCAGGGGCAAGTTGCGCCTGTCACCAAGTGCATTTAACCCTCAATGGTGTGGTTGTTTTTTGGCTAAAGCCTACATCAGGGTGAAGCTGTCACACCAAGTGCATTTAACCAGCAATAGTCTGTTCATTTTTTGGCCATATACTACATCAGGGGCAAGCTGCGCCCGTCACCAAGTGCATTTAACCCTCAATGGTGTGGTTGGTCAAGCTGTCACACCAAGTGCATTTAACCAGCAATAGTCTGTTCATTTTTTGGCCAAATACTACATCAGGGGCAAGCTGCGCCCGTCACCAAGTGCATTTAACCCTCAGTAGTGTGGTTGGTCAAGCTGTCACACCAAGTGCATTTAACCAGCAATAGTCTGTTCATTTTTTGGCCATATACTACATCAGGGGCAAGCTGCGCCCGTCACCAAGTGCATTTAACCCTCAATGGTGTGGTTGGTCAAGCTGTCACACCAAGTGCATTTAACCAGCAATAGTCTGTTCATTTTTTGGCCAAATACTACATCAGGGGCAAGCTGCGCCTGTCACCAAGTGCATTTAACCCTCAGTAGTGTGGTTGGTCAAGCTGTCACACCAAGTGCATTTAACCAGCAATAGTGTGGTTATTTTTTGGAGATATCCCAGTCTAATTCTGTCAGTAAATCCATACCGGTCACCCAGCGCCTAAATACTAGGCCTCAAATTTATATCCAGCTAAATCTGTCGTTACCGCTGTACTGTTCTGGCTGGGCAAGTTATTTAGTGTCCGTCAAAGCACATTTTTTGTTCTGGGTTGAAATACAATTCCCAATTTAGCAATTTCATAATTTAGTGGTTTCTGCTGTATCAGAGCTATTTGAAATCTATCCCTAAAAGGGTATATAATATTCAAGGTGCACATGGGGTCATTCAGAATAACTTCACACACACACGCTACTGTGCATTTCCAAGTCTAATTCTGTCAGTAAATTTATACAGGTCACCCAGCGCCTAAATACTAGGCCTCAAATTTATATTCAGCTGAATTTGTATACAATACATTGGGCCAAATAATATTTTTGTTGTTGTGGTGAACGATAACAATGAGGAAAACATCTAGTAAGGGACGCGGACGTGGACATGGTCGTGGTGGTGTTAGTGGACCCTCTGGTGCTGGGAGAGGACGTGGCCGTTCTGCCACATCCACACGTCCTAGTGTACCAACTACCTCAGGTCCCAGTAGCCGCCAGAATTTACAGTGATATATGGTGGGGCCCAATGCCATTCTAAGGATGGTAAGGCCTGAGCAGGTACAGGCATTAGTCAATTGGGTGGCCGACAGTGGATCCAGCACGTTCACATTATCTCCCACCCAGTCTTCTGCAGAAAGCGCACAGATGGCGCCTGAAAACCAACCCCATCAGTCTGTCACATCACCCCCATGCATACCAGGGAAACTGTCTGAGCCTCAAGTTATGTAGCAGTCTCTTATGCTGTTTGAAGACTCCGCTGGCAGGGTTTTCCAAGGGCATCCACCTAGCCCTTCCCCAGCGGTGAAAGACATAGAATGCACTGACGCACAACCACTTATGTTTCCTGATGATGAGGACATGGGAATACCACCTCAGCATGTCTCTGATGATGACGAAACACAGGTGCCAACTGCTGCGTCTTTCTGCAGTGTGCAGACTGAACAGGAGGTCAGGGATCAAGACTGGGTGGAAGACGATGCAGGGGACGATGAGGTCCTAGACCCCACATGGAATGAAGTCGTGCCACTGACTTTCACAGTTCGGAGGAAGAGGCAGTGGTGAGACCGAGCCAACAGCGTAGCAAAAGAGGGAGCAGTGGGCAAAAGCAGAACACCCGCCGCCAAGAGACTCCGCCTGCTACTGACCGCCGCCATCTGGGACCGAGGACACCCCAAAGGCAGCTTCAAGGAGTTCCCTGGCATGGCACTTCTTCAAACAATGTGCTGACGACAAGACCCGAGTGGTTTGCACGCTGTGCCATCAGAGCCTGAAGCGAGGCATTAACGTTCTGAACCTGAGCACAACCTGCATGACCAGGCACCTGCATGCAAAGCATGAACTGCAGTAGAGTAAACACCTTAAAACCAAGGAAGTCACTCAGGCTCCCCCTGCTACCTCTTCTGCTGCTGCCGCCTCAGCCTCTTCTGCTGCTGCCGCCTCGGCCTCTTCCTCCGCCTCTGGAGGAACGTTGGCACCTGCCGCCCAGCAAACAGGGGATGTACCACCAACACCACCACCACCAAGCATCTCAACCATGTCACACGGCAGCGTTCAGCTCTCCATCTCACAAACATTTGAGAGAAAGCGTAAATTCCCACCTAGCCACCCTCGATCCCTGGCCCTGAATGCCAGCATTTCTAAACTACTGGCCTATGAAATGCTGTCATTTAGGCTGGTGGACACAGACAGCTTCAAACAGCTCATGTCGCTTGCTGTCCCACAGTATGTTGTTCCCAGCCGGCACTACTTCTCCAAGAGAGCCGTGCCTTCCCTGCACAACCAAGTATCCGATAAAATCAAGTGTGCACTGCGCAACGCCATCTGTGGCAAGGTCCACTTAACCACAGATACGTGGACCAGTAAGCACGGCCAGGGACGCTATATCTCCCTAACTGCACACTGGGTAAATGTAGTGGCAGCTGGGCCCCAGGCGGAGAGCTGTTTGGCGCACGTCCTTCCGCCGCCAAGGATCGCAGGGCAACATTCTTTGCCTCCTGTTGCCACCTCCTCCTACTCGACTTCCTCCTCCTCTTCTTCCACCTGCTCATCTAGTCAGCCACACACCTTCACCACCAACTTCAGCACAGCCCGGGGTGAATGTCAGCAGGCCATTCTGAAACTCATATGTTTGGGGGACAAGCCCCACACCGCACAGGAGTTATGGCAGGGTATAGAACAACAGACCGACGAGTGGTTGCTGCCGGTGAGCCTCAAGCCCGGCCTGGTGGTGTGTGATAATGGGCGAAATCTCGTTGCAGCTCTGGGACTAGCCAGTTTGACGCACATCCCTTGCTTGGCGCATGTGCTGAATTTGGTGGTGCAGAAGTTCATTCACAACTACCCCGACATGTCAGAGCTGCTGCATAAAGTGCGGGCCGTCTGTTCGCGCTTCCGGCGTTCACATCCTGCGGCTGCTCGTCTGTCTGCGCTACAGCGTAACTTCGGCCTTCCCGCTCACCGCCTCATATGTGACGTGCCCAGGCCATAGTGGAGTTTCAGCTGCAGCACGCACGGGTCAGTCCCACTACAGAACAGCACCACTTCACCACCAATGACTGGGCCTCCATGCGAGACCTGTGTGCCCTGTTGCGCTGTTTCGAGTACTCCACCAACATGGCCAGTGGCGATGACGCCGTTATCAGCATTACAGTACCACTTCTATGTCTACTTGAGAAAACAATTAGGGCGATGATGGAAGAGGAGGTGGCCCAGGAGGAGGAGGAGGAGGAGGAGGAGGAGGAAGAGGGGTCATTTTTAGCACTTTCAGGCCAGTCTCTTTGAAGTGACTCAGAGGGAGGTTTTTGGCAACAGCAGAGGCCAGGTATAAAATGTGGCCAGCCAGGGCCCACTACTGGAGGATGAGGAGGACGAGGATAAGGAGGAGGTGGAGGAGGATGAGGATGAAGCATGGTCACAGCGGGGTGGCACCCAACGCAGCTCGGGTCCATTACTGGTGCGTGGCTGGGGGGAAAGGCAGGACGATGACGATACGCCTCCCACAGAGGACAGCTTGTCCTTACCCCTGGGCAGCCTGGCACACATGAGCGACTACATGCTGCAGTGCCTGCGCAACGACAGCAGAGTTGCCCACATTTTAACGTGTGCGGACTACTGGGTTGCCACCCTGCTGGATCCACGGTACAAAGACAATGTGCCCACCTTACTTCCTGCACTGGAGCGTGATAGGAAGATGCGCGAGTACAAGTGCACGTTGGTAGACGCGCTACTGAGAGCATTCCCAAATGTCACAGGGGAACAAGTGGAAGCCCAAGGCCAAGGCAGAGGAGGAGCAAGAGGTCGCCAAGGCAGCTGTGTCACGGCCAGCTCCTCTGAGGGCAGGGTTAGCATGGCAGACATGTGGAAAAGTTTTGTCAACACGCCACAGCTTACTGCACCACCACCTGATACGGAACGTGTTAGCAGGAGGCAACATTTCACTAACATGGTGGAACAGTACGTGTGCACACCCCTCCACGTACTGACTGATGGTTCGGCCCCATTCAACTACTGGGTCTCTAAATTGTCCACGTGGCCAGAGCTAGCCTTTTATGCCTTGGAGGTGCTGGCCTGCCCGGCGGCCAGCGTTTTGTCTGAACGTGTATTCAGCACGGCAGGGGGTGTCATTACAGACAAACGCAGCCGCCTGTCTACAGCCAATGTGGACAAGCTGACATAAAAATGAACCAGGCATGGATCCCACAGGACCTGTCCGTCCCTTGTGCAGATTAGACATTAACTACCTCCCCTTAACCATATATTATTGTACTCCAGGGCACTTCCTCATTCAATCCTATTTTTATTTTCATTTTACCATTATATTGCGAGGCTACCCAAATTTGAATGAACCTCTCCTCTGTCTGGGTGCCGGGGCCTAAATATATGCCAATGGACTGTTCCAATGTTGGGTGACGTGAAGCCTGATTCTCTGCTATGACATGCAGACTAATTCTCTGCTGACATGAAGTTAGATTCTCTGTTACGGGACCTCTCTCCTCTGCCTGGGTGCTGGGCCTAAATATATGAAAATGGACTCTTACAGTGCTGGGTGACGTGAAGCCTGATTCTCTGCTATGATATGAAGACTGATTCTCTGCTGACATGAAGCCAGATTGTCTGTTACGGGACCTCTCTCCTCTGCCTGGGTGCTGGGCCTAAATATATGCCAATGGACTGTTGCACTAGTGGCTGACGTGAAGCCTGATTGTCTGTTACGGGACCTCTCTCCTTTGCCTGGGTGCTGGGCCTAAATATCTGACAATGGACTATTGCATCGGTGGCTGACGTGAAGCCTGATTCTCTGCTATGATATGAAGACTGATTCTCTGCTGACATGAAGCCAGATTGTCTGTTACAGGACCTCTCTCCTCTGCCTGGGTGCTGGGCCTAAATTTATGAAAATGGACTCTTACAGTGATGGGTGACGTGAAGCCTGATTCTCTGCTATGATATGAAGACTGATTCTCTGCTGACATGAAGCCAGATTGTCTGTTACAGGACCTCTCTCCTCTGCCTGGGTGCTTGGCCTAAATTTATGACAATGGACTGTTGCAGTAGTGGCTGACGTGAAGCCTGATTCTCTGCTATGACATGCAGACTGATTCTCTGCTGACATGAAGCCTGATTGTCTGTTACGGGACCTCTCTCCTCTGCCTGGGTGCTGGGCCTAAATATCTGACAATGGACTGTTGCATTGGTGGCTGACGTGAAGCCTGATTCTCTGCTATGATATGAAGACTGATTCTCTGCTGACATGAAGCCAGATTGTCTGTTACGGGACCTCTCTCCTCTGCCTGGGTGCTTGGCCTAAATTTATGACAATGGACTGTTGCAGTGGTGGCTGACGTGAAGCCTGATTCTCTGCTATGACATGCAGACTGATTCTCTGCTGACATGAAGACAGATTCTCTGTTATGGGACCTCTCTCCTCTGCCTGGGTGCCGGGGCCTAAATTTCTGAGAATGGACTGTTCCAGTGGTGGGTGACGTGAAGCCAGATTCTCTGCTATGGGACCTCTCTCCAATTGATTTTGGTTAATTTTTATTTATTTAATTTTTATTTTTATTCATTTCCCTATCCACATTTGTTTGCAGGGGAGTTACCTACATGTTGCTGCCTTTTGCAGCCCTCTAGCCCTTTCCTGGGCTGTTTTACAGCCTTTTTAGTACCGAAAAGTTCGGGTCCCCATTGACTTCAATGGGGTTCGGGTTCGGGACGAAGTTCGGATCGGGTTCGGATCCCGAACCCGAACATTTCCGGGAAGTTCGGCCGAACTTCTCGAACCCGAACATCCAGGTGTTCGCTCAACTCTATTGGTGAGAAAGGCGGTATCTCCCTGTATGCCATTGATTATGCGTTCCGCATCCTCCTGCGTGAAGACGCAACCACCGGGTGAATCATCTTGCGACAAATTGATGTAAAAAATGAAGGTTGATGGTATAAAAAACTCAACTGGTGTGCTAAGCCAATATGACATGAATAATAGAAAATATAAATAACTGGCAGCACCACCAAGCAAAAAATGAAGTAAAAAACGGGTGCAATGTCTGGAAATGGTAACTGGTGCTTACCCACTGATACAGAATAGAAAAAACGGACTGCACTCCCAAGGATCTTCAGTGAAAAAGAGTTTATTCACCCACAGGTGGCACAAGCGACGTTTCGGCTCTCACATGAGCCTTTCTCAAGCATTGATAAGAAGTGAACCAGTTACATATAAAGGTGTACCAATCAAAACAATTAGTGCTTCAACTTAATTGACATTTACACAATAAATCAAAAAAGAAATATTACAATGTGAAAAGTATACATCCAGTTTGTTAAAATGAACAAAGTGACACGTGCAATAAAAAAGAAAGGCTCATGTGAGAGCCGAAACGTCGCTTGTGCCACCTGTGGGTGAATAAACTCTTTTTCACTGAAGATCCTTGGGAGTGCAGTCCGTTTTTTCTATTCCTGTATCAGTGGGTAAGCACCAGTTACCATACCCGGACATTGCACCAGTTTTTTACTTCATTTTTTGCTTGGTGTTGCTGCCAGTTATTTATTTTTTCTATATATATATATATATATATATTGCAGTTGCCTGCCCGTGTGTGAGAGGCTGCTGGCTAGTACTGTGTGCACACCATTTATACAGGGTGTCAAAGACAATACCTTGCAGATAAAAAAAAAAATCAATTTATATTATTTATCTGTGATATAAGTAGTTGCAAGCCAGTGAGTGACTGTGTGGCCCAGAGACAGTACTGTCTGCACACCATTCATACAGGGTGTCACAATACCTTTCAGATAAAAAAATTCAATTTATTATATTTCTGTGATATAATCCCAGTTGCAAGCCAGTGTGTGTGTCTGGCCCACAGGCTGTACTGTGGCCACTGGCTAGGCCACCACTCATACTGTTACAGGGTGTCACTCACAAATACCTTGCAGATAAAAAAAACTATTTATTATTTTTCTGTGATATAATCCCAGTTGCAAGCCAGTGTGTATCTGGCCCACAGACTGTACTGTGGACACTGGCTAGGCCACCACTCATACTGTTACAGGGTATCACTCACAAATACCTTGCAGATTAAAAAAAATAATTCATTATTTTTCTGTGATATAATACCAGTTGCAAGCCAGTGTGTATCTGGCCCACAGACTGTACTGTGGACACTGGATAGGCCACCACTCATACCGTTACAGGGTGTCACTCACAAAAACCTTGCAGATAAAAAAAAAAAAAATTATTTTTCTGTGATATAATCCCAGTTGCAAGCCAGTGTGTGTCAGGCCCACACAGACTGTACTGTGCCCACTGCCCACCACTTATTTAGGGTGGCACAGTACCTTGCATGCATAGTACCACTTATCTAAAAAAAATTACAGGCAGAGGCAGGCCACCCCGCAGGGGCCGTCGTGGTCGTGGTGCTGTGATTTCCACTGGCCCTTGAATAATGCCCAGTTTTCAGAGGCCACGTACCCTGAACCCCAAAAAGTCTGAGAAAATAGTTGATTTGGCTTACACAGAACACCCAATCTTCAACAGCTTCCGCTAAGAACCTTGACGCACCATCCTCCTCCAGCTCAGCTTTGGTCATTTGCTCTCAAGTTACCACTCTCGCGCCCACCGCCACCACCACCACTACCACCACAGCCACCACAGCCGCTTCACTTGATCCCTCAGAGGAGTTATTTACAGTTGGATGAAATTAGTGATGCGCAACCATTATTGCCAGAGGATGTAGATAACAGGGATATGTCTCAGTCAGGCAGCATTACACACATGGACGTACAGTGTGAGGATGATGATGATTTTGTACCCGCTGCTGCTTCCTTTGCTGTGGTGTCAGATACAAGTGAAGTGGTTGATGATGACGAGGTGTCCATGGATGCCACGTGGGTGCCTGCTCGAAGAGAAAAAGAGGGGGAAAGTTCAGAAGGGGAGACAGAGAGAAGGAGGAGACGAGTTGGAAACAGGTTGTCGCAAGGAGCTAGTGGCACAGTCAGACAGCATGTATCGGACCCGGGGTCAGCCAGACAGCACGCCAATCAACGCATGGTGTTGCCACCACCAGAATGCCGTCATTGCAAAGCTCAGCAGTGTGGCATTTTTTTTGTGTGTATGCCTCTGATAACAGCAATGCCATTTGCAACATGTGCCAAAAGAAATGTGGGAAGTCCAACACCCACCTCGGTACAACAGCTTTGTGAAGGCACATGATCTCACATCACAAACGCCAATGGGATCAATACATGAGTACAAGCAGCACACAAACTCAAAGCCACCATCCTCCTCCTGGTCCAGCATCTTCAGCCACGTCAACCACTGCTGTCCTCCTTGCCCCCTCTCAACCACCCGCCTCTCCGCCTCGCACCTTCAGCAGTTCCATCTCATCTGCTCACAGTCAGGTGTCTGTAAAGGAAATGTTTGAGCGTAAGAAACCAATGTCACAGAGTCACCTCCTTGCCCGGCGTCTGACAGCTGGCTTGACGGAACTCTTAGCCCGCCAGCTTTTACCATACCAGCTGGTGGAGTCTGAGGACTTTAAAAAATTTGTCGCTATTGGGACACCACAGTGGAAGGTACCCGGACAAATGTTTTTTTTTTCAAAAAAGGCAATCCCAAACCTCTACTTAGTGATTGAAAAGGAAGTCATGGCATCTCTGGCATACAGTGTTGGGGCAAGGGTCCATCTGACCACTGATACCTGGTCTGCAAAGCACGGTCAGGGCAGGTATATCACCTACACTGCGCATTGGGTCAACCTGCTGATGGCTGCCAGGCATGGAATGCGTGGCTCTGCAGCAGAGTTGGTGGCACCGCCACGACTTGCAGGCAGGCAGGCCTACTGCCACCTCCTGTACTCCTCCTGCTCCATCCTCTTCGATAACCTCCTCGGCTGAGTCCTCTTCTGCTGCGGCGTCTGGCTGCACACCAACTGAATCCCCCCAGACAGTGTCACACTGTCTTGGGGTTGACTTGCCTGAAAGCAGAGAGCCACACAGGACCAGCACTCCTGTCCGCCCTGAGCGCATAGGTGGATCAGTTGCTGACCCCGCACCAACTGGAGATCGGCAAAGTGGTGTGTGACAATGGAAGCAATTTTTTGGCAGCATTGAATTTGGGCAAGTTGTCACACGTGCCGTGCATGGCACATGTGTTGAATCTCATTGTACAACGCTTTGTGTCTAAGTACCCAGGCTTACAGGACGTCCTCAAGCAGGCCAGGAAGGTGTGTGGCCATTTCAGGCATTCCTACACAGCCATGGCGCACTTTTCAGACATTCAGCGCTGAAACAACATGCCAGTGAGGCGCTTGATTTGCGACAGCCTGACACATTGGAATTCAACACTCCTAATGTTCGACCGCCTGCTCCAACAAGAAAAAGCCCTCAACGAGTATTTGTATGACCGGGGTTCTAGGACAGCCTCTGCGGAGCTGGGAGTTTTTTTGCCACGTTACTGGACGCTCATGCGCAATGCCTGTAGGCTCATGCGTCCTTTTGAGGAGGTGACAAACCTAGTCAGTTGCACCAAAGGCACCATCAGCGACCTCATGCCATTTGGTTTCTTCCTGGAGGCTTTTTCTTCAGGCTGTAGATGAGCGTGAAGAAGAAGAGCTGTGGTCACTATCACCACCAGAAACAGCCTTGTCATCATGGCTTGCCGGACCTGCGGCAACACTGCAAGAGGAGTATGAGGAAGAGGAGTCAGAGGAGGAATGTGGCTTTGAGGAGGAGGAAGACCAACCACAGCAGGCATCCCAGGGGGCTCGTTGTTGTCACCTATCTGGGTCCCGTGGTGTTGTACGTGGCTGGGGGGAAGAACAGACCGTCAATGACATCAGTGAGGACGAGGAACGGGAAATGAGTAGCTCGGCATCCAACCTTGTGCAAATGGGGTCTTTCATGCTGTCATGTCTGTTGAGGGACCCTCGTATAAAAAGGATGAAGGAGAACGACCTGTACTGGGTGGCCACGCTACTAGACCCCCGGTATAAGCAGAAAGTGGCGGAAATGTTACCAAATTACTGAAAGTCAGAAAGGATGCAGCAGTTCAAAACCAAACTCAAAAATATGCTTTACACAGCTTATAAGGGGGATGTCGCAGCACAACAAGAATCTAACTGGTGAAGATGTGAAAGTAATCCTCCTCCTACCACGGCGGCAAGGACAGGACGCTTTACAGATGTGTTGTTGATGGAGGACATGCAGAGCTTTTTCAGTCCTATACATCGCCACAGCCCTTCGGGATCCAGCCTTAGAGAACGACTCGACCGACAGGTAGCAGACTTCCTCGTCTTAACTGCAGATATCAACACTCTGAGGAGCGATGAACCCCTTGACTACTGGGTGTGCAGGCTTGACCTGTGGCCTGAGCTATCCCAGTTTGCAATAGAACTTCTGGCCGGCCCTGCTTCAAGTGTCATGTCAGAAAGGACCTTCAGTGCAGCAGGAGGCATTATAACTTGCAAAAGAAGTCACCTCGGTCAAAAAAGTGTTGATTACCTCACCTTCAATAAGATGAATGAGGCATAGATCTCGAAGGGACTGACAGTGGGGGATACGTTTGATTAACAAAAGGCCTGATGAGTCTGACATGCCTTGGCCTCAAAATGGTCCCCACGCTGCTGTATTTAATGTCTGCATACCGGATGACTTTCGTGAATTTTCCACCACCAACTAGGGTTCAAGCCGCAATGTTTTAATCACCTTTCTGCCTTGAAAACATACATTTTTCCGGCAGCTGCTACAACAGCGGCTGCAACAATTACATTATTTTTCAGGCATGTGTGCTGGTGCTGCACTGTGGCTGCAAAAACAAAACAAAACAAAAAAGGCACATACAAGTGTCAATTCCCCTTCGTGATCGTTACCTTGTTGTGATAAGATAAGATGCCTTTATTGTCACTGTACAATACAATGTAATACAAAGTACAATACAATGAAATGTTGTTTGGAGCAATCCTAGATGCCATGGACAGAGGAACAAGAACTGACATTTAAACTAAAGCATTACACTAGAAAAAGAAAGAAAAAATTGCGCTAGAAGGCATTACTATTCACAGTTCATAGCATATACAGTATATAGCAAGAGCAAAGTAGGAAGTACTTATGAGTATATACACACACTGATTCAGACACCACTGCAGACAAGAAATCATCATGGGTTCATGAATGCAGCAGTCACTTGAATGCAGCAGTCACTTTCAGTCTGTGGTAGTTTCTATCCTAGGAAGGGGCAATAATCTCTGAGCATTTAGGAGACTGATTGCTTTGGGGTAAAAGCTGTTCTTCACCCTAGTGGTGGCATGTAGGGCTCTAAGATGCCTACCAGAGGGTAGGGGAATGAAAAGGCTGTGACCGGGGTGAGTTGGATCATTATCAGATAATTTTTGCCCTGTTGCTGCAGCGAGCAGTGAAGATGTCATCCAGTGATGGTAACTGAGTACCAGTAATTCTGCCAGCCATTCTGATGATGCGCTTGAGGGTCTTCTTGTCCTCAGAAGAGCAGCCGGAGTACCACACTGTAATGCAGCATGTGATAACAGATTCTATGGTGCACCTGTAAAAATTGACTAGCAGCTGTTTTGGGAGTTGTGCTTTCTTTAGACACCTCAGAAAATAAAGCCTCTGAAGGCCTTTTTTGGTAATTTCTGTTGTGTTTTTTTATCCATGACAGATCCTGACTAATATGAACTCCCAAGAATCTGAAACTTTGAACTATCTCCACGTTTCCACCATTAATGCTAATGGGATGGTGTCCATTTTGTTTCTTCTTCCTAAAATCCAGAATTAGCTCCTTTGTTTTCTTGGTATTGAGTATGAGGTTGTTGTTCTTATTCCATCTCTCTAGGTTCTCAACCTCTTTCCTAAAGGCTGTTTCAGCATTGTTGGAGATTAGGCCTATCACGGTCGTTTCATCTGCAAATTTTATAATGGTATTGGTATTGTGAATAGGTTTACAGTCATTTGTGAAGAGGGAGTAAAGGAGAGGGCTCAACACACAGCCTTGCAGTACCCCAGTGTTTAGTGTTAAGGATGAAGAAAAGTGCTTGCCCATGCGTACGATTTGTGGTCTTTTTGTAAGAAAATCCAGTGTGCACAGGTGTGAGCTGAGACCCAAGTTGTTCAGTTTCGTTGCCAACTTGTTGGGAGGGATGGTGTTAAATGCAGAGCTGTAATCAATAAACAGCATCCGCACATAGCTGTCTCTCTGCTCCAGGTGTGACAGCGCAGTGTGAAGGGTAAGTGAGACAGCATCCTCAGTTGACCTATGTGCTCTGTAAGCAAACTGGTATTGGTCCATGGAGGTGCAGATCTTGCTCTTCATGTGCCTGAGGACAAGTTGTTCAAAGCACTTCATAGCAATAGGAGTGAGAGCCACCGGGCAATAATCACTTAAGGTCTTCACCCTAGCCTGTTTTGGAATTGGGACAATTGTGGAGGACTTCAGGCAAGTGGGGACAATGGCCTGCTCTAGTGAGCTCTTAAACATACTGGTAAACACTGTTTTCAGCTGTTTAGCACAGTTTTTTAGGACTTTTCCAGGAACTTCATCAGGGCCAGCTGCTTTGTGGGGATTGATGTGGTTTAAGGCAGATTCTACCTCATGTGCTCTCAGCATCAGGGAACATGATGGAGCCTCTTGCTGGGCTAATTTGATGATAGGCAGCTCATTGTCTTAGTCAAATCGTGCAAAAAAATGATTTAGGTCATCAGGAGAGAAAGAATTTTAATGTTAATAGAACAGGTGTTGCTCTTATAATTCGTAATGGACTTGATACCCTGCCACATACGTCAAGAATCAGAGCTTGTAAAATGATGTTGTATTTTTGTTTTGTAGCAGTGCTTCGCCTCCTTAATGCTCCTCTTCAGATTGGACATGGCTGTTTTGTACTCCTCTGGGTCTGCCTTTCGGAAAGCAATGTCACGTGCCTTCAAAAGGTTTTGGACATTTCTGTTTATCCATGGTTTCCTATTTGGGAAGGTCCGAAATAGGAAAGTCCGAAATTGTGGTGAAGGGGCGTGCATATTACAATAAAGCGATCATCTCATCGCCTCTATGAGTGTGTTGGCAATGTTGCCATACCCCAGATAATAAGGCCGTTGCTTCATTATGATCAGACCAAAAGCGATCGGCTGGATAATTTTTCATAGAAAAAACATTTTTTTCTTTTTCTTTTTAAGATGTATGGGTTTTTAATACATAAAATAAACAAATCATAATAAAGTCTCTTAATAGTTTATTTTAAAAAATGCAGACAATTTAAAAAATCCCCATCAATTCCAATACAAAGCACGTACAGAGCTCAGAACTAAATTATTGCAGGATGTCGAAATGGTACGTTAATTTGACAATGGTTAATCAATTCGACACACGGCCCCGGATAGGGGACATAACAGGGATTAAACTGATAGGAATAGTACTAGTTAAGACACCACTCATATAGGGTGTCACAGCACATTGCTCCGTGCACGCGCAGTGCCCCAACTTGGGAGTAAGAGGACCAACCAAGCTGCTTTTTCATCTCCCGGTTCCTAAAATCAATTCAGTTTGGTGTATCAGAGTTTGGTCTGTCACTGTGAAGGCAGTCGAAGGTACCCAGCCTAAATTTTTTTTTCACAAAAGGCAATCCCTGATATGGGACGTAACAGGGATTAAACTGATGAGAATAGTACTACAGAAAATTCCACTCATATCGGGTGTGACAGTAAATTGCACGGCACAGACGCAGTGGCCGTGGATTCAAACAAAGGGGAGGGAGCAAGCGTTTTTTTAACCATCTCCCCGTTCTAAAAATCTATTCAATTCAGCTTTCGGGGACCCTTGGTGTTGTACGTGGCTGGGTGGAGGAAGAAACCTTCAATGACATCAACGGGACATGGCTAGCTTGTTATCCAACCTTGTACAAATGGGGAGTTTGCGGTTGGGCAAATGGAATGTTTGCGGTTGTTTGTGGTGCATTAAAAGGGGAGTTTGGTCTGTCAATGTCTGTGAAGCGGGCGTAACCCTTACACTACCTGATCGTATTCACACACTGGATGTTTTAAACCACTAAACCAAAATATTTTAGGATTGTTAGGTGATTTATACCCTTTATGGATTAAAATCCAACTCTGCGTCCACTATGTAATTTTCAATGGGAGTTTTGCCATAAATCCCCCTCCGGCATGCCACAGTCCAGGTGTTAGTCACCTTGAAACAACTTTTCCATCACTACTGTGGCTAGAAAGAGTCCCTGTGGGTTTTAAAATTCGCCTGCCTATTGAAGTAAATGGCGGTTCGTCCGGTTCGCCCGATCCTTAACATTTGCAGAAATTCGCGTTCGCCGTCCGCGAACGGAAAATTTTATGTTCGCAACATCTCTATTCTTCTCACGCTTTAGGGCCCCTAAAATTCCAGGGCAGTATAAATACCCCACATGTGACTCCATTTTGGAAAGAAGACACCCCAAGGTATTCCGTGAGGGGCATGGTGAGTTCCTAGAATATTTTTTTTTTAAGTTAGCGGAAAATGATTTTGTAAGAGAAAAAAAAAACATTTTCCGCTAACTTGTGCAAAAAAAATTAAAAATCAAAATGGGGTCACTTATGGGGTATTTATACTGCCCTGGCATTTTAGGGGCCCTAAAGCGTGATAAGAAGTCTGGAATATAAATGTCTAAAAAAAATTATGCAATTGGATTCCGTGAGGGGCATGGTGAGATTTTATTTTTTGTTACAAGTTAGTGGAATATGAGACTTTGTAAGAACAAACAAAAAAACAAAAAAAAAAGTATTTCCGCTAACTTGTGCAAAAAAAAATCTTCTATGAACTCTCCATGCCCCTCAAAAGTGATATTTATAGCGCCGCAGCGATTTTACGGTGTTTTTGCAGTGATCGAAAAAATATATATTTCTGTCACTGCGGTGGGGCGGATTGAACGCAAGTGTGCGCACAAGATCCGGCCTGATCGGGCAAACACTGTGTTTTTTGTAGAGCCTATAGAACATGTCCTATTCTTGTCTGCAATTGCGGACAAGAAAAGGCATTTTCTATATAGTTCTGGCAATGTGCGGATCCGCAAAATGCGGAAAGCACATTGCCGGTGTCCGTGTTTTGCATATCCACGGTGTCCCTGTTTTGCGGATCCGCGGATCCATGGATCCGCAAAACAGATACGGGCGTCTGAATGGAGCATTACAGGGGGGTGATCAATGACAGGGGGGTGATTAGGGGTTAACAAGGGGTTAATAACTGACAGGGGGGTGTAGTGTGGTGCTTGGTGCTACTTATTACAGAGCTGCCTGTGTCCTCTGGTGGTCGATCCAAGCAAAAGGGACCACCAGAGGACCAGGTAGAAGGTATATCAGACGCTGTTAACAAAACAGTGTCTGATATACCTTTCAAGGGTTAAAAAAATTGCATCTACATCCTGCCAGCGAATGATCGCCGCTGGCAGGCTGTAGATCAGCTAGTTTACCTTCCGATCCTGTGAACGCGCACTCCTGTGAGTGCGCGTTCACAGGAAATCTCGCGTCTCGGGAGATGACGCGACTGCGCGTCACCGAGGAATAACCCGGCCGCCCGCAGGACGCAATCCTGCGTTAGGCGGTCGGGTAGCGGTTAAAAGTTTCTATCATATCCCCTCTGTCTAGTCTTTCTTCCAAGCTATACATGTTAAGGTCTTTTAATCTTTCCTGGTAAGTTTTATCCTGCAATCCATGCACTAGTTTAGTAGCTCTTCTCTCTGAACTGAGGTTAGGACTGTATCACTGATTTTATATTCTGTTCTGGGGTTTTTACGCCCCAGGTGCTTTTATCAACATTAAATTTTAGTTGCCAGATTTTTGACCATTCCTCTAGTTTTCCTAAATCCTTTTCCATTTGGTGTATCCCTCCAGGAACATCAACCCTGTTACAAATCGTTGAGTCATCAGCAAAAAGTATGGCAACGGAACGAGGTGCAGATGTAGCGCAGTGATAATTGACTGAAGGGGAAGGCTGAAGATCAGGAGAGGGTTAAATTAGTTGGGGGGAGGAGTGTTGAATGGGAGGGTTTGGGGGGCGGTGCGGCAGTTTCGCGGGCATTTTATATTCTGGGGTTGGGGTGGGGGCGGCACCAGTGGCCGTTTTACTGTAGCTGGCGAGTTTTTAAGTTATTTTGTTTTTAATTTTTATGTCATAGCAGGGGGCAGGTTAACGGGGGGGTCCTGGAAGGCAATACAATGTTTAATAGGTGCATGACACGTTGGAACGTGCATCTTATGAGCTTCAGTAAACTGAAAGCTGGGGGCTCCTGTTGGGCTAAAAAGGCCTACATTGATTATATTGATTTTGGAGGATTTGGTGCCCTTGGGTCGGTTATTGCGGCAAAAGGGTAAGGTAAAGATGTGAGAAGATCGCAGCTTGCTTGGGTTGTCTTCTAGGATCCTTCCGCAAAGTTAATGTTATTACATTGTATTATATGTTTATATTAATGTATGCATTAAAAGATGTTGGATAATGTTGTGGTTTAATAAACGGCTGCTATGGCCTTTCTACCAAGAATTTGGGGGAATAAGTCAGACACACCCTACCATCAAGGCCTTCTGCAATTTCGCTGATAAAGATATTCATTAATGATTCCAGAGCAGAAATGTCACTGCTCCCTGTGTCCTTACAGCACGCACCACGTGCAGTAGCCGGGTCAGAATACCCCAGCTACATCAGCCTCACCACTGCAACAGCATTGCCTAACCAAGTATAATAGCAAAGCCACAGAGCTTCAGCCACATCTAATTCATCTCTGGCAAAGCATTGTACTACATTGTCAGTAAAAGTGACCGGGGAGCATTAAACAAACAGCAAACATCCAGCTGCAGCACACCAGACTTGATTAAGGGGTCATGCACACCCCGAAACGCGTTCTCTCAATAAACCCGTACTTGTCAATTTGGTTGTGATTTGCGCCTCACGTCCACCAGCTCGCCAAACCACAAATGTCGTGACGGGCACTGTCAGTATTTCTAGTGATTAACAAAGTTGTGACTTGGCCCTTGCCTCTTGTTTCCTTTGGACGCGGCAGCTCCAACCTGATACCTAGATAATCCAACGGACCTTCATCACGGTTGCACCCAATTGGTGCAACCTAAACAGGTGAGCAGCAGATACTCATCTTAAATTGAAGAACGCTGTTTTATCTTTACCTATTTACCCTATGAGCGCCTTTCTCATCCTGTGGCCACATATTTGCTCCTTAAGTCAGACACACCCTACCATCAAGGCCTTCTGCAATTTCGCTGATAAAGATATTCGTTAATGATTCCAGAGCAGAAATGTCCAGTGTTTTGGTGTGGGATGTATGTTTGGCATAATACATTAAAATCTTATTGAATGGGTATGCTCTAAAACACTTGTCAATATATGGCACATTTATATAAGAATCCTGTTATGTAAGACAAGACTACAGTTATGGCCATCATGTGAGAAGGCATTTTAAGAGTGTTTACTTTACTGATCAGCCAGGTAATTAGGGAAAGGCTAGGGAAAGGTTGGGTTAGGCAGGGATATTAAAGGGAAAGTTAGTGGGGAAAAAAAGTTTGATTGCATCACACAGCACAGCTGTGTGACCCTAGACCCCCCAGGGGTGTTGCCGCTTGCCCCCCCCCCACAACTTTTTGGGGGCACAGGCATTTTTATTTTTTGTGCGTACCCTGACTGTGGCCGGCACTGTTAGCTTCCGGCCACTGTTAGCGCATCGCACACCCCACCGCTGATCAACTTCACAATTTTTGCCCTTTTTTTAAGTTTATATATATTTTTTCTGTTAGTTTTAAGGGTTAAGTCTGCGAACACCCGTGCCCCCCTCACACACGTACACTAAATAAAGATTTACACACACGCACATACACACGCAGACACACACTCCTCTATGGCCCGCCGGATTTTCTCGGCCGAGGAGGCATATGCCCAGCTTGCCTCCGAGTCCGAGAGTCCCAGCGAGGACGAGGAGGACCCCACTTTCCCGTTGTCATCTGCGTCCTCCTCATCATCTAGCGATGATGATGAGCCCCCAAGGCGGCGGAGCCGCCGCCAGGTGGAGTAAGGGACCGCCATGCTAGGGACCCTGTGGCCCACCCTAGTACGAGCAGCTCTGGGGCTCGTACTAGTTTCGCGGCCCACCAGTTAATTCCACTGGAGCCCCCTGCCGGTGAACTTGTCTGGTATACCCCAGAGCGATTTGAGCCCGTGATTCCTGATTTTGTAGGCCAACCAGGAATCCAGATTTCCACAGTGTGCTTCACTGAATATGACTTTATCAGTGACCAACTGGTAAATCTAATGGTATAGCAGATGAACCTGAACGCCCAACAGTTCGTTGCTCAACACCTGGGCTCCTTTTTGGTTAGGCCCGGTGGCTGGACGCCGGTCAGTGCAGCCGAGATGAGGACATTTTGGGGCCTCGTGCTGCATATGGACCTAGTTAAGAAACCTAGTGTCAGGCATTACTGGAGTGGGGATGTCCTCTACCAGACCCCACTTTACAGTACGGCCAATACATGCTCCCGGTTTGAGGCCATCCGGAAATGCCTGCATTATTCAGATAATGCAGCATGTCCCCCCGAGGTGATCCTGCCTATGACATCCTGTACAAAATCAGGCTGGTCATAGAACACTTTGGGGCCAAATATGTACAGGCCTATGTACCTGGAAGGGAGGTCACGGTTGATGAGTCTCTCATTGCGTTCAAGGGGAGACTCATTTTCCGCCAGTATGTTCCCTCAAAGTGGGCAAGGTATGGCGTGAAGCTGTACAAACTTTGTGAGAGTACCTCAGGGTACACTTACAAGTTTTGTGTGTACGAGGGGCGAGATTCCCGTATTCAACCCCCAGAATATCCCCCCACTCTGGGTGTTAGCGGGAAACTTTTGTGGGACCTTATGCACCCACTGCTAGATAAGGGTTACCACCTGTACGTGGATAACTTTTATACTAGTATCCCCTTGTTGCAGTTCCTCACCGCCAGATCCACGTCCGCTTGTGGGACCGTGCGGAAACACAGGGACATTCCTTCAGTTCTATGAGGCAGTCCTCAAGGCCCTGATCTTTTCGGACCGGGAAAGAGCAGGCCGGAGTACCTCGGGAACTGGAGGCTCCCGGATCGTCCCTGGCCAACACTTTCCAGGTGTGGTTCCCCCATACTGGATAGAAGGGAGGGACCCAAAAAAGGTGCAGAGTGTGTCACAGGAGAGGGATACGGAAGGACACCACTACTCAATGTGACACGTGCCCCGATCATCCGGGCCTCTGCATTATTGGTTGCTTCAGGGAGTACCACACTTCCATGGAGTACTAAATTTATATCCTAATTTAGCCACTGACAATCGGATAAAAACTATGGTTCTCAGACTTGAGACAACAAAAAAAGTTGTAAAAACGAAAATAATTTAAAAAAAAGTATACAAATTAAGTATCTCCGCATCGGTAATAATCTCCTCTATAAAAATACCCCATGACCTAACCACCCAGATTAACACGGTCAAAAAAAAAAAAAAAAAAATTTGCCAAAACAGCTATTTTGGGCACTTTTGCATTTCAATCAGTTTTTTCCGGTAACAAACCAAGGGTTAACAACCAACCAAAACTTAATATTTATTACCCTGATACTGCAGTTTACAGAAACGCCACATTTGTGGTCGTAAGCTGCTGAATCACTAAAAGGCAGGGCAAAAAAGGACCAACATGGTTTCTGGGAGGATGATTTTGAGGGCCTATTTTATTGACACCATGTCCCTTTTGAAGCCCCCCTGATGCACACCTAGAGTAGAACCTCCCTAAATGTGACCCCATCTAAGAAACTACAAACCTCAAGGTATTCAAAACTGATTATACAAAGTTTATTTACCCTCTAGGTTAATATGTGTACGACCACATATTGGGTTTTTCTGTAAACGGCAGAGTCAAGGCAATAAATATTGAGTTTTGTTTGGCTGTTAATCCTTGCTTTATTACTGTAAAAAATTGATTAAAATGGAAAATTTGCCAAAATATCTAAATTCTGAAATTTTATTTCCATTTGCCATTAACTCTTGTGGAACACCTAAAGGGTTAACAATGTATGAAAAATAAGTTTTGAATAGCTTGAAGGGTGAAGTTTTTAGAAAATGACTGAAAAATTTCAAGAATTGCTTCTAAACTTCTAAGCCTTGTAACATCCCCAAAATATAAAATATAATTCCCAAAATGATCCAAATATGAAGTAGACATATGGTGAATGTAAATTAACCCCGAAAGGACTCAGCCCTATTTCACCTTAAGGACTTGGCCATTTTTTGCAAATCTGACCAGTGTCCCTTTAAGTGCTGATAACTTTAAAACACTTAGACTTATCCAGGCCATTCTGAGATTGTTTTTTCGTCACATATTGTACTTCATGACACTGGTAAAATTAAGTCCAAAAAATTAATTTATTAATTAAAAATTAGGAAAAATTAGCAAATTTCTAAGTTTCAGTTTCTCTACTTCTGTAATACATAGTAATACCCCCAAAAATTGTGATGACTTAACATTCCCCATATGTCTACTTCATGTTTGAATTATTTTGGGAATGATATTTTATTTTTTGGGGATGTTACAAGGCTTAGAAGTTTAGAAGCAAATCTTGAAATTTTTCTGAAATTTACAAAAACTAGAGTTGAGCGAACACCTGGATGTTCGGGTTCGAGAAGTTCGGTCGAACTTCCCGGAAATGTTCTGGTTCGGAATCCGAACCGAACCTGAACCCCATTGAAGTCAATGGGGACCCGAACTTTTTGGCACTAAAAAGGCTGTAAAACAGCCCAGGAAAGGGCTAGAGGGCTGCAAACAAATGTGGATAGGGAAATGAATAAAAATAAAATAAATAAAAATTAACCAATATCAATTAGAGAGAGGTCCCACAGCAGAGAATATGGCTTCATGTCAGCAGAGAATCAGTCTTCATGTCATAGCAGAGAATCATGCTTCACGTCACCCAACACTGGAACAGTCCATTGTCAGATATTTAGGCCCAGGCACCCAGGCAGAGGAGAGAGGTCCCATAACAGAGAATCTGGCTTCATGTCAGCAGAGAATCAGTCTTCATGTCATAGCAGAGAATCAGGCTTCATGTCACCCAACACTGGAACAGTCCATTGTCAGATATTTAGGCCCAGGCACCCAGGCAGAGGAGAGAGGTCCCGTAACAGAGAATCTGGCTTCATGTCAGCATCAGCAGAGAATCAGTCTTCATGTCATAGCAGAGAATCAGGCTTCACGTCACCCACCACTGTAACAGTCCATTGTCATATATTTAGGCCCCGGCACCCAGGCAGAGGAGAGAAGTCCCATAACAGAGAATCTGGCTTCATGTCAGCAGAGAATCAGTCTTCATGTCATAGCAGAGAATCATGCTTCACTTCACCCAACATTGGAACAGTCCATTGTCATATATTTAGGCCGCGGCACCCAGACAGAGGAGAGGTTCATTCAACTTTGGGTTGCCCCGCAATATAATGGTAAAATGAAAATAAAAATAGGATTCAATGAGGAAGTGCCCTGGAGTACAATAATATATGGTTAAGGGGAGGTAGTTAATGTCTAATCTGCACAAGGGATGCCGTCTGTCTGTAATGACGCCCCCTGCCGTGCTGAATACACGTTCAGACAAAACGCTGGCCGCCGGACAGGCCAGCACCTCCAAGGCATAAAAGGCTAGCTCTGGCCACGTGGACAATTTAGAGACCCAGAAGTTGAATAGGGCCGAACCATCAGTCAGTATGTGGAGGGGTGTGCACACGTACTGTTCCACCATGTTAGTGAAATGTTGCCTCCTGCTAACACGTTGCGTATCAGGTGGTGGTGCAGTTAGCTGTGGCGTGTTGACAAAACTTTTCCACATGTCTGCCATGCTAACCCTGCCCTCAGAGGGGCTGGCCGTGACACAGCTCCAACTGAATCACTTCGAAGAGACTGGCCTGAAAGTGCTAAAAATGACCCCTCTTCCTCCTCCTCCTGGGCCATCTCCTCTTCCATCATCGCCCTAAGTGTTTTCTCAAGGAGACATAGAAGTGGTATTGTAACGCTGATAAAGGCGTCATCGCCACTGGCCATGTTGGTGGAGTACTCGAAACAGCGCAATAGGGCACACAGGTCTCGCATTGAGGCCCAGTCATTGGTGTAGTGGTGCTGTTCCACAGTGCGACTGACCCGTGCGTGCTGCAGCTGAAACTCCACTATGGCCTGCTGCTGCTCGCACAGTCTGTCCAGCATGTGCAAGGTGGAGTTCCACCTGGAGGGCACGTCGCATATGAGGCGTTGAGCGGGAAGGCCGTAGTTACGCTGTAGCGCAGACAGGCGAGCAGCGGCAGGATGTGAACGCCGGAAGCGCGAACAGACGGCCCGCACTTTATGCAGCAGCTCTGACATGTCGGGGTAGTTGTGAATGAACTTATGCACCACCAAATTCAGCACATGCACCAGGCAAGGGATGTGCGTCAAACCGGCTATTCCCAGAGCTGCAATGAGATTTCGCCCATTATCGCACACCACCAGGCCGGGCTTGAGGCTCACCGGCAGCAACCACTCGTCGGTCTGTTGTTCTATACCCCGCCACAACTCCTGTGCAGTGTGGGGCCTGTCCCCCAAACATTTGAGTTTCAGAATGGCCTGCTGACGTTAACCCCGGGCTGTGCTGAAGTTGGCGGTGAAGGTGTGTGGCTGACTGGATGAGCAGGTGGAAGAAGAGGAGGAGGAAGCTGAGTAGGAGGAGGTGGCAACAGGAGGCAAAGAATGTTGCCCTGCGATCCTTTGCGGCGGAAGGACGTGCGCCAAACAGCTCTCCGCCTGGGGCCCAGCCGCCACTACATTTACCCAGTGTGCAGTTAGGGAGATATAGCGTCCCTGGCTGTGCTTACTGGTCCACGTATCTGTGGTTAAGTGGACCTTGCCACAGATGGCGTTGCGCAGTGCACACTGGATTTTATCGGATACTTGGTTGTGCATTGAAGGCACGGCTCTCTTGGAGAAGTAGTGCCGACTGGGAACAACATACTGTGGGACAGCAAGCGACATGAGCTGTTTGAAGCTGTCTGTGTCCACCAGCCTAAATGACAGCATTTCATAGGCCAGTAGTTTAGAAATGCTGGCATTCAGGGCCAGGGATCGAGGGTGGGAATTTACGCTTTCTCTCAAAGGTTTGTGAGATGGAGAGCTGAACGCTGCCGTCTGACATGGTTGAGATGCTTGGTGACGGAGGTGGTGGTGTTGGTGGTACATCCCATGTTTGCTGGGCGGCAGGTGCCAACGTTCCTCCAGAGGCGGAGGAAGAGGCCAAGGCGGCGGCAGCAGCAGAAGAGGCCGAGGCAGCAGCAGTAGAAGAGGTAGCAGGGGGTGCCTGAGTGACTTCCTTGTTTTTAAGGTGTTTACTCCACTGCAGTTCATGCTTTGCATGCAGGTGCCTGGTCATGCAGGTTGTGCTAAGGTTCAGAATGTTAATGCCTCGCTTCAGGCTCTGATGGCACAGCGTGCAAACCACTCGGGTCTTGTCGTCAGCACATTGTTTGAAGAAGTGCCATGCCAGGGAACTCCTTGAAGCTGCCTTTGGGGTGCTCGGTCCCAGATTGCGGCGGTCAGTAGCAGGCGGAGTCTCTTGGCGGCGGGTGTTCTGCTTTTGCCCACTGCTCCCTCTTTTGCTACACTGTTGGCTCGGTCTCACCACTGCCCCTTCCTCGGTACTGTGAAAGTCAGTGGCATGACCTTCATTCCATGTGGGGTCTAGGAACGCATCGTCCCCTGCATAGTCTTCCACCCAGTCTTGATCCCTGACCTCCTGTTCAGTCTGCACACTGCAGAAAGACGCAGCAGTTGGCACCTGTGTTTCATCATCATCAGAGATGTGCTGAGGTGGTATTCCCATGTCCTCATCATCAGGAAACATACAGTCATGTGAAAAAATTAGGACACCCTTTGAAAGCATGTGGTTTTTTGTAACATTTTTAATAAAAGGTTATTTCATCTCCGTTTCAACAATACAGAGAGATTAAAGTAATCCAACTAAACAAAGAAAACTGAAGAAAAGTATTTTCAAGATCTTCTGTAAATGTCATTCTACAAAAATGCCTATTCTAACTGAGGAAAAAGATAGGACACCCTCACATGTATTCCCTCTTAAATTGGCTCAGATCTCACACAGGTATATCACACCAGGTGCACATAATTAGTAGATCGTTACTCTGCATGTTGAATGAGGCTTGCCCTATTTAAACCTCAGACATTTAGTTTGGTGTGCTCCTGACTGTTGAAGTGAGAGTGAGCACCATGGTGAGAGCAAAAGAGCTGTCAGAGGACTTCAGAAAAAAGATTGTAGCAGCCTATGAGTCTGGGAAGGGATTTAAAAAGATCTCAAAAGATTTTGAAATCAGCCATTCCACTGTCCGGAAGATAGTCTACAAGTGGAGGGCTTTCAAAACAACTGCCAACATGCCCAGGACTGGTCGCCCCAGCAAGTTCACCCCAAGAGCAGACCGCAAGATGCTAAAAGAGGTCTCCAAAAACCCTAAAGTGTCATCTCGAGAACTACAGCAGGCTCTGGCTACTGTTGATGTAGAAGTACATGCCTCTACAATCAGAAAGAGACTGTACAAGTTTAACTTGCATGGGAGGTGTGCAAGGAGGAAACCTTTGCTTTCCAAGAGAAACATCGAGGCCAGACTGACATTTGCCAGAGATAAAGTTGACAAAGACCAGGACTTCTGGAATAATGTTCTTTGGACAGATGAGTCCAAAATTGAATTATTTGGACACAACAGCAGAGGACATGTTTGGCGTAAACCAAACACAGCATTCCAAGAAAAGAACCTCATACCAACTGTGAAGCATGGAGGTGGAAGTGTCATGGTTTGGGGCTGCTTTGCTGCAGCAGGACCTGGTCAGCTCACCATCATAGAATCCACGATGAATTCTACTGTGTATCAGAAGGTGCTTGAAGAACATGTGTGACCATCAGTTAGAAAATTAAAGCTGAAGCGGAACTGGACCATGCAACATGACAATGACCCAAAACATACTAGTAAATCAACCAAAGATTGGCTGAAAAAGAAGAAATGGAGAGTCCTGGAATGGCCAAGTCAAAGTCCAGATTTGAATCCCATTGAGATGCTGTGGGGTGACTTGAAAAGGGCTGTACGTGCAAGAAACCCCTCAAACATCTCACAGCTGAAAAAGTTCTGCATTGAGGAGTGGGGTAAAATTTCCTCAGACCGATGTCGAAGACTGGTAGATGGCTACAAGAACCGTCTCACTGCAGTTATTTCAGCCAAAGGAGGTAACACTCGCTATTAGGGGCAAGGGTGTCCTATCTTTTTCCTCAGTTAGAATAGGCATTTTTGTAGAATGACATTTACAGAAGATCTTGAAAAGACTTTTCTTCAGTTTTCTTTGTTTAGTCGGATTACTTTAATCTCTCTGTATTGTTGAAACGGAGATGAAATAACCTTTTATTAAAAATGTTACAAAAAACCACATGCTTTCAAAGGGTGTCCTAATTTTTTCACATGACTGTAAGTGGTTGTGCGTCAGTGCATTCTATGTCTTCCACCGCTGGGGAAGGGCTAGGTGGATGCCATTGGGAAACCCTGCCAGCGGAGTCTTCAAACAGCATAAGAGACTGCTGCATAACTTGAGGCTTAGACAGTTTCCCTGGTATGCATGGGGGTGATGTGACAGACTGATGGGCTTGGTTTTCAGGCGCCATCTGTGTGCTTTCTGCAGAAGACTGGGTGGGAGATAATGTGAACGTGCTGGATCCACTGTCGGCCACCCAATTGACTAATGCCTGTACCTGCTCAGGCCTTACCATCCTTAGAATGGCATTAGGCCCCACCAAATATCGCTGTAAATTATGGCGGCTACTGGGACCTGAGGTAGTTGGTACGCTAGGACGTGTGGCTGTGGCAGAACGGCCACATCCTCTCCCAGCACCAGAGGGTCCACTAACACCACCACGACCATGTCTGCGTCCCTTACTAGATGTTTTCCTCATTGTTACCGTTCACCACAATAACAAAAATATTATTTGGCCCAATGTATTGAATTCAAATTCAGGCCTTTTTTTAAAGACACCTAACACTATCTGGCTATCTATTTAGGGTACCGTATTACACTAATAAAGGCACAGCAGTAACGACAGATTTAGCTGAATATAAATTTGAGGCCTAGTATTTAGGCGCTGGATGACAGGTATACGTTTATGGACAGAATTAGACTTGGAATTGCACAGTAGTGTGTGTGTGAAGTTATTGAGAATTACCCTATCTGCACTTTGAATCTGATATACCCTTTTAGGGATAGATTTAAAGTAGGCCTGATACAGCAGAAACCACTAATTTAGAGAAATGCTAAATTGGGAATTGTATTTCAACCCAGAACAAAAACTGTGCTTTGACGGACACTAAATAACTTGCCCAGCCACAGCAATAACCACAGATTTAGATGAATATAAATTTGAGGCTTATTATTTAGTCGCTGGGTGACAGGTATACGTTTACACACAGAATTAGACTTGGAATTGCACAGTAGCGTGTGTGTGAAGTTATTGAGAATGACCCTATCTGCACCTTGAATCTTATATACCCTTTTAATGAATAGATTTAAAGTAGCCCTGATACAGCAGAAACCACTAATTTAGGAAATTGCTAAGTTGGGAATTGTGTTTCAACCCTGAACAAAAATATATCCTTTGCCAGACAGCAGACAGTATTACAATTGGCTGGCCACAGCTGAAACACCAGATTTAGGGTACTGCTATTTTGGCAATTGTATTTCACCCCTCAATAAAATAGCAAGCACAGCCAAGCCCCTGATGTAGGATATTGCCAAAAAATAACCACACTATTGATGGTTAAATGTACTTGATGGCAGCTTGTGCTGGCGCACCACAAGACACAAAATGGCCGCCGATCAGCCCAGAAAAAAGTGACTGAAAAACGCTCTGGGCAGCCTAAAAACAGTGAGCAATTAAATAGCAGCAGTTCAATGATCCACAGCTGTAGATCGATCACTGAATTAAGTCTTTTGGAGGAGTTAATCACTGCCTAATCTCGCCCTAACGTCGCGGCTGCAACCTCTCCCTACACTGATCAGAGCAGAGTGACGTGCGGCACTACGTGACTCAAGCTTAAATATGCTGCACTGGCCAATCACAGCCATGCCAATAGTAGGCATGGCTGTGACGGCCTCTTGGGGCAAGTAGTATGACGTTTGTTGATTGGCTGCTTTGCAGCCTTTCAAAAAGCGCCAAGAAAGCGACGAACACCAAACCCGAACCCAGACTTTTACGAAAATATTCTGGTTCGGGTCCGTGTCACAGACACCCCAAAATTCGGTACGAACCCGAACTATACAGTTCGGGTTCGCTCATCCCTAACAAAACCCCAATTTTTTGAGACCACTACAGGTCTGAAGTCACTTTGCGAGGCTTACATAATAGAAACCACCCAAAAATGACCCCATTCTATAAACTACACCCCTCAAGGTATTCAAAATTGATTTTACAAACTTCGTTAACCCTTTGGGTGTTGCACAAGAGTTATTGGCAAATGGGGATGAAATTTGAGAATTTCATTTTTTTGCCTAATTTTCCATTTTAACCCATTTTTTCTACTAACAAAGCAAGGGTTAACAGTCAAACAAGACTGTATCTTTATTGCCCTGACTCTGCCGTTTACAAAAACACCCCATATGTGGCCGTAAACTACTGTACGGCCACACAGCGGGGCGTAGAGTGAAAGGTGCGCCGTATGGTTTTTGGAAGCCAGATTTTGCTGGACTGTTTTTTTGACACCATGTCCCATTTGAAGCCCCCTGATGCACCCCTAGAGTAGAAACTCCATAAAAGTTACCCCATCTAAGAAACTAAACCCCTCAAGGTATTCAAAACTGATTTTACAAACTTTGTTAACCCTTTAGGTGTTGCACAAGATTTAATGGAAAATAGAGATACAATTTCAAAATTTCACTTTTTTGGCAGATTTTCCATTAATTTTTTTTTTCCAGTTACAAAGCAAGGGTTAACAGCCAAACAAAACTCATTATTTATGGCCCTGATTCTGTAGTTTACAGAAACACCCCATATGTGTTCGTAAACTGCTGTACGGGTACACGGCAGGGCGCAGAAGGAAAGGAATGCCATACGGTTTTTGGAAGGCAGATTTTGCTGGACTGGTTTTTTTGACACCATGTCCCATTTAAAGCCTCCCTGTTGCACCCCTAGAGTAGAAACTCCAAAAAAGTGACCCCATTTTAGAAAGTACGGAATAGGGTGGCTGTTTTATTGGTACTAGTTTAGGGTACATATGATTTTTGGTTGCTCTATATTACACTTTTTGTGCGGTAAGGTAACAAGAAATTGCTTTCTTGGCACTTTTTTTATTGTTATTTACAACATTCATCTGACAGGTTAGATCATGTGGTAATTTTATAGAGAAGGTTGTCACGGACGCGGCGATACCTAATATGTATACAATTTTTTTTATTTATGTAGGTTTTATACAATAACTTCATTTTTAAAACCCCAAAAATGTTTTAGTGTCTCCATAGTCTAAGAGCCATAGTTTTTTTTTGTTTTTGGGCGATTATCTTGAGTAGGGTCTAATTTTTTGCGGGATGAGATGACGGTTTGATTGGCACTATTTTGGGGTGCATATGACTTTTTGATCGCTTGCTATTACACTTTTTGTGATGTAAGATGACAAAAAATTGCTTTTTTTACACCGTTTTTATTTTTTACGGTGGTCACCTGAGGGTTTAGGTCATGTCAAATTTTTATAGAGCCGGTCGATACGGACGTGGCAATACCTAATATGTATACTTTATTTTTATTTATGTAAGTTTTACACAATGATTTCATTTTTGAAACAAAAAAAATCATGTTTTAGTGTTTCCATAGTCTAAGAGCCATAGTTTTTTCAATTTTTAGGCGATTATCTTGAATAGTGTCTTATTCTTTGCGGGATGAGATGACGGTTTGATTGGTACTATTTTGGCGTACATGCAACTTCTTTGATCACTTTTATTACTTTTTTTGGGAAGTAAGGTGGGCAAAATTTCAATTTTCTCATAGTTTAAATTTTTTTATTTTTATGGCGTTCACTGTGTGGGGAAAGTAACAGGACCGTTTTATAGATCAGGTCAATATGGACGCGGCGATACTTAATATGTGTAGTGTATTTTATTTTTTGAATTTTTATTCAGTGATAAATGTTTTTTTTAAATCTTTTTTCACTTTTTTTTTACTTTTTTTTTTTTACCCAGACCCACTTGGTTCTTGAAGATCCAGTGGGTCTGATGTCTGTATAATACAGTACAGTACAATATATATTGTACTGTACTGTATTTTACTTACACTTGGTCTGAACAGATCTATGCTTTTAGCATAGATCTGTTCAGCACCATGGACAGCAGGACGCCTGAGAAGGCATCCTGTTGCCATGGGAACCTTCCCCGTCTGCCACAACTTCGCAGACGGGGAAGGGTAAGCACAGGGCTGAGGGGGCCTGTCGGGGGGCTCTCTCCAAAGGCACAGCAGCCCCCCGATGGAGAGGGAGGGAGCTCCCTGACCGATGACAGTTAACTTTTTCCATACCGCGGTCCGTACGGAAAAGGTTAAACGGCTGACATCTGCACAGGGTGGGGGGGGTGAAAAATCTTTATTTTAGGCCGGGGATCAGAAACTGCAAAAAGCGCAGCAAACCGCAGGTCTGAATTGACCTGCGGTTTGCTGCGATCGCCGACACAGGGGGGTCACATGACCCCCCCTGTCGTTGTGACAGGATGCCGGCTGAATGATTTCATCCGACATCCTGTTCAGATTAACCCCTGGGGCGCCGGAATCCCGATTTAAAGTTACCACGTACCGGTACGCCCTGAGTCCTTAAGGGGTTAATAACTATTTTTGTATGTATTACTATGTATTATATAGTAATAATCCATGTATTATATAGTAATAATCCAGAATGGCCTGGATAAGTCAAAGCATTTTAAAGTTGTCACCACTTAAAGTGACACTGGTCAGATTTGCAAAAACTGGCCTGGTCCTTAAGGTGAAAAAAGGCTGTGTCCTAAAGGGGTTAAACTGCAGGAAGATTGCAGGGAGAGTGTATCGCTGCGTGCATTGCGTTCTAGTGCACCCACATGCATAATTAATCTGTTCTGTAGGTACTGTGCCATCAGTATTACAGGAGTAATTTATCACAGTCTACATCACTGTGCAGTGCACCTAGATTCATAGCTAATCGCTTCTGTTAAACAAAAAGAAAAGCATACAGCACCCTTCAGTAAAGCAAAAAAATATATATGTGTGCACTCCTGAAGTGCAATGGCCTCTTAGTGGAATCAATAAAGAAATGGAGGCAGGGAGGCAGGGTCAATAAAAAAGTGGAAAAAAAAACATGTTCTTTTAATCCATATTGTGGCAGTCCAAACACATGCTTTTTAATCCCTTCTGTTACCGGTAGATTTACTGTGCATGGCCCCATGACAGAGTGGGGAGGGTTGCAGCAGCAGTGGCAGTAACAGCGCTGGCATGAACTATATCAGACACCTAGAGACCCAAGAACTAGCCCACCTTCTGCTCAATGTATGTGTGCAGGGCTGGTACAGCTTTTTTGGAAAAGTATTGTTGGCTTGGGACTCTCCACTTTAAGTGAGCACACACCATTAGTTCTCTGAAATGTGCAGAGTCAACTACATGGAAAGGGAGAGACTGTAGTACTATGTACTGAATGATGGGTCTTCCCTCTTCATTCAACTTCTGGGTCTCCAAATTGGGCACATGGCTTGAGCTTTCCCTTTATGCCATGTAACAGACAAATTAGAGAAATTAGTGAAATGTATATCCATGCCTTGTTCAATTTAATGAACGTGAGCTTGTCCACATTGGCTGTGGACAGGCGGCTGTCACTACCAGAGCTTTGAGACGTTCTCACAGCTCTGTTTCTCCACCCCTGTGATGATGTAACTACTAGAGCTTGGAGGAGTTCCCTCTGCCCTGTTTCTCCGCCCCTGTGATGAGGTCTTTACTTTCTGTTTCCTTCCTCCCAGCTGTCCCTCCTGTGTTTGATTTTGCTGCCTTTAAATCACCCCTCCTCCTTTGTAGAGGTGCGGATTATACTTTTCATTTGAGCTGTATCTCTCGCTTGAGTATCTTCACCTGCGTGATATCTTTTCACTGGATCTGTGTTCTGCTGAAGCAAGTACTTCGGATATTGTCTGCTGACTTTGGATCTGTTTTCACTGCAGTTGCAGCTCCTTCAGTTAAGTGTTCAGACATTGTGTGTTTCTGTTTCTTTGCTGACTGGATCCGAAGCGACACCGGAGGCCGTGCCCCTTCCACTGTTGTAGGGGTTTCAGTGGTCATCAGCCTTAGATACGCGGGCATGTCTCGATCCACCATCTGGATCTGGACATGTGCTTAGCAGCTTAGGGAGAGCTTTTAGGGTCTGAATGGGGTCACCCTTTATCCTCCCTAGTTTGTGTCCAGTCAGTTGCTTTTCACTGTGTAGGCTCTTGTTGCTCACTTACAGCCGTGACAGCGGCTTTGCTTGTCTGTGATGACACCCCCTGCCATGCTAAGCACACGTTCAGACAATAAACTGGCTGCAGGGTAAGCCCGCACCTCCAAGGCATAAAGGGAAAGCTCAGGCCATGTGCCCAATTTAGAGACCCAGAAGTTGAATGAAGAGGGAAGACCCATCATTTAGTACATGTAGGCATGTGCACACATACTGCTCCGCCATGTTGCTAAAATGCCTCCTGCTAAGACGCTCCATATCAGCTGGTGGTGCTGGTAGTTGTGTCGTGCTGACAAAGCATTTCCACATTTCAGTCATGCTAACCCTGCCTTCTGAGGTACTGGCAGTGCCCCAGCTGCGTTGGTGACCTCTTCCCCCTCCTTTGCCTTCGCCTTGTGCTTCCACTATGCCCCCACTGTCAGGTGGGAATGCCACCAGCAGCGCGTCTACCCGCGTGCGCTTTGTGTCCTCTGTATCCTCCCGGCCATGCACCAGTGATGGCCATGAGCTGGTTTGGGTGCCACTCTGCTGTGAACATGGTTCTTCTTCCTCATCCTCCACCTCATCATCCTCCAGAAATATGCCCTGGCTGGACAAATGTGTACCTGATGTTTGTGAGTGCAGGAACCCAACTTCGGAGCAACTTGTGAATGACTTGCCTTAAACACTTGGAAATAATCTCTCTTCCTCCTCCTCCTCCTGTAGCACATCCTCTTCTATCATCGCCAGGAGCGTTTTTTCATAGAACTTAGGCATAGAAGTGGGATAGTAACGCTGAGAACAGTGTCATCGGCACTGGCCATGTTGGTAGAGCACTCGAAACAGCGCAACAAGGCACACAGGTCTCGCATGGAGGTCCACTCATTGGTGGTGAAGTGGTGCTGTTCCGCAGAGCAACTCACCTATGTGTGCTGCAGCTGAAACTTAACTATCGCCTGCTGCTGCTCGCACAGTCTGGCCAGCATGTGCAAGGTGGAGTTCCACCTTGTGGGCACGTCGCATATGAGGCGGTGAGCGCGAAGGCCGAAGTTACGCTGCAGCACTGACAGGCGAGCAGCAGCAGGGTGAGAACGCGGAAAGCACACACTTTCTGCAGCAGCTCTGACATATCGGGGTAATTTTTAAGGAACCTCTGCACCACCAAATTCAGCACATGCGCCAGGCAAGGGATGTGCGTCAAACCGGCTAGACCCAGAGCTGTTACGAGATTTCGCCCATTAACGCACACCCCAGGTTGGGCTTGAGGCTCACTGGCACCAACCACTCATCGGTCTGTTGTTAAAGGCCCGTCCACAGCTCCTGCGCGGTGTGCGGGTTTGTCCCCCAAACAGATACGTTTTAAAACTGCCTGCTGTCGTTTACCCCTGGCTGTGCTGAAGTTGGTGGTGAAGGTGTTAGGCTGACTGGATCAGGAAGCAGAGTAGGAAGCAACAGGAGGCAAAGAGAAGCACCCTGCAATCCTCGTTGTTGGAAGGACATGCACTAAACTGCTATCCGCCTCAGGCCCAGCCACCACTGCATTTACCCAGTATGCTGTTAGGGAGATATAACGTCCCTGACCGTGCTTAATGGTCCACGTATTCATAGTTAGGTGGACCTTGCCACAGATGGCGTTGTGCAGTGCACACCTGATTTTGTCCCCCACTTGGTTGTGCAGGTAAGTGCCAGTGCCTGGAAAAGTAGTGGCGGCTGGGCATGACGTACTGTGGGACTCTGTCTCCACCAGACGTAATTACAGCATTTCAAAGGCCAGTAATTTTGAAATGCTGGCATTCAGGGCTAGAGATCGTTGGTGGGTAGGGGGGGTACTTTCTCTTTCGCTCCAGTGTTTGGGAGGTAGACAGCTGAACGCTTCCATTGGACATTGTGGAGATGCTTGGTGACCCAGGTGGTGGCGTTGCTGGCAGATCCTCTGTTGGCGGGGTGGCAGGTGCCACTGTCACTCCAGAGCGGGATGAAGAGATGGAGACTAGAGCAGAAGAGGAAGCAGGAGGAGCCAGTTTTTGAGGTGTCTACTCCACTGCAGCTCATGCTTTGCACTTAGATGCCTGGTCATGCACGTTGTGCTCAGGTTAAGAACGTTTATGCCTCGCTTCAGGCTCTGATTGCACAGCGTGCAAACCACTCTTGTCTTGTCTTCAGCACATTTTCTGAAGTACTGCCACGCCAGGGAACTCCTTGGACCTGGCTTTGGTGTGCTCAGTCCCTTGGTGTGGTGGGCAATAGCAGTCGTAGTGTCTATGGGATGCTGCTCCGCTTTTGCACCCCGCTCTCTCTTCTGCTGTGCTGGTGGCTCTGTGCGACCACTGCCTCTTCCTCCGAACTACACAGGTCACTCGCATGACCTTGATTCCATGTGGGGTCGAGGACCTCATCGTCCTCCACATCATCTTCCACCCAGTCTTCTCCCCTGCCCTCCTTGTCGTTCTGCACACTATAGAAAGCCACAGCAGTTGGCTGCTGTTTCGTCATCATCCAAGACGTGCTGTGGTGGTCCTCCTATATACTCATCCTGAAACACAAGTGGTTGGGCATCGGTGCACTCAATCTCTTCCACACTTTTGGGCTATGTGGATGACCCTGGAATACCCTGCTAGCAGAGTCATCAATGGGCTGACAAAGTGAAGGAGGCACTGTCAGCCACCCAATCTACTATTGTCTGTACTTGTTCTGGCCTCACCATTCGTAGAGCCCCATTCGGCCAAACCAAATAACGCTGAAGGTTCTGTCGCCTACTCGCACCTGAGGAAGGTATTTCACTTGTGCGTGTAGCTGGCACAGATCGACCACGTCCTCTCCCTGCAACAGGAACTCCACCAGCAGCACCATGATCGGGGGCCACTTCCCTTATTTGACGCTCTTCTCAATCTTTGCGTTCAAATACAAAACTAACATATGGTTTATATCAGGCGACAATGTAACCGCCAATAGTCAACATATAAGAGAGTAAGGCAGTGCCGGTGTCATAAAAAGGAAAAATTTATTGAGGTCACACAACAGTGTGACAGGTGAATTTTATACAATTACTTAAAAAAGAAAAAATTCAAGCAACAATGTAACTGCAGTATTTAAATCTTGTATTTGACTGTCAGGAAAGGCCCCAAATGTAGTGTCTTGCACAAAATGGGTGTTTTTTTAAAACCAGAATATAACAGCAGTATCTAATGCTTGTATTGGACTGTCAGAAATGCATCAAAGGCCCCAAAAGTAGTGTCTTGCACAAAATGGGTGTTTTTTTTAAACCCAGAATATAATTGCAGTATTTAAAGCTTGTTTTGGACTGTCGCAAATGCAGGAAAGGCCCCAAATGTAGTGTCTTGCACAAAATGGGTGTTTTAAAAACCCACAGAATATAACAGCAGTATATAACGCTTGTATTTGACTGTCACAAATTCAGCAAAGGACCCAAAATGTATTACCAGTATTTTTCGCCCTATAAGACGCACCGGCCCATAAGATGCGCCTAGGTTTTTGAGGAGGAAAATAAGGGAAAAAAAATATTTTGAATCAAAAGGTGTTCTTTTGGTGAGCTTTGAACTAATGGTAGCCTGTGAATGGCACTGTTATGGGCGTCTGTGGCTGGCACTGTTATGGGCGTCTGTGGCTGGCACTGTTATGGGCGTCTGTGGATGGCACTGTTATGGGCGTCTGTGGATGGCACTGTTATGGGCGTCTGTGGATGGCACTGTTATGGGCGTCTGTGGATGGCACTGTTATGGGCGTCTGTGGATGGCACTGTTATGGGCGTCTGTGGATGGCACTGTTATGGGCGTCTGTGGATGGCACTGTTATGGGCGTCTGTGGATGGCACTGTTATGGGCGTCTGTGGATGGCACTGTTATGGGCGTCTGTGGATGGCACTGTTATGGGCGTCTGTGGATGGCACTGTTATGGGCGTCTGTGGATGGCACTGTTATGGGCGTCTGTGGATGGCACTGTTATGGGCGTCTGTGGATGGCACTGTTATGGGCGTCTGTGGATGGCACTGTTATGGGCGTCTGTGGATGGCACTGTTATGGGCGTCTGTGGATGGCACTGTTATGGGCGTCTGTGGATGGCACTGTGTCTGTGAATGGCATGTCACCGCTATGGGGGGGTATCTGTGGATGACAGATAAATAGCATTTTATGTCATGTGTCATCCATAGATCTCCCCATAACAGTGATCCTGTGAATGACCCTTCATACAGGGGGTGGGGGCTGGCATCTTAAGTAGTTTTGTAATTGCAGCAGGACCCAGTGCAGTCATTGTATTCTATTGCACCGGGCCCCTATCACTGTACTAATGGTATCTAACTGCAGGCAATGTTTAACTATAGAAAATCTTCAATTCAGCAGCCTGTACTTTCGACAATACCAGGCAGGAAGCTGGGCGGGCACTGACAGTGTAACTCACTACGTCACTTGCCCGCACCACCTGCTTCATTCATAAAGTGGGCGGAGCAGTCACGCGACGTAGTGACTTACACTGCCAGTGCCCTCCCAGCCTCCTGTCTGCTATGGTCGTAAGTACAGGCTGCTGGATTGAAGATTTTCTATAGTAAAACATTGCCTGCCGTTAGATACGATTAGTACAATGAGCGGGGCCTGGTGCAATAGATTACAGTGACTGCACCGGGGCCCCGCTGCCATTACAAAACAAGATGCCGGCCCCCAGCCTCTCCTCCCTCTGTGCTGATACACCTCCGACCGCCCTGTGTAGCATGCGTTCGGCGTGTATCAGTGTAAACGACAGCATTCGCCCCACACGTGTTTTTGTGTTAAAGGCCCAGCTGCAAGCACATAGTGTCACTTCAGCGCAACTCATATCTGGTGTCACATTCGATTCCGTTTAAAGAAAAAAACAATTTTGACAGAATATCTAGCAGTCAGTTGCACACACGTGTTTGTGTGTTTAAGGCCCAGTGCCAGTGCATAGTGTCACTTCAGCGCCTTTCATATCTGGTGTCACATTTGATTATATTTAAAGAAAAACAACAATTTTGACTGAATAAATAGCAGTCAGTTGCCCTGCATGTGCTTGTGTGTTTAAGACCCAGCTGCAGACTGCAGATAACTAAAACCCAACCGCTTAACATGTCTTCCCCGCCTAAACTAAATAACGACAGAGGCACATGTTTTGTGGAGTGAGGATCGGTAACAGCTTTATTTATCTTTTTAACAATTTTCTTCACCAAAAACACCCAACTCTTATCACCAGAAACCACTTCCAGGAGTATGAGAAGCGATATGCCCCACGAAAACCACAGTGGGCAAGTCCGCACTTCTCTTCCGGTCTTAGTAATTAATTTCCACCGACCTCCAGCTGTGACCTAAACCATGACAACTGTAACAGAAAGAAATGTAAGAAAAACCATCATAGAGAAAACAATAAAAGGGGCGGGAGGGTGGGAAAATTCCTGTTTAAGGTGCCGGTGAAAAGAGACAGATGTGATAAGCCCTCCTATTTATTAACTCTAGGTGGAGGGACAGGAGAGACCATCTGATCTGAACCTGAGAAAAAGGAGGGGGGAATAAGGGAATGAACCAAATACTCAAACAGGCAGGCACAGTGCTAAAGGAAACGCTTCCCCTCTTCAGGAGAAAACCACAATGCCGGCAGAAGACCTGATAGATTTAACACATGAGCTGCCAACAGTATCTGCAGTCAAAAATGCCCTCGCTATATGCTGTGGCGTTAACTAGACGGCAGATAACTAAACCCAACCGCATAACATGTCTTCCCCACCTAAACCAAATAATGACAGAGGCACATGTTTTGTGGAGTAAGGATCGGTCACAGCTTTATTTATCTTTTTAACCATTTTCTTCACCAAAAACACCAAACTCTTATCACCAGAAACCACTTCCAGGAGTATGAGAAGCGATATGCCCCACGAAAACCACAGTGGGCAAGTCTGCCTTCTCCTCCGGTCTTAGTAATTTATTTCCACCGACCTCCACGGAGGAGCCCGTGTACTTCTACACGGCACACCGACCCCCACCCAACAAAACAAGGCCTGTTACATAGCTTTTTGAAGTCTGGAATGAAAAATGTCCAGGCCAATTCAGGTTGCATAAGGTGTTGGTCGTCCTTCCAGCTGATAAAACCACACACTTACCACCGAATTATATCATTACCACATAACGAACAAAGTGAGAGATCCTCGCATGAACTGTGTGTCATACCCTCTCATTAGCACCTCGGTCTCTGGCACCCTGCCAAGTAACTCTATAGATCATCTCAGACCAGACCAGAATAGCTTCCTGAAAAAATTCCTTCCAACGAAAACGTGAGAGAGCATCAGCAGCAACATTGACAACACCCGGAACATGTGAGGCCCAAATAAATGTTTAACTGCAAACATCTAAGTACAAGGTGACGTAACAGACAAAACTGGGAGAGAAGAAGAGGACAATTTGTTAATGCAATGTACAACCTACATATTATCAGGCCAAAATAAACATGCCTGTTTTGCAATTTGAAACCCCATAATTCAACGCGATTATAATGGGAAATGGATCTAATAAAGTAATGTTAGAGCAAAGATTGGCGGTGCACCAGTGGGATGGCCAGGGGGCAGCACACCAGTCCGTGCCTAAAATTGAACAGGAACCAGAGGAACCCGCAGCATCGGTACAGAGGGACAGGTCGGGGGTTGAGATTACAGGAAGCTGCCAACGCATGTCCGTTTATACACTAGAGCAGGGATGGCCAACCTGAGGCTCTCCAGCTGTTGAAAAACTACAACTCCCAGCATGCCCACACTGCCTATAGCTATCAGTCTACAGCAAAGCATGGTGGGAGTTGTAGTTTTACAACAGCTGGAGAGCCACAGGTTGGCCATCCCTGCACTAGAGGAAGTCAAGCCATCCATATAGGTCAGGCTTCAATGGCAGGGTTAAATGGATGTGGTGATGGGGGTTAGAGACGCCTCGTGTTGCCATGGATAAGCGTCATGAGAAGACCCTGCCATGGGCATAACCCAGCAAGCGGAAACTAAAGAAAAATGACATGGGGTCTGAACCCAAGAACACTGAAAGGTAAGCAACCACCTAAACCTCTAAGCTATTTGATTAGTCTGGACCTGGTGGAGGATGACAGATTTCACCACACAAAACTTTCAATAAGGGCGAAGAGCTTAGGCAACTTACCTGGTGAAGTCGAAAAACTATTGCAGATGAGTCAATCTCAATACCTAAACGATAAAGTGGCTGGACCAGGGTCTAATGAGCACAAAAAAGGGGGCACCAAACCTGGACATTAGAAAACAAAAAGAGTTCAAAAGAAATTGACACTGAGAGGAATCTCCTGGGTTAACAAAAAGAAAATCGTTCAGGTAATGAATGATGAAGCGGGAACCAGTTTCATATCGGATGACCCACTGTAGGAAGGAGCTAAATACTTCAAAGAAATGGCAGGAAATGGAGCAGCCCATGGGGAGACACGTGTTGTATAGGAAATGCCCATCTACCACGCAACCCAGCATGTAATAACAAGCAGGGTGCACAGGAAGAAGGCGGAAATCGGCTTAATTGTCCGAGTTTGCCATCAATTCCCCCCTGCCCGCTTAATCCTGAACTAAAGAAACCACCCTATCATAAGGAACGTAGGAAACAGAGGCGTCGTCTTTTGGGATACAGTCGTTAACCGAGGCACCCTTAGGAAAGGAGAGATGGCGAATCAGGAAAAAACTCCCCGGACTCCCGCCTGGGAACAAGTCCCAAGGGGAAACTCCGATGTTGCAAGGGGAGGGGGGCAAAGTAAATGACAAAGTAAATGGGCCAATTATTCTACTCAATTCTACCTCCTTGCGAATTTCATCTCACAAAGCATCTGGGTAGCGCCTGGCAGAAGGTGAATATCAAAAATACAAAGGGATGAAAAACAGTAACGAAAAGCCAAATCGCTGCTGAGCTGCAGCACTTTTAATGGGGTATTAGTTGAGCCATAGGGACATCGCAACCAGCCTTACTGGGGTCTTTCCCTCTAGAGGGTTGGCAAATTGTGAACAACGGGTCAAATATCGACATACTGGTTGTTCCAAATTTTATCTTTAGTATCAATATCTAAACGCACTCCCAGAGGGGAGAGGCCGCAAATAAGGATTATTTGTGATCGCTAGCCCTAGGCGGAGGAATACCAGGAAAAACTTTACAGACTGATATGGGTTCTGAACCCAAGAACACTGCCTGATAAGCAGTCATCTAAACCACTATTCTATTTGTTTAGACAGTGTTAAAGATGTGTGAATTTTATTCTATATTTTGTATATCTAGGATTGTAATGAGTAAACTTTTTCTACTTCCAAGTGCCCACCCACCCCCCTCTTTGTTTCAAGACTGGAGAGGAGAGAGAGGGGGGCAAAGAGCTGTGCTGTGGGAAGTGTCTGATTTCTCATCTTTCTACAGGTGTCCCATAGAGTGTGGTGGAATGCGTAAGCCAATCATATGGCTTGATGATATGTATATATTATGCACTGCCTATAGAGAAGCACCTCTTTGAAGTGTCACATATGACGTAGGCAGTATTCTTGTTAGTATAAACTCCATTACAAAATGGTGATGGTAACCAGATTTTTACATTAGTTCACATTCCAAAGTAGGACCCAGTGCGCAGAAGCCAGGGTGCTATCTCCTCTCTCTTATCTCTTCTTCCTTTTTGACCAATGAAACAATGTTTTAGCCTCAGTGAGGACTGCCCTCTTCTGAAAATGTATATACGCTTACCCCATGTAATTAAAGTTAGAGATTGCCTTGACCAACTTCTGTGTTAGTGTCCAGTTTCTCAGCCACGCGTGGATATTAACCCCTGGGGGGGGGGGGTACATTGATTTGGAACACCAGAGTGTATCTTAAATGCCCTAATTTAGGGTGGTTTTGACAACAGCAGTAGGCTTGGGGGCGTATGAGAACCCCCCGGGTGCAGTTGTGACAGCAATACCTTAAGGACCGAAACTAGCTGCTGACCCATATATGCAGAACCCCAGGCCCCCGTAAAATTAAACTTACCACCAGTAGAAGAAGACTTCACAGGAATGACTGGAGGATCTGACTCCTGGACCGCGCAGACCCGTCTGGCCCCGCGGGACGACCTTCTGGCCAAGTGAGTGGCTCTCCGCCTCCGGCGTGAATGTGACCTGCCAGAACTAGTACTGCAGGAGCTAAGCTCCGATGAAGAAGGCGACCGCCAACGAGAGGACCTGGAGTGGACATTTCTGCGGATCCGCCGCAAGAGTCGTAAGTGGTGACGGGAACAGCTATGCTGATCTGATACCGACCTGCGCCAAGAGTGGCGGTTGGAGCATCACCCAGGAGAGTTGGAGGGAGAGTGCCTTAATGGGTTAAACTGAGCTGGCTGCCCAGGGAGAATGAGGACAGCAGGGGTCTCAGGCTGTTGAGACACAGGACCTGGGGTGGGGGCAGAGGAGTTGGGACAAGTACATTGGTGATAGTTGCTCAGCATTCAGAAAACCCTGGGAAAGGTTAACTGAGAGCTCCTCAGCAGAGGAGGAGGCTGTGGATATGTGAAGGGAAAACAGTAAAGTTAATTGTTGGGGTATTGCAGAGTGTGCCAGAGCAGGAGCACACAATGCAGGGAGGGCACAGAACAGGCTGTTGGAAGGGAAGCAGAGTTTCCAGTAGGGGTGAGTGATGCCGCTTGTGGTGGCAGGGGTATAGATACCGGCCAGGACACTGACTACAGTGTGTGCCGGGACGGGAGTGCATGCTACAGTAGCAGGGGGCGGGGCCACAGGACGAGCTGCAGGCAGGACCGCTGAGGTCCCAGCAGTCACGCTGGATACAGCGCCCCCCCCCGCATGCACCCAAGAGTTAATGTATTGAGGGAGGAAAGGGGGGTAATATGGCTGGGGCTTAGGTGACATGGAGGGCGAATACGCCCTGCACCTCGCCGATGAGAATGCTGGTGACGCAGGATGGGGCTCCCGCAATACAGCCCACAAGAGGGACAAGAAACCTGGTCCCTCAGATTGAAGCTTGGCAGAAATGCTGCCAAAACTGCATTTTTATCAGTCATACCTGCAGGAGAAAATTGCTGTTGAAGGTGCCGGTGAAAAGAGACAGAGATGTGATAAGCCCTCCTATTTATTCACTCTAGGGGGAGGGACAGGAGACACCATCTGATCTGAACCTGAGAAAAAGGAGGGGGGAATAAGGGAGTGAACCAAATACTCAAACAGGCAGGCACAGTGCTAAAGGAAACAACCCCCCTCTTCAGGAGAAACCACAATGCCGGCAGAAGACATGAGAGATTTAACACATGAGCTGCCAACAGTATCTGCAGTCTAAAACGCCCTCGCTATATGCTGTGGCGTTAACTTAGCGCATAATGTCACTTCAACGCAACTCATATCTGGTGTCACATTCGATTCCATTTAAAGAAATACACAAATTTTGACTGAATAAATAGCAGTCAGTTGCACAAACGTGTTTGTGTGTTAAAGGCCCAACTGCAAGCGCATAGTGTCACCTAAGAGCAACTCATATCTGGTGTCAGATTCGATTCCATATTAAGAAAAACAACAATTTTGACTGTAAATAACTAGCAGTCAGTTGCACACACGTGTTTGTGTGTTTAAGGCCCAGTGCCAGTGCATAGTGTAACTTCAGTGCAACTCATATCTGGTGTCACATTCAATTCCATTTAAAGAAAAACAACAATTTTGACTGTAAATAACTAGCAGTCAGTTGCACACACGTGTTTGTGTGTTTAAGATTCAGTGCCAGTGCATAGTGTCACTTCAGCGGAACTCATATCTGGTGTCACATTCAATTTGATTTAAAGAAAAACACCAATTTTGACTGAGTAAATAGCAGTTAGTTGTACACACGTGTTTGTGTGTTAAAGGCCCAGCTGCAAAAGCATAGTGTCACCTCAGCGCAACTCATATCTGGTGTCACATTCGATTTCATTTAAAAATAAACAACAATTTTGACTGTAAATAACTAGCAGTCAGTTGCACACACGTGTTTGTGTGTTTAAGGCCCAGTGCCAGTGCATAGTATCACTTCAGTGCCATTCATATCTGGTGTCACATTTCATTATATTTAAAGAAAATCAACAATTTTGACAGAGAATAAATAGCACTCAGTTGCCCTGCACGTGTTTGTGTGTTAAAGGCCCAGCTGCAAGCGCATAGTGTCATCTCAACGCAACTCATATCTGGTGTCACATTCGATTCCATTTAAAGAAAAACAACAATTTTGAATGTAAATAACTAGCAGTCAGTTGCACACACGTGTTTGTGTGTTTAAGGCCCAGCTGCAAGTGCATAGTGTCACTTCAGCGCAACTTGTATCTGGTGTCACATTCAATTCCATTTAAAGAAAAACAACAATTTTGACTGAATAAATAGCAGTCAGTTACACACGTGTTTGTGTGTTTAAGGCCCAGCTGCAAGTCCATAGTTTCACTTCAGCGCAACTCATATCTGGTGTCACAGTTGCTTGCATGCATAGTGCAACTTAACTAATCCCAAAAAAATGACAGGCAGAAGCAGGCCACCCCGCCGGGGCTGTCGTAGTCGTGGTGCTGTGATTTTCACTGTCCCTGGAATAATGCCCAGTGTTCAGAGGCCACGTACCCTGAACCCCAAAAATTCAGAGAAAATAGTTGACTGGCTTACACAGGACACCCAATATTCAATGGCTTCCGCTAAGAACCTTGACGCACCATCCTCCTCCAGCTCAGCTTTGGTCATCTGCTCTCAAGTTACCACTCTCCGCTGCCACCACCACCACTACCACCACAGCCGCTTCACTTGATCCCTCAGAGGAGTTATTTACACATCAGTTGGATGAAATTAGTGATGCGCAACCATTATTGCCATAGGATGTAGATAACAGGGATATGTCTCAGTCAGGCAGCATTACACACATGGACGTACAGTGTGATGACGATGATGATGTTGTACACGCTGCTGCTTCCTTTGCTGAGGTGTCAGATACAAGTGAAGTGGTTGATGATGACGATGTGTCCGTGGATGACACGTGGGTGCCTGCTCGAAGAGAAGAAGAAGTGGGGGAAAGTTCAGAAGGGGAGACAGAGAGAAGGAGGAGACGAGTTGGAAGCAGGGGAAGGTCGTCGCAAGGAGCTAGTGGCACAGTCAGACAGCATGTATCGGCACCCGGGGTCAGCCAGACAGAACGCCAATCAACGCATGCTGTTGCCACCACCAGAATGCCGTCATTGCAAAGCTCAGCAGTGTGGCATTTTTTTTGTTTGTCTGCCTCTGATAACAGCGATGCCATTTGCAACCTGTGCCAAAAGAAACTGAGTCGTGGGAAGTCCAACACCCACCAAGGTACAACTGCTTTTCGAAGTAACATGATCTCACATCACAAACGCCTATGGGATCAACACATGAGTAAAAGCAGCACACAAACTCAAAGCCACCATCCTCCTCCTGGTCCAGCATCTTCAGCCACGTCAACCACTGCTGTCCTCCTTGCCCCCTCTCAACCACCCACCACTCCACCTCTTGCCTTGAGCAGTTCCTGCTCATCTGCCCACAGTCAGGTGTCTGTCAAGGACATGTAAGAAGCCAATGTCACAGAGTCACCCCCTTGCTCGGCGTCTAACAGCTGGCTTGTCTGAACTCTTAGCCCGCCAGCTTTTACCATACAAGCTGGTGGAGTCTGAGGCCTTCAAAAAAGTTGCAGCTATTGGGACACCGCAGTGGAAGGTACCTGGCCGAAATTTCTTTGCACAAAAGGCTATCTCCAACCTGTACTCGATTGTGCAAAAGGAAGTCATGGCATGTCTGGCAGACAGTGTTGGGGCAAGGGTCCATCTTACTACTGATACCTAGTTTGCAGAGCACGGTCAGGGCAGGTATATCACCTACATTGGTTAAACCTGCTCAGGCTGCCAAGCATGGAATGCGTGGCTCTGCAGAGGAGTTGGTGACACCGCCACGACTTGCAGGCAGGCCTGCTGCCACTTCCTCTACTCCTCCTACTCCATCCTCTTCCATAACCTCCTCGGCTGAGTCCTCTTCTGCTGCTGCGTCTTGCTCCACATCAACGGCACCCCCCCAGCTCCCCAAGGGCTATTCCACATCCCGGATACGACAGTGTCACGCCGTCTTGGGGTTGACTTGCCTGAAAGCAGAGAGCCACACAGGACCAGCACTCCTGTCCGCCCTGAACGCACGAGTGGATCAGTGGCTGACCCTGCACCAACTGGAGATCGGCAAAGTGGTGTGTGACAATGGAAGCTATTTGTTGGCGGGATTGAATTTGGGCAAGTTGACACATGTGCCGTGCATGGCACATGTGTTGAATCTCATCGTACAACGCTATGTGCATAAGTACCCAGGCTTACAGGACATCCTTAAGCAGACCAGGAAGGTGTGTGGCCATTTCAGGCGTTCCTACATGGCCATGGTGCACTTTTCAGACATTCAGCGCCGAAACATGCCAGTGAGGCGCTTGATTTGCGACAGCCCGACATGTTGGAATTCAACACTCCTAATGTTCGACCGCCTGCTCCAACAAGAAAAAGCCGTCAAAGAGTATTTGTATGACAGGGGTGCTCGGACAGCCTCTGTGGAGCTGGGAATTTTTTTTTCCACGTTACTGGACGCTCATTCGCAATGCCTGTAGCCTCATGCGTCATTTTGAGGAGGTGACAAACCTAGTCAGTTGCACCGAAGGTACCATCAGTGACATTATCCCATTTGTTTTCTTCCTGGAGCATGCCCTGCAAAGAGTGCTGGATCAGGCCGTAGATGAGCGTGAAGAGGAAGAGTTGTAGTCACCATCATCACCACCAGAAACAGCCTTATCAGCATCGCTTGCTGGACCTGCGGGAACGCTGGAAGAGGAGTCTGAGGAAGAGGAGGAATGTGGCTATGAGGAGGAGGAAGACCAACCACAGCAGGCATCCCAGGATGCTCGTTGTCACCTATCTGGTACCCATGGTGTTGTACGTGGCTGGGGGGGGGGGGAAAGAACAGACCTTCAGTGAGATCAGTGAGGACGAGGAATGGGACATGAGGAGCTCGGCATTCAACCTTGTGCAAATGGGGTCTTTCATGCTGTCGTGCCTGTTGAGGGACCCTCGTATAAAAAGGCTAAAGGAGAACAACCTGTACTGGGTGCCTGAAATGTTACCGAATTACCGGAAGTCGGAAAGGATGCAGCAGTTCCAAAATAAATTAAAAAGTATGCTTTACACAGCGTATAAGGGTAATGTCACAGAACAATGAGAATCTAACAGGGGAAGAGGTGAAAGTAATCCTCCTCCTACCACAACCACGCCTGTTCCTGGCAAGAACAGGACGCTTTACAGAAGTGTTGTTGATGGAGGACATGCAGAGCATTCAAAAGCCTACGCATCGCCACAGCCCTTCGGGGCGCCACCCTCAGAGAACGACATGACCGACAGGTAGCAGACTACCTCGCCTTAACTGCAGATATCGACACTCTGAGGAGCGATGGACCCCTTGACTACTGGGTGTGCAGGCTTGGCCTGTGGCCTGAGCTATCCCAATTTGCGATAGAACTTCTGGCCTTCCCTGCTTCTAGTGTCCTTTCAGAAAGGACCTTCAGTGCAGCAGGAGGTATTGTCACTGAGAAGAGAAGTCGCCTAGGTCAAAAAAGTCTAGATTACCTCACCTTTATTAAGATTAATTAGGGATGGATCCCGAAGGGACTGACAGTGAGCAATACATTCGACTAAAAAAGGCCTGATGACTGAGATGAGCTGCCTTGGGCTAAAAATGGTCCACACACTGCTGTATTTTATCTCTGAAAGACGGATGACTTGCGTGACTTATCCGCCACCAACTAGGGTTCAAGCCGCAATGTTTTAGGGCACTTTCTGCCTGGGAAACATACCATTTTCTGGCCGCTGCTACAGCAGCGGCTGCGACAATACCTAATTTTTCAGGCATGTGTACATGCCAAATTTTTCTGGCCTCTGGTGCTGCACTGTGGCTGCAAAAAACAAACAACAAAAAAAGGCACATACATGGGTCAATTCCCCTTCGTGATCGTTACCTTGTTGTGGTGAAGGGGCTTGCGTATAACAATGAAGTGACCACCTCTATGAGTGTGTTGGCAATGGCAATGTTAGCACACCCTAGATGATAAGGTCGTTGCTTCATTGTGAACAGACCAAAAGCGATCAGCTGGATAATTTTGCATAGAAAAAACATACATTTTCTTTGTGATAATTAAAGCCTACTAGTCCAACAATGGGCCCACACTGCAGAATCATTGTTTTCTGGGTCACTTAACTGTCACTGAACTACCTCAGCACGACCATAGGCTTTGAAAAAAAAACATCGCCTGCAATCTCCCAAACATGCGCAGCAACACAGTCATCACTACACCAAGATTGACGCATAGAGGAATAAAATTAATGTCATGAGTGTGTCAACTATTGACAACTCTTTGAGGTTGTCTAAAATCTATTCCATACACGTCCCCTGATAGGGGATGTAACAGGGATTAAACTGATAGGAATAGTAACTTAACACACCACTCATATCTGGTGGCACATTCGATTGCATGCGCAGTGCCCCAAATTGGAAGTAGGAGGACCGACCAAGCTTCTTTTTCATCTCCCGGTTCCTAAAATCGATTCCATATACACGTCCCCTGATAGGGGACTTAACAGGGATTAAACTGATAGGAATAGTACTACTTAACACACCTTATATTAATAATAATAATACTAGTGAACGTAACATGGATAAAACTGATAGGAATAGTACTACTTAACACACCACACATATCTGGTGGCACATTCAATTGCACACACAGTGCCCCAAATTGGAAGTAGGAGGACCGACCAAGCATCTTTTTCCATCTCCCAGTTCCTAAAATCGATTCCATATACACGTCCCCTCATAGGGGACGTAACAGGGATTAAACTGATAGGAATAGTACTGCTTAACACACCACTCCTATATGGTGGTACATTCGATTGCACGCGAAGTGCCCCAAATTGGAAGTAGGAGGACCGACCAAGCATCTTGTTTCATCTCCTGGTTCCTAAAATCGATTCCATATACACGTCCCCTGATAGGGGACGTAACAGAGATTAAACTGATAGGAATAGTACCACTTAACACACCACTCCTATCTGGTGGCACAGTATATTGCACGCGCAGTGCCCCAAATTGGAAGTAGGAGGACCAACCAAGCATCTTTTTCCATCTCCCTGTTCCTAAAATCTATTCCATACACGTCCCCTGTAGTGATTTCCCGAACTATTCGCTGGTGAACAGTTCCCAGAAAACATAGCTTGTTTGCGTTTGCCGCGGCTGGCGAACATATGCAATGTTCGGTCCGCCCCCTATACATCATTGAGTAAACTTTGACCCTGTACCTCACAGTCAGCAGACACATACCAGCCAATCAGCAGCAGACTCTCCCTCCCAGACCCTCCCACCTCCTGGACAGCATCCATTTTAGATTCATTCAGAAGCTGCATTCTCAGTGAGAGGAGGTACAGTGCTGCTGCTGATTCAATAGGGAAAGCGTTAGCTAGGGCAGTGTTCTGTGTCCACAGACTCATCTGCTGTAAGGACAGCGTCCTGACAGCACCCCAAAAAGCCCTTTTCAGGGCAGGTACATCAGTCAGCGCTGTGTGCACACCATCCACTCAAATACCTTGCAGATAAAAAAATTATATTTAATATTTTTCTCTGATATAATAACAGTTGCCAGCCCGTGTGTGTCAGGCCCACAAAGACTGTATTGTGGCCACTGGCTAGTGGCTAGGCCTCCACTCATACCGTTACAGGGTGTCACTCACTCAAATACCTTGCAGATAAAAAAAATTATATTTAATATTTTTCGGTGATATAATCACATTTGTAAGCCCGTGTGTGTGTCAGGCCCACATAGACTGTATTGTGGCCACTGGCTAGTGGCTAGGCCTCCACTCATACCATTACAGGGTGTCACTGTCACGGCTGTTTAAGGGTAACCAGAGCATACACAGTAAGAAGAGCTACTGACCGGACCCAAACTAGGGAAGAGGAAGGGTGACCCCTGTCAGACCCTCAACACTCTCCCTATGCTGCTAAAGCACATGCCCGGATCCAAATGGTGGAACGAGGCATGCCCGCGTACCTTAGACTGATGAGCCCTGTAACCCCTACAATAGTGGAAGGGGCACGGCCACCGATGCCCTGCTCAGAATATGGAGGGAACCGTGGCCACCTCAGATCCAGTCAGGAAATCACCAGGTACACAACAAAGTCTGCACACTTAGCTGATGGAGCTGTAGCCGCAGAGAAGACGGATCCAAGGGCCACTGGCAATATCCGGAGTGCTTGCAGCAGCAGAACACAGGTCCAGAGAACTAGTAGCTTAAGAAGTGACGATACTCAAGGCAGAGCTACAACTGAAAAGAGAAGTATAATCCACACCCTGCAATAGGAGGAGGGGTGATTTAAAGGCAGGGTAATCAAACGCAGGAGGAACAGCTGAGAGTAAAGACCTCATCACAGGGGCGGAGAGACAGAACAGTGGGAACACCTCCAAACTCTAAGTGACATAATCACAGGGGTGGAGAGACAGAGCTGTGAGAACGTCTCAAAGCTCTGGTAGTGACAGTCACTCACTCAAATAACTTGCAAATAAAAAAATATTCTATTTAATATTTTTCTGTGATATAATCACATTTGTAAGCCCGTGTGTGTGTCAGGCCCACATAGACTGTATTGTGGCCACTGGCTAGTGGCTAGGCCTCCACTCATACCGTTACAGGGTGTCACTCACTCAAATAACTTGCAAATAAAAAAATATTCTATTTAATATTTTTCTGTGACATAATCACAGTTGCAAGCCCGTGTGTGTCAGGCCCACACATACTGTATTGTGGCCACTGGCTAGTGGCTAGGCTTCCACTCATACCGTTACAGGGTGTCACTCACTCAAATACCTTGCAAATAAAAAAATTATATTTAATACTTTTCTGTGATAAAATCACAGTTGCAAGCCTGTGTGTGTCAGTCCCACACAGACTGTATTGTGGCGACTGGCTAGTGGCTAGGCCTCCACTTATACCGTTACAGGGTGTCACTCACTCAAATACCTTGCAGATAAAAAAAATTATATTTAATATTTTTCTCTGATATAATCACATTTGCAAGCCCGTGTGTGTCAGGCCCACACAAACTGTATTGTGGCCACTGGCTAGTGGCTAGGCCTCCACTTATACCGTTACAGGGTGTCACTCACTCAAATACCTTGCAGATAAAGAAAATTATATTTAATATTTTTCTCTGATATAATCACATTTGCAAGCCAGTGTGTGTCAGGCCCACACAAACTGTATTGTGGCCACTGGCTAGTGGCTAGGCCTCCACTCATACCGTTACAGGGTGTCACTCACTCAAATACCTTGCAAATAAAAAAATATATATTTAATATTTTTCAGTGATATAAACACATTTGCAAGCCTGTGTGTGTCAGGCGCACACAGACTGTATTGTGGTCACGGCTAGTGGCTAGGCCTCCACTCATACCGTTACAGGGTGTCACTCACTCAAATACCTTGCAGATAAAAAAATTATATTTAATATTTTTCTGTGACATAATCACAGTTGCAAGCCCGTGTGTGTCAGGCCCACACAGACTGTATTGTGGCCACTGGCTAGTGGCTAGGCTTCCACTCATACCGTTTCAGGGTGTCACTCACTCAAATACCTTGCAAATAAAAAAAATATATTTAATACTTTTCTGTGATAAAATCACAGTGGCAAGCCTGTGTGTGTCAGTCCCACACAGACTGTATTGTGGCCACTGGCTAGTGGCTAGGCCTCCACTCATACCATTACAGGGTGTCACTCACTCAAATACCTTGCAGATAAAAAAAAATATATTTAATATTTTTCTCTGATATAATCACATTTGCAAGCCCGTGTGTGTCAGGCCCACACAAACTGTATTGTGGCCACTGGCTAGTGGCTAGGCCTCCACTCATGCCGTTACAGGGTGTCACTCACTCAAATACCTTGCAAATAAAAAAAATTATATTTAATATTTTTCAGTGATATAAACACATTTGCAAGCCTGTGTGTGTCAGGCCCACACAGACTGTATTGTGGCCACGGCTAGTGGCTAGGCCTCCACTCATACCATTACAGGGTGTCACTCACTCAAATACCTTGCAGATAAAAAAATTATATTTAATATTTTTCAGTGATATAATCACAGTTGCAAGCCAGTGTGTGTCAGGTCTACACAGACTGTATTTTGGCCACTGGCTAGTGGCTAGGCCTCCACTCATACCGTTACAGGGTGTCACTCACTCAAATACCTTGCAAATAAAAAAATTATATTTAATATTTTTCAGTGATATAAACACATTTGCAAGCCTGTGTGTGTCAGGCCCACACAGACTGTATTGTGGCCACGGCTAGTGGCTAGGCCTCCACTCATACCATTACAGGGTGTCACTCACTCAAATACCTTGCAGATAAAAAAATTATATTTAATATTTTTCTGTGACATAATCACAGTTGCAAGCCCGTGTGTGTCAGGCCCACACAGACTGTATTGTGGCCACTGGCTAGTGGCTAGGCTTCCACTCATACCGTTACAGGGTGTCACTCACTCAAATACCTTGCAAATAAAAAAATTATATTTAATACTTTTCTGTGATAAAATCACAGTTGCAAGCCTGTGTGTGTCAGTCCCACACAGACTGTATTGTGGCCACTGGCTAGTGGCTAGGCCTCCACTCATACCGTTACAGGGTGTCACTCACTCAAATACCTTGCAGATAAAAAAAAATATATTTAATATTTTTCTCTGATATAATCACATTTGCAAGCCCGTGTGTGTCAGGCCCACACAAACTGTATTGTGGCCACTGGCTAGTGGCTAGGCCTCCACTCATACCGTTACAGGGTGTCACTCACTCAAATACCTTGCAAATAAAAAAATTATATTTAATATTTTTCAGTGATATAAACACATTTGCAAGCCTGTGTGTGTCAGGCCCACACAGACTGTATTGTGGCCACGGCTAGTGGCTAGGCCTCCACTCATACCATTACAGGGTGTCACTCACTGAAATTCCTTGCAGATAAAAAAATTATATTTAATATTTTTCAGTGATATAATAACAGTTGCAAGCCAGTGTGTGTCAGGTCTACACAGACTGTATTTTGGCCACTGGCTAGTGGCTAGGCCTCCACTCATACCGTTACAGGGTGTCACTCACTCAAATACCTTGCAAATAAAAAAATTATATTTAATATTTTTCAGTGATAAAATCACAGTTGCAAGCCTGTGTGTGTCAGGCCCACACAGACTGTATTGTGGCCACGGCTAGTGGCTAGGCCTCCACTCATACCATTACAGGGTGTCACTCACTCAAATACCTTGCAGATAAAAAAATTATATTTAATATTTTTCTGTGACATAATCACAGTTGCAAGCCCGTGTGTGTCAGGTCCACACAGACTGTATTGTGGCCACTGGCTAGTGGCTAGGCTTCCACTCATACCGTTACAGGGTGTCACTCACTCAAATACCTTGCAAATAAAAAAATTATATTTAATACTTTTCTGTGATAAAATCACAGTTGCAAGCCTGTGTGTGTCAGTCCCACACAGACTGTATTGTGGCCACTGGCTAGTGGCTAGGCCTCCACTCATACCGTTTCAGGGTGTCACTCACTCAAATACCTTGCAAATAAAAAAAATATATTTAATACTTTTCTGTGATAAAATCACAGTTGCAAGCCTGTGTGTGTCAGTCCCACACAGACTGTATTGTGGCCACTGGCTAGTGGCTAGGCCTCCACTCATACCGTTACAGGGTGTCACTCACTCAAATACCTTGCAGATAAAAAAAAATATATTTAATATTTTTCTCTGATATAATCACATTTGCAAGCCCGTGTGTGTCAGGCCCACACAAACTGTATTGTGGCCACTGGCTAGTGGCTAGGCCTCCACTCATGCCGTTACAGGGTGTCACTCACTCAAATACCTTGCAAATAAAAAAATTATATTTAATATTTTTCAGTGATATAAACACATTTGCAAGCCTGTGTGTGTCAGGCCCACACAGACTGTACTGTGCCCACTGCCCACCACTTATATAGGGTGGCACAGTACCTTGCAAGCATAGTACAACTTATCTAAAAAAAATTACAGGCAGAGGCAGGCCACCCCGCAGCGACCTCATCCCATTTGTTTTCTTCCTGGAGCGTGCCCTGCAAAGAGTGCTGGATCAGGCTGTAGTTGAGCGTGAAGAGGAAGAGGAAGAGTTGTGGTCACTAATACCACCAGAAACAGCCTAGTCATCATCGCTTGCCGGACCTGCAGCAACGCTGGAAGAGGAGTATGAGGAAGAGGAGTCTGAGGAGGAATGTGGCTTTGAGGAGGAAGAACAACCACAGCAGGCATTCCAGGGTGCTCGTTGTTGTCACCTATCTGGGACCCGTGGTGTTGTACGTGGATGGGGGGAAGAACAGACCGTCAATGACATCAGTGAGGACGAGGAACGGGAAATGAGTAGCTCGGCATCCAACCTTGTGCAAATGGGGTCTTTCATGCTGTCATGTCTGTTGAGGGACCCTCATATAAAAAGGATGAAGGACAACGACCTGTACTGGGTGGCCACGCTACTAGACCCCTGGTATAAGCAGAAAGTGGCAGAAATGTTACCAAATTACCGAAAGCAGAGCTTTTTCAGTCCTTCACATCGCCACAGCCCTTCGGGATCCAGCCTTAGAGAATGACTCGACCGACAGGTAGCAGACTACCTCGCCTTAACTCGAGATATCAACACTCTGAGGAGCGATGAACCCCCTGACTACTGGGTGTGCAAGCTTGACCTGTGGCCTGAACTATCCCAGTTTGCGATAGAACTTCTGGCCTTCCCCGCTTCATGTGTCAGAAAGGACCTTCAGTGCAGCAGGTGGCATTGTCACTGACAAAAGAAGTCGCCTCGGTCAAAAAAGTGTTGATTACCTTACCTTCATTAAGATGAATGAGGCATGGATCCTGAAGGGACTGACAGTGGGGGATACGTTTGACTAACAAAAGGCCTGATGACATGCCTTGGCCTCAAAATGGTCCCCACGCTGCTGTATTTAATGTCTGCATACCGGATGACTTTCGTAAATTCTCCGCCACCAACTAGGGTTCAAGCCGCAATGTTTTAGTCACCTTTCAGCCTTGGAAACATCAATTTTTCCGGCCGATGCTACAGCAGCAGCTGCAACAATACCTAATTTTTCAGGCATGTGTACATGCCTAATTTTTCTGGCCTCTAGTGCTGCACTGTGGCTGCAAAAACAAAACAAAAAAAGGCACATACATGTGTCAATTCCCCTTCGTGATCGGTACCTTGTTGTGTTGAAGGGGCTTGCGTATCACAATGAAGCGATCATCACCTCTATGAGTGTGTTGGCAATGTTGCCACACCCCAGATAAGGCCGTTGCTTCATTATGATCAGACTAAAAGCGATCGGCTGGATAATTTTTCATAGAAAAAAACTTTTTTTTTTAAGTTGTGTTTTTTTTATTTTATGTATTAAAAATACATAAAATAAAAAAATCATAATAAAGTGATTGTACGGGCGATTGTACAGACCAGGATAGGGTTAATTTACATGGGGGGGTGGAGTATGGCCGGGGAGGAGTAAGGGGCGGTGCGGCAGTTTTGCGGGCCATTTATATGCTGGGTAGAGGTGGGGGGCGGCACCGGAGGCCATTATTGTCTGGAGAGTTGCCCACCCTTCCGCCCTTTGTTTGGAGTTATTTGTTTTCACATTTTGTCATAGCAGGGGGCAGGTTAACGGGGGGTCCTGGAAGGCAATACTATGTTTAGTAGGTGCATGACACGTTGAAACATGCATCCATGTGGTTCGGTAAGCTGAAAGCTTGGGGCTCCTGTTGGGCTAAAAGGTCTACAGGGGTAGAGGAATATATGGATTTTGGAGGATTTGGTGCCCTTGGGTCGGCGAGTGTGACCGAGGGTAAGGATGAAGATGTGTGGAGTGAAGAGTGCAGCTTGCTAGGGTTGCCTTCTAGGATCCTTCCGCAGAAGTAAATGTTATTACATTGTATTGATATGTTTGTATTTATTTGTTGATATTTATTCATGTATGATTTAAAATGATCTTTGAATATTAGTGCTGTTTAATAAACGGCTGCTATGGCCTTTTTCCACCAAGAATTACGGATTGCGTGTTTATTGGGATGGGGTGATAACGGCGTGTGGTATGAGGGGTCTGAGAAGATCTTACCTCCTTAAGTCAGCACCATTAACACGCCGAACACCGAACTCAAACCTGAACTTTTACTGAAAAGTTCGGGTTCGGGGTCCAAAAATCCAAAAGTTTACAGTTCAGGTTCGCTCAACCCTACCAGGGACGCTGGGTGAATGTTGTGGAGGCCGGGAGCAAGTCATACGCTGGGATTGTGGTGCTACCGACGCCAAGGATTGAGGTCCCTACTTCCATCAGGATTTCTGCCACCACCTACATTAGTGGCTGCAACCCCCCCCCCCCTTCTCCTCCTCCACCTCCTCCCCCACTTCCACCTCTGAATTGTCATCTTGCAGCACCAGTCAGCCATAAGTCTGTAGCTGAAAGCAGTGTAGCACTGCAGTGGGGATGCGGCAACAGGCCTCGCTGAAACTAATTTGATTAGGTGACAAGTAGCACACCGCCACAGAGCTGTGGCAGGGTATAAGGGACCAGACTGAGCTGTGGCTCTCACCACTCAACCTAAAACCAAGCATGGTTGTGTCTGATAATGGCTGTAACTTGGTGGCGGCTTTGGCGCTCGACAAGCTCACACACATACCATGCCTAGCCCACGTGTTAAACTTAGTGGTTTAGCGGTTTTTAAAAACCTACCCCAATTTGCCTGAGCTACTGGTGAAGGTGCACCGCGTGTGTGCCCATTTCCGAAAGTCATCTACAGCTGCCCCCGGACTGGCAACGCAGCAGCAGCACTTGCAATTGCCAGGTCACTGACTGTTGTTTGACATGAGCATGTGCTGGAACTCCACGTTACACATATTGACCAGGCTTTGTAAACAGCAGAGGGCAGTAGCGGAATACCAGCTGCAACATGGTCGTCGCCTTTTCAAGCAGCTTCCGCTCTTCACAAGCGACGAGTAAACATGGATGTCTGACCTCTGTGAGGTTTTATGCAACTTTGAGGAATCAACACAGATGGTGAGCAACGATTCCGCTATTATTAGCGTAACCATCCCACTTCTGTGTCAACTGAAACACTCGCGCTCACTATGAAGGTGGATGCTTTGCATGTGGAAGAGGTGGAAATGGGGGAAGACAGACCACCCTCAGTTCATCTTCTCAGGGCAAATTGGATGATGATGATGAGGAGGAGCTGGAGACGGTTGCCTCTGCTACAGAGGGTAGTACTCATAGCAGGTTTATTCCATCTGTTCAGCGTGGATGGGCCGAAGAGGAGGAAGAGGATGAGTAGATTGAGAGTCATCTTCCTGACGAGGACAGTAAAGTCTTGTCTGTTGGGACTCTGGCACACATGGCTGACTTTGTTATGCTGCCTTTCCCGTGACCCTTGCGTTATACGCATTTTGGCCAACACTGATTAGTGAATGTTCACCCTTCTTGACCCCCGCTACAAAGAGAACTTCTCATCTCTTAATCCTGTGGTGGAGAGGACTAGCAAAATGGTGCAATACTAGAAGGTCCTTGTAGAAAAATTGCTCCAAAAATTTCCAGCTGACAACGCTGGCGGAAGAGTACGTAGTTCCTTGGGCAACCAAGGAGAGGAGACGAGGGGAACACACAGCAGTTCCAACAGAGGCAGGGCAACACTCTCTAAGGCCTGGGACAGTTTCATGACACCCCGCCAGCACCCTGACCCTCATGCGAGGCCTAGTGTCACAAGGAGGGAACAATTTTGGAAGATGGCGAAGGAGTATGTAGCAGACCGTGTCAGCGTCCTAAATGTCCAATCAAAGAGGTATGTCAGACGCTATTTTGAAAATAGCGTCTGATATACCTGCTACCTGCTCCTCTGGTGGTCCCGTTTGCTTGGATCGACCACCAGAGGACACAGGCAGCTCTGTAAGTAGCACCAAATCACCACACTACACATTAGACATTACCCTGTCATTTAGTAACCCCTTATTTAGCACCTGATCACCCATATTAGACTCCCTGATCACCCCCTTGTCCACCCCCCCTGTCATTGATCACCCCCCTGTAAGTGTCCCTCATCCCTGCCAGGTAGTTAGCTACTGCTAAGTAGTTTAGCGCCCAGCCCACCACACCGCAGTCACTGATTAGTCGCTGATTAGAGTCATTGCTGTCGCTAATCAGCACTAGTACTATATCTGTAAGGCCCCTTTCACACGGGCGAGTTTTCCGTGCGGATGCGATGCGCGCGGTGAACGCATTGCACCCGCACTGAATCCTGACCCATTCATTTCTATGGGGCTGTACACATGAGCGGTGATTTTCACGCATCACTTGTGCGTTGAGTCAAAATCGCAGCATGCTCTATATTGTGAGATTTTCACGCGACGCAGGCCCCATAGAAGTGAATGGGGTGCGTGAAAATCGCATAGCATCCGCAAGCAAGTGCGGATGCGGTGCGATTTTCACGCATGGTTGCTAGGTGACAGTCTATTCACTGTATTATTTTCCCTTATAACGTGGTTATAAGGGAAAATAATAGCATTCTGAATACAGAATGCATAGTACAATAGGGCTGGAGGGGTTAAAAAATAAATAAATAAAAGTTAACTCACCTTCTCCTCTTGATCGCGTAGTTCCCGGTTTCTTTACTTCTTGAATGAGCTGTGGGCTAAAGGACCTGTGGTGACGTCAGATCACATGCTCCATCACCACGGTGATGGACCATGTGATTGGAGCATGTGATCTGACATCACCACAGGTCATATATCCCACAGCTCATTCAAGAAGTAAAGAGACCGCATTTTCCCGCAACGCACCGGCCTCTTATCCGGGCAAAAAAACTGACGCCCGTGTGAAAGAGGCCTAAGTGATCAAGACTGATCGCATTCAGATCTATATAAGTACATTAGGGTCACCTTAGGCTCTACCAAACGCAGTGTTCGCCTGATCAGGCCTGATGTTGTGCGCACACTTACATTCAGTCCGCCCCACCGCAGTGTCAGATTTTTTTTTTCTGATCACTGCAAAAACACTGTGAAATCGCTGCGCCGCTAGAAAGATCACTTTTGAGCTTTTTGGATCTTTATTAGCGATCGCAGCTTTACTTCGCAAGCACTGCTTTTTACTAGGTAGGTTTGCTCTTTTTCCTGGGTAGTCTCAGAGGAATACCCCCTAAATTTAGTGAACCCAAAATGTCAAACAAGGGGTATTCCGCTGAAGAGGCCTACAGGATTCTGGCCGTGATGGATGAAAGCGATGGGGACGCCTCACGCGCTGAATCCAGTTGTTCAGAATATGAACCTGTAGACAGCAGTGGCACTCTAACCGCTAGCGAAGATGACGAGGTAGAGGTCCCTGCTACGGTCAGGCGTACCTGATCCCATGTCAGGGTTCTGCATACCCCGCATGATGAGCCTCATTTGCAGCAGAGTGGTGCTAGCGCTGATCTTGTGTATGGTGCGGCATACACTAGCAGCGCAGCACATCCTGGACCTTCTACCAGCACTGCCGTATTCCCTGGTGAAGTGGCGAGCACCAGAAGGGCAGTTCCAGCTGGTACGGTGGCACGTGCAATAACTCCCCCGTCGCAGCCACCGCGTTCACAGGCCCGTAGAACCCTAAGTCTCCCAGAGGTGCTGGCAAATCCTAATTGGCACTCCCCCACCCGTATTGCCCCCTTTCACCGCCCAGTCTGGAGTTTGCGTCGAGACGGCTCATTTAGGATCGGCCCTTCAGTTTTTTTTTAGCTGTTCTTCACTGCGGATCTCTATGACTTAGTTGTGGCAGAAACCAACCGCTATGCCAAACAGTTTATTACCGCCAATCCGGAAAGCTTCTATGCCCAGCCTTTCCGGTGGAAACCAGTCACAGTTTCCGAGTTTCAATTTTTTTGGGGCCTTATCCTAAGCATGGGTCTAACTAAAAAAAATGTATTGCGGTCATATTGGTCTAAAGACCCAATACATTACATGCCCATGTTCTCTGCTGCAATGTCCAGGGCACGTTTTGAGGTCATCATGTGCTTTATGCATTTTGCTGACAATAACACCTGTCATCCAAGAGGCCACCCTGCTTATGACCGGCTCCACAAAATTCGGCCCCTCATAGACCATTTGTCACCCAGATTTGTAGATGCATATACCCCTAATCAAAACATCTGCATAGACGAGTCCCCAGTACATTTTACCGGGCGCCTTGGCATAAAACAGTACATCCCCAGCAAGCGAGCCCGGTATGGGGTCAAACTGTATAAGCTCTGTGAAAGGGCCACAGGCTATACATATCATTTTAGGGTCTATGAGGGAAAAGACTCAAAACTGGAGCCGGTCGGATGTCCTGACTACCTGGGGAGCAGTGGCAAGATTGTCTGGGACTTGGTGTCACCCTTACTCCACAAGGGGTACCACTTATACGTGGACAATTTTTACTCAAGCGTGGCCCTCTTACGGCACTTACATCTAGTCGGAATTCAATGCTGTGGCACCGCATGACCTAGTCGCCGGGGCTTCCCCCAACAACTCGTTAATACCCGACTTGCACGGGGGGAGAGGGCTGCCTTGTGTGACCAAGAACTGCTCGCTGTGAAGTGGAGGGACAAGAGGAACGTTTACCTTCTGTCCACCATTCACGCAGACACGACTGTCCAAATTGAATGGACAACTGGAGTCATTGTGAAACCTCTCTCTGTCCACGACTTTAACCTTCACATGGGAGGGGTGGACTTCAATGACCAGATGTTGGCTCCCTATTTAGTTTCCCGAAGCACCAGACGCTGGTATAAGAAGGTGTCTGTATATTTGATCCAATTGGCTGCATATAATAGTTTTGTTCTCTACAGTAAGGCTGGGAGAACAGGATCCTTCCTAAAATTTCAGGAAGAGATCATTTCGGAAATCCTGTATCCAGGAGGGTCCGTGCCCCAAGGCCCTGATATAGTGAGCTGGCTACATGGCAGACAGTTCCCGTCTGTCTATCCTGGTACCCCAACTCAACGTTCCCCAAGAAAAAGATTTTGTGTCTGTAGCAGGGGTGAAATAAGGCGTGACACCACCTTTTTTTGTCCTGACTGTCTTGACCAGCCTGCCCTATGCATAGGGGAGTGTTTCCGCAAGTTCCACACTCAGGTACACTATTAGCATAGGGATTGCGTGACACAGGACAGGCACACAGGGGTCTTAGTGCCCTTTCAAACAGAGCTGCCAAAAACCTCTTTTTTCACCTTGGACAAAGTGCATAATGTACTTCGCCACATCTCCGATTGTCCCATGGGGAAGAAGAGGTTTGTCCTATAAAAAAGGTAAAAAAAAAAAAATCACCGGTAAGCAAAAAAGTTCTTGTTCTGTTTCAAAAGTTTATAAAAGTTAATGTTATCTAAAGTTAATGTTAATAAATTTATTGCGTTGCGGCCTGTTTTTTTTTTTTTTTACCTTCTAGGTGGACCAAGCGATCAAGCAGCTGCAGCACTGATGTGCATTCTGACAGAAGCATTGCGCTGCTGTCAGATTACACAAAAGTCGAAGAGTATGGCATGGTGAGTTCATAGAATTATTATTTATTGGGCACAAGTTAGCGGAAATTGATTTTTTTAGTTTTTTCTCACAAAGTCTCCCTTTCCGCTAACTTGGGATAAATATCTCAGCAAAAGACAACATTTCCCATTTTTTTATACAAAGTTGGCATTTGACCAAGATATTTATCTCACCCAGCATGGGTATATGTAAAAATACACCCCAAAACACATTCCCCAACTTCTCCTGAGTACGGCGATACCACATGTGTGACACTTTTTTGCAGCCAAGGTGGGCAAAGGGGCCCACATTCCAAAGAGCACCTTTTGGATTTCACAGGTCATTTATTACACATTTTGATTTCAAACTACTTTGCACGCATTTGGGCCCCTAAAATGCCAGAGTTTAACTACCCCACAAGTGACCCCATTTTGGAAAGAAGACACCCCAAGGTATTTCATGATAGGCATAGTGAGTTCATAGAAGGTTTTATTTTTTGTCACAAGTTAGTGGAATATGAGACTTTGTAAGTAGAGTTGAGCGAACACCTGGATGTTCGGGTTCGAGAAGTTCGGCCGAACATCCCGGAAATGTTCGGGTTCGGGATCCGAACCCGATCCGAACTTCGTCCCGAACCCGAACCCCATTGAAGTCAATGGGGACCCGAACTTTTCGGCACTAAAACGGCTGTAAAACAGCCCAGGAAAGGGCTAGAGGGCTGCAAAAGGCAGCAACATGTAGGTAAATCCCCTGCAAACAAATGTGGATAGGGAAATTAATTAAAATAAAAATTAAATAAATAAAAATTAACCAAAATCAATTGGAGAGAGGTTCCATAGCAGAGAATCTGGCTTCCCGTCACCCACCACTGGAACAGTCCATTCTCAGATATTTAGGCCCCGGCACCCAGGCAGAGGAGAGAGGTCCCGTAACAGAGAATCTGTCTTCATGTCAGCAGAGAATTAGTCTGCATGTCATAGCAGAGAATGAGGCTTCACGTCAGCCACCACTGCAACAGTCCATTGGCATATATTTAGGCCTAGCACACAGGCAGAGGAGAGAGGTCCCGTAACAGAGAATCTGGCTTCATGTCAGTAGAGAATCAGTCTGCATGTCATAGCAGAGAATGAGGCTTCACGTCAGCCACCACTGCAACAGTCCATTGGCATATATTTAGGCCCAGCACACACACAGGCAGAGGAGAGAGGTCCCGTAACAGAGAATCTGGCTTCATGTCAGCAGAGAATCAGTCTGCATGTCATAGCAGAGAATGAGGCTTCACGTCAGCCACCACTGCAACAGTCCATTGGCATATATTTAGGCCCAGCACACACACAGGCAGAGGAGAGAGGTCCCGTAACAGACAATCTGGCTTCATGTCAGCAGAGAATCAGTCTGCATGTCATAGCAGAGAATCAGGCTTCACGTCAGCCACCACTGCAACAGTCCATTGGCATATATTTAGGCCCAGCACACACACAGGCAGAGGAGAGAGGTCCCGTAACAGAGAATCTGGCTTCATGTCAGCAGAGAATCAGTCTGCATGTCATAGCAGAGAATGAGGCTTCACGTCAGCCACCACTGCAACAGTCCATTGGCATATATTTAGGCCCAGCACACACACAGGCAGAGGAGAGAGGTCCCGTAACAGAGAATCTGGCTTCATGTCAGCAGAGAATCAGTCTGCATGTCATAGCAGAGAATGAGGCTTCACGTCAGCCACCACTGCAACAGTCCATTGGCATATATTTAGGCCCAGCACACACACAGGCAGAGGAGAGAGGTCCCGTAACAGAGAATCTGTCTTCATGTCAGCAGAGAATTAGTCTGCATGTCATAGCAGAGAATGAGGCTTCACGTCACCCACCACTGCAACAGTCCATTGGCATATATTTAGGCCTAGCACACAGGCAGAGCAGAGAGGTCCCGTAACAGACAATCTGGCTTCATGACAGCAGAGAATCAGTCTGCATGTCATAGCAGAGAATGAGGCTTCACGTCACCCACCACTGCAACAGTCCATTGGCATATATTTAGGCCTAGCACACAGGCAGAGCAGAGAGGTCCCGTAACAGACAATCTGGCTTCATGTCAGCAGAGAATCAGTCTGCATGTCATAGCAGAGAATGAGGCTTCACGTCACCCACCACTGCAACAGTCCATTGGCATATATTTAGGCCTAGCACACAGGCAGAGCAGAGAGGTCCCGTAACAGACAATCTGGCTTCATGACAGCAGAGAATCAGTCTGCATGTCATAGCAGAGAATGAGGCTTCACGTCACCCACCACTGCAACAGTCCATTGGCATATATTTAGGCCTAGCACACAGGCAGAGCAGAGAGGTCCCGTAACAGACAATCTGGCTTCATGTCAGCAGAGAATCAGTCTGCATGTCATAGCAGAGAATGAGGCTTCACGTCACCCACCACTGCAACAGTCCATTGGCATATATTTAGGCCTAGCACACAGGCAGAGCAGAGAGGTCCCGTAACAGACGATCTGGCTTCATGTCAGCAGAGAATCAGTCTGCATGTCATAGCAGAGAATCAGGCTTCACGTCAGCCACCACTGCAACAGTCCATTGTCATAAATTTAGGCCCAGCACCCAGGCAGAGGAGAGAGGTCCCGTAACAGACAATCTGGCTTCATGTCAGCAGAGAATTAGTCTGCATGTCATAGCAGAGAATCAGGCTTCATGTCAGCCACCACTGCAACAGTCCATTGGCATATATTTAGGCCTAGCACACAGGCAGAGGAGAGGTTCATTCAACTTTGGGTAGCATCGCAATATAATGGTAAAATGAAAATAAAAATAGGATTGAATGAGGAAGTGCCCTGGAGTCCAATAATATATGGTTATGGGGAGGTAGTTAATGTCTAATCTGGACAAGGGACGGACAGGTCCTGTGGGATCCATGCCTGGTTCATTTTTATGAACGTCAGCTTGTCCACATTGGCTGTAGACAGGCGGCTGCGTTTGTCTGTAATGACGCCCCCTGCCGTGCTGAATACACGTTCAGACAAAACGCTGGCTGCCGGGCAGGCCAGCACCTCCAAGGCATAAAAGGCTAGCTCTGGCCACGTGGACAATTTAGAGACCCAGAAGTTGAATGGGGCCGAACCATCAGTCAGTACGTGGAGGGGTGTGCACACGTACTGTTCCACCATGTTAGTGAAATGTTGCCTCCTGCTAACACGTTGCGTATCAGGTGGTGGTGCAGTTAGCTGTGGCGTGTTGACAAAAGTTTTCCACATCTCTGCCATGCTAACCCTGCCCTCAGAGGAGCTGGCCGTGACACAGCTGCCTTGGCGACCTCTTGCTCCTCCTCTGCCTTGGCCTTGGGCTTCCACTTGTTCCCCTGTGACATTTGGGAATGCTCTCAGTAGCGCGTCTACCAACGTGCGCTTGTACTCGCGCATCTTCCTATCACGCTCCAGTGCAGGAAGTAAGGTGGGCACATTGTCTTTGTAGCGTGGATCCAGCAGGGTGGCAACCCAGTAGTCCGCACAGGTTAAAATGTGGGCAACTCTGCTGTCGTTGCGCAGGCACTGCAGCATGTAGTCGCTCATGTGTGCCAGGCTGCCCAGGGGTAAGGACAAGCTGTCCTCTGTGGGAGGCGTATCGTCATCGTCCTGCCTTTCCCCCCAGCCACGCACCAGTGATGGACCCGAGCTGCGTTGGGTGCCACCCCGCTGTGACCATGCTTCATCCTCATCCTCCTCCACCTCCTCCTCATCCTCGTCCTCCTCGTCCTCCAGTAGTGGGCCCTGGCTGGCCACATTTGTACCTGGCCTCTGCTGTTGCAAAAAACCTCCCTCTGAGTCACTTCGAAGAGACTGGCCTGAAAGTGCTAAAAATGACCCCTCTTCCTCATCCTCCTCCTCCTCCTCCTGGGCCACCTCCTGTTCCATCATCGCCCTAAGTGTTTTCTCAAGGAGACATAGAAGTGGTATTGTAACGCTGATAACGGTGTCATCGCCACTGGCCATGTTGGTGGAGTACTCGAAACAGCGCAACAGGGCACACAGGTCTCGCATGGAGGCCCAGTCATTGGTGGTGAAGTGGTGCTGTTCTGTAGTGCGACTGACCCGTGCGTGCTGCAGCTGAAACTCCACTATGGCCTGCTGCTGCTCGCACAGTCTGTCCAGCATGTGCAAGGTGGAGTTCCACCTGGTGGGCACGTCGCATATGAGGCGGTGAGCGGGAAGGCCGAAGTTACGCTGTAGCGCAGACAGGCGAGCAGCGGCAGGATGTGAACGCCGGAAGCGCGAACAGACGGCCCGCACTTTATGCAGCAGCTCTGACATGTCGGGGTAGTTGTGAATGAACTTCTGCACCACCAAATTCAGCACATGCGCCAAGCAAGGGATGTGCGTCAAATTGGCTAGTCCCAGAGCTGCAACGAGATTTCGCCCATTATCACACACCACCAGGCCGGGCTTGAGGCTCACCGGCAGCAACCACTCGTCGGTCTGTTGTTCAATACCCCGCCACAACTCCTGTGCGGTGTGGGGCCTGTCCCCCAAACATATGAGTTTCAGAATGGCCTGCTGACGTTTACCCCGGGCTGTGCTGAAGTTGGTGGTGAAGGTGTGTGGCTGACTGGATGAGCAGGTGGAAGAAGAGGAGGAGGAAGCCGAGAAGGAGGAGGTGGCAACAGGAGGCAAAGAATGTTGCCCTGCGATCCTTGGCGGCGGCAGGACGTGCGCCAAACAGCTCTCCGCCTGGGGCCCAGCTGCCACTACATTTACCCAGTGTGCAGTTAGGGAGATATAGCGTCCCTGGCCGTGCTTACTGGTCCACGTATCTGTGGTTAGGTGGACCTTGCTACAGATGGCGTTGCGCAGTGCACACTTGATTTTATCGGATACTTGGTTGTGCAGGGAAGGCACGGCTCTCTTGGAGAAGTAGTGCCGGCTGGGAACAACATACTGTGGGACAGCAAGCGACATGAGCTGTTTGAAGCTGTCTGTGTCCACCAGCCTAAATGACAGCATTTCATAGGCCAGTAGTTTAGAAATGCTGGCATTCAGGGCCAGGGATCGAGGGTGGCTAGGTGGGAATTTACGCTTTCTATCAAATGTTTGTGAGATGGAGAGCTGAACGCTGGCGTGTGACATGGTTGAGACGCTTGGTGACGGAGGTGGTGGTGGTGGTGTTGGTGGTACATCCCCTGTTTGCTGGGCGGCAGGTGCCAACGTTCCTCCAGAGGCGGAGGAAGAGGCCGAGGCGGCAGCAGCAGAATAGGCCGAGGCGGCAGCAGCAGAAGAGGTAGCAGGGGGAGCCTGAGTGACTTCCTTGGTTTTAAGGTGTTTACTCCACTGCAGTTCATGCTTTGCATGCAGGTGCCTGGTCATGCAGGTTGTGCTCAGGTTCAGAACGTTAATGCCTCGCTTCAGGCTCTGATGGCACAGCGTGCAAACCACTCGGGTCTTGTCGTCAGCACATTGTTTGAAGAAGTGCCATGCCAGGGAACTCCTTGAAGCTGCCTTTGGGGTGCTCGGTCCCAGATGGCGGCGGTCAGTAGCAGGCGGAGTCTCTTGGCGGCGGGTGTTCTGCTTTTGCCCACTGCTCCCTCTTTTGCTACGCTGTTGGCTCGGTCTCACCACTGCCTCTTCCTCCGAACTGTGAAAGTCAGTGGCACGACCTTCATTCCATGTGGGGTCTAGGACCTCATCGTCCCCTGCATCGTCTTCCACCCAGTCTTGATCCCTGACCTCCTGTTCAGTCTGCACACTGCAGAAAGACGCAGCAGTTGGCACCTGTGTTTCGTCATCATCAGAGACATGCTGAGGTGGTATTCCCATGTCCTCATCATCAGGAAACATAAGTGGTTGTGCGTCAGTGCATTCTATGTCTTTCACCGCTGGGGAAGGGCTAGGTGGATGCCCTTGGGAAACCCTGCCAGCGGAGTCTTCAAACAGCATAAGAGACTGCTGCATAACTTGAGGCTGAGACAGTTTCCCTGGTATGCATGGGGGTGATGTGACAGACTGATGGGGTTGGTTTTCAGGCGCCATCTGTGCGCTTTCTGCAGAAGACTGGGTGGGAGATAATGTGAACGTGCTGGATCCACTGTCGGCCACCCAATTGACTAATGCCTGTACCTGCTCAGGCCTTACCATCCTTAGAACGGCATTGGGCCCCACCATATATCGCTGTAAATTCTGGCGGCTACTGGGACCTGAGGTAGTTGGTACACTAGGACGTGTGGATGTGGCAGAACGGCCACGTCCTCTCCCAGCACCAGAGGGTCCACTAACACCACCACGACCATGTCCACGTCCGCGTCCCTTACTAGATGTTTTTCTCATTGTTATGGTTCACCACAACAACAAATATATTATTTGGCCCAATGTATTGTATTCAAATTCAGCGGGATATAAATTTGAGGCCTAGTATTTAGGCGCTGGGTGACCGGTATGGATTTAGTGACAGAATTAGACTTGGAAATGCACAGAAGCGTGTGTATGAAGTTATTCTGAATGACCCAATGTGCACCTTGAATATTATATACCCTTTTTGGGATAGATTTCAAATAGCTCTGATATAGCAGAAACCACTAAATTATGAAATTGCTAAATTGGGAATTGTACTTCAACCCAGAACAAAAAATGTGCTTTGACGGACACTAAATATCTTGCCCAGCAACAACAGTACAGCGGTGGGTAACGAGAGATTTAGAGGGATTTAAATTTGAGGCCTAGTATTTAGGCGCTGGGTGACAGGTATGGGTTTAGTGACAGAATTAGACTTGGAAATACACAGTAGCGGGTGTGTGTGAAGTTATTCTGAATGACCCAATGTGCACCTTCAATATTATATACCCTTTTTGGGATAGATTTCAAATAGCTCTGATATAGCAGGAACCACTAAATTATGAAATTGCTAAATTGGGAATTGTACTTCAACCCAGAACAAAAAATGTGCTTTGACGGACACTAAATATCTTGCCCAGCAACAACAGTACAGTGGTGGGTAACGAGAGATTTAGAGGGATTTAATTTTGAGGCCTAGTATTTAGGCGCTGGGTCACCGGTATGGATTTAGTGACAGAATTAGACTTGGAAATGCACAGAAGCGTGTGTGTGAAGTTATTCTGAATGACCCTATGTGCACCTTCAATATTATATACCCTTTTAGGGATAGATTTCAAATAGCTCTGATATAGCAGAAACCACTAAATTATGAAATTGCTAAATTGGGAATTGTACTTCAACCCAGAACAAAAAATGTGCTTTGACGGACACTAAATATCTTGCCCAGCAACAACAGTACAGCGGTGGGTAACGAGAGATTTAGAGGGATTTAAATTTGAGGCCTAGTATTTAGGCGCTGGGTCACCGGTATGGATTTAGTGACAGAATTAGACTTGGAAATGCACAGAAGCGTGTGTGTGAAGTTATTCTGAATGACCCTATGTGCACCTTCAATATTATATACCCTTTTAGGGATAGATTTCAAATAGCTCTGATATAGCAGAAACCACTAAATTATGAAATTGCTAAATTGGGAATTGTACTTCAACCCAGAACAAAAAATGTGCTTTGACGGACACTAAATATCTTGCCCAGCAACAACAGTACAGCGGTGGGTAACGAGAGATTTAGAGGGATTTAAATTTGAGGCCTAGTATTTAGGCGCTGGGTGACAGGTATGGGTTTAGTGACAGAATTAGACTTGGAAATACACAGTAGCGGGTGTGTGTGAAGTTATTCTGAATGACCCAATGTGCACCTTCAATATTATATACCCTTTTTGGGATAGATTTCAAATAGCTCTGATATAGCAGGAACCACTAAATTATGAAATTGCTAAATTGGGAATTGTACTTCAACCCAGAACAAAAAATGTGCTTTGACGGACACTAAATATCTTGCCCAGCAACAACAGTACAGCGGTGGGTAACGAGAGATTTAGAGGGATTTAAATTTGAGGCCTAGTATTTAGGCGCTGGGTCACCGGTATGGATTTAGTGACAGAATTAGACTTGGAAATGCACAGAAGCGTGTGTGTGAAGTTATTCTGAATGACCCTATGTGCACCTTCAATATTATATACCCTTTTAGGGATAGATTTCAAATAGCTCTGATATAGCAGAAACCACTAAATTATGAAATTGCTAAATTGGGAATTGTACTTCAACCCAGAACAAAAATGTGCTTTGACGGACACTAAATATCTTGCCCAGCAACAACAGTACAGCGGTGGGTAACGAGAGATTTAGAGGGATTTAAATTTGAGGCCTAGTATTTAGGCGCTGGGTGACAGGTATGGGTTTAGTGACAGAATTAGACTTGGAAATACACAGTAGCGGGTGTGTGTGAAGTTATTCTGAATGACCCAATGTGCACCTTCAATATTATATACCCTTTTTGGGATAGATTTCAAATAGCTCTGATATAGCAGGAACCACTAAATTATGAAATTGCTAAATTGGGAATTGTACTTCAACCCAGAACAAAAAATGTGCTTTGACGGACACTAAATATCTTGCCCAGCAACAACAGTACAGTGGTGGGTAACGAGAGATTTAGAGGGATTTAAATTTGAGGCCTAGTATTTAGGCGCTGGGTCACCGGTATGGATTTAGTGACAGAATTAGACTTGGAAATGCACAGAAGCGTGTGTGTGAAGTTATTCTGAATGACCCTATGTGCACCTTCAATATTATATACCCTTTTAGGGATAGATTTCAAATAGCTCTGATATAGCAGAAACCACTAAATTATGAAATTGCTAAATTGGGAATTGTACTTCAACCCAGAACAAAAAATGTGCTTTGACGGACACTAAATATCTTGCCCAGCAACAACAGTACAGCGGTGGGTAACGAGAGATTTAGAGGGATTTAAATTTGAGGCCTAGTATTTAGGCGCTGGGTCACCGGTATGGATTTAGTGACAGAATTAGACTTGGAAATGCACAGAAGCGTGTGTGTGAAGTTATTCTGAATGACCCTATGTGCACCTTCAATATTATATACCCTTTTAGGGATAGATTTCAAATAGCTCTGATATAGCAGAAACCACTAAATTATGAAATTGCTAAATTGGGAATTGTACTTCAACCCAGAACAAAAAATGTGCTTTGACGGACACTAAATATCTTGCCCAGCAACAACAGTACAGCGGTGGGTAACGAGAGATTTAGAGGGATTTAAATTTGAGGCCTAGTATTTAGGCGCTGGGTGACAGGTATGGGTTTAGTGACAGAATTAGACTTGGAAATACACAGTAGCGGGTGTGTGTGAAGTTATTCTGAATGACCCAATGTGCACCTTCAATATTATATACCCTTTTTGGGATAGATTTCAAATAGCTCTGATATAGCAGGAACCACTAAATTATGAAATTGCTAAATTGGGAATTGTACTTCAACCCAGAACAAAAAATGTGCTTTGACGGACACTAAATATCTTGCCCAGCAACAACAGTACAGCGGTGGGTAACGAGAGATTTAGAGGGATTTAAATTTGAGGCCTAGTATTTAGGCGCTGGGTCACCGGTATGGATTTAGTGACAGAATTAGACTTGGAAATGCACAGAAGCGTGTGTGTGAAGTTATTCTGAATGACCCTATGTGCACCTTCAATATTATATACCCTTTTAGGGATAGATTTCAAATAGCTCTGATATAGCAGAAACCACTAAATTATGAAATTGCTAAATTGGGAATTGTACTTCAACCCAGAACAAAAAATGTGCTTTGACGGACACTAAATATCTTGCCCAGCAACAACAGTACAGCGGTGGGTAACGAGAGATTTAGAGGGATTTAAATTTGAGGCCTAGTATTTAGGCGCTGGGTCACCGGTATGGATTTAGTGACAGAATTAGACTTGGAAATGCACAGAAGCGTGTGTGTGAAGTTATTCTGAATGACCCTATGTGCACCTTCAATATTATATACCCTTTTAGGGATAGATTTCAAATAGCTCTGATATAGCAGAAACCACTAAATTATGAAATTGCTAAATTGGGAATTGTACTTCAACCCAGAACAAAAAATGTGCTTTGACGGACACTAAATATCTTGCCCAGCAACAACAGTACAGTGGTGGGTAACGAGAGATTTAGAGGGATTTAAATTTGAGGCCTAGTATTTAGGCGCTGGGTCACCGGTATGGATTTAGTGACAGAATTAGACTTGGAAATGCACAGAAGCGTGTGTGTGAAGTTATTCTGAATGACCCTATGTGCACCTTCAATATTATATACCCTTTTAGGGATAGATTTCAAATAGCTCTGATATAGCAGAAACCACTAAATTATGAAATTGCTAAATTGGGAATTGTACTTCAACCCAGAACAAAAAATGTGCTTTGACGGACACTAAATATCTTGCCCAGCAACAACAGTACAGCGGTGGGTAACGAGAGATTTAGAGGGATTTAAATTTGAGGCCTAGTATTTAGGCGCTGGGTGACAGGTATGGGTTTAGTGACAGAATTAGACTTGGAAATACACAGTAGCGGGTGTGTGTGAAGTTATTCTGAATGACCCAATGTGCACCTTCAATATTATATACCCTTTTTGGGATAGATTTCAAATAGCTCTGATATAGCAGGAACCACTAAATTATGAAATTGCTAAATTGGGAATTGTATTTCAACCCAGAACAAGAAATGTGCTTGAACGGACACTAAATAACTCGCCCAGCTACAGCACTAGGGACAGATTTAGCTGGATATAAATTTGAGGCCTAGTATTTAGGCGCTGGGTGACCGGTATGGATTTAGTGACAGAATTAGACTGGGATATGGCCAAAAAATGAACAGACTATTGCTGGTTAAATGCACTTGGTGTGACAGCTTCACCCTGATGTAGGCTTTAGCCAAAAAACAACCACACCATTGAGGGTTAAATGCACTTGGTGACAGGCGCAGCTTGCCCCTGATTTTGTATATGGCCAAAAAATGAACAGACTATTGCTGGTTAAATGCACTTGGTGTGACAGCTTCACCCTGATGTAGGCTTTAGCCAAAAAACAACCACACCATTGAGGGTTAAATGCACTTGGTGACAGGCGCAGCTTGCCCCTGATTTTGTATATGGCCAAAAAATGAACAGACTATTGCTGGTTAAATGCACTTGGTGTGACAGCTTCACCCTGATGTAGGCTTTAGCCAAAAAACAACCACACCATTGAGGGTTAAATGCACTTGGTGACAGGCGCAGCTTGCCCCTGATTTTGTATATGGCCAAAAAATGAACAGACTATTGCTGGTTAAATGCACTTGGTGTGACAGCTTCACCCTGATGTAGGCTTTAGCCAAAAAACAACCACACCATTGAGGGTTAAATGCACTTGGTCGCAGCTTGTGCTGGCGCACCACAAGACACAAAATGGCCGCCGATCACCCCAGAAAAATGAGACTGACAAACGGTCTGTGCAGCCTAAAAACAGTGAGCAATTGAGGATCAGCAGCTCAATGATCCACAGCTGCAGATCGATCAGTTAATCAAGTCCTTTGGAGGAGTTAATCTGCCTAATCTCGCCCTACTGTCGCAGCCGCAACCTCTCCCTACGCTAATCAGAGCAGAGTGACGGGCGGCGCTATGTGACTCCAGCTTAAATAGAGGCTGGGTCACATGGTGCTCTGGCCAATCACAGCCATGCCAATAGTAGGCATGGCTGTGATGGCCTCTTGGGGCAAGTAGTATGACGCTTGTTGATTGGCTGCTTTGCAGCCTTTCAAAAAGCGCCAAGAAAGCGTCACAAAAGCGCGAAGAAAGCGACGAACACCGAACCCGAACCCGGACTTTTACGAAAATGTCCGGGTTCGGGTCCGTGTCACGGACACCCCAAAATTCGGTACGAACCCGAACTATACAGTTCGAGTTCGCTCATCCCTATTTGTAAGGAAAAAAAATGACAGGTGCTCAGAAAGTCAGAGCTGCTTCAAAAAGCGGAAATTCACATTTTTGTACCATAGTTTGTAAACGCTATAACTTTTACCCAAACCATTTTTTCCCCGCAAACATTTTTTTTATCAAAGACATGTAGAACAATAAATTTAGAGAAAAATGTATATATAGATGTTGTTTAAAAAAAAAAAATTACAACTGAAAGTGAAAAATGTCATTTTTTTGCAAAAATGTTGTTAAATTTCGATTAATAACAAAAAAAGTAAAAATGTCAGCAGCAATGAAATACCACCAAATCAAAGCTCTATTAGTGAGAAGAAAAGGAGGTAAAATTCATTTGGGTGGTAAGTTGCGTGACCAAGCAATAAACCGCTAAAGTTGTGGAATGCCGATTTGTAAAATGGGCCTGGTCACTAGGGGGGTATAAACCTGTGGTTTCTCCCATTGACTTCCATTGTGCTTGGGTGCTCTGTAGAGCACCCGAGCATCCCAAAGTGTTCTACTTGAGCACCTGAGCACCCCGAGCCCTTTGGTGCTCGATCAGCACTAGCTGTAACACTAAACAAGTGGCATGGTTTTTCTACTTTATGGTGATGCTCCATGTGTTGACGCAGAGCCAGCATGCCAACATTAGCTCCCTGGCCGCTCGTCACCTTCTGCTCACACATCCTGCATACTGCCATTCTAACATCCCCAGTGCCTTGGTGTAAAATTCCTACACTGGAGAGTATGGCATTTTCCCTCCAATACTGTGAGATGCCTGCCTGCTGCTGCTTTTATGAGCCCGTGCACTGCTAGTGTGTTTCTCACAGGTAGTCTCCTGAGTAGCAGATGATTTATCCCTTCTGCATTTGGCTGCAGATCTCCCACTGCTTTCACCCTGCTGTCTCATGGGCATGTTGCCACCCTCGTTGCATGTTGCCACCCTAATGATGACAATGTTATCTCTTCACCCAGCACTCACGTGCTCATTATTTGCATCTGTTTGATTGTCACTTGTGTCACTTGTCTCTTGCGCACATCTCTGACCTCTCGCAACTGTCATCATCAGTAGTTGCATGCCTAGAGTAGTCTGCAGTGGACCTCTCCTCCAAGTCTGTGCTGACCTGTAACTGCTGACTGTCCTAACAAAGCTCATAGTCACTGAAAAGCAGAGCAGAACTGGCAGATTACATTACTTGGCTAGCAGAAGAAGCAGCAAAGGCAAAACAAAGGTTCAGGATAGGTAAAGGCACTTGGGCCGTGCCAACTAGAAATGAGCGAATAAAAAAAAAAATTGATTCGGCTGTTTCAACTAAATAAAAATAAAAACTTAGTTCGGTCCGAATGTATTTGTGCCGAATCTCGTTAAAAACGGCTATTTCTTGGCTGCAAAGAGCCTTTATAGTGGTGTAGAGCACTGTGCCTTGCAGTAACACTCATAGGGATTCTGCTGTGGTAGTGAAATTACACTGTGAGTCAGTATGACATGCAGATGACAGGCGTCGCTCTTGGAATCACTGCACTCTTCTTACACTATTTTGCCCTTCCTCTGATCCGTGAGAACAATAACCCACAAAGAACAGATCCTGTCTGTTGAGAATTTGCCTTCAAAAAAACAGGAGTGGATCCAAAACAGAGATGACACGTGAATGGAATATTTGCATGTCCCTCCTGCTTTTGGCTACCAAATCACAAGCTAATTCTGATGGGACCATGCAGGCCTCACAGCTGCTACACTGACAGGGTCCATTGTGCGTCTAATTTTTCCTTCCTTCTGAAAGATCAGAAGAAGGGTCAAAAAAATTTTGATGTCAGCCAGGCTGGAAGGCAAAATAGTGTCCCAGTCATGAAGTGGGGAGGGTGGGAACAGCATGATAACTCCACAGATGGGCCCTATGACATAGTGGTGAGGTGGAATCAGCATGAGAAGACCACAGAGTGGCCAAATGTCAGAGTCTGGAGGTGGCGGCAGCATCAGGAGGAGGCCACAGAGTGGTACAATGCAATGTGGAGATGGTGGAAGCATCAGGAGGCCACAGAGTGGCAAGGTGACATAGTGTGGAGGTGGCAGCAGCATAAGGAGACCACAGAGTGGTGACATATTGTGAAGGTTGTGGCAATACCTGTACCGACTGAAGATGATGGGTGAAAGAAAAAGCACTTGGCATCAGATGTGTGGCATCAGGCATGTGGCAGCATCAGAATAGTAGCTGAGGTAGGTATCCAGAAGAAACTAGTTTCTTTTGTTAAAGTGTTCATGTGGCACCATGGATGATTTAGTCTGATGCTTCAGGCATTGGTGGGTGGAAATCCTGGCTAATCCACGCCTGATTCATCTTAACAATGGTCAGTCTCTCCACATTTTGGGTGGACAGTCGAGTTCTTTCTTGGGGCAATTATTGCCCCCGCTGCACTAAACACCCGCTCTGATGCCACACCAGTGGCGTCTCTAGCTTTCAATTTTTTTTTTTTTTTGGGGGGGGCACACTGGGGGCCAGAACAAAAGTAAGAGGGGCAGCTATAACAACCATACATTTACACAAGTATGCTTACAAATGCTGCAATACTTTACCCAATACCTAAAACCGCAACAGGGAAGAAAAGTCCTGTTGTCTGTGGTTTAAAAAATAAATAAAACAATCACTCAGATTTCAACATGTCCTAGTTGCCTGTGGATGACACTGTTATAGGGAGGGGGATCTGTGGATGACACTGCTATGGGGGGGATCTGTGGATGACACTGTTATGGAGGGGGATCTGTGGATGACACTGTTATGGAAGGGGATCTGTGGATGACACACGTATATAGCATCTTATGCTATACAGGTCCTTCTAAAAAAAATTAGCATATTGTGATAAAGTTCATTATTTTCTGTAATGTACTGATAAACATTAGACTTTCATATATATTAGATTCATTACACACCAACTGAAGTAGTTCAAGCCTTTTATTGTTTTAATATTGATGATTTTGGCATACAGCTCATGAAAACCCACATTTCCTATCTCAAAAAAATAGCATATCTCATCCAACCAATAAAAGAAAAGTGTTTTTAATACAAAAAAAGTCAACCTTCAAATAATTATGTTCATTTATGCACTCAATACTTGGTCAGGAATCCTTTTGCAGAAATGACTGCTTCAATGCGGCGTGGCATGGAGGCAATCAGCCTGTGGCACTGCTGAGGTGTTATGGAGGCCCAGGATGCTTCGATAGCGGCCTTAAGCTCATCCAGAGTGTTGGGTCTTGCGTCTCTCAACTTTCTCTTCTCAATATCCCACAGATTCTCTATGGGGTTCAGGTCAGGAGAGTTGGCAGGCCAATTGAGCACAGTAATACCATGGTCAGTAAACCATTTACCAGTGGTTTTGGCACTGTGAGCAGGTGCCAGGTCGTGCTGAAAAATAAAATCTTCATCTCCATAAAGCTTTTCAGCAGATGGAAGCATGAAGTGCTCCAAAATCTCCTGATAGCTAGCTGCATTAACCCTGCCCTTGATAAAACACAGTGGACCAACATCAGCAGCTGACATGGCACCCCAGACCATCACTGACTGTGGGTACTTGACACTGGACTTCAGGCATTTTTGGCATTTCCCTCTCCCCAGTCTTCCTTCAGACTCTGGCACCTTGATTTCCAAATGACATGCAACAGTCCAGTGCTGCTTCTCTGTAGCCCAGGTCAGGCGCTTCTGCCGCTGTTTCTGGTTCAAAAGTGGCTTGACCTGGGGAATGCGGCACCTGTAGCCCATTTCCTGCACACGCCTGTACACGGTGGCTCTGGATGTTTCTACTCCAGACTCAGTCCACTGCTTTCGCAGGTCCCCCAAGGTCTGGAATCGGTCCTTCTCCACAATCTTCCTCAGGGTCCGGTCACCTCTTCTCGTTGTGCAGCTTTTTCTGCCACACTTTTTCCTTCCCACAGACGTCCCACTGAGGTGCCTTGATACAGCACTCTGGGAACAGCCTATTCGTTCAGAAATTTCTTTCTGTGTCTTACCCTCTTGCTTGAGGGTGTCAATGATGGCCTTCTGGACAGCAGTCAGGTCGGCAGTCTTACCCATGATTGCGGTTTTGAGTAATGAACCAGGCTGGGAGTTTTTAAAAGCCTCAGGAATCTTTTGCAGGTGTTTAGAGTTAATTAGTTGATTCAGATAATTAGGTTAATAGCTCGTTTAGAGAACCTTTTCATGATATGCTAATTTTTTTAGATAGGAATTTGGGGTTTTCATGAGCTGTATGCCAAAATCATCAATATTAAAACAATAAAAGGCTTGAACTACTTCAGTTGGTGTGTAATGAATCTAAAATATATTAAAGTCTAATGTTTATCAGTACATTACAGAAAATAATGAACTTTATCACAATATGCTATTTTTTTGAGAAGGACCTGTATGTGTCATCCGCAGATCCACCCCATGACAGTGTCATCCACAGATCCCCTTCCATAACAGTGTCATCCACAGATCCCCCTTCCTATAACAGTGTCATCCACAGATCCCCCTCCCCGCCGCTCACAGGAGTGTACATTTGACATGTCTAAACTGTAATCCTGCAGTAACTTTAACTTTAAATCAGGATTCAGCGGCTGCTCATCTCTACTTGTACCTTAACCTTACACTACTCAGCTAGCTTCAGTAACAGGGCAGGGCTACAGCCTACAGGCACTGCTTGTTAGTTGTTACTGAGCGAGCGCTGATTTCTGCAGGTCAGAGGATACGGATTACAGTTTAGAAGAAATGTATACTCCTGTGAGTGGTCCAGACCAGTGGCGGATCCAGAGCCTGGTCTCGAGAGGGGCACTTCCGGATTATTTTCTGTCTGCCGCCACAAAACAATGGTGCTTATAGAACAGACTACACAGTGTAGAGTAATTAAAATAGATAACAGTGTAGAGGTATACTGTATATTGTGTGGCACAGTGTATGCTATATGTGTATAACATAAACATACTTCACATGAAAACTTACAATTACTTGGCTTGGCCTTTGGGGATCTCGGACACCACTTCAACACTTGGCTGGGGGGCTCGGTGGAGCTGATGTTGTGTTTTATCCTAATGAGAAAGATTTCATAATAAGGATTTGGAGAAGGGTCAAAGGGATAGCAGATCAGGGAGAGGCTGGTGCTGCTACTAGGGGGCTCATACCATGGGGGAGTAATAAAGCCCACCATAATGCCCCCCCCAGTAGAAATAATTATCCTTATAATGTGACAGTGCAAAAAATACCCCTTGTAATGCCCCCAGTTGAGCTAATGTCCCCATAGTGCCCCCAGTAAATGCCCCCATAGTGCTCCTCTCCCCCCTTCCTCCTAGTTCCCCTCATAATGTACCAGTATAAAATGTCCCATTTATGGCCTCAGTAGATGCCCTTATAGTGCCCACCAATAATGTGCCAGTATTAAGTTGCCCTAATAATGTGCCAGCAATAAGTGCCCCCAATAATGTGCCAGTAATAAGTGCCCCCAATAATTTGCCAGTAACAAGAGCCCCCATCACGTGCCTGTAACAAGAGCCCCCTATCACGTGCCAGTAATAAGAGTCCCCTTCACGTGCCAGTAATAATAGGCCCCATCATGTGCCAGTAACAAGGGCCCCCCATCATGTGCCAGTAACAAGAGCCCCCCCATCATGTGCCAATAATAAGAGCCTCTCCATCATGTGCCAGTAATAAGAGCCACCCAATTTGCCAGTAACAAGAGCCCCCCCATCATGTACCAGTAATAAGCCCCCCATCATGTTCCAGTAATAAGAGCCCTCCAATGTGCCAAAATTAAGAGCCCAGGCCCCTATCACGTGCCAGTAATAAGAGCCCCCCCATCGTGTGCCAGTAATAAGAGCCACCCAATTTGCCAGTAACAAGAGCCCCCCCATCATGTACCAGTAATAAGCCCCCATCATGTTCCAGTAACAAGAGCCCCCCATCATGTGCCAGTAACAAGAGCCCCCCCATCATGTGCCAGTAACAAGAGCCCCCCATGATGTACCAGTAATAAGCCCCCCATCATGTGCCAGTAACAAGAGCCCCCCCATCATGTGCCAGTAATAAGAGCCCCTTCATCATGTGCCAGTAATAGGAGCCCCCCAATGTGCCAGTAACAAGAGCCCCCACATCATATGCCAGCAATACGAGCCCCCGCAATGTGCCAGTAACAAGAGCTCCCCATGTGTAAGAGCCCCCCATCATGTGCCAGTAATAAGAGCCCCCCCAATGTGCCAGTAACAAGAGCCCCCCCTAATGTGCCTGTAAAACTATTGTACATATAAAAAAAAAAACTTATGCTTACCTCCATGTCAGCGATGTGATGCAGGCCTCTTCTGGCCTGTGTCCAGCGCTGTACGGTTCAAGCGGCGCTATGACGTCATTGAGCCTCCTGCGCCGGCCTCTGATAGGCTGCCTGCCTAGTACCTGAAGCCTATCAGAGGGAGGGGAAGGGACACGCCTCTCCCTCCCCTGCCCCACCACACTAGCACAGGTATCTGTATCGCTGTCAAGGGGACAGCGATACAGATGACTATGAAGATGACTTCAATAGAAGCGCTCATCTCCCTGTGCCCTGCGGCCCCCACACACCCCCACCCCCAAGCTGCTCAGTTGGGGGGCATTTCAGTTGAGGGGGGCACATGGGGCCACAGCATGATGTAGGGGGGTCCGTGGCCCCTGTGGCCCCTCTGGCCCCCCCTTGGCGACGCCAGTGTGCCACACTACTGGCCTGGCAGGACAGCTTTTCCAGGGCAAACTCTGCCAGTTGCCACAAATCCAGTTTGGCTGCCCAGTAGTCCAGTGGATTTCAATGTGGGGTGGAAGGGTGCTGTCCAAGTATGCCAACACCTGCTGGTTCAGGTCCTGTTCCAGGTCTAGCTGCTGCTGCTGGTGGTGAGTAGTTTCTTCACTAGGCGGGTGAAGAAATCTGCTCATCAGCAACTTTAGACTCAAGTTGCTGCTGATGGAGCTGGAACTGCTCCAACCCATCCACCCTGCCACAGCAGCCATGGCCAAGGAACTTGAGTGCAGAGGGCCCCCCCAGCCAGACCTGCGAGAGGATGGACGATGGGGCAAATGGGCAGCAGCCAACTGACTACATAGGATGTCTCTATAGTAGTTCAGTTTGTCCTCCCTCTCAGCGGGTGTAAAAAAAGCCCCCCATTTTGGACCGGTAGCGAGGGTCCAACAAGGTGGAGAGCCAGAAATCATCCCTCTGCCGAATGCTGACAATTCCGCTGTCACTACGCAAGTGAGCATGCATCGGGCCATTTATGCAAGTGACTCGGAGGGACTCCCTGCCTTCATCTCCACTGCATACTGCCACGGTGTGTCTGGGTCATCTGCCTCGTCATCACCCTATAGCTCCTCTGGCTGGTCCTGCTCCTCCTCTCCTGTCACTTGTGTATAAAAACCACCCATTTTGCTACACATTGCCTGTGCTCCAATGTCCTCCTCCTCCAGTTCAGCCCCCACAGTGCTCATATGGCCATGAGATCTAGGCGCCAAGTCTCCAGTCCCCTGACCAGCCAGATTTACCAGCATCTGTTCCAGGACATGAAGCAGTGGAATACTACAAGAATATTTAGACTAGAACCTTCAGAATCATAGGTGCATATCCATGAAGCAAACATGATTATAAAAAAGAAAATGTCTGTACACCATTATACATACAAACAATAGCGCTAAGAAATGGGGGTCATTCTAAATAAAAGTGGTACAATACCTACTATAAATGAGTCAATGGAAGTTCCTAGCGCACATATTTGATCAAACATGTGTCTGGCCCATCTACCAGGTGTCAAGGTGGCCTCCGCAGATGGGTTCCTAACACTAGTATACTGCCCATTGACTCATTTATAGTAGATATTGTACCACTTTTATTTAGAATGACCCAAATTTCTTATCTCTATTGTTTGTATGTATAATGGTGTGCAGTCATTTTCTTTTTTATAATGAAGCAGTGAAATGACATTGTTCATCCCGTAATCCTGGCGACTGACAAATAATGTGGCCTCCTCAAAGGGCCTGAGCAAACTTCAGTTTCAGGGAATTTGTACAGGGGAGTACTACTGTCTGCTTTGATCATCAATAAATCATTTATGGCCTTTCTCTGTTTGTATAGTCGGTCCAACATATGGAGGGTGGAATTCGAACGGGTGGAAATGTCACATATCAGCCTATGTTGGGAGATGCCGTTCTGCCCCTGCAGCTCAAGGAGGGTATGCTTTGCGGTGTGCGAGTAGCTGAAGTGCATGCAAAGTTTCCTGGCCATTTTTAGGATGTCTTGCAGATGGGTGGAAGACTTCAGGAACCGCTTGACAACCAGATTGAACAAATGTGCCATGCAGGGCGCATGGCTCAGCTCTCCTTACTGCAGTGCCAACACTATGGTCACCATGGTTCCGATTTTGAGTTGTCGCGGAGAAAGCCATAATTAGATTTCTTGCTGAGGGACACAGAGCAGTTCCCCCCTGTGTGACTCAGTTCACCCAGGCAAACGATGTGCAGAACAGCCTGACACCGCTGTGCTCTGGTATGCTGGAGGGGCACTGTGAATTGTCCCTGCAGTGGAGAATGAGGACATGGTGGAGGATGAGGAGGCAGAGGCGGACATTGTCGGAGGACCAACAGCGTGAGAACGTGAAGGCAGAAGCCGCGTCACCTGGCCAAGTTGCTGATGTGGCTGTGCAGGAATCACATTCACCAAGTGGGCCGCAAAGGACATGTATTGTCCGTGGTTACAACCAGGGCTGTGTAGTCGGAGTCGAGGAGTCGGAGGCAATTTTGGGTACCTAGAGTCGGAGTCGGCAAAAAATGAACAGACTCCGACTCCTACTAGATTTAAATTGTAACAAAAAAAAAAAGTTTAAATGTCCCAATTCACAAAAAGTTATAATTAACCACTTAAGGACCACAGGTTTATACCCCCCTAGTGACCAGGCCCATTTTTACAAATCGGCACTTCACAACGGTTTATTGCTCGGTCATGCAACTTGGCACCCAAATTAATTTTACCTCCTTTTCTTCTCACAAATACAGCATTCTTTTGGTGGTATTTGATTGCTGCTAAGATTTTTTGTTTTTCCGATATTAATCAAAATAGGCTGCAATTTTCTCAAAAAAGTATTTTTTACTTTCTCTGTTTAAATTGTTCAAGTATAATTACATTTCTATACAGATTTATTGTGCTACATGTCTTTGATAATAAAAAAATCCAATAAGTGTATATTTATGAGGTGGTAGAATGCCAGGATAGTATAAATACCCCCCAAATGACCCCATTTTAGAAAGAAGACACCACAAAGTATTCGCGGAGGGGCATGGTGAGTTCATGTATGATTTTTTTTTTTCACAAGTTAGCGGAAAATGACACTTTCTGAGAAAAAAAAATATATATAATAATAATAATAATAAAGTTTCCATTTCTGCTAACTTCTGGCCCAAAAAAATAAAAAATCTCCCACGGACTCACTATGGCCAACAGTGAATACCTTGGGGTGTCTACTTTCCGAAATGGGGTCATTTGTGGGGTGTGTTTACTGTTCTAGCATTTTGGGCGGGGCTAAATTGTGAGCAACCATGTAAAGCCTAAAGGTACTCCTTGGACTTTCAGCCCCTTTACGCACCTAGGCTGCAAAAAAGTGTCACACATGTGGTATCGCCGTACTCAGAAGAAGTAGGTAAATGTGTTTGGGGATGTATTTTTACATATACCCATGCTGTGTGAGAGAAATATCTCTGTAAAAGACAACTTTTCCCATTTTTTTTATACAAAGTTGTCATTTTACAGAGATATTTCTCTTATCCAGCATGGGTATATGTAAAAAGACACCCCTGAGTATGGCGATACCATATGTGTGACACTATTTTGCAGCCTAGGTGCGCAAAGGGGCCCAAATTACAATGAGTACCTTTTAGGAGGGCATTTTTAGACATTTGGCTTCCAGACTTCTTTTCACGCTTTTGGGCCCCTAAAATGCTAGGGCAGTATAAATACCCCACATGTGACCCCATTTTGTAAAGAAGACACCCCAAGGTATTCTGTGAGGGGCATGGCAGGTTCATAGAAGATTATTTTTTTTGGCACAAGTTAGCGGAAATTGATTTTTATTTTTTATTTTTTTAGACAAAGTCTCCCTTTCCGCTATCTTGGGACAAAAAGTTCAATCTTTCATGGACTCAATATGCCCCTCAACGAATACCTTGGGGTGTCTTCTTTACAAAATGGGGTCATTTGTGGGGTGTTTGTACTGCCCTTGCATTTGAGGGTCTCCACAATAATTACATGTATGGCCAGCATTAGGAGTTTCTCCTTATATATGCTATATATGCTATTCTCCTTATATTAAGCATACGGGTAACGAGATTATTATTATTTTCGTTCAGCCCCTGGGCTGAAAGAAAAAATGAACGGCACAGATTTCTTCATTGGCATCGATCAATGTGAATGAAAAAATCTCTACCAAAAAATGTGCAAAAAAGGAGTGGAAAGGAGCTCCGCCCAACATCCAAACCCACTCAGCTTGTATGCCCTGGCAAACCTGATTTCTCCATTTACATCAATCGATGTGGATGAATAAATCATTGCCAGAATTTTTTATTTTTAAAAAAAAAAATGTTTGCCAAAGCATATGAACACCGCACCTCAGCTCTTAAGCCTCGGCAAATGTATCTTTTTTACTGCAGAGGAGAAATCTCGTCTTGCAGCGACGCATACACCGACTTTTGTGTAACCTGACAGCAGCGCAATGCTTCTGTCAGAATGCACATCAGTGCTGCAGCTGGTTTATCGCTTGGTCCACCTAGAAGATAAAAAAAAAAAAAAAAGGCTGCAACGCAATAAATTTATTAACATTAACTTTATATAACATTTGAACAGAACATTAACTTTTATAAACTTTATTGAACTTTTGAAACAGAATATTAACTTTTTTGCTTACCTGTATTTTTTATTTTTTTTACCTTTTAGAGGATAAACCTCTCCTTCCCCATGGGACAATGTGCAAAGCGCAAATCGCCCAGAGATGTGGCGAAGTACATTATGCACTTTGTCCCAGGTGAAAGGAGAGGTTTGTGGCAGTTCTGTGAGAAAGGGCCCTAAGACCCCTGTGTGCCTGTCCTGTGTCACGCAATCCCTACACTAATAGTGTACCTGTGTGTGGTACTTGCGGAAACACTCCCCTATGCATAGGGCAGGCTGGTCAAGACAGTCGGGACAAAAAAAGGTGGTGTCACACCTTATTCCACCCCTGCTACAGACACAACATCTTTTTCTTGGGGAACGTTGAGTTGGGGTACCAGGATAGACACTCGGGAAGTGTCTGCCATGTAGCCAGCTCACTATATCAGGGACTTGGGGCACGGACCCTCCTGGATACAGGATTTCCGAAATGATCTATTCCTGGAAATTTAGGAAGGATCCTGTTCTCCCAGCCTTACTGTAGAGAACAAAACTATTATATACAGCCAATTGAATTAAATAAACAAACAGACACCTTCTTATACCAGCGTCTGGTGCGGCGGGATACTAAATAGGGAGCCAACATCTGGTCATTAAAGTCCACCCCTCCCATGTGAAGGTTATAGTCGTGGACAGAGAGGGGTTTCTCAATGACTCTAATTGCCCTTTCAATTTGCACTGTCGTCTCTGCGTGAATGGTGGACAGAAGGTAAACGTCCCTCTTGTCCCTCCACTTCACCGCAAGCAGTTCTTGGTCACACAAGGCAGCCCTCTCCCCCCGTGCAAGTCGGGTATTAACGAGCCGTTGGGGGAAGCCCCGGCGACTAGGTCGCGCGGTGCCACAGCATTGAATTCTGACTAGATGTAAGTGCCGAAAGAGGGCCACGCTTGAGTAAAAATTGTCCACGTATAAGTGGTACCCCTTGTGGAGTAAGGGTGACACCAAGTCCCAGACAATATTGCCACTGCTCCCCAGGTAGTCAAGACATCCGACCGGCTCCAGTTTTGAGTCTTTTCCCTCATAGACCCTAAAATGATATGTATAGCCTGTGGCCCTTTCACAGAGCTTATACAGTTTGACCCCATACCGGGCTCGCTTGCTGGGGATGTACTGTTTGATGCCAAGGCGCACGGTAAAATGTACAAGGGACGCGTCTATGCAGATGTTCTGATTGGGGGTATACGCATCTGCAAATCTGGATGACAAATGGTCTATGAGGGGCCGAATTTTGTGGAGCCGCTCATAAGCAGGGTGGCCTCTTGGATGACAGGTGTTATTGTCAGCGAAATGCATAAAGCATATATGACCTCAAAACGTGCTCTGGACATTGCAGCACATGGACATGTAATGTATTCAGGGGCGGGCTGGGTCTGGGGGCAGGGAGGCAATTGCCCCCCAGGCCGCCCTAAAAAAACGGCCACTGGGTCGTCTTTAACAAATATATATATATATATTTTAATTCCTCAGGGCCGCACCGCCAATCACCACAGGCGGCGTGGCCCTGGATATAATTGCGGTGGCGGTGGTGGCGGTTGTGTGATATGGGGCAGGGGAGAGAGGCGTGTCCCTCCCCTGGTCTTCTGGACTAATGCCTGCAGCCTATCAGAGGCCGGCTCAGGCAGCGCGATGACGTCATTATCATTGCGCAGCCTGAGCCAGGCAGCACACAGCAGGGACATAGGTCGGAACAGGCCTGCATCGCTGCTGATGGAGGTAAGTATTAGTGTTTTTTTTTTCTTTGCGGGGGGGCTGGCACTAAAGGGGGGAGAGGGCTGGCACTATAGGGGACTGGCACTATGGGGTGGAGCTGGCACTATGGGGGGCTGGCAGCCTGGCACTATGGGGGTGCTGGCACTATGGGGGGCTGGCACTATGGGGGGCTGGCACTATGGGGGGAGCTGGCACTATGGGGGGAGCTGGCACTATAGGGGGAGCTGGCCCTATGGGAGGCTTGTACTATGGGGGAGCTGGCACTATAGGGGGACGAGGGCTGGCACTATGGGGGGGGCTGGCACTATGGGGGAGCTGGCACTATGGGGAGCTGGCACTATGGGGGGGCTGGCACTATTGGGTGAGCTGGCACTATGGGGCGCGGGCACTATGGGGTGATCTGGCACTATGGGGGGGCTGGCACTATGGGGAAGCTGGCACTATGGGGGGAGCTGGCACTATGAAGGGAGCTGGCACTATTAAGGGAGCTGGCACTATGGGGGGGAGCTGGCACTATGGGGACATTTCTTACTGGCACATTGTGGGGGGGAATCATGGGGGAGAGGAGCACTATGGGGGTATCTGGGGGCTCTAAAGGGGCTTTTTTTAATTATTGGAACAATATGGGGGCACTATAGGGGTGAGAGGCACCATGTGGCATCTGGTGTCACTATAGGGGCATTATTTGGGGGCACTATGGGGAAGTGGGGGCTCTAAAAGGGCCTTTTTTATTGGCACATTATGGGGGGGGCACTATGGCATTTGGTGGCTCTAAGAGGGCATTGTTTTACTGCCACATTATGGGAGGCACTATAGGGGAGAGGATTATTTGGGGCACTATGGGGGAGTGGAGCACTATTGGGGCATATAGTGGCCCTAAGAAGGGGCATTTTTTACTGGCACATTATGGGGGAGAGGAGCACTTTAGGGACATCTGGTGAGGGCACTAAGAAGGGGCATTTTTTACTGGCATATTATGCGGGACACTATGGGGAAGGGGGAGTGGAGCACTATGAGGGCATTTACTGGGGCACTATATAGGGGTATTTTATATTGGCATACATTATGGGGACATTAGCTCAACTGCGGGCACTCAGCGGGGGTATTTCATGTACTGTCATATTATAGGGAGAATTATTACTACTAGGGGGTATTATGGGGAGCTTTACTACTACTAGGGGGCTATGAGGAACATGATTACTAGTATGGTCACTATAGGGGCATTATTACTACTAAGTGTGCTCTGGCAGATAATTATTTCTATTGGTGGGATTTGGGGGAGCACTGTTACTTTGAGAGGCACCCTGGCACAGTATCAGCTTAGCACAATTATTTTTGGCGGACATTATTTTTTATGCTATTAGTGTCTGGGCGCAGTTATGTGTGCGCCAATGTGTGCCAATACTTGTTTAAGGGGGCACAATCTGTGTGGTAGTAGTATTTCCAGGGGGACAGTTTCTGCAGTATAGTATTGGGGGCACAGTGGGCACAGTATTGGGGGCACTATCTGTGTGGTAGTAGTATTTCCAGGGGGACTGTTTCTGCAGTATAGTATTCGGGGCACAGTGGGCACTGTATTGGGGGCACTATCTGTGTGGTAGTAGTATTTCAAGGGGGACTGTTTCTGCAGTATAGTATTGGGGGCACAGCGAGCACAGTATTGGGGGCACTATCTGTGTGGTAGTATTTCCAGGGGGACTGTTTCTGCAGTATAGTATTGGGGTGGCAGGAAAGGGTGTTCAGAAGATGTGAAGATGATGGAAATGTGGGAAACTAATATCTGTTTGTCAATCTCTGCAGAGACTGGAGATGGCTGAAAAATCATCATGGCGGTCTGGTCTGAATGGAGAAAATAAAGAAAGAGAACGTCTACAACAAAGGTGACATCACTGGATGTAAGAGGTATGTGGCGCTATGTAGGAGAGGAGATGCTCCGGCTCCTCCCCCTGCCATTTTCAGAAGGAGGATTCAGAGCTGGGTGAGGATGGACAAAGGGGGCAGCAGGCCACGGGCGGGTGGCAGATGGTGGAGGGAACCACAAGCCTTGAGCAGGATCTGGGGAGGGAGGAGAGCGGAGGAGCTTCCTGGCTGTAGCCGGCTGTCTATTGTATGATGTAAAGCATGCAGTGCTGCCAAGACAGGCCTCCCCTCTCCATATGATGTGTAGAGACAGGCCGCAACTATAGAATGTCAGCTGTACAGTGTTTGTTGGGAGTGACCTATTATATGTCGGATTGGCTCTTAATAATGGGTGGGTGTGGCGAAACCAACCTCGCCACTGGGTTTTGGAGAGGCCTGTTTAAACGCCTCTTGCCTCAGGATTATGGCCCATACTAACTTTTAAACCCCTGAACCTATTCCAGGGAATTTTGGATAGGTTTGTCCCCCAAGTTATACTGTTTAAATTGATGTAAGTTATATGTATGGACAATGTAACCTCACAAAGTTGTAACAATTTATAATAAGTGCAACTTGTCAACTTGGGAGGAATATGCTGGTTGTGTTTCTATTATCCCATTGTGCCATTGTCCCATACCATGTGTTTAAATGGTGATGTCTGTCCTGTTGTCTCCACATGTGTATTGGCGATCTCCCTTTGTCCTGAGAGATAATTGGATTGCCCTCGGTTGTCTCCGGGACAGAGGAGGAAACCATGATGCATTGTGGGGATGTGTTGTATCTGTTCTGTGTCGCAGTCTCCCTTCTGGTCCTCTAGGGGGCGTGAACGATTGGTTGCTGTACTTGCATTGTGTGTGTTGTAAGATATTGATTGGTTGGATTTCAAAACCCTGTGGGCAGTACTATGTTTGTTTTTTATGAATAAAAGAGGCTGTACCTGAAGTAAAGTCAGACCACTGCTTGACCCTCAACATGGAGCCTTGTACAGGATTCCCTGTATGCTGTTAGAGACTGATTGCCAGGAGTGTAAGCTGATTTTATGCTTTTCCTGTTCGTCTGCTGGCAGCTATTCGCGAGGTTCCAGTTTGGAGTGCTATTTTGTATCCAGTTCGGGAGTTTGGTGTTCTGCAGTAGCTGTGCCTGTCTCTCAGAAAGGGGCATATCGCCTAAACGGATTTTAACCCCTTGTCTGCTAAAACGGTCCGTTACAGCGGGGCTAAAAATGGGCCACTTGACTGGATATGCCCCCCAGGGCTAAGGCTGCCAGCCCTCCCCTGAATGTATTGGGTCTTTAGACCAATAGGAATGCAATATATTTTTTTTAGTTAGACCCATGCTGAGGATAAGGCCCAAAAAAATAAATAATTCAGAAACTGTGACCGTTAAGGCTGGGCATAGAAGCTTTCCGGATTGGCGGTAATATACTGTGTGGCGTAGCGGTTGGTTTCTGCCACAACTAAGTCATAGAGATCCGCAGTGAAGAACAGCTAAAAAAACTCGAGGGTTGATCCTAAATGAGCTGTCTCCACGCAAACTCCAGACTGGGCGGTGAAAGGTGGCAATACGGGTGTGGCGGAAGCTGGGGAGTGCCAATTAGGGTTTGCCAGCACCTCTGGGAGACTAAGGGCTCTACGGGCCTGTGAACGTGGTGGTTACGACAGGGGAGTTACTGCACGTGCCACTGTACAAGCTTGAACTGCCCTTCTGGTGCTCACCACTTCACCAGGGAATACAGCAGTGCTGGTAGAAGGTCCAGGGTGTAATGCGCTGCTGGTGTATGCCGCACCATAAAAAATATCAGCGCTAGCACCGCTGCAAATGAGCCTCATCATGCGGGGTATGCAGAATACTGACATGGAATCGGGTATGCCTGATCGTAGCAGAGACCTCAACCTCGTCATCTTCGCTAGCGATTAGAGTGCCACTGCTGTCTACAGGTTCATATTCTGAACAACTGGATTCAGCGGGTGAGGCGTCCCCATTGCTTTCATCCATCACGGCCAGAATCCTGTAGGCCTCTTCAGCGGAATACCCCTTGTTTGACATTTCGGGCTCACTAAATTTAAGGGGTATTCCTCTGAGACTACCCAGGAAAAAGAGCAAACCTACCTAGTAAAAAGAGTGCTTGCGAAGTAAAGCTGCAATCGCTAATAAAGATCCAAAAAGCTCAAAAGTGATCTTTATAGCGGCGCAGCGATTTTACAGTGTTTTTGCAGTGATCAGAAAAAATATTCTGACACTGCGGTGGGGCGGACTGAACACAAGTGTGTGTACAAGATCAGGCCTGATCGGGTGAACACTGCGTTTTTTGTAGAGCCTAAGGTGACCCTATCTACTTGTATGGATCTGATTTCGATCAGTCTTGATAACGTACAGATACTATATAGTACTAGTGCTGATTAGCGACAGCGATGACGCTAATCAGCGACTAATCAGTGACTGTGGCGCGGTGGGCTGGGTGCTAACTACCTAGCAAGTAGCTAACTACCTGGCTGTGATGAGGGACCCTTACAGGAGGGTGATCAATGACAGGGAGGTGACAGGGGGGGGGTAATCAGGGAGTCTAATATGGGTGATCAGGGGTTAATAAGGGGTTAATAAGTGACAGGGGGGATGTAGTGTATGTGTGGTGATTGGTGCTACTTACAGAGCTGCCTGTGTCCTCTGGTGGTCGATCCAAGCAAAAGGGAACACCAGAGGACCAGGTAGCAGGTATATCAGACGCGATTTACTAAATAGCAACTGACATACCTCTTTGATTAGATTTTTTAAAAATCTACAGCCTGGTCAGCCAATGATCGCTGTAGATGAACTTCTGAACTGCGCGGTCCTGTGAACGCGCGCTCACAGGAAATCTTAGGTCTCACGAGATGACGCCTTTTTGCGTTAGTGTGACCTGAGAGAGCCGCCGCACTCACGCCTTTCAGCGTTAGTGTGACGGCAAGCGTTTAATTACCGTATTTTTCGCCCTATAAGACGCATCTGCTCATAAGACGCACCTAGGTTTTTTAGGAGGAAAATAAGAAAAAAATATTTTGATCCAAAAGGTGTGCTTTTGGTGGGTTTTGAACTAATGGTGGTCTGTGGATGACACTATTATGGGGGCATCTGTGGGTGGCACTATTATAGGGGCATCTGTGGATGGCACTGTTATGGGGGCATCTGTGGATGGCACTGTTATGGGGCATCTGTAGATGGCACTGTTATAGGGGCATATATGGATGACAAAGTATTAAAGCGTAAAAGTGGGACAACTTTTTTAAGTTGAGCATCAATTAATGAAAAATGTCTTACATTTTATTTCCTGTCAACTATGCAGAGCAGGGGTTTGATCGAGCAGAAATGTGGGAAAAGCTATTGAGGCGCAAATGTTGGTCAAAAAAGTATAGTGGAAATGTGGGACAAATTATTGAAGTGCAAATGTGGTAAGTTTAAGCATTGAATAAAAGGAGGAGGCGCGCATCAATTAAAGAAGCATTTCAGAAATGTTATTCCCTGTCACCTATGCAGAGCAGGGGTTTATTCACGTCTAAAATTGTATAATGTTAACCCAAGAATGTAATATTAAAAAAAACATTCTGCAAAAAATTACAGAAATGTATTAACCTGTCTACTTGGTAGAGCAGGGGTCTATGACAGAAAAAAATTGTTTATTGTCACCCGAAAATGTAAAATAAAAATTTGTGAAATTTATTAAGCTGTCAACTAGGTAGAGGAGGGGTATATTACACCCAAAAATTTGTGTATTTGACCATAAAATGGAACTGACAATCACACCAAAAATTTGCTGAATTTCTTTTTTTTTATAAATAATTCTTTATTGTCTTTTCCATAATACAAATAACTATAGCAATCTTTTAATTTCATAACATTATAATTTCAATAACATTTTATATACCCCCCCCCCCCTCTACAACCCTCTACTCCTTTTCCACATGGTGAAATAAAAAAATAAATGCCTTTTCTCTCTCCCCAACTCCCCCACAGCTCCAGCACACCCTATGCCGTCGTCTCAAAGGAAAATAACTTTATTAACTATTTCTGCCATGTTCTAATAAATCTATGTTTTTTCTTAATGTTTGCCAGATGAAATTCCTCTATGGCAAGTGAAGTTCCGGTGAGCCTCTCCCATTCCCTGACCGTGGGTACAGCACTACCTCCACAATGTCGAACAATACATTTCCCTGCTTGAAACAGAAGTTTGGATACTATTTCTCGATGTTGGGGGTGGGGGGGTATCGATTTTTTCCATCACCCCCAGTATGCATATTTCAAATTGCCTGGGGATTTGAATCCTGTGATATTGCTCTAGTCTATCATTTACCTTTCCCCAGAACTCTTGAGTTTTTATGCATAACCAGAGTATATGGACATCATCCACCCCAAATTCCCCACATTTTAGGCAGCCAAAACTCTTCTCTCTGAGGGTTTATAACATCTCGCCATTTATGCATTAAACTAATAGCTGCTCTCTTCTTAGTTTTTTGCTGTAATAAGCATTCATATATTTTGGATACAAATTTTCCCCCTGGTGTAAATTTTGAAATATTAACTAACGACTGTGGGAGAGTATCGATTTGTGTATCTTTTCCTAGCGATGCTTGTAGTGCATATTTTAATTGTAAATAATAAAACCTCAGGTCTTTATTACCAAGTCCATGCTCCTTTTTAAGATCTTCATACAGTATTACATCCCCCTGTCTCCATACCTGGACTAATCTATAGACTATGTTTCCACCAAATTTTCTGTTCAATTAACTTAAATTCTGAGAGGTGGGTGTTTTCCCACAATATGGTGTGAACATGGAGTCCAGTCTGATTCTACAGTGCTCTTACCTGCCTCCAGACCCTGTCCATCAGATCAAATACCAGGATCTTACGACCCTGTTGTGTCAGAATACCAGATTCTATGATTTGAAAGATAATACAGTTCTCTAACCTATCATTTATCCCTTCGATAATGGTCTTGTATCTTTGCGTGTTACTCAACGTTATCATGTTTTTTTTATATGCCCCGACATGAAATACAGGGAGTGCAGAATTATTAGGCAAATGAGTATTTTGACCACATCATCCTCTTTATGCATGTTGTCTTACTCCAAGCTGTATAGGCTCGAAAGCCTACTACCAATTAAGCATATTAGGTGATGTGCATCTCTGTAATGAGAAGGGGTGTGGTCTAATGACATCAACACCCTATATCAGGTGTGCATAATTATTAGGAAACTTCCTTTCCTTTGGCAAAATGGGTCAAAAGAAGGACTTGACAGGCTCTGAAAAGTCAAAAATAGTGAGATATCTTGCAGAGGGATGCAGCACTCTTAAAATTGCAAAGCTTCTGAAGCGTGATCATCGAACAATCAAGCGTTTCATTCAAAATAGTCAACAGGGTCGCAAGAAGCGTGTGGAAAAACCAAGGCGCAAAATAACTGCCCATGAACTGAGAAAAGTCAAGCGTGCAGCTGCCAAGATGCCACTTGCCACCAGTTTGGCCATATTTCAGAGCTGCAACATCACTGGAGTGCCCAAAAGCACAAGGTGTGCAATACTCAGAGACATGGCCAAGGTAAGAAAGGCTGAAAGACGACCACCACTGAACAAGACACACAAGCTGAAACGTCAAGACTGGGCTGATGAAATGAGAGTGAGTCTTGATGGGCCAGATGGATGGGCCCGTGGCTGGATTGGTAAAGGGCAGAGAGCTCCAGTCCGACTCAGACGCCAGCAAGGTGGAGGTGGAGTACTGGTTTGGGCTGGTATAATCAAAGATGAGCTTGTGGGGCCTTTTCGGGTTGAGGATGGAGTCAAGCTCAACTCCCAGTCCTACTGCCAGTTTCTGGAAGAGACCTTCTTCAAGCAGTGGTACAGGAAGAAGTCTGCATCCTTCAAGAAAAACATGATTTTCATGCAGGACAATGCTCCATCACACGCGTCCAAGTACTCCACAGCGTGGCTGGCAAGAAAGGGTATAAAAGAAGAAAATCTAATGACATGGCCTCCTTGTTCACCTGATCTGAACCCCATTGAGAGCCTGTGGTCCATAATCAAATGTGAGATTTACAAGGAGGGAAAACAGTACACCTCTCTGAACAGTGTCTGGGAGGCTGTGGTTGCTGCTGCACGCAATGTTGATGGTGAACAGATCAAAACACTGACACAATCCATGGATGGCAGGCTTTTGAGTGTCCTTGCAAAGAAAGGTGGCTATATTGGTCACTGATTTGTTTTTGTTTTGTTTTTGAATGTCAGAAATGTATATTTGTGAATGTTGAGATGTTATATTGGTTTCACTGGTAAAAATAAATAATTGAAATGGGTATATATTTGTTTTTTGTTAAGTTGCCTAATAATTATGCACAGTAATAGTCACCTGCACACACAGATATCCCCCTAAAATAGCTAAAACTAAAAACAAACTAAAAACTACTTCCAAAAATATTCAGCTTTGATATTAATGAGTTTTTTGGGTTCATTGAGAACATGGTTGTTGTTCAATAATAAAATTAATCCTCAAAAATACAACTTGCCTAATAATTCTGCACTCCCTGTAAAGTTCCAGGTCTGGAACTGATAATCCACCCTCCTTCTCATGAATGCACAATATTTCTGCTTTTATCCTTGTTTTTTTCCCTCGCCATATCAAATCCATTAAGAGGCTGGCTATTATTTTGAATATTTTTTGGGGGATTATTACTGGTGAATTCCATAGAATATAGTTCAGGGAAGGTAATAGACAAATTTTCACCAAAGATATACAACCTGCCATCGTGACATATAGTCTTTTCCATACCTCTATTTTTTTCCTAATCTCTTGTATTTTAGGGATCACATTCAGTTGAACATATCCATTGGGATTTGGAGTTATTTGAATGCCCAGATATTTAACAGGTTCGTCAATTCTCTTAATTTCCAATGGTCCTGGTATAAAATTGTTCAAAGGATCGATCGGGACACAGGCCGATTTAGACCAATTTATATTTAACCCGGCGTGTTTGCCATACTGGTAAAATACCTGAAAAATTTTCATAAGTGATCTATGTGAACCTACAAGCATAATGTCATCTGCATATAAAGCAATTTTTTCCTCGTGCTCACCGAACCTGAACCCTACTATTTCTTCATCTTGCCTAATCATATCAGCTAACGGCTCCATAGCTATAGCAAAGAGTGACGGGGAAAGTGGGCATCCCTGTCTAACCCACCTACCTATATGTATGTTATTGGAATAATCTAATCATTTAATATCACTTTTGCTGTGATTTCCGTATATAGCAGTCTTACCCATGAAATAAAGTTGTCACCAAAACCCATCTTCCTCAATGTTATAATCAGAAAGGGCCATTCTATCGTCTCAAACGCCTTTGAGGCATCTATAGTAACAATTAGTCGTTCACCACAGTTTGTGGGTTCAAGCTTGGTGTTCACAAAGTAGCGCATAATATTATCAGTTGTGGTTTTGCCTGACATAAATCCAGTTTGATCCTTATGAACAAGCCCAGAAACCACACTTCTAAGTCTAGCTGCCAGAATACCAGTGTCACGGCTGAGGATGGGGAAAACCCTCAGCCGTGTGATGCCACGTGATGTTAGTCGCTGCTCGGCCAGGACAATAGAATAAGGGAGCAGGTCACCTCCTAACGCATCCCTAATCCGACCCTAACTCCTAGCTGCATGAGCCGACCTTAAAGGTAGGAGGGCCCATGCTCAGGAACCTCGGATCCCTACTCACCCTCCGCCGATCCCTGAACTAGGAGCTGGGTAGACCACCTGTTCCTCCTGGATGCGGAGAAACAGGAGTCTAAACTGGCCGAGCTGCAATGTGATGTAACCATAAACAGACTATGAATATGGCAGGAGAGTGAAAGACTTCCACCTCTACCTGCCACAGAACACTGACTGGATCCCTGGACACAAGTGCTGGCTGTCCACACACAAACATAAAAGGACACAGCACACATAAACACCCGGAACCCAGAACCATAGCTGCAATAATAACAGACACCACATACACATAGACTTAACATCACATAAACATAAAGTATCACAATTTATGACCACAAGGGTGGCCCTCACTGGCAGATGGTATATGGGACCAGGAGAGTGCCTCCAGCTTACTACAAGGCTGGAGTACCCCTCAGACATCAGGTCTTAACTGAGGCTTTATAGCCCCTGTAGCCACACCTACACACAGACACACCCAGTGCACACACACACTAGGAAGGAAGTTTAACCCTTCCAACACCAGGGAAGGGAAGACATCAACTTAAAGGGGAAGTACACACAACTCAAACCCTGTGCACACCAAACACATAAAAGGCACACCTAACAAAGACAGGTTGCCAGGTGCAACCGCATACCTATTGCAGTAAGCTGCCTAGCACCGCTCAGGCTGCTCTGCTGCCACATAAACAATGTTGCCAGCGGCAACCACAGGTGAGGCAACATACTTTAGCCCTCACCTGTGATTGACAACAAAACCAAGACCGCAGGCAACTGCATGCGGTTACAGGAGTCACGACCATGACCATGGTCGTGACACCCAGCCAGTATTTTATTATCAGTGTTGATTAATGAAATGGGGCGATAGGAGTCCAGCAGGGTTGAATCTTTACCTGGTTTTAAAATTAGTGTGATTAGGGCTTCTCTCAGTGAGTCTAGCAGTTTTCCCATCTTCATCGAATCATTCCACATTGTCAATATTTTCGGTATTAATATTTCTTTATATTGAGCATAAACTTCGAGCGGGATGCCATCTATTCCTGGGGTCTTACTCTTTGCAATCTTGGATAGTATTTTTTCCACTTCCAAAACCTTTAAAGGGGCTTCCAAGTTTTCTTGTTGGTCTATTGTTGGTATTATTACCTAGTAATATTTATTTCCTCCTAAAACTGTTGTATTTGCCCCGCATTCTTTTTTATCCTACTACAAACCGGATTCCAAAAAAGTGGGGACTAAACAAATTGTGAATAAAAACTGAATGCAATGATGTGGAGATGGCAAATGTCAATATTTTATTTGTAATAGAAAGTAGATGACAGATCAAACGTTTAATCAGAGTAAATGTATAATTTTAAAGGAAAAATACGTTGATTCAAATTTTCACGGTGTCAACAAATCCCTAAAAAGTTGGGACAAGGAGCAATAAGAGGCTGGAAAAAGTAAATTTGAGCATAACGAAGAGCTGGAAGACCAATTAACACTAATTAGGTCAATTGGCAACATGATTGGGTATAAAAAGAGCTTCTCAGAGTGGCAGTGTCTCAACTGTGCATAACATCATCCGAAGATTCAGAGAATCTGTAACAATCTCTGTGCGAAAGGGTCAAGGCCGTAAAACCATACTGGATGCCCGTGATCTCCGGGCCCTTAAACGACACTGCACCACAAACAGGAATGCTACTGTAAAGGAAATCACAGAATGGGCTCAGGAATACTTCCAGAAACCATTGTCAGTGAACACAATCCACCGTGCCATCCGCTGTTGCCAGCTGAAACGCTACAGTGCAAAGAAGAAGCCATTTCTAAGCAAGATCCACAAGCTCAGGCGTTTTCACTGGGCCAGGGATCATTTAAAATGGAGTGTGGCAAAATGGAAGACTGTTCTGTGGTCAGACGAGTCATGATTCGAAGTTCTTTTTGGAAATCTGGGACGCCATGTCATCCGGACCAAAGAGGACAAGGACAACCCATGTTGTTATCAATGCTCAGTTCAGAAGCCTGCATCTCTGATGGTATGGGGTTGAATGAGTGCGTGTGGCATGGGCAGCTTGCATGTCTGGAAAGGCACCATCATTGCAGAAAAATATATTCAGGTTCTAGAACAACATATGCTCCCATCCAGACGTCATCTCTTTCAGGGAAGACCCTGCATTTTTCAACAAGATAATGCCAGACCACATTCTGCATCAATCACAACATCATGGCTGCGTAGGAGAAGGATCCGGGTACTGAAATGGCCAATCTGCAGTCCAGATCTTTCACCTATAGAGAACATTTGGCGCATCATAAAGAGGAAGGTGCAACAAAGAAGGCCCAAGACGATTGTACAGTTAGAGGCCTGTATTAGACAAGAATGGGAGAGCATTCCTATTTCTAAACTTGAGAAACTGGTCTCCTCGGTCCCCAGACGTCTGTTGAGTGTTGTAATAAGAAGGGGAGATGCCACACAGTGGTGAAAATGGCCTTGTCCCAACTTTTTGGGGATTTGTTGACACCATGAAATTCTGATTCAACATATTTTTTCGCTTAAAATGGTACATTTTCTCAGTTTAAACTTTTGTTCCGTGATTTATGTTCTATTCTGAATAAAATATTAGAAGTTGGCACCTCCACAACATTGCATTCAGTTTTTATTCATGATTTGTATAGTGTCCCAACTTTTTTGGAATCCGGTTTGTACTATATATATCTTCAAAGTACTCTTTAACCCCTTAAGGACATAGGACGTACCGGTACGCCCTATTTCCCGAGTCCTTAAGGACCAAGGACGTACCGGTACGTCTTGACTTTAAAATCGGCATTCCGGCGCCGCAGGGGTTAATTTGAACAGGATGCCGGCTGAAATCATTCAGCCGGCATCCTGTTAAAACGCCAGGGGGGGTCATGTGACCCCCCCGTGTCGGCGATCGCAGCAAACCGCAGGTCAATTCAGACCTGCGGTTTGCTGCGCTTTTTGCAGTTTCTGATCCCCGCGGTCCCTGACCGCGGGGATCAGAAACTTTAGAGTGTCTAAAATCAATATAGTACACCCCCCCCCTGCACCCCTGCATGATTTGATGGCAGCGGGTGGTGCAGGGGGGGTGTCGCAGGCGGTGTGGGCGTTGCGGGAGGCGGGCGGTGCGGCAGGCGGGATCGCCTCCCATTGAATAATCGTTGGTGTACAGTGGGTATACCAGGGTGCCAGCACATTGCTGGCACCCTGGTATAAACGGCTGACATCGTTGATGCGATGTCAGCCGTTTAACCCTTTCCATACAGCGGTCCGTACGGACCGCTGTATGGAAAAGGTTAACAGTAAAAGGGAGCTCCCTCCCTCTCCGATCGGGGGGCTGCTGTGCCTTTGCAGCCCCCCGATGGGAGAGGGAGAGAGCCCCCAGACAGCCCCCCCAGAGCCCCGTCCTTACCCTTCCCCGTCTGCGCAGTTCTGACCATAACTGAGCAGACGGGGAAGGTTCCCATGACAACAGGACGCCTGCTCAGGCGTCCTGCTGTCCATGGTGCTGAACAGATCTATGCTGAAAGCATAGATCTGTTCAGTGTAAGTAAAATACAGTTACAGATACCTATATAGGTTCTGTACTGTATTTTACAGACATCAGACCCACTGGATCTTCAAGAACCAAGTGGGTCTGGGTCAAAAAAAAAAAAAAAGTGAAAAAAGTTAAGATAAAAAAAAAAAACATTTATCACTGAATAAAAATTAAAAAAATAAAATAAACTACACATATTAGGTATCGCCGCGTCCGTAACGACCTGATCTATAAAACGGTCATGTTACTTTCCCCGCACAGTGAACGCCATAAAAATAAAAAAATAAAAACTATGAGAAAATTGAAATTTTGCCCACCTTACTTCCCAAAAAAGGTAATAAAAGTGATCAAAAAAGTCGCATGTACGCCAAAATAGTACCAATCAAACCGTCATCTCATCCCGCAAAAAATTTGACCCTACTCAAGATAATCGCCCAAAAACTGAAAAAACTATGGCTCTTAGACTATGGAAACACTAAAACATCATTTTTTTTGTTTCAAAAATAAAATCATTGTGTAAAACCTACATAAATAAAAATAAAGTATACATATTAGGTATTGCCGCGTCCGTATCGACCGGCTCTATATAAATATCATATGACCTAACCCCTCAGGTGACCACCATAAAAAATAAAAATAATAAATTGTGCAAAAAAAGCAATTTTTTGCCATCTTACGTCACAAAAAGTGTAATAGCAAGCGATCAAAAAGTCATATGCACCCCAAAATAGTGCCAATCAAACTGTCATCTCATCCCGCAAAAAATTAGACCCTACTCAAGATAATCGCCCAAAAACTGAAAAAACTATGGCTCTCAGACTATGGAGACACTAAACAATTTTTTGGTTTTAAAAATGAAGTTATTGTATAAAACTTACATAAATAAAAAAAATTGTATACATATTAGGTATCGCTGCGTCCGTGACAACCTGCTCTATAAAATTACCACGTGATCTAACCTGTCAGATGAATGTTGTAAATAACAAAAAAAAAAAACGTGCCAAAAAAGCTATTTCTTGTTACCTTGCCGCACAAAAAGTGTAATATAGAGCAACCAAAAATCATATCTACCCTGAACTAGTACCAACAATACTGCCACCCTATTCCGTACTTTCTAAAATGGGGTCACTTTTTTGGAGTTTCTACTCTAGGGGTGCATCAGGGGGGCTTCAAATAGGACATGGTGTCAAAAAAACCAGTCCTTCTGGTCCAAATCTGCCTTCCAAAAACCGTATGGCATTCCTTTCCTTCTGCTCCCTGCCGTGTGCCCGTACAGCGGTCTACAACCACATATGAGGTGTTTCTGTAAACTACAGAATCAGGGCCATAAATAATGAGTTTTGTTTGGCTGTTAACCCTTGCTTTGTAACTGGAAAAAAAATATTAAAATGGAAAATCTGCCAAAAAAGTGAAATTTTGAAATTGTATCTCTATTTTCCATTAAATCTTGTGCAACACCTAAAGGGTTAACAAAGTTTGTAAAATCAGTTTGAATACCTTGAGGGGTGTAGTTTCTTAGATGGGGTAACTTTAATGGAGTTTCTACTCTAGGGGTGCATCAGGGGGCTTCAAATGGGACATGGTGTCAAAAAACCAGTCCAGCAAAATCTGCCTTCCAAAAACCGTATGGCATTCCTTTCCTTCTGCGCCCTGCCGTGTGCCCGTACAGCGGTCTACAGCCACATATGAGGTGTTTCTGTAAACTACAGAATCAGGGCCATAAATAATGAGTTTTGTTTGGCTGTTAACCCTTGCTTTGTAACTGGAAAAAAAATATTAAAATGGAAAATCTGCCAAAAAAGTGAAATTTTGAAATTGTATCTCTATTTTCCATTAAATCTTGTGCAACACCTAAAGGGTTAACAAAGTTGTAAAATCAGTTTTGAATACCTTGAGGGGTGTAGTTTCTTAGATGGGGTCACTTTTATGGAGTTTCTACTCTAGGGGTGCATCAGGGGGCTTCAAATGGGACATGGTGTCAAAAAAACTGTCCAGCAAAATCTGGCTTCCAAAAACCATACAGCGTACCTTTCACTCTACGCCCCGCTGTGTGGCCGTACAGTAGTTTACGGCCACATATGGGGTGTTTCTGTAAACGGCAGAGTCAGGGCAATAAAGATACAGTCTTGTTTGGCTGTTAACCCTTGCTTTGTTAGTGGAAAAAATGGGTTAAAATTGAAAATTAGGCAAAAAAATGAAATTCTCAAATTTCATCCCCATTTGCCAATAACTCTTGTGCAACACCTAAAGGGTTAACGAAGTTTGTAAAATCAGTTTTGAATACCTTGAGGGGTGTAGTTTCTTAGATGGGGTCACTTTTATGGAGTTTCTACTCTAGGGGTGCATCAGGGGGCTTCAAATGGGACATGGTGTCAAAAAAACTGTCCAGCAAAATCTGGCTTCCAAAAACCATCCGGCGCACCTTTCACTCTACGCCCCGCTGTGTGGCCGTACAGTAGTTTACGGCCACATATGGGGTGTTTCTGTAAACGGCAGAGTCAGGGCAATAAAGATACAGTCTTTTTTGGCTGTTAACCCTTGCTTTGTTAGTGGAAAAAATGGGTTAAAATTGAAAATTAGGCAAAAAAATGAAATTCTCAAATTTCATCCCCATTTGCCAATAACTCTTGTGCAACACCTAAAGGGTTAACAGAGTTTGTAAAATCAGTTTTGAATACCTTGAGGGGTGTAGTTTATAGAATGGGGTCATTTTTGGGCGGTTTCTATTATGTAAGCCTTGCAAAGTGACTTCAGAGCTGTAGTGGTCCCTAAAAATTGGGTTTTTGTAAATTTCTGAAAAATTTCAAGATTTGCTTCTAAACTTCTAAGCCTTGTAACATCCCCAAAAAATAAAATATCATTCCCAAAATAATTCAAACATGAAGTAGACATATGGGGAATGTAAAGTCATCACAATTTTTGGGGGTATTACTATGTATTACAGAAGTAGAGAAACTGAAACTTTGAAATTTGCTAATTTTTCCAAATTTTTGGTAAATTAGGTATTTTATTATGCAAAAAAATTAATTTTTTTGACTTTATTTTACCAGTGTCATGAAGTACAATATGTGGCGAAAAAACAATCTCAGAATGGCCTGTATAAGTAAAAGCGTTTTAAAGTTATCAGCACTTAAAGTGACACTGGTCAGATTTGCAAAAAATGGCCTGGTCCTTAAGGTGAAAATGAGCCTGGTCCTTAAGGGGTTAAAGGGAACCTGTCACCGGGATTTTGTGTATAGAGCTAAGGACATGGGTTGCTAGATGGCCACTAGCAAATCCGCAATATCCAGTCCCCATAGCTCTGTGTGCTTTTATTGTGTAAAAAACACGATTTGATACATATGCAAATTAACCTGAGATGAGTCCTGTGCGTGACTCATCTCAGGGACAGGACTCATCTCAGGTTAATTTGCATATGTATCAAATAGTTTTTTTTACACAATAAAAGCACACAGAGCTATGGGGACTGGATATTGCAGATGTGCTAGCGGCCATCTAGCAACCCATGTCCTCAACCCTATACACAAAATCCTGGTGACAGGTTCCCTTTAAGCAGTTCTATTTTAGCCGCTTGTTCAGTAATTTTATGTTCTGATTTATCTAGTAAACTATGGATATAATTTTCGCTACCAATGCCGCTAATTTATATATAAAGTTATCCCTCACATAATTTTCTTTTTGTTGTTCCGCCTGTAGGAGCCGCTCATCTTCCAATCTGGAAACCTTCTCTATCCAATCTTCATAATTTCTATCTATGGGATTTTCAATGTATTTTTTTTTCATATTTTCCTGCCTCTTGTTCCAAGTCCATTATTTTTTTCCTTATCCCTTTCTTATATATTATTGTATGTTTTACAAAAATCCCTCTAATATAGGCCTTTGCGGCCTCCCATACAATATTAGTTGCTGCTGAACCTTTATTCATATAAAAAAAAACTCCACTATCTTTTTGAGATCCTATCGTGTATTCCCATTATATTTATCCACCCAAAATTTATGTGCATCCTCCTTATTTTCTTATTTGTTGTTTTAAACTTATAATAACTTGATTATGGTCTGATATCCCACACTGTCCATATCTAACCTTTTCAATTTCAAATGAACCTTTATTATTAGTGAAAACTTAGTCAATCCGTGATAGACTCCTATGGGTCTTTGAAAAACATTAATATTTTTTTAGTTTAGGGTGCATTACTCTCCAAATATCAATCCAACCCATTTCCTCCATGATATTGTTTTAAGATCCCGTACAAAAGTTTTGAACATTACCCAGCCTACATCTATCCATTTTACTATCCATAACATTGTTAAAATCACCCGTGACTAAAAGTGGGTTTGTCCCCTGCCTTCAAGGGGTTCTGCACTTTCATTTAACTGATGATCTATCCTCTGGATAGATCATCAGCTTCTGATCGGCCGGGGTCCAACATCCGGGACCCCCGCCGATCAGCTGTTTAAGAAGGCAGCGGCCTTTTCACTGTTTACCGACGGGCCGGCGGCCCACTGACGTCACGACTAGTATCAACTAGCGTGGGCGGGGCTAAGCGATGTTGACTTGAATGGAGATTAGCCCCACCCATGCTAGTTGATACTAGTCGTGACATCAGTGGGCTGGCGGCCTGGTGGTAAACAGTGAGAAGGCCACGGCGCTGCTGGTGTCGGACCCCGGCCGATCAGAAGCTGATGATCTATCCAGAGGATAGATCATCAGTTAAATGAAAGTGCAGAACCCCTTTAAGCACAAAATTGTGAATTTTCAATAGGACCTCTGTTTTAAATGTAGTGGTATATAAACATTAGCTATTATCCATGGTTTCCCTTCCAAAAAGCAATCAATCAAGACATAGCGGCCCTCCCCATCTATAGCTGAATTCCCTACTTTTATCTCAATGTCACAATGAATTGCTGTATCCACGGTCTAAACAGCCCATTTGTCGTCTCACCTGTCAAATGTGTCTCTTGTAAACAGACTATGGCAGGTAGGGTTCTATGTATTGCGTCGAACACCGCCACTTTCTTTGCACCCCTACTCAAACCCCTGATATTCCAAGAGAAAATTCTCATACAGGCCTATTTTATATTTTATCATTTTCCCAAGGTCTACTGAAAAACCCCTGTGGGGAGTGGGAAAGAGAAAGGCGAGGGAAAAATAAAAATAAAAAATTGTGGGAATTTAACAAGAAAATGTATCTGCCATTTTTTTTTTTTTACCGGTCTACTAGGTACAGCAGTGGTACATAACACCCAAAAATTGATGAATTTCACCCGAAAATGTAACAGACAATTTTTATTATTGCCAATTTCACACCCAAAAATTAGTGAATTTCACCCGAAACTGTAACAGACAAATTATTGATTTTGTTTTAACTGTCTACTAGGTATAGCAGTGGTACATCACACCAGAAAATGTACCAATTTTTTTTTTTGTTTAACCTGTATACTAGGAGAAAAAAAGGTTGAGAAAATCCAGCTTCAATTAAAAAGGAATAGGCGTTTATTCAGCTTGCGGTTAAAAACTCATCCGAGGATACAAAATAGCAGTCTTGTCTAAGCTTTTCGGGCTACTAGAAACAATTCCAGCCCTTCTTCATGACAACCTGTATACTAGGTATAGCAGTGGTACTTCACAACCCAAAATGACAAATTTTTCTTTTACGGTCTACTAGGTATAGCAGTGGTACTATACACACACAAATTGGTGAATTTCACCTGAAAATGTAAATTAGATTTTTTTTTTTTACCTGTCTACTAGGTATAGCAGTGGTACTATACACCCAAAAATTGGTGAATTGCACCCGAAAATGTAACTGACAAAGTAGTGAAATGATATAAAATAAGATACGTACAAATAAAATAAACATTTTTTATTTATGAGGTGGAGTTCCATTTCGAGTAGGAGTTTGAGAAGGCGGTGGACGTAGCGGTGTAGGTTGAAGCGGCGGTGGAGTAGGACAAGGTAGCCAACACAGGTTTTTTTTTGTTTTTTGTTTTTTTGTCATTCTTTTTTTTTTTTATATATTCTTTATTTTCAGAAAAGTATATATATCAATACAAAGTCTTTTGCAAAAACATTTCTTGCCAATCATGTAACAGACAGTACAGTACATATAATTGACAGAGAAAATATTCATATCCAAAGGTCGAAATGGTGAGATGAAGGCAAGGATAGCCCATTATCCCTTTTGTCTTATATCGACCGTATCTTGAACAGCATCCTCTGACCCTAATGACTGACTTCATCATTGGTTCTTGTGGCCAACAGGACCACGATAACAAAGCAAAAAGAAAACCAGATGTGGGGGGAAAGAAAGAGAGAGGGGAAGGGGGTCGTAGGGGAAGGAGTGGGCGGGGAAGAGGGAGGGGGGGGGGCAATGTATTCTAACTCTCCTATGATTTCCAAAGAGACAGACTCAGCCATACGCATTAAAATGGTTAGGACTTCTCGATTAACTTATATTGTACAAGTAGTCTTGATATCCTATTCTCCCAAACTCCCTATCCATCAGCTTTCACCAGATCCCAAAGTTTCCATGTCTTGAGGAACCTATCATGACTCCTGTTTATCCAGCTAGTCATCTCCTCGAAGTTGTAGATTTGATCTACCTTAGCTTTCCATTCTTGAATTGTGGGAGGATTAGTGTCCAGCCAATGTAACGGTATGAGGGATTTAGCTATTGCTAATAAATGAGTTATTAGGTTTTTCTTTGAAGGGGTGTAAAGTGAGGAAGATTTCGAGAGGACTATCATCTCCACAGTTATCTCAAAATCAGGTAGCGCAACTTTTTTAATTGCCTTATTTACATCTTCCCAGTATTTTCTAATCTGGGGGCATGACCACCAGATATGGGATAAAGATCCCACCTCTCCTTCACATCTCCAGCACCGCCGGGACTCAGAAAGACCTCTCTCGAACAAGAACTCAGGCGTTCTATACCACCTCACAAGTAGTTTAAAATGATTCTCTTGCATACGTACGCATTGTGAAAATCCGTGTGACGTTGCTAATATTTGTTTGGTTTCTTGCTCTGAAAGCTCCATATCCAGTTCTTTCTCCCATGCCAATAAGTATGGCGGCTTTTCAATCACACCCCGACCTCCCAGGACCGAAGAGACTGCAGACACTCCTCTTTGTTTTATCTGGGTTGTTTCGAGCAATGACTCAAAGTCTGTAAGAGACCTCTGAAACCTATATTTCCTGGCCGCTCTCCCACACACAGCTTTAACATGTGAGTCTATTAGAAAAAAGATTGGAGACCTTTTTGTTGAATCCGTGATCAATTCCTTTAAGTAATGTTCTCTGTTTCTCATAAAGTCGCCCACTTTGATCTGCCCTAAAGAGGACCACACCTCTGGGAATGTTTTTATTGGTAATTTTAAGAGATCTAGGAGAAGGTTTACTGGCATCATTGGGGATGGTACAGGGGCTAGAGAGCTCTTCTGAGTGCACCATGTCTCATATACCCCTTTGAATAGAGGGTCCATGTTATCTATTACGTCAGATTTTTTATCCGGAAGCCAGAGGTATTTTTGGAAGGAATCCCCCACACTATACTCACACAGCTCCTTAACAACTTTCTGTCTTTTCGGGTCCGATAATTCTAACCATCTGTTAAGCTGTATCGCTTTATAGTATATGTCAACATCCGGTAACCCGAGGCCTCCCCTTTCTCTACTTCTTACTAGAACTTTGTGTGCTATGCGGGACCTCTTCCCAGACCAAAGAAAGCTAGAAAACAGCTGCTTCAAATCTAAAATAAATCACCTAGGTAAATGGATGGGTACCATCTGCATGGTATACAAGATCCTAGGCATTACATAGGCCTTCAAAGCATTCTTCCTTCCCATCCATGACAAAAGAGGTATATTGTATTTTTGAAGCATTTGCTTGATTTCCTCCTTTAGTGGCAAGAAATTATATTTGTATAGATCATCTAGATTCTGTGGGATTTTAATTCCCAGGTATTTTATAGGTCCCTCTGTCCAGCAGAAGGGGGATGCTTTTTTAAGTTGTAGGGCCAAGTCTTCCTGCAGCGATATGTTGAGGATCTCTGACTTTGAAGTGTTCACTTTGAAGCCTGAGAGTTCACCATATTCCGCTAGTTTCCTTTCTAGCCTATCCAATCCCTCTTTAGGGTTTGTCACAAGGAATAGGAGATCATCTGCGAATGCTGTGCATTTAATCTCTCTTTCTCCAAACCCTACTCCCATGATGTTCGGGTCCTGCCTGATTGCCTGTAGCAGCGTTTCAGCTACTAGAATGTATAGTGAGGGGGAGAGAGGGCAGCCCTGCCAGGTCCCATTTGTAATATCGAACGTCGGCGAGAGTGTGCCATTAACTCTCAACCTAGCATTTGGTTGTTCATATAGAGTAAAAACAGCATTAATAAAAATCTCAGGGAAGGCAAATCTTCTAAGGGCTCCTCTCATGAATTTCCAATTAACTCTGTCAAATGCCTTTTCGGCATCTATTCCTAGTAATATTAGTGGCAACTTTTTCATTTTGGCTATATGTATGGCATGAAAAACCTTATGAGAGTTATCTCTCCCCTCTCTCCCCCTCACGAACCCTGCCTGTTCAGATCCTATTAAGTCCGGGAGAAACCCGCTGAGGCGGGTAGCCAGAATTTTTGCCCATATTTTAAGGTCAAGGTTTAGTAAAGAGATGGGCCTGCAGCTACCGCACTGTTCTGGGTCCTTACCCTCTTTATGAATCAAAGTAACAAAGGATTCCTGTGTTTGTCTCGTCAACTTTTCTCCTTGGAGAAGCGCGTTGCAGACCTCGGCGTACTTGGGAATAAGCACGTCCTCAAACTTTTTAGAATAGGCCAGGGGCAGCCCGTCTGGGCCTGGGCTCTTTCCCGGGGGGAAGCTATTAATTATTTGTTTAATCTCATTAAGTGAGATTGGGCTCGTTAGGCAAGAGGCTCCTTCAGGTGTTAGGGAGGGGAGATTTAAGGAACTCAGGAATTTGGCGATGTTGTCCTGTCTTGTTTTTGAGTCCTCATTGCTTTCTTTTTTATTGAGATTGTATAACTCTGCGTAAAATTCTTGAAAAGCTTTTGCTATAGCCGGGGTATCCGTGAGGGTTTTCCCCTTTGCATTCTTAATTTTGGGTATATGTGTCACCTGTCTATTCTTTTTGAGTAGTGATGTCATCAGTTTTCCCCCTTTATTGCCATGCGCATAGATTTTGTGTTGAAAGTATAGTAGCTGTCTGGCAGTTTTTCGAGTGAGAAGGTTATGTAATTTTATTCGAAGATCTTTGAGATCTTCCTGAAAGGCCCTGCTCTCCGACTGCTTGTTTAATTTCTCTAGTGTTGCTAATTGGGCAAGTAGTGAGTCCAATTCTTTTTGTTGGTCTTTTTTAACCTTTGTGCCTAACGCTATGAAAATTCCTCTAATGTACGCTTTGTGCGTTTCCCAGATAACAGTTCTTTTGCTGTGTGTGGGAGAGTTGACAGCAAAAAAGGTCTCTAAATACGATCTGACCTGTTTCAGGTTTTGCTCGTTGTTCAAGAGTGATTCATTCAGCCTCCAATTCCAGGCTCTCCTCGGGAGGGAGGCCAGGGTGAGATTCGCCATGCATGGAGCATGGTCTGAGATCGTGATGTTTCCTATCTCAGCAGCACTAAAGAGAGGCAAAAGAGAGGCAGAAGTTAGTAAATAGTCAAGTCTCTGATAAGACTTATGAGGATTAGAGTAGAAGGAGAAATCCTTGACTTTGGGGTTAAGACATCTCCACACGTCTATCAATTGTAATTCTTGTAGTTTTTTGTGTAGCGCGCTTATGTGTTTTTGTGAGATGTGAGATTTCGCTGTGGATGAGTCCATCAGGGGGTTGAGAGTTAAGTTAAGGTCAGCTCCCAGTATTATGTGGCCCTCTGCAAAAATTTGTATTGTTTTAAAGCTTTTTAATAACCAGGTGACTGTGGCAGTGTTAGGGGCATATAGGTTTGCAAAAGTGAATTTGCGGTTGCCTATGTCTCCCTTTAATAGCAGCATTCTTCCCTCTGCATCTGTAAGCTGCTGCTTGATTGTAAACGGAATAGTATGATGAATGGCAATCGAGACTCCCTTAGAGGCAGAGAAGTAGGATGTGTGCTATGAAACCATTGATTGTATGGATGAGTCTGCAACCTTGGAATACTGTTTTGGCGAAAATGGGTTTCCTGGAGGAAAATAATGTGGGACTGGATTTTCCTAAACATAAGCATTAATTTGCTACGCTTGGGTGGTGAGTTTAACCCTTTAACATTAAACGTTGTGATTTTTAAGTTACTCATAATTGGCTACTGGAGTCTGGTTATCAGTAAGAGTCGTAGTGGTCTTCTTATAAGGTATCCTCTGGCGTGTCTGGATCCGCTGAGGTAAGAGGAGTCAGAATGGGTGTGAGTGGGGACGGGGGGGACGGGGGGGACGGGAAGGAGTGGGTCAGGGATAAATGGGTAAGGAACTTAACAAATAAATAACTTTATCTATTCTCTGACGTCAACCCCAATAGGCACGGCTGTGTCTATTGTAAGGTAGACAGGAACAGGTAGAAGGACCCCTATAGGTACCAGGTGTTACAAGGAGGTCTCGTCAGTGAACAGCTGTTCCCTTGTATGTCCACTATTTAAGCATGGGCTAGAACCCATACAAGGACCTCCAATATATTGGTATTGCAACAACAATTGTTGTTATTATTGTTGGAGGGGGGGATGTATATAGGGGTTTTTCTTTATGTACGCCTTCAGCCACCTCAGGCTGAAAGCCAGAGCAGTGAGCTAAAATTATGCAATTACCCGCCTCGTTCTAAGACATTTCTGGAATAAAAACCAACAATAAGGTCACATAACACTGCAGATATGTCTTCCCATTATCTTGAGAGTCTCTCATACACAGGGAAAGCGACTATCCGGAAAATATTAACTAACCTGACCTGTATTAACCGCTTGCCGCCACGCTAACGCCGAAAGGCGTCATCGCGGCGGCTCTCCCAGGTCACACTAACGCCAATAGGCGTCATCTCGCGAGACGCGAGATTTCCTGTGAACGCGCGCACACAGGCGCGCGCGCTCACAGGAACAGAAGGTAAGCGAGTGGATCTCCAGCATGCCAGCGGCGATCGTTCGCTGGCAGGCTGGAGATCCGAATTTTTTAACCCCTAACAGGTATATTAGACGCTGTTTTCATAACATTGTCTAATATACCTCCTACCTGGTCCTCTGGTGGTCCCTTTTGTTAGGATCGACCACCAGAGGACTCAGGTAGGTCAGTACAGTCGCACCAAACACCACACTACACTACACCCCCCCCCGTCACTTATTAACCCCTTATAAACCCCTGATCACCCATGATCACCCCATATAAACTCCCTGATCACCCGCTGTCATTGATCACCGCCCTGTCATTGATCACCCCCCTGTCAGGCTCCGTTCAGACGTCCGTATGATTTTTACGGATCCACGGATACATGGATCGGATCCGCAAAAAGCATACGGACGTCTGAATGGAGCCTTACAGGGGGGTGATCAATGGCAGGCGGGTGATCACCCATATACACTCCCTGATCACCCCCTGTCATTGATCACCCCCCTGTCATTGATCACTCCCCTGTAAGGCTCCATTCAGACGTCCGCATGATTTTTACGGATCCATGGATACATGGATCGGATCCGCAAAACACATGCGGACGTCTGAATGGAGCCTTACAGGGGGTGATCAATGACAGGCGGGTGATCACCCATATACACTCCCTGATCACCCCCCTGTCATTGATAACCCCCCTGTAAGGCTCCATTCAGACGTCAGCATGCGTTTTGTGGATCCGATCCATGTATCCATGGATCCGTAAAAAATCATGCGGATGTCTGAATGGAGCCTTACAGGGGGGGTGATCAGTGACAGGGGGGTGATCACCCTGATTACCCTGATCACCCCTGTCATTGATAACCCCCCTGTAAGGCTCCATTCAGACGTCCGCATGCGTTTTGTGGATCCGATCCATGTATCCATGGATCCGTAAAAAATCATGCGGATGTCTGAATGGAGCCTTACAGGGGGGGTGATCAGTGACAGGGGGGTGATCACCCTGATTACCCTGATCACCCCCTGTCATTGATAACCCCCCTGTAAGGCTCCATTCAGACGTCCGCATGCGTTTTGTGGATCCGATCCATGTATCCATGGATCCGTAAAAAATCATACGGACGTCTGAATGGAGCCTTACAGGGGGGTGATCAATGACAGGCGGGTGATCACCCATATACACTCCCTGATCACCCCCTGTCATTGATCACCCCCCTGTCATTGATCACTCCCCTGTAAGGCTCCATTCAGACGTCCGCATGATTTTTACGGATCCATGGATACATGGATCGGATCCGCAAAACACATGTGGACGTCTGAATGGAGCCTTACAGGGGGTGATCAATGACAGGCGGGTGATCACCCATATACACTCCCTGATCACCCCCCTGTCATTGATAACCCCCCTGTAAGGCTCCATTCAGACGTCAGCATGCGTTTTGTGGATCCGATCCATGTATCCATGGATCCATAAAAAATCATGCGGATGTCTGAATGGAGCCTTACCAGGGGGGTGATCAGTGACAGGGGGGTGATTACCCTGATCACCCCCTGTCATTGATAACCCCCCTGTAAGGCTCCATTCAGACGTCAGCATGCGTTTTGTGGATCCGATCCATGTATCCATGGATCCATAAAAAATCATGCGGATGTCTGAATGGAGCCTTACCAGGGGGGTAATCAGTGACAGGGGGGTGATTACCCTGATCACCCCCTGTCATTGATAACCCCCCTGTAAGGCTCCATTCAGACGTCCGCATGCGTTTTGTGGATCCGATCCATGTATCCATGGATCCGTAAAAAATCATGCGGATGTCTGAATGGAGCCTTACAGGGGGGGTGATCAGTGACAGGGGGGTGATCACCCTGATTACCCTGATCACCCCCTGTCATTGATAACCCCCCTGTAAGGCTCCATTCAGACGTCCGCATGCGTTTTGTGGATCCGATCCATGTATCCATGGATCCGTAAAAAATCATGCGGATGTCTGAATGGAGCCTTACAGGGGGGGTGATCAGTGACAGGGGGGTGATTACCCTGATCACCCCCTGTCATTGATAACCCCCCTGTAAGGCTCCATTCAGACGTCCGCATGCGTTTTGTGGATCCGATCCATGTATCCATGGATCCGTAAAAAATCATACGGACGTCTGAATGGAGCCTTACAGGGGGGTGATCAATGACAGGCGGGTGATCACCCATATACACTCCCTGATCACCCCCTGTCATTGATCACCCCCCTGTCATTGATCACTCCCCTGTAAGGCTCCATTCAGACGTCCGCATGATTTTTACGGATCCATGGATACATGGATCGGATCCGCAAAACACATGCGGACGTCTGAATGGAGCCTTACAGGGGGTGATCAATGACAGGCGGGTGATCACCCATATACACTCCCTGATCACCCCCCTGTCATTGATAACCCCCCTGTAAGGCTCCATTCAGACGTCAGCATGCGTTTTGTGGATCCGATCCATGTATCCATGGATCCGTAAAAAATCATGCGGATGTCTGAATGGAGCCTTACAGGGGGGGTGATCAGTGACAGGCGGGTGATCACCCTGATTACCCTGATCACCCCCTGTCATTGATAACCCCCCTGTAAGGCTCCATTCAGACGTCCGCATACGTTTTGTGGATCCGATCCATGTATCCATGGATCCGTAAAAAATCATACGGACGTCTGAATGGAGCCTTACAGGGGGGTGATCAATGACAGGCGGGTGATCACCCATATACACTCCCTGATCACCCCCTGTCATTGATCACCCCCCTGTCATTGATCACTCCCCTGTAAGGCTCCATTCAGACGTCCGCATGATTTTTACGGATCCATGGATACATGGATCGGATCCGCAAAACACATGCGGACGTCTGAATGGAGCCTTACAGGGGGTGATCAATGACAGGCGGGTGATCACCCATATACACTCCCTGATCACCCCCCTGTCATTGATAACCCCCCTGTAAGGCTCCATTCAGACGTCAGCATGCGTTTTGTGGATCCGATCCATGTATCCATGGATCCGTAAAAAATCATGCGGATGTCTGAATGGAGCCTTACAGGGGGGGTGATCAGTGACAGGGGGGTGATCAGGGAGTCTATATGGGTGATCACCCCCCTGTCATTGATCACCCCCCCCCCCCCCCCCGGTAAGGCTCCATTCAGACATTTTTTTTTGGCACAAGTTAGCGGAAATTTTTTGTTTGTTTTTGTTTTTTCTTACAAAGTCTCATATTCCACTAACTTGTGTCAAAAAATAAAATCTCACATGGACGCACCATACCCCTCACGGAATCCAAATGCGTAACATTTTTAGACATTTATATTCCAGACTTCTTCTCACGCTTTAGGGCCCCTAAAAAGCCAGGGCAGTATAAATACCCCATATGTGACCCCATTTCGGAAAGAAGACACCCCAAGGTATTCCGTGAGGGGAATATTGAGTCCATGAAAGATTGAAATTTTTGTCCTAAGTTAGCGGAAAGTGAGACTTTGTGAGAAAAAAACAAAAAAAAAATCAATATCCGCTAACTTATGCAAAAAAAAATAAAAATTCTAGGAACTCGCCATGCCCCTCATTGAATACCTTGGGGTGTCTTCTTTCCAAAGTGGGGTCACATGTGGGGTATTTATACTGCCCTGGCTTTTTTAGGGGCCCTAAAGCGTGAGAAGAAGTCTGGGATCCAAATGTCTAAAAATGCCCTCCTAAAAGGAATTTGGGCCCCTTTGCGCATCTAGGCTGCAAAAAAGTGTCACACATCTGGTATCGCCGTACTCAGGAGAAGTTGGGGAATGTGTTTTGGGGTGTCATTTTACATATACCCATGCTGGGTGAGAAAAATATCTTGGTCAAATGCCAACTTTGTATAAAAAAAATGGGAAAAGTTGTCTTTTGCCAAGATATTTCTCTCACCCAGCATGGGTATATGTAAAATGACACCCCAAAACACATTCCGAAACTTCTCCTGAGTACGGCGATACCAGATGTGTGACACTTTTTTGCAGCCAAGGTGGGTAAAGGGGCACATATTCCAAAGTGCACCTTTCGGATTTCACCGGCCATTTTTTACACATTTTGATTGCAAGGTACTTCTTACACATTTGGGCCCCTAAATTGCCAGGGCAGTATAACTACGCCACAAGTGACCCCATTTTGGAAAGAAGACACCCCAAGGTATTCCGTGAGGGGCACGGCGAGTTCCTAGAATTTTTTTTTTTTTGTCACAAGTTAGCGGAAAATGATGATTTTTCTTTTTTTTTCTTTTTTCCTTACAAAGTCTCATATTCCACTAACTTGCGACAAAAAATAAAAAATTCTAGGAACTCACCATGCCCCTCACGGAATACCTTGGGGTGTCTTCTTTCCAAAATGGGGTCACTTGTGGCGTAGTTATACTGCCCTGGCAATTTAGGGGCCCAAATGTGTGAGAAGAACTTTGCAATCAAAATGTGTAAAAAATGCCCTGCAAAATCCGAAAGGTGCACTTTGGAATATGTGCCCCTTTGCCCACCTTGGCAGCAAAAAAGTGTGACACATCTGGTATCGCCGTACTCAGGAGAAGTTGGGGAATGTGTTTTGGGGTGTCATTTTACATATACCCATGCTGGGTGAGAGAAATATCTTGGCAAAAGACAACTTTTCCCATTTCTTTATACAAAGTTGGCATTTGACCAAGATATTTTTCTCACCCAGCATGGGTATATGTAAAATGACACCCCAAAACACATTCCCCAACTTCTCCTGAGTACGGCGATACCAGATGTGTCACACTTTTTTGCTGCCAAGGTGGGCAAAGGGGCACATATTCCAAAGTGCACCTTTTGGATTTCACCGGTCATTTTTTACACATTTTGATTGCAAAGTTCTTCTCACACATTTGGGCCCCTAAATTGCCAGGGCAGTATAACTCCCCCACAAGTGACCCCATTTTGGAAAGAAGACACCCCAAGGTATTCCGTGAGGGGCATGGCAAGTTTTTAGAATTTTTTATTTTTTGTCGCAAGTTAGTGGAATATGAGACTTTGTAAGAAAAAATAAAAAAAATAAAATCATCATCATTTTCCGCTAACTTGTGACAAAAAATAAAAAGTTCTATGAACTCACTATGCCCATCAGCGAATACCTTAGGGTGTCTACTTTCCGAAATGGGGTCATTTGTGGGGGTTTTCTACTGTCTGGGCATTGTAGAACCTCAGGAATCATGACAGGTGCTCAGAAAGTCAGAGTTGTTTCAAAAAGCGGAAATTCACATTTTTGTACCATAGTTTGTAAATGCTATAACTTTTACCCAAACCATTTTTTTTTTGCCCAAACATTTTTTTTTATCAAAGACATGTAGAACAATAAATTTGGCGAAAAATGTATATATGGATGTCGTTTTTTTTGCAAAATTTTACAGCTGAAAGTGAAAAATTTCATTTTTTTGCAAAAAAATCGTTAAATTTCGATTAATAACAAAAAAAGTAAAAATGTCAGCGGCAATGAAATACCACCAAATGAAAGCTCTATTAGTGAGAAGAAAAGGAGGTAAAATTCATTTGGGTGGTAAGTTGCATGACCGAGCAATAAACCGCTAAAGTTGTGGAGTGCCGATTTGTAAAAAAGGGCCTGGTCACTAGGGGGGTATAAACCTGTGGTCCTTAAGTGGTTAAATAAACATAACATCGGTATAGGTATGAGACTGGTGTGGTATAAAGTGATAATTTTAGTCTCCTCACTAGTAACATCACATAAAAAGCGTCACATCCTGGGAAGAAATTACTAGATTAATGCAGAACAATATAACATTAGAATTCAGGTCCATTACACTGTCAACCCTCTATTCCAGGTTAGAGGGAACGGACCTAACTGGAACTATCACCTTTAAGTGAATAAGCAAGGAAATGTCCGTTTCTTCTGGGGATCACGGTGGAGGGGTAGATGGTCTGCTGATGCTTCTCATCGCTTTTCCCGCTCTGCTCGCAGCCACCTTCTTCCAGGGTTCAATTGCTGGTAGGTTTGGTAGTGATGTTGAATGTACGACCGGCATCCATGTTGGAATTTCCACAGGTTGGAGTCCCAGTACTGGCCACGCTTTATGTAAGTCCTCCGGCGTGTGAATTATTATTCTCTTCCCATTTTTCAGAATCGAAAGTCCGAAGGGGTACATCCATGTATACGGTATCTTTTGGCTCCTCAGCTTGTCCAGCAAGGGCTTCAGAATGCGCCTTTTTGCCAGAGTGGACGGCGCTATGTCTTGAAAAAAGGATATTTCCGCACCTTCATATTCTATGCGCTCCTTTTCTCTTGCTGCGGCAAGTATGCGGGCTGTGTCAACATACGATAGGATGCCGCAGATCACATCTCTAGGCCTCTCTGAGGGCTTTGGGGCCGGCTTTAAGGCCCTGTGAATGCGTTCTATTGTGATGGACGAGGCCGCTTCCTGACCTACCAGATCAGTGAAAATTTCTATTGCCACCTTGCGCAGCGCTTCATTCGCCCAGGACTCCGGCAAACCCTTTCTGCGCACATTGCGCCTCCTGCTCCGGTTCTCTTGATCTTCAAGTAAGACCATGACCCTATTTAACTCCGCCGTGTGGAGTTCTACATGTTCCGCCATTCCTGCGGAGTGCGCCACTACTTCCACTGCTGTAATTTCAAGAGCCTCCACTCTGTGGCCTATTTGTTTCAGCTCCGTTTTTATATCGGACAGCTCAGTGAGGACGGGCTTAATAGCTCTTTCAAGGGCTTGGCTTAATACCTTCGTAAGAAAGGCTTTGGAGACTGGTGACACATCCTGGTTCTCTACATCTTCCTCTCTTACGCTGTCCGCCTCCGAGTCCTCCTCTTCTTCGGCCCGCGCTGCAGCCGCCGCCATCTTAGCGCTCAGGCCCGGTGAGTGAGCCGCTTTCTTTTTAAAGAATTTCTGCATTTCTTGTTGCCCTTTATGCGATCTTGGGGTGTCTGAGGGGTCTACACCCCTATCTCTGCCGTATTTAACCATTTTTGGTCGGGTATCGCTTCTTTTCTGGCTTTCAATCGCCTAAAAGTGGAGGAGCTGAGAACTCACGCTGCCATCCACCTCGGCGTCCAGGCTCCGCCCCCTCAGGTTTTTGGTTTTAATTTAATTTTTTTAAATTAGGGTACACTCTAAAAGAGTGTGAAATATCCAAAATACAAGAAAGAGCAATTGCGCTGTAGTATAACAATGGCTGGTTAGTGCCGGTATACATGTCTATTCTGCACAAGGTATGGACAAGTCCTGAGGAATCCATGCCTGGTTCATTTTAATGAACGTGAGCTTGTTCACATTGGCTGTGGACAGGCGGCTGCGCTTGTCTGTGATGACGCCCCCTGCCGTGCTAAACACACGTTCAAATAATACACTGGCTGCAGGGCAGGCCAGCACCTTAGACCCGTCGCTCAGTACGTGTAGGCATGTGCAAACATACTGCTCCACCATGTTAGTGAAATGCTGCCTCCTGCTAAGACATTCCATATCAGTTGGTGGTGCTGGTTGTTGTGGCGTGCTGACAAAACTTTTCCACATTTTGGCCATGCTAACCCTGCCTTCTGAGATGCTGGCGGTGCCCCAGCTGCATTGGCGACCTCTTCCTCATCCTCTGCCTTGTGCTTCCACTGTGCCCCCACTGTTAGGTGGGAATGCCACCAGCAGCGCGTCTACCAGCGTGCGCTTGTACTTGCGCAACTTACGATCAAGCTCCAGAGAGGGAATTAAGGACGGTACGTTGTCCTTGTAACGAGGATCCTGCAGCGTGGCCACCCAGTAATCAGCACAAGTTAGAATGTGGGCAACTCGGCGGCCGTTGTGGAGACACTGCAGCATGAAATCGCTTATGTGTGCCAGGCTGCCCAGAGTCAACGAAAAGCTGTCCTCTGTGGGAGGTGTATTGTCTGTATCCTCTGTATCCCCCCAGCCACGCACCAGTGATGGCCATGTGCTGGTCTGGGTGCCACCCTGCTGTGTACATGGTTCCTCCTCCTCCATCTCGTCATCTTCCAGAACTGTACCCTGGCTGGACAATTGTGTACCTGGCGTTTGTGGGTGCAGGAACCCACCCTCGGAGCCACTTGGAAAAGACTGGCTGGAAAACCTACAAAACTATCCCTCTTCCTCCTCCTCCTCCTGTGCCACATCCTCTTCCATCATCACAGAAGCATTTTTTTAAGGAGGCATAGAAGTTGGATAGTAACGCTGAGAACAGCAATATCGGCACTGGCCATGTTGGTGGAGTACTCGAAACAGCGCAACAAGGAACTCAGGTCTCACATGGAGGCTCAGTCATTGGTGGTGAAGTGGTGCTGTTCCGCTGAGCGACTCACCCGTGCGTGCTGCAGCTGAATATCCACTATCACTTGCTGCTGCTTGCACAGTCTGGCCAGCATGTGGGCATGTTGCATATGAGGTGGTGAGCGGGAAGGCCGAAGTTATGCTGCAGCGCTTATAGGCGAGCAGCAGCAGGGTGAGAACACCGAAAGCACGCACAGACAGCCCTCATTTTATGCAGCAGCTCTGACATATCAGAGTAATTTAAGGAATCTCTGCACCACCTAATTTAGCACATGCGCCAGGCAAGGGATGTGCGTCAAACCGGCTAGCCCCAGAGCTGCTACGAGATTTCGAAAATTATCGCACACCACCAGGCTGGGCTTGAGGCTCACTGGCACCAACCACTCTTCAGTCTGTTGTTCAAGGCCCGTCCACAGCTCCTGCGCAGTGTGGGGTTTGTCCCCCAAACAGATAAGTTTTAAAACTGCCTGCTGTAGTTTACCCCTGGCTGTGCTGAAGTTGGTGGTGAAGGTGTTACGCTGACCGGATGAGGAGCCGGTAGAGGATGAGGAAGCGGTATAGGAGGAGGAAGCAACAGGAGGCAAACTGAAGCGCCCTGAAATCCTTGGTTGTGAAAGGACATGCGCCAAACTGCTATCCCTGACCGTGCTTACTGGTCCATGTATCCGTGGTGAGGTGCACCTTGCCACAGATGGCGTTGCGCAGAGCACACCTGATTTTGTCCCCCACTTGCTTGTGCAGGGAAGGGATGGCATGCCTGGAAAAGTAGTGGCGGCTGGTTGCGACGTACTGTGGGACAGCCACCACCATAAGGCTTTTAAAACTCCCTGTCTCCACCAAACGGAATGACAGCATTTCAAAGGACAGTAATTTTTAAATGCTGGCATTCAGGGCAAGGGATCGCGGGTGGGTAGGGGGGTACTTCCTCTTCCACTCTAGTGTTTTGGAGATGGAGCTGAACGCTTCCAGTGGGACATTGTGAAGATTTTTGGTGACCCAGGTGGGAGGGTTGTTCCTCTGTTTGCAGTGTGGCAGGTGGCACTGTCACTCCAGAGGTGGATGAAGAGGTTGTGACTGCACCAAAAGAGGAAGCAGGAGGAGCCAGAGACCTTTCTTGGTTTTTGAGGTGTCTACTCCACTGCAGCTGGTGTTTTGCACTTAGATGCCTGGTCATGCAGGTTGTGCTCAGTTTGAGAACGTTTATGCCTCACTTCAGGCTCTGATTGCACAACATGCAAACCACTAGTGTCTTGTCGTCAGCACATTGTCTGAAGAACTGCCATGCCAGGGAAATCCTTGGAGCTGGCTTTGTTGTGCTCGGTCCCTTGCTGTGGTGGGAAGTAGCAGGCGTACTGTCTAGGGCAGTGTTTCCCAACCAGTGTGCCTCCAGCTGTTGCAAAACTACAACTCCCAGCATGCCTGGACGTTTGCAACAGCTGGAGGCACACTGGTTGGGAAACACTGGTCTAGGGGATAGCAGGTTGCTTTTGCACCCTGCTCCCTCTTCTGCTGTGCTGTGGCTCTGTGCGACCACCGCCTCTTCCTCCGAAATACACAGTTCACTCGCATGACCTTGATTCTATGTGGGGTTGAGGACCTCATCGTCCTCCACCCAGTCTTTACCCCTGCCTTTCTTGTCGGTCTGCACACTTTCGAAAGCCACAGCAGTTGGCACCTGTTTTTCATCATCATCCGAGACGTGCTGCGATGGTCCTCCCATGTACTCATCTTGAAACATAAGTGGTTGGGCATCAGTGCACTCAATATCTTCCACTTCTGGGGCAGGACTAGGTGGATGGCACTGTGAAACTCTGCTAGCAGAGTCACTAAAAAGCAAAAGAGACTGCTGCATGACTTGGGGCTCAGACTGCTTTGCTTATTATCTTTCAGCAGGAGACTAGGTGGGAGGCAATATAAAGGAACTGGAGTAAGCAACCTAATCTACAATCGCCTGTACTTGTTCTGGCTTTACCATTCATAGAGCCGCATTAGGCCTGACCAAATACCGCTGAAGTTTCTGTCGCCTACTCGCACCTGAGGAAGGTGTTTCACTTGTGCGTGTAGTTGGCATAAATCGACCACGTCCTCTCCCTGCAACAGGAGCTCCACCAGCAGCACCATGACCGGGGCCACATCCCTTTGACGCTCTACTCATATTTCTCAAATTTAGGATCTTGCCCAAAATGGGTGTTTTTTTAATAACAGAATAGAACAACAGTATCTAACGCGTGTATCTCACGAAGACAGATGCAGCAAAGGCTGCAAAATTAAGTTTTTTGCCCTAAATGGGTGTTTTTATTAATAGCAGAATAAAACAACAGTATTTAAAGGGTGTATTTCACACGTACAGATGCAGACAAGGCCGCAAATTAAGAATTTTGCACTAAATGGGTGTCTTTTAAAACCCAGAAAATTATTTCTGTATTTGTAGCTTAAATTGCACACTGACTAATGCGGTGGGGGCCCCAGATGGAGGGGATTGCAAATAATGGGTGTTTTTTAAAACCCAGAAAATTATTGAAATATTTCAAGCTTGTTTTAACAATAACAGATACAGCAAATAGTGCAATATTAAGTAATTTGGCCAAAAAGGATGTTTTATTTAATAACAGAATATGACAGCAGTATATAATGCTTGAATTTCACACTGACAGATGCAGACAAGGCCGCAAATTAAGTATTTTGACTAAAATGGGTGTTTTTTTAATAACAGAATATGACAGCATTATATAACGCTTGAATTTCACACATACAGATGCAGCAAGGGCTGTAAAATGGAGTATTTTGCCCAAAAAGGGTGTTTTTTAAAACCCAGAAAATTGTAGCTGTATTTCTAGCTTAAATTGCACACTAACTAATTCGGCAGAGGCCCCAGATGGAGGGTATTGCAAAAAATTTGTGTTTTTTAAACCCAGAAAATTATTGAAGTATTTAAAGCTTGTTTTAACAATAACAGATGCAGCAAGGGCTGCAATATTAAGTACTTTGCCCCAAAATGGGTGTTTTTTTTTATAACAGAATATGACAGGAGACTAGGTGGGAGACAATGTAAAGGAACTAGAGGCACTGTCAGCAACCCAATCTACTATAGCCTGTACTTGTTCTGGCCTCACCATTCGTAGAGCCGACCAAATACCGCTGAAGGTTCTGTCACCTACTTGCACCTGGGGAAGGTGTTTCACTTGTGCGTGTAGCTGGCACAAATTGGACACGTCCTCTTCCTGCAACAGGAGCTCCACCAGCGATCGGGCCATGTCCGTTATTTGACGCTCTGCTCATTTTTCTCAAATTTAGGCTCTTGCCCAAAATGGGTGTTTTTTTTAATAACAGAATAGAACAACAGTATCTAATGTGTTTATCTCACAATGACAGATGCAGCAAAGGCTGCAAAATTTAGTTTTTTGCCCTAAATGGATGTTTTTTTAATAGCAGAATAGAAAAACAGTATCTAAAGGGTGTATCTCACATGTACAGATGCAAACTAGGCCGCAAATTAAGATTTTTGCCCAAAATGGGTTTTTATTTATTATACACTATTTATTATACACTATACCTAGTTGCAGGCATCACTGACTTTGGTCTAGCCAGCGGGATGTGGGAGGTGTATAGGCACCCCGCCCCTTCCACACGATTGGCTAACATGCGATCCCTGTGTCATCAATGGGGGAGGGCTTTCCTCCTTAAATCAGAGCGCTTTCGGCCACCGCCTCACGGCTGTACTAGCGGCAGATATGCTGTCATGTTGTTGCTCTGAATGAATGAGATAGCTCAGCTTAGATAGGCAGGTTATTTTTGTTCCTGATGATTCTTACATAGAGGAAACACGTTGAGCTAGTATTACTGTGATAGCATGAGGATTGGGTGCGATCCTGCAGGATACCTTTGGCTGTGGTGCTACAACCTGAATAATACAGCACAGAGGTGATCCATGCTTGACACAGTGTATCAGGACGCCATATCACCAGGGCACCCAGATCTGCACCCAACTACCGTGTTCTTGCCTCTGTACTGCGTCCGCTTACCCTGCCTACCAGAGCAAATCCCTACAATTGGTGGCAAGCGCAGTGAGGCTGGCGTGAACGCCGACATATATATTTTTTCTCCTGGTTATATGTCATTTATCAAACCAGCTAGATTCAAACCGGTGTCAAGAGACGAAATGGAGGCTGTTATGAAGGCCCTCGTGGAAGCTAACCTGCAGCAACGCGAGGCTAATAAGCAGCAGCAGGAGACCAACCAGTTGCTGTTACAACATGTAATGGCATTACAGTCAGTTGGAGCAACCCCAAGCTTACATGATTCCCGGAAAGCAGTACGTGCAGCGATCCCTAAAAACGACCCCCGCAGACGACGAGACCTACCTGGCGATGTATGAAAAAGTGGCCACCAGGGAAAAGCTGCCCCAAGACCAGTGGGCTGAGATCATCGCTCCATTTCTGACGTCAGAGTCCCAGCGGGTGTTTTTTGACTTGCCTGACGATCAAGCGGCCGACTACCCAAAGGTAAAGGGGGAGATTTTGGCAAGACTGGGGGTGAATGTGCTGGTCCGGGCCCAGCGGGTGTATCAGTGGGGGTTCAACCTGGCGGAGCCTGTGAGACCCCAGTATTATGACTTGCTTAACCTGTTACAAAAGTGGCTACAACCTGACATGTTGAGCCCCACTGCTATGTTGGACCGGTTATTAGCAGACAAGTTCTGGAGGGCTCTGCCACCCCCTCTCCAGCAATGGATTGGCCAGGTCTCCCCAGGGAATGCGCTGGAGATGGTCGACCTGGTGGAGCGCTATGAGGCTACCCGGAACTTACAGGGGGGTTCTGTTGGGAGGGGGGCAGTCAGATCCAGTAACTCTCCACCCCGGACCCAACAACCGGTGCCCACCAAACCTGCCCGGGATATAACCCCTGTGGACCCCATTCCAATAATCTGCTGGCGGTGTCGGGAGCCAGGTCATGTTCGAGTGGTCTGTCCACGTCAGGGGGAACCCATGGACACGAACTGTGGCTTCCGTCAATCATTATATGCCAGGAAACTGTGTGCAGTGGGTGCTTCGGAGTCTCTGAACCACCTGTGCCAGGTTGAGGTGGGAGACACTCCAGCGGAGGCTCTGTTGGACTCAGGAAGTCTTCCCTGGTACGCTCCGCTGAGTACACCGGCCGTAAGGTTGGAGTCATGTGTATCCATGGGGACTTAAAAGACTATCCTACTGCTATGGTGTCTCTGTCTACGATTTCCAGCAGGTGGATCCACGAGGTGGCTGTTGCAACCCACCTCCACTATGAACTTATAGTAGAGAGAGACTTCCCGGGTTTCACGGCACTGTGGCCGGTTCCGAGAGTGACTGATATGCATGATACAGGTGTAACCCTAGCATAATGGCCCGGCTCAGGGGGGAGACCAGTCTAAAGGTCCCGCAGTAGGGGTGACCGCCACTTCGGTGGAAGAGGAGGAGACAACCCCACTGAGTGTAATGGTGGGAGACATGGAGGACTTGCCGCCGGGGCCTGAGCTGGCAAACCTCAATGTCTCCGGGGATAATTTTGGTACCGCGCAACACCGGGATCCAACCTTGTCCCGAGCATGGGAAAATGTGCTAATAACCACAACAACCAGGGGCAGAGTCGGTGTTCCCCCGTTTTGTGGTCCATCAGGATATGTTGTATCGGGTAAGTCAGCTGCGAGGTGAATCCATTGAACAGTTGGTGGTGCCTCAGGCTTATCGCAAACTTGTGTTAGAGTTAGCACACCAGCATGTTCTCGGGGGTCATCTGGGAATGCAGAAAACACAGGACCGGATACTACAACGGTTTTACTGGCCCAGTGTGTTTAAAGAGGTGGATGAGTTCTGTAAGTCTTGCCAGGCACCTGCCAGGCAACTAGCCCCCAGCACCTTTTTCGCAGTCCCGATCATTGAGGTACCGTTTGAGCGAATCGCTATGGACCTAGCAGGTCCTGTACCAAAGTCCGCCAGGGGACACCAACACATCTTGGTTGTCCTTGATTACGCTACTTGGTACCCGGAGGCAGTGCCACTGCGACATACTTCTGCGAAACTTATAGCTAAAGAGCTAATGGAGATGTTCTCCCGAGTGGGGCTACCTAAAAAGGTCCTGACTGACCAGGGGACCCCTTTTATGTCCAAGGTCATGAGGGAACTCTGCAAGTTGCTGCGTATAAAACAGTTACGGACGTCCGTGTACCATCCACAAACGGATGGACTAGTGGAAAGGTTTAATAAAACTCTAAAAACCATGTTAAAAAGGGTGGGGACCAAAGATGGAAAGGATTGGGACCTTCTTCTGCCCTATCTCATGTTCGCAGTGCGAGAGGTGCCCCAGGCCTCTACTGGGTTCTCGCCCTTCGAATTGCTATATGGCAGACATCCTCGTGGCATGTTGGACATAGCCAAAGAGGCATGGGAACAACAACCCACTCCGCATAAAAGCGTCCTGGAATATGTTACCAAGATGCAACAGCAGATAGAGACCGTTTTGCCTCTTGTCAGGGAACATATGGAGGCCGCTCAGCGAGCCCAGAGTCGGATCTATAATCGGCAGGCTCGGGTGCGGAACTTTAACCCGGGTGATCGGGTTTTAGTTCTGGTGCCGCGACAGTAGACAGTAAGTTCCTAGCCAGGTGGCAGGGGCCCTACAAGGTACGTGAAAAAATAGGAGAGGTAAATTACAAAGTACACCAGCCGGGGAGGCGGAAGCCAGAGCAGGTTTACCATGTTAATTTGCTAAAACCTTGGAAGGATAGGGAAACCTGTGACTGGGCTTTCTTGGACAAGAGGTTTCTAAGTCTGATGCAAGGGAAGCGGTTGCCACAATAAAAATTGCTGACAGCCTCTCCTCTAAACAGGCTCAGGAAACCAGGGAGTTTGTTAGTCGGAACACGGATGTCTCAGACCTCCCTGGACGCACTTCCGTAATCCAACATGACATTGTCACCGAGCCTCAGGCAAAAATCCGGTTAAAAGCATACCGAGTACCCGAGGCTCGGCGAAAAGCCATCTCGGAGGAAGTGCAACTTATGTTGCGGCTGGATGTCATCGAGGAGTCTAAAAGTGAGTGGGCCAGTCCGATAGTATTAATACCCAAGCCAAATGGGACATTGAGGTTCTGTAATGACTTCCGCAAACTTAATGAGGTGTCAAAATGTGACGCGTATCCCATGCCCCGAGTGGATGAGCTTATTGAAAAGTTGGGCCAAGCCCGATATTCTGTGTTGGACCTCACCAAAGGGTACTGGCAGGTACCCTTGACAGAGGCTGCCAAAGAAAAAACGGCTTTTGTCACGCCAGAGGGACTGTATCAGTACAAGGTATTACCCTTTGGTCTACATGGCGCTCCCGCCACGTTTCAAAGGCTAATGGATATTGAACTCCGTCCACATCGTCGATACGCTTCGGCGTACCTGGACGATATCGTTGTCCATAGCACCGACTGGGAAAGTCACCCACCTAAAGTACAGGCTGTAGTGGACTCCCTTCGAAAGGCGGGACTAACAGCTAACCCAAAGAAATGTGCAATAGGGTTAGAGGAGACTAAATACCTTGGGTATGTCATTGGACGTGGAGTCATTAAACCCCAAGTGAGCAAAATAGAAGCGATACAGAATTGGCCCTGACCTGCCACCTCTAGACAAGTAAGGTCATTCCTGGGAATGGTGGGCTATTACATGAGGTTCGCTCCCCATTTTGCCACTTTAGCGGCTCTGATTGACAGGGCTTTTAAAGGGACGGAAGTCCGTGATAGTCCGCTGGAATGACCAGGCTTTCTCCGCTCTGAAGTCGGCCCTGTGTGGGTCCCCGGTTTTGGTGACGCCAGACTTCAAGAGGGAATTTGTGGTCCAGACTGATGCCTCCGAAGTAGGCCTCAGTGCGGTGCTGTCACAGGAAGTCAACGGGGAGGAGCATCCCGTTATCTTCCTCAGCCGTAAGCTCACTCCAGCGGAGACCCGGTACAGTATAGTGGAGAGAGAGTGCCTGGCCATCAAGTGGGCACTTGAGTCTCTCCACTATTTCTGTTGGGGAGGAAATTTCATCTGGTGACCGATCACTCCCCTCTCAAGTGGATGAGCCAGGCCAAAAGAGAGGAATGCTCGGGTCACCAGGTGGTTCTTATCGCTGCAAAACTGTAAGTTCACAGTAGAACACAGGGCAGGCCGGTTACAGGGAAACGCGGATGCCCTGTCCCGAGTACACTGTCTGGCGTGTGTTCACCCCCTCAGGGTTGAACAAAGGGGGAGGTATGTAGGAAGGTGCAAGGGTCCGTCATTGTCTGAAGGTACGTGTCACCGAGGTTCCTAGCCACGGTGAGATAAGAACTGGTTATTTTATGTGTCAGCCGCAGCTAGTGCTCGCTGACACTGTTTATTCTTAGTGTGGCTGAAAAGCCGATCCGGGCCGGTTCTTATTGGGAGCAGCCAAAGAGCAGGGTGGGTGGCTGTTCCCCACGTCCAGGCCAGGATTTGGGCTGGGGTTTAAAAACCCAGCCAGCAGCTCAGCTGTGTGTGGTATGTTCCTCCAAGTAAAAGTGGAGCTGTGAAGGCTCTGTGTCTCTGGGAGCTACATGAGAGCCACCAGCTGGAAGCCAGGCACCCTAAAGCCTGCTGTGGATATTCAGGTGAGGTGTTTGTTTTGAGTTCTGTGGACTTTGGCCGTGTGAAATAACATGAGGAATTTCTGTGGTGTGAATTAACACCAGGACTCTGCCAAGTGTTTGTGTTATGTTTTATTTTATTTTTTTAAAGCAAACACTGACTTTTGCTTTACTACCGTGTTCTTGTCTCTGTACTGAGTCCGCTTACCCTGCCTACCAGAGCAAATCATTACAACGTACAGATGCAGTAAGGGCTGTTAAATTGAGTATTTTGCCCAAAAGGGTGTTTTTTAAAACCCAGAAAATTATTGCTGTATTTATAGCTTAAATTGCACACTGACAAATGCTGCAAAGGCACCAGATGTAGGATATTGCCAAAAATTTCAAGCTTGGATTTGAATGTCACAAAAGCACATATGTTGTGCTGGTGCACTGAGCATGCATATCTGGCGCTCACCTATCTAACAGACGGATAAAAGTTATTTTTCTCTGTCACAGGGCTCAGGGCAGGGTAAAAAGATTGTGCACTGCACCCACAAAACTAAATCTATGTAGATAGTTGAGTTAACAAGCACTTCAGATTAAAGATTCTTTCCTATTCTCTCCCTCACAGCAGCATCATCCTATCCCTACACTAATCAGAGCAGAGTCGCGTGCAGCGCTACGTGACTCCAGCTTATATATAGGCTGGGTCACATGCTGCACTGGCTAATCATAGCCATGCCATTAGTAGGCATGGCTGTGATGGCTTCTAAGCGCACAGAGTTAAACGCTTGTTGACTGGCTGCTCTGCAGCCTTTCAAAAAGCGCCAATAAATAATCGAACACTGGACCCAAACCCAAACTGTAAGATCCTCACCTGCTTTGCACTCCAGGGGAACCAAGAGGGGTCCTCGTGGAGTTGCGGGACAGGTTATGCGTGTCTCCGATGCACCAGCGCTGACCCCTTTGCGAGCCAGTGCGGAGATGCGTTCGCATGGCCATCGGAGGGGAGGACCGTCGGAGTCCCGGGGACAGAGTTGCCAGGCGAGTGACAAGACGCCGCGGCCAGGGTTGTCTCCGGTGTCTCCTGCGACTTCCGTTTCCGCATCTGGGTCCACGCGCTCGCATACTCGCGCTGAGTCAATCATGCGTCCATGCGTACGCACGAGGGCAGGTTCGCAAAGGGATACACGGTCGCGAGTACGCGCTTCTTATGCACTTCGTCGACCAGTGGCGCATATTATACTGACTCACAAGAGCAAAGTGGATTAGGGAGCCAGCCATGGGTTAATCAACTTGTGATTGCCTTAGGCCTTGTACTCAGGTGCAGGGCAATTTGTTCACCTATGGTAGTGGACACTTGGCACCCTGGGATTGGTCAGCAGGCATTTAAAAGGAGGTCTCTCAGGGTGATCAGTGCCCACTGTTATTTTCCCTCAACCAGGTATAGGTCACAACTCCTAGTGACTGAAGACTGCCAGGAACTTTGTCCTTACAGCGGACCCAAGATCTGGAGTGACTCGACTGCCAAGTGCACAGCATCATTCAGCACTGGTTGGGACTATTCCTGGAATCTCCTTGCCTGGTTTTTTGTTATTATTCCTTGTTACCAGCAAGTGTCCTGGACGTTTATGTTTCTGGTGAATAAACACCTTTTTGCTTTCATCACTGGTCTGTTTGTTGGTGCTTTGCATTACACAAACTTTTACAGAAATGTTCGGGTCTGGGGTCCAAAAATCCTAAAGTTTGGCACGAACCTGAAATTTACAGTTCGGGTGCACTCAACCCTACCAGAGATACCAAAATTCTTCTAATGCCACAGCGCAAAAGGTACTTCATAATGCTGCGTCTGCCAAGTAATTTCAATTCAGAGGAAACAGCAGAAGTGGGGTAAAGGAAACAGAGTCGATGTCAAGGTACAATGCAAACCAATACAGAGAACTTGGTAAATGAAAAGACCTTATTCACAGCCAACCTGTGGCCAGCAGACTGCCTGTTTAAATAGGCCTGGCTGGTGAGTCGCATGACGTGGTTTGCATCACGTGACTCACAGCAGCCAAACTCAGCGGAGCACCGATCATCATTATTGTCGGTCGGCTCTCCTGCAGCTCGCCTGCTGTCATGGAGACGAGGACGCGGGCTATGTCCCTCTACCTTTCCTTGCGCTGGGTGCCGACGATGCTGCGAAGGAAGTGTGCATCGCCAGCCCCTCGTTACAGTACCCCCCCTTTTACGAGGGGCCACCGGACCCAAAGTTATAGGGTTGGGTTTCTCCAGATGAGCCAGATGAAACCTTTTAACCAGTCTGGTTACTCATCGGCACCCAAGACCTCTCTTCTGCCCTGAAACCCTTCCAATGCACCAGATACTGAAAGGAATTCTGGACCTTTCTAACATCAATAATCCTTAAGACCTCCGCAACCTCCACTGGAGGCGGGGGCTCCTGTGATTGAACGACAGGTGACACGTACTTCTTTAGTAAAGACTTGTGAAACACATTGTGGATGCAAAAGGAGTCAGGTAGTTTTAGTTTAAAAGATACAAGGTTAATAACCTTAATAATCTCGTAAGGACAAATAAATCGTGTAGCAAACTTATTAGATGGTACGTTAAGAGATAGTACCGTACCTTGTCACCCACTACAAAATCCACCCCATGAGAATGTCTTTTATCTGCCTTGATTTTCTGAACCGCCTTTGCTTTCTTCAGGTTCGACCGAACCTGGGCCCAGATTGTGTACAGTTAACCAATTTATCTGCTTCCGGAACTTGTGAAGAGGACGGCGACAATGAATTAAATCGTGGATGGAAACCAAGATTGCAGAAAAAGAGTGACACTCCAGTATATGAGTTCACCTGGTTATTAATAGCAAACTCAGCCATGGGTAGATGCCACACCCACAACTGTTGGTTGTCAGCAATATAACATCTCAAAAACTGTTCCAACGACTGATTCAACCGTTCGGTTTGACCATTAGTTTCAGGATGAAAAGCAGACGGAAAAGACAAAGGAATATTACAAATATGACAAAAGGCTCTCCAAAATCTAGAAACAAACTGAACGCCTCTATCGGAGACAACATATTCTGGAATCCTGTGCAGACGTACCACATGATCCACAAACAGGGAAGCCAGAGTCTTAGCATTAGGGAGCTTAGCCAATGGGATGAAGTGCACCATCTTACTAAATCTATCGACCACTAGCCATATCACTGACTTACCCTCAAAGGGAGGCAACTCAGTAATAAAATCCATGGAATATGCGACCATGGTCTACTAGGAATGGGTAATGTTCGCAACTCACCAGCCAGGTGAGTTCTGAGAGTTTTGGCTCTAGCACACACCTCACATGAAGACACATACGAGTTGACGTGGGCCACTAGTAGGACCTGTAAATGAGTTCCTTAGTGGCATTAACACCGGGATGTCCACACAATACTGAATTGTTGCACTCAACAAAAAGCCGGAGGCGTAAGTGACCTGGAACAAACAACTTATAATTGTACCGGAGCTAGATGTTATGCCGCCTCAATTTCAGTGGTAAGATCGGAGGATATTGAGGCCACAATGATACCAGCTGGCAAAATCGGTTCTGGTGGAGTGTCTGGAGGTTGAAAGGCATGACAACTTCGGGACAAGGCGTCAGCTTTTACATTTTTACTTCCTTGCCTGAAAGTAATAGAAAAATTAAAACACGTAATGAACAGCGCCCATCTTGCTTGTCTAGGATTCAAATGTTTAGCGGATTTCAAAAACAATTGATTTTTATGATCCGTAGGAACAGTGAAGCAATGCAGAGACCCCTTCAAAAAATGTTGCCACTCCTCAAAAGCCCTTTTAATAGCGAGCAGCTCTCAATTCCCGATGCCGTAATTTCTCTCTGTAGGGGAGAACTTCCGAGAGAAAAATGCACATGGCCTTAGGTTCGTAAGTTTAGATGACCTCTGAGAGAAAACTGCCCCTACTCTGTCCTCCGATGCATCTACCTTGACAATAAAAGGTTTTTCTTGATCCGGCTGAATCTGGACCGGGGAGTCGCTGAAACACCTCTTGAGGGTTTTGAAGGCTTCTATAGCCTCAGATGGCCAATTAACAGGATCCACCCTCTTCCTGGTTAGGTCAGAAAGAGGTTTAGCGATTGTAAAAAATGTTTTTATTAATTTTCAGTAATAATTAGCAAGCCCCAGGAAGCATTGTAACACTTTAAGGGGAAAAGGTTTCACCCACTCCTGAATGGCTTGTACTTTCCCTGGATCCACCTTGAAAGATTGAGGGGTACATAACCCAAAAACAAGATTTCCTGTACCCCAAAAATACATTTTTCTTTCTTAGCAAATAATTGATTCTTTCTAAGGACTTCCAGCACTTGTATGATATGGATGACATGGGATTCCCAACTAGGTGAGAAGATCAGGGTATTATCCAGGCACACAATGATACATTTTCCAATAAACTGCCTGAAAAGGTCATTAACAAAATTTTTAAATACTGCAAGTTCATTGCAAAGACCAAACAGCATGGCTAAATACTCGAAGTGACCCTTGGGAGTGTTAAAGGCTGTCTTCCACTCGTCTCCTTCCCTAATACAAATCAAGTTGTAAGCTCCTCTTAAATCCAGCTTAGAAAACCAACAAGCTCCAAGCACCTGATTGAACAAGTCTGGAATCAACAGTAAGGAATATTGATTCTTAACAGTGATTTTGTTTAATTCCCTATAATCGATACAGGGTCTCAAACCTCCATCCTTTTTTCTCCACAAAAAAGGACCCTGCCCCCATAGGTGACAACGAGGGTCTGATATGACCTTTGATCAAACTTTCCTTGATATACTGCTTCTCAGAAATTCACTCTGGACTGGATAGATTTTAAATACGGCCTTTATGAAATTTAGATCCTGCAATGATATCAATAGCACAATCATAGGATCTGTGGGGAGGCAGACTTTCATTATCAGATGTGTAAAAAAACATCAAGGAAATCATTAATGTACAGAGGGAGAGTTTTGGACTCAATCGTGATTCCAGCTTGAACAATCGGTAGACAATCAGAAAAACATTTAGGACCCCATTTCTCAATACCGACTGTAGCCCAATTAATAACATGGTTAGGAAGTTGGAGCCATGGTATGCCTAAAACCATCTCTACTAGTAAAACCATCTCCACCGGTAAATTCTCTAAAATAAGAAAAGAACAATTCTCAGCATGACAAACCCCCACAGTCAAGGTAATCTCAGGAGTACAAAACGTAACCGTGCAACACACTAAAGGAGTAAAGTCAATGGCAATAATATGGATAGGACTAGGGAGAGCCAACATAGGTATTGCCATAGAGAGAATAAACTTATAATCAACAAAATTAGAGGCGGAACCCGAATCAATAAAGGCTTCCCCAGAACCCTAATTTGAGCCCAAAGAGATTGTCACTGGTACCAATAATTTTTTCCTTACCACCTCTGGAAGTACCTTATTCTTTGAGGCATCCGGTATAGGTGACCTTCGGGGAGGAGGAACCTTGGGGCATTGTCGTACCCAATGGTCGGAGTTGCCACAGTAGAAGCAAGTACCGCACTGGCGACATTGGTCTCTCCTAATCATTCCGAGTTGCACGGGCTCTTCCAGAGGGGTTTCCGCCTTGACTCCCATAGGAAAGGAGTTTGGTTTGGTCATAGCCTGTGGAAAGAACAGATGCTCCCGCTGACGTTCCCAAGTGCGTCTGTCCAGTCTCACAGCTAGAGTCATAGTTTGTTCTAAAGTGTCAGGACAGGGGTAGCTAACTTGTTACCTTAAAGGGAACCTGTCACCAGTTTTATGGTGTCCTAACTAAGGGCAACATAAATAAGTGAATGATTCTCTTAGCAAAATGCTGGTTCACTTTCTTTAATTGACCCAGTCAATCTGCCAACATCTTGTATTGAAAACCTCCAGCTCATAATGATGAGTCCTGAATATTCATGAGCTCCTCACTCTCCCCGCCTACCTGCTGCTGATTGACAGTTATTTTCCATATGAATCAGCAGCAGGTATGTTTAGCACAGCAGGGGGCGCTATCACAGACAAGCGCTGCCGCCTGTGCACAGCCAATGTGGACAAGCTCACGTTCATTAAAATGAACCAAGCATGGATCCCACAGGACTTTTTCATACCTTGGGCAGAATAGACATGTATACCGGCCTTAACCAGCCATTGTTCTACTACAGCACAATTGCTCGTTCTTCTATTTTGGATATTTCACACCCTTTTGGAGTGTACCCTAATAAAAAATATAAAATAATAAAAAATGTAAAACAAAAACCAGTGTTGGCTACCTCGTCCTCCTCCACCGCTGCTTCCACCTACACTGCTACATCCACCACCTCTTCAAACTCCTACTCCATATGGACCTCCACCTCATAAATCAAGATTTTTTATTTGTACGTATTTTATTTTATGTCATTTCACTAATTCGTTTGTTAAATTTTTGTGTGAAATTCACCAATTTTTGTGTGTGATATACCACTGCTCTTCCTAGTAGACAGGTAAAAAAAGAAATCACTAATTTGTCTGTTACATTTTCAGGTGAAATTCAGCAATTTTTTGGTGTGATATACCACTGCTCTACCTAGTAGACAGGTAAAAAAAAAAATCACAAATTTTTTCTGTTACATTTTTCGTGTGGCATTCAACAATTTTTGGCTGTGATAGACCCCTGCTCTAACTCGTAGACAGGTTAATAAATTTCACAAATTTTTCTGTTACATTCTTGGGTGACATTTTAAAAATTTTCCTGTGAATAAACCCCTGCTCTGCATATATTACAGGGACCAAATTTTTTTAAAATAATCTGTTCCATTGGTGGGTGACATTAACCTATTCCTGGCGATGAAAACCCCCTGCTCTGCATAGGTGACAGGGACTTAAATTTCTAAAATTTGTCTTTAATTGGCCCTTTCATTCGATACTTCTGCTTTAAAGGGAACCTGTCATCTGGATTTTGGGTATAGAGATGAGGACATGGGTTGCTAGATGGCCGCTAGCACATCCGCAGTACCCAGTCCCCATAGCTCTGTGTGCTTTTATTGTGTATAAAAACCGATTTGATACATATGCAAATTAACCTGAGATTAGTGAGAGCTTGAAAATATGACTCTTCTCTGGTCACACAAGTAAGATATGACTCTTTTATGTTAATTTGCATACATATCAAATCGTTTTTGTAACACAATAAAAGCACACAGAGCTATGGGGACTGGGTATTGCGGATGTGCTAGCGGCCATCTAGCAACCCATGTCCTCAGCTCTATACCCAAAATCCTGGTGACAGGTTCCCTTTAAGAACTTGTCCCACATTTCCACTTCATCCTATTGTAGCCATTGACCTCTCTTGGATCAGGTCTTCCTTTCTCATGCCCCCTCTCCGGCGTGAAACCCTTATTCACCGATATCCGTGATCAACATGGTAGGCTCAGAAAAGAACATTGAAAGTTCATAGAGAAGATATCCAAATGGATGGTGGACGTCACAGGGACGTGCGATCAGGCAGAAGTTATCTAGAGTCAACAAAGCGGCAGCAGGGCCTCTCCTGGCTAACGTTTCCAAATCCAAAATACCCCAGAAACATTCCCTATATTTTTTTTATTAATCATTCCAATAACAGGGCATCTTAAGAGTCCTGTATTGTTATTTATTGTCACTACCTCCCCGAATCGGGAGTGGGTAATTGCCACTCTCCCCCTCCTTAACTTGGAAGCTTATGCTTTAATACTTTGTCCCACATTTCCGCTCGATTACATTTCATTTCATCCATTGACCTCCCTTGGATGCGGTTTCCCTTTCTCAGGCTCCCTCTCCGGCCTGGAACCATGATCCCCAGCCACCCGTGATTACCATGGTAGGTGCATAAAAGAACATCGAAAGTTTATAGAGAAGATATCCAATTGGATTGTGGACATCACAGGGATGTGCGACATGGTGGAGCAGTATGTGTGCACACGCCTACACGTACTTAATGATGGGTCTGCCCCCTTCAACTTCTGGGTCTCCAAATTGGGCACATGGCCTGAGCTTGCCCTTTATGCCTTTCAGCCAGTGTATTGTCTGAACGTGTGTTTAGCACGACTGGAGGGGGTTTTCACAGGTTATATTTCCCAATTTTTTGGGGTGTACCCTAATTTAAAAAAAAAATATTTAAAAACAAAATGCAGTGTAGGCTACCGCCTCCTACTCCACCACCGTTTCCACCTTCACCGCCACATCCACCACCTCCTCAACCTCCTACTCCATATGGACCTCGTCCTCCTAGATCAAGATTATATATTTTTTTTTTTACGCATTTTATGTTATTTAAAGTCATTTTCCTATCCACATTTGTCTGCAAAGCATTTGCCATGCTCTTAACCACATTTTGATGCCATTTGCAGCCCTCTAGCCCTTTCCATGATATTTTTACAGCCATTTTAGTGCTCAAAAGTTTGGGTCACCATTGACTTCAATGAGGTTCGGGTTCGGGGTCAAGTTCGGGTCCCGAACTCTAACTTTTTTGTGAGGTTTGGCTGAACTTGTCGAACCCGAACATCCAGGTTTCCACCCAACTCTAGTCACCTTGTAATAGAGATATCACAATCCCAACCTTCTGCTGATCAGAACCAGAAGAATAGGGGCGTAAGTGGGAATACAGCTTACAGCTCTCCTTAAATGCAAGGAAGCATTTTCGGTCACCAGAAAACCGATCCAGCAACTTAACATGGGGTTCAACGTGCTGTGCAGATATGGTAGGTGCAGGTAGGGTCTGAACTGACTCCTGATGCTTTAATCTTTCCCCCAATTCCTGTACTATTTGTGCGAGATTATGGACCTGATCAGTTAGCACTAGTATCGGGTCCATAATGGAGTAAGGCCTGTGAATCTGTCACGGAACGGGAGAGCGTGCACAGCCCTGAGCTCAACCCACACCTCTGTCCCTGCCTACTTGCACGGTCCACCCTAGGCGACAGTATACAACTGGACAGATTTCCCTAAACTGAGTATGTGCTGGGCCTTAAAGGGGACAAAGAAAATTGAGAAATTAATAAACAAAGTGAAAGGCAGGCACGGAGGGGTAAATACACAAACAATGCAAATATAAGCAGCGGTCAAAATACAGGACGAAAGATACAAATAAAAGAGTAAGCAAGGTCAAAACAAGCCGAGGTCAGTATCAGAAGGTCAAGTCAGTACAAAGGAATAACCAAATCACACCAAACACGAGCCGAGGTCCGAATGCCAGGAGGTCACGTCAATTCAGAGGAAACAGCAGAAGCGAGGTCAAGGAAACAGAGCCGAGGTCAAGGTACAATGCAAACCAATACAGAGAACTTGGTAAATGAAAAGACCTTATTCACAGGCAACCTGTGGCCAGCAGGCTGCCTGTTTGAATAGTCCTGGCTAGTGAGTCACATGACGTGGTCAGCGTCACGTGACTCACAGCAGCCAAACACAGCCGAACACCGATCATCAGTATTGGTTCTCGGCTTTCCTGCAGCTCACCTGCTGTCATGGAGACTCACCTGCTGTCCCTGTCCCTCTCCTTGCGCAGGGTTCCGGTGGTGCTGCAAAGGAAGCACGTGTCGCCGGCCCCTCTTTACAATTTTATTTTTTTCCTTATAGTTTTACACCTTTTCTTTCAGTGTGTCATTGTCTGTAATGATCAATTGGTATGGATCCACTGTGTCAACCAACTGGTTTGACTTTGGGCTAAACCTATGGGCATTTTCCTATCAGCCCCATGTATTCACCCTTTAATCCCTATACAGAGATCTTGACTTTGCTGCACAGGAGCAACCGTGCCACTACTTCCTGGAGTGGTACCAGTGTGGGTGACAGCTGACTGCCAGGAGTCAGAGACATCACTATGAAGCACCAAGGGATTTGACAAACCTCATAATCACTAACAGGCCGAGGTCCACAGGTCAGAGCCTGTGTATAAAGGCCCGGGTATAAACTTTCCTACCATCGAGGTCAGTTCATACTGATAGTTAGGACTTGGATTAGGGTTGTTCTAGGAGGTGACCTTTTCCTCTACCCTAGTTTCCAGGCCTATTTCCTGTCCCCTTTCCTCCTGTGCTCGGTGTCGAGTTTTCCACCCACACCGCATCCATGACAGGTGATTAGGCATGGCTCAGGTCAGGCAGCAGAGCGTCAGAATGCAGTAATCAGGCAAAAGTCGGTACACAGGAAGACAAGCAGATTAAAGCACCTTTACAGAAGCTAGCTAGAATGCCTATTTCTTAGGCAGTGAGTGAGACAAATAGCACAGCATATATATCAGAGCTCACTAACGCATTAAAAGCAGCTGCACACAGGACCCTTAACCCTTGCAATACTGCAGAATGAAGTAAGGATCAATAATGAATATCTCCAATAGACACATAGGACACATGTGCCCAGACCTGCTTCTGGAGCACTGGAAGTACAATAGATAAGGATTGAGTGGAGATGTAGATGCTGACGTAAAACTGCCCAATTTTTTTTTATATAAAACTAATAGTTTTCCTCGGCGGCGTACCTACCATATAGGCAGACCAGGCAGCTGCTATGGGGCCCGTGAGAAAGAGGGGCCTGAAGAGGAGGAGAGGCCCCGTCCCCTAATTGCTCCTATTTATCTTTCTAAAGCTAAATGACCTTTGATGATGTAATGAGAGGTCCTGTAAGGGAACTGCACAGTGTAAAGTGTAGTTCCCAGGTTAGAACAGTGCATCTGCCAGGACCTGTGATGACATCATCTTCAACATCACAGGTCCACAGGTCCTGCAGAATCTAGCAAAGCAACTGTACCAAAATGGTGTAGTTCCTAGGTTTCAAAGGTATATCTGCCAGGACCTGTGGTGACATCATCACAGGTCCTTCAACCCCTAACAGCAAGTATTAGAAGTTCAAAAGTAGCTCTGCATTGATCCATACAGACTGGAATGGAGTGGTAAGAGGAGGTCCTCCACTTTTCATCATTTAACCCCCCCCCCCCCCTCAATGCCCTGTTTTTACTCATTGCTCACTCATGTATAATACTTCAGACAGTTACAGTGACCACTACCTCATGTACCTCACACACACAGTGACCATAATGTATAACTGACCACATATTTCTGTAAACACTGCAGAATAATCTGCAGTATTATACCTTCTATGTCTCACATCAATACACTGCTCTGTGTGTTTGTGTGTGTATATATACACTCACCTAAAGAATTATTAGGAACACCTGTTCTATTTCTCATTAATGCGATTATCTAGTCAACCAATCACATGGCAGTTGCTTCAATGCATGTAGGGTTGTGGTCCTGGTCAAGACAATCTCCTGAACTCCAAACTGAATGTCAGAATGGGAAAGAAAGGTGATTTAAGCAATTTTGAGTGTGGTATGGTTGTTGGTGCCAGACGGGCCGGTCTGAGTATTTCACAATCTGCTCAGTTACTGGGATTTTCACACACAACCATTTCTAGGGTTTACAAAGAATGGTGTGAAAAGGGAAAAACATCCAGTATGCGGCAGTCCTGTGGGCGAAAATGCCTTGTTGATGCTAGAGGTCAGAGGAGAATGGGCCGACTGATTCAAGCTGATAGAAGAGCAACGTTGACTGAAATAACCACTTGTTACAACCGAGGTATGCAGCAAAGCATTTGTGAAGCCACAACACGCACAACCTTGAGGCAGATGGGCTACAACAGCAGAAGACCCCACCGGGTACCACTCATCTCCACTACAAATAGGAAAAAGAGGCTACAATTTGCACAAGCTCGCCAAAATTGGACTGTTGAAGACTGGAAAAATGTTGCCTGGTCTGATGAGTCTCGATTTCTGTTGAGACATTCAAATGGTAGAGTCCGAATTTGGTGTAAACAGAATGAGAACATGTATCCATCATGCCTTGTTACCACTGTGCAGGCTGGTGGTGGTTGTGTAATGGTGTGGGGGATGTTTTCTGGGCACACTTTAGGCCCCTTAGTGCCAATTGGCCATTGTTTAAATGCCACGGGCTACCTGAGCATTGTTTCTGACCATGTCCATCCCTCCATGACCACCATGTACCCATCCTCTGATGGCTACTTCCAGCAGGATAATGCACCATGTCACAAAGCTCGAAAAAATGCCCCCCACAGTCACCAGATCTCAACCCAATAGAGCATCTTTGGGATGTGGTGGAATGGGAGCTTCGTGCCCTGGATGTGCATCCCTCAAATCTCCATCAACTGCAAGATGCTATCCTATCAATATGGGCCAACATTTCTAAAGAATGCTATCAGCACCTTGTTGAATCAATGCCACTTAGAATATATATATATATATATATATATATATATACACACACACACGCAGCATATATTACACAGTATTATACATGCAATATGTACAGATATATAGTATATACAGCAGTGCACTGATGTACAAGGTATGCAGTGTGCACAGATATATAGTACAGTTGTGCTAAAAATTATTCAACCCCCACTGAAATTGAGTGTTTTGACCAGTTTGACATTGATTTTGATCATTTCAGTCATCTTGTTTACAATTAAATCAAAGAGGCCCTTGTAAGTCAGACAAATACAGGTCCTTCTAAAAAAATTAGCATATTGTGATAAAGTTCATTATTTTCTGTAATGTACTGATAAACATTAGACTTTCATATATTTCAGATTCATTACACACAACTGAAGTAGTTCAAGCCTTTTATTGTTTTAATATTGATGATTTTGGCATACAGCTCATGAAAACCCAAAATTCCTATCTCAAAAAATTAGCATATCATGAAAAGGTTCTCTAAACGAGCTATTAACCTAATCATCTGAATCAACTAATTAACTCTAAACACCTGCAAAAGATTCCTGAGGCTTTCAAAAACTCCCAGCCTGGTTCATTACTCAAAACCGCAATCATGGGTAAGACTGCCGACCTGACTGCTGTCTAGAAGGCCATCATTGACACCCTCAAGCAAGAGGGTAAGACACAGAAAGAAATTTCTGAACGAATAGGCTGTTCCCAGAGTGCTGTATCAAGGCACCTCAGTGGGAAGTCTGTGGGAAGGAAAAAGTGTGGCAGAAAACGCTGCACAACAAGAAGAGGTGACTGGACCCTGAGGAAGATTGTGGAGAAGAACCGATTCCAGACCTTGGGGGACCTGCGAAAGCAGTGGACTGAGTCTGGAGTAGAAACATCCAGAGCCACCGTGTACAGGCGTGTGCAGGAAATGGGCTACAGGTGCCGCAGGTCAAGCCACTTTTGAACCAGAAACAGCGGCAGAAGCGCCTGACCTGGGCTATAGAGAAGCAGCACTGGACTGTTGCTCAGTGGTCCAAAGTACTTTTTTCGGATGAAAGCAAATTTTATATGTCATTCGAAAATCAAGGTGCCAGAGTCTGGAGGAAGACTGGTGAGAGGGAAATGCCAAAATGCCTGAAGTCCAGTGTCAAGTACCCACAGTCAGTGATGGTCTGGGGTGCCATGTCAGCTGCTGGTGTTGGTCCACTGTGTTTTATCAAGGGCAGGGTCAATGCAGCTAGCTATCAGGAGATTTTGGAGCACGTCATGCTTCCATCTGCTGAAAAGCTTTATGGAGATGAAGTTTTCATTTTTCAGCACGACCTGGCACCTGCTCACAGTGCCAAAACCACTGGTAAATGGTTTACTGACCATGGCATTACTGTGCTCAATTGGCCTGCCAACTCTCCTGACCTGAACCCCATAGAGAATCTGTGGGATATTGGGAAGAGAAAGTTGAGAGACGCAAGACCCAACACTCTGGATGAGCTTAAGGCCACTATCGAAGCATCCTGGGTCTCCATAACACCTCAGCAGTGCCACAGGCTGATTGCCTCCATGCCACGCCGCATTGAAGCAGTCATTTCTGCAAAGGGATTCCCGACCAAGTATTGAGTGCATAACTGAACATAATTATTTGAAGGTTGACTTCTTTTGTATTAAAAACACTTTTCTTTTATTGGTCGGATGAACTATGCTAATTTTTTGAGATAGGAATTTTGGGTTTTCATGAGCTGTATGCCAAAATCATCAATATTAAAACAATAAAAGGCTTGAACTACTTCAGTTGTGTGTAATGAATCTAAAATATATGAAAGTCTAATGTTTATCAGTACATTACAGAAAATAATGAACTTTATCACAATATGCTAATTTTGGATAAAAATTAAGGACCTGTATAACATAACATTTATAATGAAATAACCACAAATGTATTTTCTGTGCTCACATCATTATCAGTTTTATTCAACCCCCAAGTGACATTCAATCTTAGTACTTAGTACAACATCCTTTTCCAGTTATAACAGCTTTTAAATGTGAAGCATAGCTTGACACAAGTGTCTTGCAGCGATCTATGGGTATCTTCGCCCATTCTTCATGGGCAAAAGCCTCCAGTTCAGTCACATTCTTAGGCTTGCGCACTGCAACTGCTTTCTTTAAGTCCCACCAGAGGTTCTCAATCAGATTTAAGTCTGGTGACTGCGATGGCCACTTCAAAATGTTCCAGCCTTTAATCTGCAACCATGCTCTAGTGGACTTGGAGGTATGCTTGGGATCATTGTCCTGTTGAAAGGTCCAACTTCTCCCAAGCCTCAGGTTTGTGACTGACTGCATCACATTTTCATCCAATATCTCCTGGTACTAAAGAGAATTCATGGTACCTTGCACACGCTGAAGCTTCCCTGTACCTGTAGAAGCAAAACAGCCCCAAAGCATGATTGACCCCCCGCCATGCTTCACAGTAGGCAAGGTGTTCTTTTCTTCATAGGCCTTGTTCTTCCTCCTCCAAACATAGCGTTGATCCATGGGCTCAAACAGTTCTAATTTTGTTTAATCAGTCCACAGAACACTATCCCAAAACTTTTGTGGTTTGTCCACATGACTTTTGGCATACTGCAGTCGACTCTTCTTATTCTTTGGAGACACCAAGGGGGTGCGCCTGGGAGTTCTGGCATGGAGGCCTTCATTACGCAGTGTGCGCCTTATTGTCTGAGCTGAAACTTCAGTACCCACATCTGACAAATCTTTTTTCAGTTCCTCAGCAGTCACACAGGGATTTTTCTCCACTTTGCGCTTCAGGTCGCAGTCGAAGTCAGTATCTTCTTTCTGCCACGACCAGGTAGCGTTTCAACAGTGCCCTTTGCCTTGAATTTGCGAATGATGCTTCCTATGGTGTCTCTTGGTATGTTTAACATCTTTGCAATCTTCCTATAGCCATTGCCCTTCCTGTGAAGAGAAATCACCTCTTCTCTTGTCTTCCTGGACCATTCTCTTGACTTCACCATGTTTGTAAACACACCAGTAAATGTCTAGAAGGAGCTGAGTATCACAATCCTTTTAAATCTGCCTAATTGGTGCTTATTATGCTTGATTGCTGCTCCTTGACATCCACAGGTGTTTTCAATACCTAATCGAAAAAACAGGGTTAATTCACAGATGATGGGTCGCACTACTGTATGGGGAAACCTGGATGGGTGCTCTCAGCCCGCAGATTCACCCAATCTAACAAGCAAAAAATTATACAAAAGAAAGGACTGGGCACTCACTATATCTAGTAGCCGTGGTACTTTATTAAATAAAATCAATTCTTATATTATTAAAAACACATATTCTAACACACATTCATACACATCGATTATAATGACTAAAATATATAATCACTGTAACACAATGGTAAAAGGACCTATTTGATATATATAAAAAAATCGGATGTGACCAATAATTTGCATATATGGAGGATGAGAACAATCCAAAACTATCCAAATGTTCAGTCCAATATCAGAAGTGTGCCATATACAAAAAGGACAGATGAAATAGTCGATCGGATATCCTAGGGTCTTTTGCAGAGACTAATAGTCCTGAATTCAAATATGTTCGCACAGTTCAAAGTAACAGCGTTAATTTCCAAATAGATTATTTGTCAGTTGTATTATAGTCTACTCACATAATAAATGTACTCAGGCGGCTCAGATCAGCAATCCGCGGCGTCCCGCGTAATGGTCAGGGTATGATCTCCGCTTGTACGTGTGAGCCTCAACTTCACAATGAAATAGTCTTTGATAACTTCTTAGTAGATTTCACAGAGAGTTTTCAACAAGCTGTTTTTCAATTGAACAATCAAAGTTCCTCACTGGCGCCAGTAGTATCTTTATAGTCCACAGCTCTGCAGGTATACGTTCCACCTTCAGTGTGTTTTCTCCAAGAAGGGTCGAAGCTGCAAGAGTTAGTGGTCCTTAAGTCCAATCGGGGGGTCCAGTACCAGACGTGTTTCGGGGCTCTTAGTGGCCCCTTCCTCAGTGGTTGACCTCCCCTCACTAATGTCTCTCCTTTTATAGAGGACTTCAGTAATCAGTCCAACTTGAGAGTGAACCAAGTATTCCTCAAATTCTGAAATGGATCAGGTTCTCCTCAAAATCTGTGGTGGATCTCAATATTGGGATCTCTTCAAATAAATCAGTATTAAATACACCAGAAAGTCCTCCATAATCCTTTCCATAATTTTTATTAGATATGCATAGATCTGGATTGTATATATCAAAGATACACCAAATATAAAGAAACCGCATATGCGGTATTGATGCGTCTTTGTTGCGTTTTTATTGCGTTTATATTCAAAACAATCCAGATTTCATAACTGTATAGATCCCTCATATGCATATCTACCAAAATATGTAAATATCAAATAATAGGACACCATCGTGTCGGGCTATGTTATATAGCCTTGTTACAATGAGCAGGAGATTTTGCAAAAAAAAAAAAAGAAATACAAAAAAAAACGCATGGTCTCCAAAAAACGCATATGCGGTTTTGATGCGTTTCCGATGCGTTTTTACTAAAAAAACGATAAAACATGTTATATAATACATAAATAACATAAAATTCCCCAAAATACATGCAAATATTCCATAAAAACCTATAAAATGTGTAATAGTGAATGTACGAAGATTGGTATTTCCTTACTCATGTTTGAGGAAAAAAACTGGTTACCTAAAACCATTTAATATATAAAAGTTATAAAAACATAAAATCTCCATGTCAGGACCCTAAAAAGTAGTCCTAAGTTACATTTCATACTTATATATAAAAAACCTCTTGTAGTGGCTATCTATTTCGAATTCAGATCTTATTGTAGTATATTGGGGGGAGCGTCAGCGGCAGAGAGGGACCGGCCACCTTAAATATGGTACAGTCACTAGTCGGCCGATGGTGCTCTCCCCTATAGAAAGCCAAACAGCTCAAATCGAAAAAACACTTGAATGAACCTCTGTTCTTAAGAGTGGTAGTCTTTAAGGGTTTGAATAATTGTGTCAATGAAGAAATCACAAAAAAAAAACACATTTAATACTGTATTACAAAAACAATTGATTTCATTTTAGCTGCATTTGGTTCTTTAAAAAGTCCTTGTAAGATTTCATTCTGAACACAATTACAAATGTACACTAAATTCCCTAAAACCCTTTACAGCATTGGGGGTTGAATAATTTTGAACACAACTGCATAAACAGCGGTGTACTGATATGTGAGGTATAAGGTATAATATATGCAGTGTGTAAAGATATATAGTATATACAGCAGTGTACTGATATGTGAGGTATGAAGTATAATATATGCAATGTTTACAGATATATAGTATATACAGCAGTGTACTGATATGTGAGGTACGAGGTGTCAATACACTGCTGTATTTACTATAAACCTGTACACACTGCATCTATTATACCTCGTACCTTACATATTACACTACTGTATATACTGTATACACTGCATATATTATACCGCGTACCTCACATAACTGTACACTGCTGTATATACTATAAATCTGTCCACACTGCATCTATTATACCTCTTTTGTGTGCCAGGGCTGTTTTGTATTCCCAATACGGCCCTGATGGCATAAATTATAAAACGCAGCAGCAAGAATAGTTCATGGAACAAAGGGAGGGGCTATAAAAGGGGAATAGGGGCCCAATTTAGATTCCTGCTATGGGACCCAGTCCAGTGATTTTTATGTACGCCCCTTGTTTTCCTCCCTCTATTTTAGCATTTAATACATCTATTTCCTGCAGCCCCGTTGGCAGCATTGGCAAGATATGAGGCTCCCAGAGCGGTGGTATGCGCTTTTGCTATTAGTATCTAAATGTAGAAGTCAATAAAAACCTTTACTGCTTATAGAACTAACAGGCAATCAGATTTAACTGTTTAATGAACTAGTGCAGGGGATGTAGACTAAAATCAAAGTGGGGCACCTAAGGAAGATTCAGTGTGGAGAACTGAATAGTGCATCAGGTCTGTAGAATGCCCCTTTCAGAAAGAGTTGACTTTGCCATGAAAAGTTGTTGCCAGTTAGGAAATTCCCCTGCAGTCACTGCTGCAAAGGAAATTTTTATGTATTGTAGCTGGTATGGAGCTGGTAAAGGAGGATTCTGGAATAAAAGGCAGCTGACCTAGCAGATGGAACTAAAAGTCCAAAACAGCACAGACAGACTGAACAGACGCTTAGGCTTAAAGGGCTTCTGTCACCCCACTAAAGTCATAATTTTTTTTGGGCTACTTAAATTCCTTATACTGCGATATATCAATATATAATGCTCTTACTCATTTTCCTTCAGCAGTTTCTTAAAAAAACTGACTTTTATAATATGTAAATGACCTCTTTACCAGCAAGTAGGGCGGCTACTTGCTGGTAGCAGCCACATCCTCCTTTCATAAAGACGCCCCCTCCTCATGTTGATTGACAGGGCCAGCGAACGCGCTCATCTTCTGGCTGGCCCTGTCTGCGTTCAAAATCTGGCGCCTACGCCGTACCTGTCTTCAGTCGGGGCAGGCGCACTGGGAGGAGGACGCTCGCTCGGCCGCTCCAGTCTGTTTTTTTAAGAAACTGCTGAAGGAAAATAAGTAAGAGCATTATATATTGATATATCGCAGTATAAGGAATTTAAGTAGCCAAAAAAAGAGTAATGACTAGTGTAGACTAGAAGATACTTCAGGAACTCAGATTCATAACAGAAAGCAGTCCAGCAGTTATAACTGCAAGGACCAGTACACATATGGTAGTACTTGCAGAAACCTGTAAACATTTGGCAGGAACAGGAAAAGTTTCAGGAATATGGGAAGTAGAACCAACCAGACCAACAAATAATGTTGCAAACATAGCCATGGTCTGGAGATATTTCAGAAAGAACTCCACCAAACTGACACAGTTTTCAGGAACTAAATAGCAGATTTAAACAAGCACATTAGTCAGACAGATGCAGACACAATACAGGTAGATTAACCCCAGTGGTCAGTATGCAACAGTGGCAAATGTGCACTGCCATACTGAGAAATTACTATAGGTACACACCCACAAGTATCTGGCAACCTGCCCACATGGAAACAATGGTGAACAGTGAACCACATTATAACAGAAATGTAGCTATTCAAATGTGTATAGAGTGGTTCTCCATTCTAGCCTATATGAAGGGGGTCCCCTTCTATGATATCATATGTTAGGATATATGGAAAGGGGTTGTCCTCATGAGAAAACCCCTCTAAATTGTATTTAAAGGGACTCTGTCACCAGTTTCTAACCCCCCCTTTTAAAACTATTGTTCTCTCCATGGTTCCCTTGTCATTACAAAGCTGTTGTTATAAGATAAATCCGCCATCTAGTTTTGATAAAAATCGCTTTTATCTAACCTGTCAATCTTCTGGATAAGGTGCCCAGGGCGTTTCTGAAGGTTTGAATCTGCCGCTCTCCGCCGCCGCCGTTGGTGCCCAGCTCCTCCCATGATCCTTTCAGCGCCACCTGGATGTAATAAAATCCGCCTCCGGCTCTCCTCAGTGCCCCCTCCTCCTTTTCAAAGATCCCGCGCGTGCGCACAGGCCTGTGCCTGATGCGCCCATGCAGACTTTTAGATTCTGCCTCACTTCGCTCAACGAGGCAGAATCTAAAAGTCTGCATGGGCGCATCAGGCACAGGCCTGTGCGCACGCGCAGGATCTTTGAAAAGGAGGAGGGGGCACTGAGGAGAGCCGAATTTCATTACATCCAGGTGGCGCTGAAAGGATCATGGGAGGAGCTGGGCACCAACGGCGGCGGCGGAGAGCGGCAGATTCAAACCTTCAGAAACGCCCTGGGCACCTTATCCAGAAGATTGACAGGTTAGATAAAAGCGATTTTTATCAAAACTAGACGGCGGATTTATCTTATAACAACAGCTTTGTAATGACAAGGGCACCATGGAGAGAACAATAGTTTTAAAAGGGGGGGTTAGAAACTGGTGACAGAGTCCCTTTAAATTTTAGTATTAATATTTATATAAACTTCATCAATTAAGCTTCCTGCAAAGTGTCCAAGTTGTCACTTTTCATGTAACGAAGTTTAAAGTGAAACTATCACCAGCAATCTTCCTATGCAGCTGCTCGCGTAGACACATTCATGTAGTTCACCTGATTAAAAAATTTTTTTTCTTTTGTTGATCTAAGGTTCTGTTCCCAAGTTATGATACTTTATCTTAATATGCAAATTAGTCATTTGATGCAATGAGGGTGTCATCATTGGACTTGTTTCACCCAAACTCTGGTCTGTTCCGTGGTTAGACCCTCCCTGACTGCTTTGACTGAAAGGGACAGACAGTGGCAAAGCAATCAGAGAGGGGTTGGCCACAGAAAGGTGTTAAACCTGAGTGCAATGTGAGCAATGGTGACATCCTCATTGTACCAAAGGCCTAATTTGCATATTAAAGGGTTTCTATCACTTCGTTGCACATATTTAGCTGTCAGACACTAGCGATCCGCTAGTGTCTGCTCTGCCCAACCATCCTAATATAATTGCTTTTGGGGCAGCCGTTTTGCTAAAAAAAGAACTTTTATTAATATGCTAATGAGCCTCTAGGTGCTATGGGGGCGTCATTAGCACCTAGAGGCTCCGTTTACCTTCAGAAACTGCCGCCGCCCAGCGCGTCCCTCCAGCCCGCCCATCTCCTCCTGAATGCGATCCTCCTTGTGAGCGTATGTATTCTGCGCATGCGCAGTGAATGTCTGACCGCTTCCTTGCTCAGACATCTCCACTGCGCCTGCGCGATGACGCCATAGTGCTCCGAGGAACAGGCGCAGTGGAGATGTCTGAGCAGGGAAGCTGTCAGACATTCACTGCGCATGCGCCGAATACAGGCGCTCACAAGGAGGATCGCATTCAGGAGGAGATGGGTGTGCTGGAGGGACCCGCTGGGCAGCGGCAGTTTCTGAAGGTAGACGGAGCCTCTAGGTGCTAATGACGCCCCCATAGCACCTAGAGGCTTATTAGCATATTAATAAAAGTTCTTTTTTTTAGCAAAACGGCTGCCCCAAAAGCAATTATATTAGGATGGTTGGGCAGAGCAGACACTAGCGGATCGCTAGTGTCTGACAGCTAAATATGTGCAGCGAAGTGATAGAAACCCTTTAAGAAAATGTATCATCACTCATGAATAGAGGCTTGGATCAACAAAAGAAAAACAGTGTTTTTAAGCAGGTAATCCACAGCTATGTGTTTATGCAAAAAATATGATAGGAAGGTACCTGGAGACAGATTCCTTTTATATTACTTAGTTCAACTTAGTAAAAAAGCATATATGTAGGTGGAAATCTTTAAGAACAGTAAAATCACATACCAAGTCCTGCAAAGTTTTTGGATTGAATATCACTAATCTTGTTAAATCGGGCATACAAGTAGGTAGTCTTCTTTGGTAATGAAGGGAGAGTTGTCAGATCCACATCATCACAATAAACAGATGTACCAAGACATACACACACTAGGCAAGTTGGAAGACCTACAAGGAAAGGAGAAAGATAAGAATTTGCTAAATATAAGATTAAAGCTACTTTCACAGTAGCAAAAACACTTCCGTTACTCTGATAATACAACCATCGGCATCCGTTATGAATGGATCCTGTTGTATTAACTTTAACATACCCAAGACGGATCCGTCATGACCTCGATTGAAAGTCAATGGGGGACGGATTAGTTTTCTATTGTCAGATTGTGTCCCCATTGACTTGCATTGTGGGTCATGACGGATCCGTTTTGCTCCGCATCCCAGGATGGAAAGCAAACCGCAGCATGCTACTCTCCGTTATGAGAACAGAATGCATTTTGGAGCATTCTGTTCTGTTCTGTTCCATTTCGTTCCCATTAACAATAAATAAGGACAAAACGTAATCATTTTTTTCCGGTATTGCGACCATATGCCGGATCTTAATACCGGAAAATAGAAACGCTAGTGTGAAAGTAGCTTAAATTCTAATATGAGATTATCAAAATAGTAACATATTAACATAGTTTATAAGGCTGAAAAAAGACATCTGTCCATCCAGTTCAGCCTGTTATCCTGCAAGATGACCTGCAAGTTGATCCAGAATAGGTAGAAAAAAAATTCCTTCCCGACTCCAATCAGGCAATCAGAATAACTCCCTGGATTAGCAACCCCTCTCTAGTAGCTATTGCCTGTAATATTATTACACTCCAGAAATACATCCAGGCCCCTCTTGAACTCTTTTAGTGAATTCACCATCACCACCTCCTCAGGCAGAGAGTTCCATAGTCTCATAGCTCTTACCGTAAAGAATCCTCTTCTATGTTTGTGTACAAACCTTCTTTCCTCCAGACGCAGAGGATGTCCCCTCGTCACAGTCACAGTCCTGACCCCTAATATATTTAAACATAGTTATTAGATCTCCCCTGAGTCATCTTTTTTTCTAAAGTGAATAACCCTAATTTTGATCAACTCTCAGGGTACTGTAGTCCATCCATTCTAGTTATTACTTTAGTTGTCCTTTTGCTGAATCTTCTCCAGCTCTGCTATGTCTGCCTTGTTCACAGGAACCCAGAACTGTACACAGTGCTCCATGTGTGGTCTGACTAGGGATTTGTAATGTGGTAGGATATGTTCTTATCACGGGCATCTATGCCCCTTTTGATGCAACTGTCACCACCAGACATCTGAGAAGCTCTGACAGATGCCTTTCAGAACCTCCTCCTTGAGCTTCCTTTGTTTTGCTTTCAGTTCCTCATCTCGTTAGCCTCTCTCAGCTGTCATGTAGTTGTACTGATTGCATCCCTTTAAATTCCTCCCCATAGTGCATCAGTTTGCGGTTTATATTACTTCCTGGAGTGTGTGTGCGCATGCTGATCCTACTTCCCAGTCTTCTACAAGATAAGTGTTGTGCATTAATTTGTGTTTTTCTGTTTGCTGGATCCCAGGTGACCCTGACTCCCTCCGTATCTAGTGTAGGGAGCCGGTGGTCGTGTCCCCTCACTATTATAGGGTGTTCAGGTGTTATACAGTCGAGGTACGAGGGTATGCGATCATCTACCATTGGGATTTTCGCATAGGCTGAGCAGTCAGGGAGAGTGCCAGGTCTGATGCAGGGGTCTCCCTTTTTGTTCCTTAGTTTTGGATCCAGTGAGTTGTATATTCATTTTGTGTTGTCTTGTTTCCTGTACACCTTCCGTGACAGCAACCCATTATCTTATTGGCCTTGGCAGCAGCTGCCTGACACTGGTTTCTACAGCTTTATTTACTGTTCACAAAAATTCCTAGGTCCTTTTCCATGTCAGTGTTGCCCAGTGTTTTACTATTTAGTATGTACTGGTGACTTGCATTATTCTTTCCTATGTACAAACCCTTACATTTGTCAGTGTTAAACTTTATCTGTCACTTCTCTCCCCAAGCCTCCAATCTATCCAGATCCATCTGTAGCAGTATACTGTCCTCTTCCGTGTTAATTTAAATTACTTTACACAATTTATTGTCATCTGCAAAAATGTATATTTTACTGCGCAAGCCTTCTTCAAGATGATTAATAACTATATTGAAGAGAATAGGGCCGAATACTGACCCGTGTGGTACCCCGCTAGTGACCCAATCTGAATGTGTACCATTAATAACCATCCTCTGTTTTCTATCACTGAGCCAGTTACCCACATACAGACATTTTCACCCAGTCCAAGCATTCTCATTTTATATAATAATCGTTTATGTGGTACAGTATCAAATGCTTTGGAGAAGTCCAGATATACAACATCTAATGATTCGCAGCGGTCAAGTCTAGAACTTACCTCTTCGTAGAAACTGATTAAATTAGTTTGACATGACCGATCCCTCATGAAGCCATGCTGATATGACATGATTTGCTTATTTTCATTGAGGTACTCCAAGATAGTATATCTTAGAAAACCTTCAAACAGTTTACCCATGACCGATGTTAAACTTACCGACTTATAGTCTCTAAGCTCTGTTTTTGGACACTTTTTGAATATGTGCCAATCCTGTGGAACACTTCCTGTCGGTATAGAGTCCTTAAATATCAGAAATAAAGGTCTGTCTATGACATTAATTAATTTGATTTGTCAATTTTTATCTTTTTAAGACGCTGCTGTACTTCTTCCTGGGTCAGACAGGGCACTTTTAATGGGGAATTTACTTTTGCATTCTGCATTTCATCTGATACATCTAATAGCTTTGCTTTCTCCTCATTACTCTCTGCAACTCCCCCCTCATCACTTTGTAAAGGTCCCAACACCTTTTAGATTTATCATTACCATTTATATAATTGAAGAACATTTTAGGGTTCGTTTTACTCTCTTTGGCAATAAAAGAGGACCTTTCATCTGTTTTACTTTTAGGATACCTACTCCTATTCTTGCTGGATGCTGATGCTGCCAATCATTTTTATTTTGTTTTAAACATTGCCGCTACGCCCTGCTGCTCCCTCCTGAAGTTTTCGCGCTTAGTATGTAAATACTGAGCATCGGAACAGGGAGGAGGAGACGCCAGGGTTTCTCAATTGGTGTCTCCTTCTCCCTTGCTGTGCCGCAATTCACTCACATCGGAGAATGTAACAGCCAGGGAGGAAAAACTGTCTGTTGATGCTCTCAAATGTGATTGGATCGTGGCACAGCCAGGGAGAAGGAGACGCCCATTGAGATACCCATGAGTCTCCTCCTCCCTGTATACTTAGCGAGAGAACTTATGGAGGGCGCAGAGGGTCATAGGGGCGATGTTTAAAAAAAAAACTGGGTGGCAGCATCAGCGGGGGGGGGGGGGGGGTACCCCGCAAGTACAGGTATGTACCTCCTATAAGTAAAACAGATGAAAGGTACTCTTTAATCTCTCTATCTAGTTTGGCTGCTTTTATTTGTCTTTTACATATTCCATTTTTTTCCTTCTAATTTCTTTACATTTCTATTTATCCAGATTTTTTTTCTTGTTCCTTGCCCTTTTATTTCCATAAGGTATGTACCTCTCACAATAAGATTTTAGGATGCTTTTAAAAATATCCAATTTTGTAGCTGTATTTTTATTTTTTAGGACTTTGTCCCAGTTAGTTAGACCTATTTCCTCTCTTAGTTGGCTAAATTTAGCTTTTTTGAGGTTTTGTATTTTTGTTCCTCCTTGAAGAAACATTCTTCTTAATGACAATTGGAAGGTTGTTACTTTATGGTCACTATTTCCCAGGTGTCCCCCAACTTGCACATCTGTTGTTCTGTCAGGTCTATTGGTTAATACTAAGTCCAGTGTGGCCGTCACTCTAGTCGGGTCCTGAAACAGTTGGGAAAGGTAATTGTCTTTGGTTATTGCCAAGAACCTGTTTCCTTTATGAGATGTACAGGTTTCAGTTTCCCAGTCTATATCTAGGTAGCTGAAGTCCCCCATAACAACGACCTCATTATGATTTGCCGTCTATTTCGTTTAGAAGTAGATTTTCTGCGGACTCTGGTATATTAGGTGGCTTATAATAAACTAATATTAGTATTTTATTATTGTTTTTTCCTCCATGTATTTCTACCCACAGTGACTCCACATGTGCATGTCCCTCACTTATATCTTCCCAGAGTGTGGGCTTTAGACAGGACTTTACATAAAGGCAAACTGCTCCTCCTCTCCGGTTTTGACGATTCTTTCTAAACAGACTGTAGCCCTGTACGTTAACCGCCCAGTCATGGCTTTTATCCATGTCTAATTTATTCCCTCTATGTCATAGACCTCCTCACACATCACTAATTCCAGTTCACCAGTTTTATTAGTCAGGCTTCTGGCATTAGTGTACATACAATTAAGAGGTTTATGTATATTTTTACCCTACACCTTACCTTCTGAACTGTTCTTGTCCCTCTTTCCATTCCTCCCCCAGTTCCATTATCTTGCCCCAGGTTTTGTCACAATCCCTCCCATGACAGAGGTTAGAAGATCTGAGAGACTTGCATCATGTGAGGTTATCTGACAGCCTCTCGGTTTTCACTTTCCATTTTTGTTGTTGGTATGACCACACCTCTTGTTTCAGGGGTAGCTTGTGGTCATTACTTTTCCTCTATTTAGTCTGGACTCACACTTCTTACTATGCGGTTGATATTATCTGCCTGGAGTCAGAAGAGCTAGTGTGTTGTCCTCTTCTGCGTTCCTGCTTATTCCTGTATTTTGGTTAAATTAATATACATTTTTGTTGCATCACTACCGTACACTCTGTTATTTACTGATTGAGATTCCGTGTTGTTTCCTGTTGAGGAGCGGGGTATTGGGTACAGCATTATAGGGAAAAAGTTGATTTATTTTTTAATTTAGCAGAAGGCTGGGAACATAACAAAATGTTATGGAGGGAGGAAAATTGAGACCTGTCAGGGAGACTACTGGTTCGTTCATCTGGGAAGGAACCAGTAGTCTGAGACCCTGTCACTATGCCTAGGGCTTTTCAGGGTTTCTAGGGTCTAGGTATCCAGTGTTCGAATATTTCCACCTTCAGGGTCTATTCATACTGACAGGAGTCAGGGCTAGGTTTAGAGTTTCCTAGGTGGTGACCTTTTCCTTTCCCTAGCCGTGAGGCCTAGTTTTGGGTAATTTTCCTTCTGTTGTCATTTTGGTGTTCCTTCCCTCCCCCTACATAGTGACATTATCAACCTCCACAAAAAAAAAACATTTTGTTTGTGTCAGGGTAGTGATGGATACTATTTCTGCACTGGTCGAACAACTGCAGGGACTGTCTTTGGGGGTAGCTGACGTCCGCACAACCGTCTCACAGATCCAGAGACCACAGGCAGCTGGTTCTGGCAGCGGGAACCAGGCCTGCCCTGAACCTAGGGTTGCTATCCCGGACAGATTTTCCGGGGAAGTGACAACTATTCGGTTCAGGGAGTCATGCAAATGATATTTTAGACTACGTCCTTACTCTTCTGGGGACGATAGTTAAAGAGCGGGTATAATCATTTTGTTACTTAAAGGTAACACTCAATCTTGGGCTTTTTTGTTGCCGACCAGATCACAGTCCCTCCGGTCTACGATGACCCAGATCAGATCTCCCTGGCTGAGACTAAGTTGCGTGGCTTACGGCAGGGAGAGCGTTCTGCAGAGACCTATTGCTCTGAATTTAGGAGCTAGGCTATGGATACGGAGTAGAATGATCTAGCTCTCCGTAGTCAATTTTGTCAAGGGTTATCCGAGAGCCTGAAGGACGCTTTGGCGTTTCACAAATATCTTTAGTCGTTGGAAGTGGCCATGTCCCTTGCTGTACGTGTACATATTCATATGCATGGATTGACAACAAGTGCATTAGACAAAAATATAGTGGTGTTTGCTATTGATTCCGCTCCTCTCACACAGAAATGTTTATCACAAATTGTGCAGGACATCTGTTTAAAGATGGGTGATTTTCATAAAAAATTCATTTAGTATTTTGTGCTGGATGGTCTGCCTGCTCCCTTGGTGTTAGGGTTACCATGGTTAAGCAAACATAACCCTACCATCGATTGGCAAGCGAGATATATTCTTGATTGGAGTGATTATTGTATAGACAACTGTCTTAGCACTTCACTTTCTGTGGTAGCCACTAAAGTTATACCTTCGTTTATTTCAAATTTTTCTGATGTATTCTCTGAAAAGGGAAACCAGGAGTTATCTCCACATCGGGAGTATGATTGCCCGGTCAACCTTGCTCCCAGAGCTAGGTTGCTCAAGTCTTAGTTGTATAATCTTTCTGAACCCGAAAGAGCAGCCATGAGAGAATATATCACCGAGAGTTTGGCTAAAGGCCATATTAGACCATTCAAATCCCCAGTGGATGCAGGGTTCTACTTTGTTAAGAAAAAGGATGGAACTCTTAGGCCATGTTTGGACATCCATGAGCCTAACCGCACTACTGTTTTTGATCCTTATCCTCCGCCTTTGATCCCAGATTTGTTCAATCAGATTGTCGGTGCCAAGGTGTTCTCGAAGTTGGATTTGAAGGACAGATATAATCTGATAAGGATCAAGGAGGGGGATGAATAAAAGAGCAGCCATGCGAGAATATATCACCGAGAGTTTGGCTAAAAGTCATATTAGACCATCCAAATCCCTAGTGGATGCAGGGTTCTACTTTGTTAAGAAAAAGGACGGAACTCTAAGGCCATGTTTGGACTTCTGTGAGCTTAACCGTATTACTGTCCGTGATCCTTATCCCCTTCCTTTGATCCCAGATTTGTTCAATCAGATTGTCGGTACCAAGGTGTTCTCGAAGTTGTATTTGAGGGGAGCATATAATCTGATAGGGATCAAGGAGGGGGATGAATGGAAGATGGCCTTTAATACCCCTGAGGGTCAATTTGAAAATATGGTAATGCCTTTTGGGTTAATCAATGCTCCTGCGGTTTTTCAACATTTCATCAATTACATCTTTCTTCATCTGATAGGCAGGTTTGTTGTGGTGTATCTGGATGATATTCAGATTTATTCTCCTGACATGGAGACGCATCGGGATCACGTGAGACAGGTGTTGTTAATCCTAAGAGAGAATAAACTGTATGCTAAGATGGAGAAGTGTTTATTTGCAGTTCCGGAAGTGCAATTCCTGGGCTACCAACTCTCATCTTCAGGTTTTCGTATAGATCCTGAAAAGGTCCATGCAGTGTTTTGGGATCGACCCGCTTATGCGTTTTTTGGGGTTCACCAACTACTACCGTAATTATTTTTTTAAATACTCGACGATTGCTAAACCTTTAACGGACATGACTAGGATAGGTCCGGATGTCTCAGTATGGTCGGATGAGGCATTGCAAGCCTTTTCAGCTGAAAAGGAATGTTTTGCTTCTGCTCCTATACTTATGCAACCTGATGTGTCACAGCCTTTAATTGTGGAAGTTAACGCATCAGAGATAGGGGTAGGAGCAGTCTTGTTGCATGGTCATTCACCTACTAAATGGCACCCATGTGCTTTCTTCTCGAAGAAGCTCTCTGCTGCTGAGAAAAATTATGACATGGGTAATAGAGAGTTGCTGGCCATTAATTTGGCTTTTGAGGAATGGCGTCATTGGTTGGAAAGAGCGATTCATCCTGTTACGGTAATTACCGATCACAAAAATCTGTCTTATCTGGAGTCGGCTAAATGCCTGAACCCAAGACAGGCCAGATGGTCGTGGTTTTTTACCAGATTTAATTTCATTGTCACCTATCGCCCTGGGGTTAAGAATGTCAAGGCGAATGCTTTGTCACATAGCTTTCCTGGGGGGAGGGTGATTCAGGGGACCCTGCTCCGATATTGGCTGATGGGGTGGCAATATCCACCCTTTATCCCGACCTTGAGGCAGAAGTGTTGGAGGCCCAGGGAAATGCACCGGATTCCTGCCCTCTGGGGAAGTTGTTTGTTTCTGCTGAACATCACTGTACGATTCTCACAGGACACCCTAGGAGCAGATCCCCTGTCAATCTCATTTCTCATAGATTCTGGTGGCTGGGGTTGCGTAAATGTGTTGAGGGTTATGTGTCAGCTTGTGGTACTTGTGCACGTGCTAAGGTCTTCAGCATCTCTACTTCCGTTGTCCATCTCGTCCCTACCTTGGACTCATTTGTACATGGATTTTATCACAGATTTGCTAAATTCCTCAAGTAAAACTGATTCTGGTGATTGTTGATCGCTTCAGCAAGATGTCGTACTTTATAGCATGAAGTGTTTATCGATAACATTGTGAAGCTACATGGTATTCCCTCTGATGTGGTGTCCGATAGGAGGACTTAGTTTGCTTCAAAATTCTGGAAAGCGTTCTGTACTCGCCTGGGGTACAATTGTCCTTCTCTTCGACCTTTCATCCTCAATCAAACGGACGATCATTTTTGTCTTTGGCCAAGTTTGCCAGAAATAACCGTCCCCTGATAAGTCACCCTTTTTTGGGGCACATAGGTTCAATCCGCAGTTTGGCACATTTTCTGGTACTAAGACTTCTGGTATACCTGAAAAGGAAAGATTTTGCTCTTCTTTGTCATCTATTTGATGGAAAATTCAAAATAATAATAAAAAAAAGATGGGCAACAAGTATAAATATATGGCTGACAAGAGATGCATGAGTGGTCTGGACCTGAGAGTGGGTTCAAGGTTTATGATTATTATTGTGGGGGGTTCAGTCAGCACAACCCTATGCAGGTGCACATTGCTATGGCGAAATTATTATTATTTTTATTATTATTATTGTTGATATAAGATCTCTGCTATTATTAACCCAGTAGCCTTTCATCTTGAACTTCCGCAGGCTTTAAAAATTCATAATGTTTTCCACAAATCATTGCTGAATAGATATGTCGAACTTGCTGAACCGTCCTTCATGCCTCCCGCTCCTTTCATGGTGGATAGTAATCTTAAATTTCAGATCTCCAAGATAGTAGAGTCACAAATTCTCCATAGATCCCTCCAATATCTCGTTTACTGGAAGGGTTGCAGTCCAGAGGAGAGAATGTGGGTTCCAGCGGCTGACATCAATGCTAGTCGCCTTGTGAGAGCCTTTCACAGGGCTCATCTGCATAAGGTCGGTCCTAGGTGCACGGAGGTCACCTGTAGAAGGGGATACTGTCACATCCCTCCTGTGACAGAGGTTAGAAGATCTGAGAGACTTGCATCACGTGAGGTTATCTGACAGCCTCTCGGTTTTCACTTTGCATTGTTGTTGTTGGTATGACCACACCTCTTGTTTCAGGTGTAGCTTGTTGTCATTACTGTTCCTCATACAGTTGATATTATCTGCCAGGAGTTATAAGAGCTGGTGCGTTGTCCTCTTCTGAGTTTCTACTCATCCATTTTCTATTGAAGATAAGCGTGCTCCCCTTTGTATTTTGTTTTCCCCTTTTTCTCATTGTTTCCTAGGCCTCAGAGAGACAATGCTTCGTTCAGCTGGGAAGGAACCAGTGGTCTTAGAACCTGTCACTACACCTAGGGATTTTCAGGGTTCCTAGGGCCTAGGTATACGGTGTATGAATATTTTCACCTTCAGGGTTTATTCATACTGACAGGAGTCAGGGCTAGGTTTAGGATTTAATGGGTGCTGACCTTTTCCTTTCCATAGCTGTGAGTAGTGATGGACGAACATCGGCCGGAATGATTTGCGAACGTGATCAAATGTTCACGAACCGCAAGTTTGCGGCAGGCCCCATCCACTTTAATGGCAGGCAAACCTGAAAAACCTTCAGGTCATATTTTCAGCCACCAAATACTTACAATAAGTGCACAAATTGTCCCACGACATGGACAGTGACATACCAGAGGGAGATCAATGGCAAAAATTTCCCCAAAAAATATGCATTTTAATCAGGGGCCATTTTTATGTGTCTTAAAGGGAAATTCTCAGAAATGTGCCCTGTTGGAGCCTAGAAAAACTTATTTTAGGCCACGGGATTACAGTCCTTAAAAATTAGGCATTCACCTGACATAAAAGAAATTGTGATTATGCGGCTCAAGGTACAATATGCGGTCAATGGATAAAAATATTAATGTCGGCCACTCGAGTACAGGCCCCAAACATTTGGCATGCACCGGACAGAGAAGAACAAGCAATTATGTGGCTGGAGGTACAGTACAGACCAAAAGTTTGGACACACCTTCTCATTCAAAGAGTTGTTTTTATTTTCATGACTATGAAAATTGTAGATTCACACTGAAGGCATCAAAACTATGAATTAACACATGTGGAATTATAAGCATAACAAAAAAGTGTGAAACAACTGAAAATATGTCATATTCTAGGTTCTTCAAAGTAGCCACCTTTTGTTTTGATTACTGCTTTGCACACTCTTGGCATTTTCTTGATGAGCTTCAAGAGGTAGTCACCTGAAATGGTTTTCACTTCATAGGTGTGCCCTGTCAGGTTTAATAAGTGGGATTTCTTGCCTTATAAATGGGGTTGGGACCATCAGTTGCGTTGTGGAGAAGTCAGGTGGATACACAGCTGATAGTCCTACTGAATAGACTGTTAGAATTAGTATTATGGCAAGAAAAAAGCAGCTAAGTAAAGAAAAACGAGTGGCCATCATTACTTTAAGAAATGAAGGTCAGTCAGTCCGAAAAATTGGGAAAACTTTAAAAGTTTCCCAAGTGCAGTCACAAAAACCATCAAGCACTACAAAGAAACTGGCTCACATGCGGACCGCCCCAGGAAAGTAAGACCAAGAGTCATCTCTGCTGTGGAGGATAAGTTAATCCGAGTAACCAGCCTCAGAAATTGCAGGTTAATAGCAGCTCAGATTAGAGAGCAGGTCAATGCCACACAGAGTTCTAACAGCAGACACATCTCTAGAACAACTATTAAGAGGAGACTGTGTGAATCAGGCCTTCATGGTAGAATATCTGCTAGAAAACCACTGCTAAGGACAGGCAACAAGCAGAAGAGACTTGTCTGGGCTAAAGAACACAAGGAATGGACATTAGACCAGTGGAAATCTGTGCTTTGGTCTGATGAGTCCAAATTTGAGATCTTTGGTTCCAACCACCGTGTCTTTGTGCGACGCAGAAAAGGTGAACGGATGGACTCTACATGCCTGGTTCCCATCGTGAAGCATGGAGGAGGAGGTGTGATGGTGTGGGGGTGCTTTGCTGGTGACACTGTTGGGGATTTATTCAAAATTGAAGGCATATTGAACCAGCATGGCTACCACAGCATCTTGCAGCGGCATGCTATTCCATCCGGTTTGCGTTTAGTTGGACCAACATTTATTTTTCAACAGGACAATGACCCCAAACACACCTCCAGGCTGTGTAAGGGCTATGCTATTTGACCATGAAGGAGAGTGATGGGGTGCTGCGCCAGATGACCTGGCCTCCACAGTCACTGGACCTGAACCCAATCGAGATGGTTTGGGGTGAGCTGGACCGCAGAGTGAAGGCAAAAGGGCCAACAAGTGCTAAGTATCTCTGGGAACTCCTTCAAGACTGTTGGAAGACCATTTCAGGTGACTACCTCTTGAAGCTCATCAAGAGAATGCCAAGAGTGTGCAAAGCAGTAATCAAAGCAAAAGGTGGCTACTTAGAAGAACCTAGAATATGACATATTTTCAGTTGTTTCACACTTTTTTGTTATGTATATAATTCCACATGTGTTAATTCATAGTAGAAGGTGTGTCCAAACTTTTGGTCTGTACTGTATATTAGATGGTCATTGGATATCAATTTTACTGCAGGCTAGTACAAATAGTTGTCAAATACATATGTTTAAAAGAACAAAAAATATAAAGTTGGATTAAAAACATGTCTAACGAAATCCCCCCTCTTAAAAAACAAAAACAAATGATAATAGTTGAAATTCGATAACACTTGGTCGTCACAGGTCACGGGTCCTCAGAGGTCCCAAACATTAGCCATTCAACGGACAGAAAAGGCCTTTTATGACGCTGTATTTACCTAGGACAGGGACCATTATTTGTTCTGGGTGCTGGCGGATATATGTGGGCTGTCATGAGGAAATTCAATTAAACATGGTCGTCACAGGTATTGAATTCCTCTGAGATCCATGCCTTATTCATTTTTAGAAATGTGATGTAGTCCACACTGTCGTGAGCTATGCGAGTGCGCTTATCGGTCACGATTCCCCCTTCTGCACGGAACGTCATTTTGGACAGTACACTCGACGAGAGGCAAGCCAAGAGATCCATGGCAAAGCCTGCACACCCAGTAGTCAAGGGGTTCCTCGCTTCTCAGAGTGTCCACATGGGCCGTTAACCCGATGTAGTCGGACACCTGTCGGTCTAGGCGTTCCCTGAGGCTGGATTCGAAGAGCGGCTGTGGATGGGTTGGCTGCAAGAATGATCTCATATCTGAAGTGACCAACATATCTTCAAACTGCCCTTTTCTTGTATGAGCTGTAGGATTGGTACTCGCAACTGTTTCTCTATGAGTGGAAATTTCTCTGCCAGTGCCCGCAACAGCAGAATGCAGCATCTCTCGCAGCCAGGCCTGGAAATGCTGCATTCTGCCAGCCCTCTGTGATGCTGGTAGCATGTCTGCCATTTTGTGTTTGTACCGGGGGTCTAAGTATGTTGCCACCCAGTACTGGTCCATGCCCTTTATGCTTTTTATACGGGGGCCCTCTTCAAACAGCATGAAGGCCCTCATTTGCACTAAATTGGAAGCATTGGAGCAGCCGGGCTCTTGCTCATCACCCAGGAGAATGTCATCCACGGTCTCCTCCCCCCATCCATGGACAACACAAGGGATCGCAGAAAAGCTTAAAGCCTGCTCTTCTTGCTCCTCCTCCTCCCTCCAGGCACCATCCTCCTCTGACTCCTCTTCAGACTCCTTCTGACTTGTCTCAGATGGAGTAGCCCCCCATGGGAATTCATTCAGCATTGCGACTTCCTCATCTTCATGCTCCTCAATGGCTTGATCAATGACACAACGCAATGCAGGCTCCAGAAAGAAGGTGTAAGGTCAGTGATGGCACCCTGGTAGCGACTGACCAGTTTAGTGATCTCATCAAATGGCCGAAGCAGTCTGCATGCGTTGTGCATGAGCAGTCATTGGTGAGGTAAGAAAAATGGCCTGAGATTTTCCTGGCCTGCCGCAAGACATCCTGGACTCCGGGGTATTTTGCAGCGAATCGCTGCACGACTACGTTTAGGACATGTGCCATTCACGGCACATCTGTCATTTTGCTTTATTTCAGTGCGCTCAGCAAATTGGGGGTGTCAAATTGAGTGGGGTTAGCCACTGATTGGCCTGTGACCCGCAAAGCTGAAAGGAGTGCAGGACCAGTGTGGCTCTTGGCTTCCAGGCACAAAAGCAACAGCACAGCATGGCAACGTCTCACCTGGCACGTCAAATAGGTTCTGGGAGGCTTGTGGGGTACAGCACAAGAGGCAGTAGCAGTGGAAAAGGAGGAGTTAGCCGAGGAGGAGATGGAGGATGAAGTAGGAGGAGGAGAAGAAGAGGCAGGCCTGCATGCAATCCGCCGCAGTAACATCAAATCCACAAGGGTGCCACGGTTTACACGCTTGACGGCCATCAGAAGGTTCACCCAATGGGCAGTAAAACATATCTACCTTCCCTGCCCGTGTTTGCTAAACCACGTGTCTGTAGTCAGATGTATCTTGGCACCGACACTGTGTGCCAGAGATATTAACTTGCCGCTGAATGTGGCCATATAGTTCAGGCCCTTCTGGGATAAATATTCCATCGCGATCTTCCATTGCGGTGTGCCAATGGCCACACATTTTCTAAAGGCCTCAGAGTCTACCAATTTATATGGCAGTAGTTGGCAGGCTAGCAGTTCCGACAAGCCAGTGGTCAGCCGTTGGGCAAGAGAATTATCCGGCGTTATCATTTTTTTCTTGGGGAATTTTCCCTTCAGTTTTGTCTTCAGCAAGTGAAATGCATTGCATAACTTTCCACTTCTTTCCCTTAAAAAACTCTTTGGTTGCTTTTGCAGTATACTTTGGGTCATTGTCCATTTGCACTGTGAAGCACTGTTCAATAAGTTCGAAAACATTTGACTGAATATGAGCAGATAATATTGCCCAAAACACTTCAGAATTAATCAATAAATAATAAGAGAACCAGTTCCATTGGCAGCCATACATGCCCACGCCATTGTAAGATTCTTAAATGCTGTTTCTGAGACTGTCATTCAGTTTTTCTGCCACAAGAGGCTGCTGTTTCCCCACACAGTGAAGTTACTGCCGGATCTAGATATGCAAAACAGATGATGACTCATGCTGCTGTGTGCCAGACAGAGCAGGAAATGGTGACATGAGGAGACATGTTTGTGCAGAGGCTGAAAACAGGATCCAGTGCCATTCTCAGGTCTGTGGGACTTGGAGCGGTCAAAGTGACTGTCAGAAGTGACTGATGCCTGTCAGCAATGCAGCAATTGCCAAGGAAGAAAGGATCGGTTCCCGGAAGGTCAGTTGGCCCGTGGAATGTGGTTACAGACCCTGTGAGGACTCATGGTGGATGGAAGGACCTGCGAGTTGGTGTAAGTCCCCATCGGATATGGACCAGGCCAGGGTCAGCGATACAGAAGGCTTCCTAGAGAGAGAGAGAGAGAGAGAGAGAGAGAGAGGACTGGGTCCGGATTCTGTTCGCAGGAATGAGTATCGGCGTCAGGAAGCTGATCAGAACAGAGGGTCAGAGTGCAGGTTCTACAGGATCACATGTTGTGGCAGGGACTTACTGTCGGTTTGGAGCAACCAGTAAACACAGGACATACCCAGGTCAGTGAATTAGCAGCATGGTTATTGACTTGTAGGCTCTGCCGTGTGCGCCAGTGGTCAGGTCCGTTACCCTGCGGCACAGTATCGACTTGCGGGCTCTGCTGTGTACGCGGCTTTGGGTACGGTTTTTCATTTGGGCTGGTACTGTGACTCTGGGCCTGGGGTATAGGGTATTCTGGACACTCCACTGTTGCTACACTACAAGGCCACTCCAGCGTCCAGGCTGGGAGTACTCAGGGCACATGAACAGTGTCATTTGGGGGCATGTAAGGGTCAGCCCCTAGAATAACTGTTCTTTGCACAGATATCTACAATATGGTGCTACATAGACTGTAATGACTTATTTCAGCCACTAGAGGCCACTGTTGCTCTGAGAAAGAGGAAGCTGAACTGTTTCTGAGATACACAGGAGGTAGGAAGAGCCAGAAGTTCCCAGGGTTTGAGTCCTGGCTAGAGGTGGGAGTGCCCTGAGAGCTGTGAGAGGATGGCTGCCATGTTAGGAGCCAAGTAAAGGCTAGTGATGGGACATGGAGCCTGACTCATGGAGTCCTGAGAAGCTGGCTGTGCTGGAGACAGGCCAAGATAGACTCTGAACTGAAGTGCCACAGCTATGACCCAGAGAAAGAGACTGCACAGTGTGTTACAGAGGAGTGGACCGTGTGTCAGAGACCAGTACAAGCCGGATCATTCCTGCAAGAGCTGAAGAAGATCTGTATCTGCTGTAACTAGAGAGAGAAAGACAGACAAGCAAGCGACCGGACCTGGGGCCAGACTGCATCTTATGAGATCAAGGAGAATCTGCAGAACTGTGAGTGGCACCAGTGCTTATCTGTGATAGGTTATAGGGTCAGGGACTTAGTCAGTGCGCTGTAGAAGGGGACCCTGGGTAGCAGGGCTAGATAGGAGTATATTAGCCTGGTGTAAACTGTCACTTTTTTTTCACTGGTATTGACTGTTAGGTTTAGGATAGTTTAGGCCCCTTGGTTAGGTAGTTAGCGATCGTTTAGCGCCCAGCCCACCGCACCGCAGTCACTGATTCGCTGATTAGCATATCGCTAATCAGCATTTGTACTTTTATAGTATCTGTAAGTGATCAGAACTGATCACAGTCAGATCTATAATAGTATTGGTGTCACCTTAGCTCGCCCTCCACCCAAAACTCAGTGTTTGCCCGATCAGGCCTGATCGGTCGCCCACATGTGCATTCACCCACACCCGCCCCACCGCAGTGACAAAAAAAAATTTTTTTTTGATCACTGCACAATCACTTTACAAGCGCTGCGGCGATAAAAAAAATCAGTTTTGAGATTTTTGTATCAATCGCAGCGGCTTCCGGTACTTCGCTAGCCTCCCATTTGTAAGACAGGCTTGCTTTTTTTCTAGGGTAGTCTCAGGGAATACCCCCTAAATTATTCTTCTGAAGAGTCTTACAGGCTTCTGACCCAGTCGGATGGGGAATGGGAACCCTCATCTGACGAATCCAGCGGGTCAGAATATGAACCTGTAGAAAGCAGTGGCAGTTTGACCCAAAGTTCGGACGAGGAGGTTGAGGTCCCTGATACCACCAGGCGTACCTGGCCCCGTGTTGCTAGACCACAGGTTGCGCAGGATCCGCTTCAAGGGCGGGTAAGGCTTCAAGGGTGGTGAGGCATACTCCAGCAGCGCAGCCCATCCTGGACCTAGTACCAGCACTGCCGTACAACATGGTGAAGTGGCGAGCACCAGAAGGGCAGTTGAAGCTGGTACGGTGGCATGTGCAGTAGTTCCCCCGTCGCAGCCACCGCACAGACAGGCCCGTAGCGCCCCTAGAGTCCCTGAGGTGCTGGCAAACCCTGATTGGCAGCCCCCAACTTCAGCCGCACCAGTAGTTCCCCCTTTCACCGCCCAGTCTGGAGTTCGGGTTGAGACAGCTCAGATCGCTGGGATTTTTTGAGCTGTTCTTGACTGCGGAGCTCTTGGACTTACTCGTGGCAGAAACAAATAGGTATGCCACTCAATTTATAGCCGCCAACCCGGGTAGCTATTATGCCCAGTCTTTCCAGTGGAAACCCGTCCAAGTTAATTCATTACATGCCCATGTTCTCTGCTGCCATGTCCAGGGCACGATTTGAGGCCATCCTGCGTTTCCTGCACTTTAGCGACAACAGCACCTCTCGTACCAGAGGCCACCCAACTTTTGACTGGCTCCACAAAATTCGGCCCCTCATAGACCACCTTAACACCAAATTTGCAGATTTGTATACCCCCGAGCAAAACATCTGCATAGACGAGTCTCTTATACATTTTACCGGGCGCCTTGGCTTCAAACAATACATTCCAAGCAAGCGCGCCGGGTATGGGGTCAAATTGTATAAGCTCTGTGAAAGGGCCACAGACTATACCCACAAATTTCGGATCTATGAGGATAAAGATCAGACCCTGGAGCCGGTCGGTTGCCCTGACTACCTGGGGAGCAGTGGGAAAACAGTCTGGGACTTGGTGTCACCCTTATTTGGCAAGGGGTACCATCTTTATGTGGACAATTCCTACACAAGTGTGCCCCTCTTTAGGCATTTGTTCCTAGAATAGATTGGCTGCTGTGGCACCGCGCGACCTAGTCGCCGGGGCTTCCCCCAATGGCTCGTTACCACCCGTCTTGCAAGGGGGAGAGGGCTGCCTTGTGTAATGAAGAACTGCTCTCGATGAAATGGAGAGACAAGCGTGATGTTTACATGCTCTCCTCCATTCACGCAGACACGACAATACAAATTGAACGAGCAACCAGTGTCATTGAAAAGTCCCTCTCGGTCCACGACTATAATTCGCTCATGGGAGGGGTGGACTTCAATGACCAGATGTTGGCTCCTTATTTAGTGTCCCGCCGCACCAGACGCTGGTATAAGAAGGTGTTTGTATATTTAATTCAATTGGCTGTATATAATAGTCTTTGTTCTCTACAGTAAGGCTGGGAGAACAAGATCCTTCCTCAAATTTCAGGAAGAGATCATCGAGAACATCCTGTATCCACCAGTGTAGTGAGCCGTCTACACGAGCGACATTTCCCCAATGTCGTTGCTGGTACCTCAACCCAAGCGTCACCCCGAAAAAGATGTTGTGTCTGTTGCAGGAGTGGAATAAGGTGTCACACCCGCTATTTCTGTTCTGACTGCCCTGACCACCCTGCCCTATGATTAGGGGAGTGTTTCTGGAAATACCACTCACAGGTACACTATTAGCATAGGGATTGCATCTCACAGGACAGGCACACAGGGCTATTAGGGCCCTTTCACACAGAGCTGCTGCAAACCTCTCCTTTCACCTGGGACAAAGTTCATAATGTACTTCGCCACATCTCTGGGCGATTTGCACTGTGCACATTGTCCCATGGGGAAGGAGAGGTTTGTCCTATAAAAAAGGTGTACAAAAACAAAACAAAAAAAAAATCACCTGTAAGCTAAAAAGTTAATGTTCTGTTCAAAAAGTTAAATAAAGTTTATAAAAGTTAATGTTCCGTTCAAATGTTATTATAATGTTATTAAATGTATTGCGTTGCGGCCTGTTTTTTTCTTTTTTGTTTTTTTTACCTTCTAGGTGGACCAACCGATCGACCAGCTGCAGCACTGATGTGCATTCTGACAGAAGCATTGCGCTGCTGTCAGATTACACAAAAGTCGGTGTATGCGGCACTGCAAGATGAGCTGAGGGGGCAGCGGTGTTCATATGCTTTGGCAAACACTTTGTATATAAAAATAATAATCCCGCCAATGGTTTATTCATCCACATCGATTGATGTGAATGGAGAAATCGGGTTTGCCAGGGCATACAAGCTAAGTGGGTTTGGATGTTCTGGCAGACGCCTTTCCCCTCCTTTTTTTTTTTTTTGGCAGAGATTTTTTCATCAACATTGATCGATGCGAATGAAGAAATCTGTGCCGTTCATTTTTTTCTTTCAGCCCAGAGGCTGAACGAAAAAAAAATATCTCATTACCCGTATGCTCAATATAAGGAGAATAGCAGAAACTCCAAATGCTGCCCATACATGTAATGATTGCGGAGACCCTCAAATGCCAGGGCAGTACAAACACCCCACAAATGACCCCATTTTGGAAAGAAGACACCCCAAAGAATTCGCTGAGGGGCATATTGAGTCCATGAAAGATTGAAATTTTTGTCCCAAGATAGCGGAAAGGGAGACTTTGTGAGAAAAAGCAAAAAAAAAAATCAATTTCCGCTAACTTGTGCCAAAAAATTTAAATCTTCTATGAACTCGCCATGCCCATCATGGAATACCGTGGGGTGTCTTCTTTCCAAAATTGGGTCACATGTGGGGTATTTATACTGCCCTGGCATTTTAGGGGCCCTAAAGCTGAGAAGAAGTCTGGAATCCAAATGTCTAAAAATGCCCTCCTAAAAGGAATTTGTGCCCCTTTGCCCACCTAGGCTGCAAAAAAGTGTCACACATGTGGTATCGCCGTACTCAGAAGTTGGGCAATGTGTTTTGGGGTGTCTTTTTACATATACCCATGCTGGGTGAGATAAATATCTCTGTCAAATGACAATTTTGTATAAAAAAATGGGAAAAGTTGTCTTTTAGAGAGATATTTCTCTCACCCAGCATGGGTATATGTAAAAAGACACCCCAAAAACATTGCCCTACTTCTTCTGAGTACGGCGATACCACATGTGTGACACTTTTTTGCAGCCTAGTGGGCAAAGGGGCACAAATTCCAAAGAGCACCTTTAGGATTTCACAGGGCATTTTTTACAGATTTTGATTTCAAACTACTTCTCACACATTTGGGCCCCTAAAATGCCAGGGCAGTATAAATACCCCACAAGTGACCCCATTTTGGAAAGAAGACACCCCAAGGTATTTTGTGATGGGCATAGTGAGTTCATGTAAGTTTTTATTTTTTGTCACAAGTTAGTGGAATATAAGACTTTGTAAGAAAAAAATAATAATAATAAAATAAAATAAATCAAAAAAATAAAAATCATTTTTCGCTAACTTGCGACAAAAAATAAATAGTTCTATGAACTCACTATGCCCATCAGCGAATACCTTAGGGTGTCTACTTTCCGAAATGGGGTCATTTGTGGGGGTTTTCTACTGTCTGGGCATTGTAGAACCTCAGGAAACATGACAGGTGCTCTTAAAGTCAGAGCTGCTTCAAAATACGGAAATTCACATTTTTGTACCATAGTTTGTAAACGCTATAACTTTTACCCAAACCATTTTTTTTTTTCACCCAAACATTTTTTTTTTATCAAAGACATGTAGAACAATAAATGTAGATAAAAAATTATATATAAATGTAGTTTTATTCGAAAAATTTTAGAACCGAAAGTAAAAAATGTCATTTTTTTCCTAAAATTTCGATTAATAACAAAAAAGTAAAAAAAGAAAAAAGCAGCAATGAAATACCACCAAATGAAAGCTCTATTAGTGAGAAGAAAAGGAGGTAAAATTCATTTGGGTGGTAAGTTGTATGACCGAGCAAGAAAATGTAAAAGTAGTGTAGTGCAGAATTTTAAAAATTGGTCTGGTCATTACGGGTGTTTAACCTCTTAAGGACACATGACATACCGGTACGTCATGATGTCCTGGTACTTAAGGACACATGACGTACCGGTACGTCATGAATGGTTCCGATCACCGCCGTTCAGCGGGCGGTGATCGGAACCCGCTGCCTGCTCAAATCATTGAGCAGGCACCTGGGGCAAATGCGCCGGGGGTTCTGTGACCCCCCCATGTCGGCGATCGCAGAAAACAGCAGGTCAATTCAAACCTGAAGTTTTCTGCGTTTCCGGATTATTCGGGTCTCTGAAGACCCGATAACCCGGAACAGGATGGTGATGGTGGTGTGATTTATGTTATTTTGCACAAATCTCCCTAACATGTGTTGGGACTAAGTTCAATATTTTATTTACAATTGGCCACTACGACCATCAGTGTCCCTTGATTTACACGTGTCACTAATTCTAAAAAGTAACTTTTATTACTTATCCTTAAAATGTTTGCTTAGAACTCTATATTTCCTATGATTAAAATTCTCAGCGTAGCCTGCCTGCCTGTTAATGTGCTCACAGTATGATCAATGATTATCGATTCGTCCACTAGGTGGCTCTATGCATCAACAATGGCTTATTTCATACATCCTTTATTGTGCAGGCGTCTCTCTGCTTATATACTGCACGCTGTTATTTCCACAGCGTCTAGCTACTGTGCCACCTTCTTGGACTAATCGCCTATCCTTATGTCTCTCTCATATATGAATTGAGGCTGGGCTACCGCTGGCTAAAACGCTAAGTTCACTAGCTGCCCCCCGACATGTTTCGCCAACCAGGCGTCTTCAGGGGTTTGGGCAGAGGATTTCACTCCACCAATCACCATCCAGCGATCCTGAGTGGTGATGGTGACATCACCACTCAGGATCGCTTTCTGATTGGTCAGTGGGCGGTCCGGCGGCAGATTCAAAAGAGGCAGGCGCTCCTCTCCTCCTCCTTTTGTGTTCCGAAGCCGGAGGAGAGAGATGCCTGCACGTGTCTGCCGTCGCTGCCAGCATCACCCGATCTGTGGCCCCAGGACCCGATCTCTGCCCCCAGCACCCCATCAGGTACATAGGGACAGCATAGGGAAAGTTTGGGTTAGTGACCCTAGACCCCCCAGGGGTGCTGCCACTTGCTCCCCCCCACCCACTTTTTTGGGGTGCAGGATTTTTTTTCTTTGTGTACGCTGACTGTGGCCGGCAATCTTAGCGTCCGGCCACTGTTAGCGCATCGCACACCCCACCGCTGATCAACTTCGGACGGTTGAGCAGCGGTTTTGAAAATAAAAATTCTAATTTTTTGGCTTTTTTTTGTCAGTTTTTTTTTTTTTCTGTTAGTTTTAGGGTGAGTTCGTGAACACCCGTGCCCCCACACACACGCACACAAAATAAAGATTTACACACACGCACATACACACGCAGACACACACTCTCCTATGGCCCGCCGGACGTTCTCGGACGAGGACGCATACGCCCAGCTTGCCTCCGACTCCGAGAGTCCCAGTGAGGATGAGGATGACCCCACATTCCTGTTGTCATCCGCATCCTCCTCATCATCTAGCGATGATGATGAGCCCCCAAGGCGGCGGAGACGCCGCCAGGTGGAGCAAGGGGACCGCCATGTTAGGGACCCTGTGGCCCAGCCTAGTACGAGCAGCTCTGGGGCTCGTACTGGTTTCCCGGCCCACCAGTTAAATCCACCGGAGAACCCTGCCGGTGAACTTGTCTGGTGTAGCCCAGAGCGATACGAGCCCGTGATTCCTGATTTTGTAGGCCAATCAGGAGTCCAGATTTCCACAGTGGGCTACACTGAATATGACTTTTTTCGTCATATTTTTTCAGTGACCCACTAGTAAATCTGATGGTGGAGCAGACGAATCTGTACGCCCAACAGTTTGTCGCTCAACACCCGGGCTCCTTTTTGGCCAGGCCCGGTGGCTAGACGCCGGTCAGTGCAGCCAAAATGAGGACATTTTGGGGCCTCGTGCTGCATATGGGCCTGGTCAAGAAACCCACTGTCAGGCTGTACTGGAGTGGGGACGTCCTCTACCAGACCCCACTTTACAGTACGGCCATGACACGCTCCCGGTTTGAGGCCATCCGGAAATGTCTGCATTATTCCGATAATGCAGCATGTCCCCCCGAGGTGATCCTGCCAATGACCGTCTGTATAAGATACGGCCGGTCATCGATCACTTTGGGGCCAAATTCATGGAGGCCTAAGTACCTGGAAGAGAGGTCGCAGTTGATGAGTCTCTCATTGCGTTCAAGGGGAGACTCATTTTCCGCCAGTATGTGCCCTCCAAGCGGGCGAGGTATGGCGTGAAGCTATACAACATTTGTGAGAGTACCTCAGGGTACACTTACAAATTTCGTATATACGAGGGGCAAGATTCCCGGATTCAACCCCCAGAATGTCCCCCCACTCTGGGTGTTACCGGGAAACTTGTGTAGGACCTTATGTACCCAATGCTGGATAAGGGTTACCACCTGTACGTGGATAACTTTTATACCAGTATCCCCTTGTTCCAGTCCCTTGCCGCCAGATCCACGTTCGCTTGTGGGACCGTGCGGAAAAATCAATGCGGCCTCCCTGCCCTCCCCCTCCAGGTACCTATCCCCAGGGGTGAGACCCGTGCCCTTACCACTGGAAACCTGTTGCTGGTCAGGTATAAGGACAAGAGGTATGTCCTTATGTTGTCCACAATTCATGGTAACGGCATCACCCATGTCCCTGTGCGAGGTACCGTGGCAACGGTCCTCAAGCCCGATTGTATCGTCGCCTACAAGTCCTCAAGCCATATAACGCCATGCGCAAAACCCGGGCATGGTACAAAAAAGTTGCGGTCTACTTGGTGCAGGTTGCCATGTACAACTCTTTTGTACTATCCCGAAGCGCTGGCAGCACAGGGACATTCCTCCAGTTCTATGAGGCAGTCCTCAAGGCCCTGATCTTTTCGGACCGGAAAAGAGCAGGCTGGAGTACCTCGGGAACTGTAGGCGCCCGGATCGTCCCTGGCCAACACTTTCCAGGTGTGGTCCCCCATACTGGAAAGAAGGGACGAACCCAAAAAAGGTGCAGAGTGTGTCACAGGAGGGGGATACGGAAGGACACCACAACTCAATGTGACACGTGTCCCGATCATCGGGGGCTCTGCATTATTGGTTGCTTCAGGGAGTATCACACTTCCATGGAGTACTAAATTTATATCCCAATTTAGGACTGACATCGGATAAAAAAAAACTGGTTCTCAGACTTGAGACACCCAAAAAAACTAAAATAATTTATTAAGAGTAGACATATTAGGTATTGCCGCGTCGGTAATAATCTCCTCTATAAAAATACCCCATGACCTAACCCCCCAGATTAACACGGTCAAGGAAAAAAAAAAAAAGGTGCAAAAAAAGATTTTTTTTGTCACCTTACATAACAAAAAGTTTAATAGCAAGTGATCAAAAAGTCATATAGCCCCCAAAATAGTGTCAATAAAACCGTCCGCTCGTCCCGCAAAAAATGAGCCCCCACATAAGATAATCGGATAAGAAAAAAAATGACACTTTAGAGACACAAAATTATTATTTTTTGTATCAGAAAGGATAATATAGTCTAAAACCTAAATAAATGTAAGAAAAGTAGACTTATTAGGTATCGCCGCGTCCGTAAGAATCTCCTCAATAAAAATACCCCATGATCCAACCCCCCAGATTAACACGGTCCAAAAAAAAAAAAAAAAGGTGCAAAAAAAGAATTTTTTTGTCACCAAACATAAAACATAACAAAAAATTTAATAGCAAGCAATAAAAAAAGTCATATAGCCCCCAAAATAGTGCCAAAAAAAACATCCGCTCGTCCCGCAAAAAATGAGCCCCCACATAAGATAATCGGATAAAAAAAAATAAAAAAAATGACACCTAGACTTTAGAGATACAAAAAATTTATTTTTGTATCAAAAAGGATAATATAGTCAAAAACCTTAATAATTGTAAAAAAAACGTAGACTTATTAGGTATTGCCACATCCGTAAGAATCTCCTCTATAAAAATATCCCAAGACCTAACCCCCCAGATTAACACGGTTAAAAACTACACCCCTCAAGGTATTCAAAACTGATTATACAAACTTTATTAACCCTTTAGGTGTTCCTCAACAGTTAATGGCAAATGGAGATGAAATTTCAGAATTTAAATTTTTGGTAACCTTGCCTCACAAAAATGTAATATAGAGCAACCAAAAATCATATGTACCCTAAAAATAGTCCCCCCAAAAATGCCACCTTATCCCGTAGTTTCCAAAATGGGGTCACTTTTAGGGAGTTTCTACTCCAGGGGTGCATCAGGGGGGTTGAAACAGGACACGGTGTAAATAAACCGGTCCATAAAAATCAGCCCTCCAAAAACCAAACGGCGCACCTTTCACTCTACGCCCCGCTCTGTGGCCGTACAGTAGTTTACGGCCACATATTGGGTGTTTCTGTAAACGGCAGAGTCAGGGCAATAAAGATAAAGTCTTGTTTGGCTGTTAACCCTTGCTTTGTTAGTGGAAAAAATGGGTTAAAATTAACAATTAGACAAAAAAATGAAATTCTCAAATTTCATCCCCATTTGCCAATTACTCTTGTGCAACACCTAAAGGGTTAACGACGTATGTAAAATCAGTTTTGAATACCTTGAGGGGTGTAGTTTCTTAGATGGGGTCATTTTTGGGAGGTTTCTATTATCTAAGCCTCACAATATGACTTCAAACCTGAACTGGTCCATAAAAAGTGGGATTTTGAAGATTTCTGAAATTGTTCAAAATTTGCTTCTAAACTTCTAAGCCTTGTAACATCCCCAAAAAATAAAATATCATTCCCAAAATGCTACAAACATGAAGTAGACATATGGGGAATGTAAAGTCATCACAATTTTTGGGGGTATTACAGAAGTAGAGAAACTGAAACTTTAAAATTTGCAAATATTTGCAATTTTTGGGTATTATTTTGTGCAAAAAAAATAATTTTTTTGACTTCATTTTACCAGTGTCATGAAGTACAATATGTGACGAAAAAACTATCTCAGAACGGCCTGGATAAGTCAAAGCGTTTTAAAGTTATCAGCACTTAAAGTGACAGTGGTCAGATTTGCAAAAAATGGCCTGGTCCTTAAGGTGAAATAAGGCTGTGTCCCTATGGGGTTAATCTAGGGGAGCTGAGGTCGTTAATAAAGCCAGTTTTTGCTTCCTTCTCCTGTCCACTGTACTGTTCTTGAATCCTGCTTTGCGGTCTCTCCCTCCTCTGACCGCTACAAGTGGCGCTGCGAGCAGGGTCCGCTTCAAAAGTGTACTGACTAAGTCCCTGATCCTATAACCTATCACAGATAAGCACCGGTGCCACTCACAGTTCTGCAGATTATCCTTGATCTCATAAGATGCAGTCTGGCTCCAGGTCCGGTTGCTTTCTCGTCTGTCTTTCTCTCTTTAGTTACAGCAGATACAGATCTTCTTCCGCTCTGGCAGGAAGTATCCGGCTTGTACTGGTCTCTGACACACAGTCCACTCCTCTGTAACACACTGTGCAGTCTCTTTTTCTGGTAGTGTTGATCACAAATATTTTGAATATAGTGATATATATTCGTAATTTCGAATATTTTTTATTTATTTTTATCAGTACACATGATCCCTCCCTCCTTCTAGCTTGTGGGCCAATGAGAAGGCTGCAGTATATTTGACTTTAGGAGTAGTGTTGTTTGCGAATTTTCATAAAAATGAATATAGAGCAATTTAGCTAATATAGTGCTATAATCTTCTTTGTCTAATAGTTGTAATTTTTTTCTCATCTGAAGTTCAGATTGGAAAAAAATTACAACTATTAGACAAAGAAGATTATAGCACTATATTAGCAAAATCGCTCTTTTTTCTTTCAAATATTCGCTATATTGCTATATATTCTTGTTTTAGAATATTACAAATATTCTAAAAAACAAAGTTATAGAAATATAGTGAATATTAGTTTTTTTTTCGAATATAGAGCAATTTAGCTAATATAGTGCTATAATCTTCTTTGTCTAATAGTTGTAAGTTGAAAAATTCGCAATAAAAAAATTTGTATTAGGAAAATCCTGCCACAACATGTGATCCTGCAGAAACTGTACTATGACCCTCTGTTCCAATCAGCTTCCTGACGCCGATACTCATTCCTGCGAACAGACTCCGTATCCACACTGTTCTCTCGTGCAGCTCATAAAATAGCGTACTTCTTCTTTTCCAAGCTGAGCAACCTCCACCTCTCCTGGTAACTCCAACCGTTCCACGGCTCTTCCAGCATTCCGGGATCCAATCCTCTCTCTCTCTCTCTCTCTCTCTCTCTCTCTCTGGGAAGCCTTCTGGATCACTGACCCTGGCCTGGTCCTAATCCGATGGGGACCTACACCAACTCGCAGGTCCTTCCATCCACCATGAGGCCTCACAGGGCCTGTAACCACATTCCTTGGTCCAACTGACCTTCCAGGAACCGATCCTTTCTCCCTTGGCAACATCTGCATTGCTGATAGGCATCAGTCACTTCTGACAGTCACTTTGACTGCTCCAAGTCCCACAGACCTGAGGATGGCACTGGATCCTATTTTTAGCCTCTGCACAAACATGTCTCCTCATGTCACCATTTCCTGCTCTGTCTGGCACACAGCAGCATGAGTCATCATCTGTTTTGCATATCTAGATTCGGCAGTAACTTTGCTGTGTGGGGAAACAGCAGCCTCTTGTGGCAGAAAAATTGAATGACAGTCTCAGAAACAGCATTCAAGAATCAGTGGCTGTTTCTCCATCTTACACCATGACACTACCACCACCATGCCTCACTGATGAGGTAGTATGCTTAGGATCATAAGCAGTTTCTTTCCTTCTCCATACTCTACTCTTCCCATCACTCTGGTACAAGTTGATCTTGGTCTTATCTGTCCATAGGATGTTGTTCCAGAATTGTGAAGGCTTTTTTAGATGTCGTTTGGCAAACTCTAATCTGGCCTTCCTGTTTTTGAGGCTCACCAATGGTTTACATCTTGTGGTGAACCCTCTGAATTCACTCTGAAAGAACTCTTAATTGTTGACTTTGACACACATACACCTACCTCCTGGAGAGTGTTCTTGATCTGGCCAACTGTTGTGAAGGGTGTTTTCTTCACCAGGGAAAGAATTCTTCTATCATCCACCACAGTTGTCTTTAGGGTCTTCAGGGTCTTTTGGTGTTGCTGGGCTCACCGGTGCTTTCCTTCTTTTTAACAATGTTCCAAACAGTTGTTTTGGCCACACCTAATGTTTTAGCCATCTCTCTAATGATTACTTCACTGATAGTGACAGCTATTTAGATCTCATCTTAAAAGTTGACAGCAACAGATTCCAAATGCAAATGGCACACTTGAAATGAACTCTGGACCTTTTATCTGCTCATTGTAATTGGGCAAATGAGGGAATAGCACACACCTAGCCATGGAAGAGCTGAGAAGCCAATTGTCCCATTACTTTTGGTTCCTTAACAAGTGGGAGGCACATACAGTCAGGTCCATAAATATTGGTACATCAACACAAGTCTAACATTTTTGGCTCTATACACTACCACAATGGATTTGAAATGAAACCAACAAGATGTGCTTTAACTGCAGACTGTCAGCTTTAATTTGAGGGTATTTACATCCAAATCAGGTGAACGGTGTAGGAATTACAACAGTTTTCATATGTGCCTCACACTTGTTAAGGGACCAAAAGTAATGGGACAATTGGCTTCTCAGCTGTTCCATGGCCAGGTGTGTCTTATTCCCTCATTATCCCAATTACAATTAGCGGATAAAAGGTCCAGAGTTCATTTCAAATGTGCTATTTGCATTTGGAATCTGTTGCTGTCAACTCTCAAGATGAGATCCAAAGAGGTTTCACTATTAGGGATGAGCGAACCCGAACTGTATAGTTCGGGTTCGTACCGAATTTTGGTAAAAGTCCGGGTTCGGTGTTCATTGCTTTCTTGGCGCTTTTTGAAAGGCTGCAAAGCAGCCAATCAACAAACGTCATACTACTTGCCCCAAGAGGCCATCACAGCCATGCCTACTATTGGCATGGCTGTGATTGGCCAGTGCAGCATGTGACCCAGCCTCTATTTAAGCTGGAGTCAAGTAGCGCAGCACGTCACTCTGCTCTGAACAGTGTGGGGAGAGGTTGCAGCTGCGACTGTTAGGGAGAGATTAGGCAGTGATTAACTCCTCCAAAACACTTAAGTCAGTGATCGATCTACAGCTGTGGATCATTGAACTGCTGCTATTTAATTGCTCACTGTTTTTAGGCAGCCCAGAGTGTTTTTCAGTCACTTTTTTCTGGGGTGATCGGCGGCCATTTTGTGTCTTGTAAAGCGCCAGCACAAGCTGCCACCAAGTGCATTTAACCATCAATAGTGTGGTTATTTTTTGGCTATATCCTACATCAGGGGCCAGCTGTCACCAAGTGGATTTAACCATCAATAGTGTGGTTATTTTTAGGCTATATCCTACATCAGGGGCAAGCTGTCACCAAGTGCATTTAACCATCAATAGTGTGGTTATTTTTTGGCTATATCCTACATCGGGGGCTTGGCTGTGCTTGCTTTTTATTGAGGGGTGAAATACAATTGCCAAAATAGCAGTACCTTAAATCTGGTGTTTCAGCTGTGGCCAGCCAATTGTAATACTGTCTGCTGTCTGGCAAAGGATATATTTTTGTTCAGGGTTGAAATACAATTCCCAACTTAGCAATTTCCTAAATTAGTGGTTTCTGCTGTATCAGGGCTACTTTAAATCTATTCATTAAAAGGGTATATTAGATTCAAGGTGCTGATAGGGTCATTCTCAATAACTTAACACACACGCTACTGTGTATTTCCAAGTCTAATTCTGTCTGTAAACGTATACCTGTCACCCAGCGCCTAAATAATAGGCCTCAAATTTATATTCATCTAAATCTGTGGTTATTGCTGAGGCTGGTCAAGTTATTTTGTGTCCGTCAAAGCACAGTTTTTGTTCTGGGTTGAATTACAATTCCCAACTTAGCAATTTCCTAAATTAGTGGTTTCTGCTGTTTCAGGCCTACTTTAAATCTATCCCTAAAAGGGTATATTAGATTCAAGGTGCTGATAGGGTCATTCTCAATAACTTCACACACACGCTACTGTGTATTTCCAAGTCTAATTCTGTCTGTAAACGTATACCTGTCACCCAGCGCCTAAATAATAGGCCTCAAATTTATATTCATCTAAATCTGTGGTTATTGCTGAGGCTGGTCAAGTTATTTTGTGTCCTTCAAAGCACAGTTTTTGTTCTGGGTTGAATTACAATTCCCAACTTAGCAATTTCCTAAATTAGTGGTTTCTGCTGTTTCAGGCCTACTTTAAATCTATCCCTAAAAGGGTATATTAGATTCAAGGTGCTGATAGGGTCATTCTCAATAACTTCACACACACGCTACTGTGTATTTCCAAGTCTAATTCTGTCTGTAAACGTATACCTGTCACCCAGCGCCTAAATAATAGGCCTCAAATTTATATTCAGCTAAATCTGTCATTACTGCTGTGCCTGTATTAGTGTAATACGGTACCTAAATAGATAGCCAGATAGTGTTAGGTGTCTGTAAAAAAAGGCCTGAATTTGAATTCAATACATTGGGCCAAATAATATTTTTGTTATTGTGGTGAACGGTAACAATGAGGAAAACATCTAGTAAGGGACGCGGACGTGGACATGGTCGTGGTGGTGTTAGTGGACCTTCTGATGCTGGGAGAGGACGTGGCCGTTCTGCCACATCCACACGTCCTAGTGTACCAACTACCTCAGGTCCCAGTAGCCGCCAGAATTTACAGCGATATTTGGTGGGGCCCAATGCCGTTCTAAGGATGATAAGGCCTGAGCAGGTACAGGCATTAGTCAATTGAGTGGCCGACAGAGGATCCAGCACGTTCACATTATCTCCCACCCAGTCTTCTGCAGAAAGCGCACAGATGGCGCCTGAAAACCAAGCCCATCAGTCTGTCACATCACCCCCATGCATACCAGGGAAACTGTCTGAGCCTCAAGTTATGCAGCAGTCTCTTATGCTGTTTGAAGACTCCGCTGGCAGGGTTTCCCAAGGGCATCCACCTAGCCCTTCCCCAGCGGTGGAAGACATAGAATGCACTGACGCACAACCACTTATGTTTCCTGATGATGAGGACATGGGAATACCACTTCAGCACATCTCTGATGATAATGAAAGACAGGTGCCAACTGCTGCTTCTTTCTGCAGTGTGCAGACTGAACAGGAGGTCAGGGATCAAGACTGGGTGGAAGACGATGCAGGGGACGATGAGGTCCTAGACCCCACATGGAATGAAGTTCGTGCCACTGACTATCACAGTTCGGAGGAAGAGGCAGTGGTGAGACCGAGCCAACAGCGTAGTAAAAGAGGGAGCAGTGGGCAAAAGCAGAACACCCGTCGCCAAGAGACTCCACCTGCTACTGACCGCCGCCATGTGGGACCGAGCACCCCAAAGGCAGCTTCAAGGAGTTCCCTGGCATGGCACTTCTTCAAACAATGTGCTGACGACAAGACCCGAGTGGTTTGCACGCTGTGCCATCAGAGCCTGAAGCGAGGCATTAACGTTCTGAACCTTAGCACAACCTGCATGACCAGGCACCTGCATGCAAAGCATGAACTGCAGTGGAGTAAACACCTTAAAAACAAGGAAGTCACTCAGGCTCCACCTGCTACCTCTTCTGCTGCTGCTGCCTCGGCCTCTTCCTCCGCCTCTGGAGGAACGTTGGCACCTGCCGCCCAGCAAACAGGGGATGTACCACCAACACCACCACCTCCATCACCAAGCATCTTAACCATGTCACACGCCAGCGTTCAGCTATCCATCTCACAAACATTTGAGAGAAAGCGTAAATTCCCACCTAGCCACCCTCGATTCCTGGCCCTGAATGCCAGCATTTCTAAACTACTGGCCTATGAAATGCTGTCATTTAGGTTGGTGGACACAGACAGCTTCAAACAGCTCATGTCGCTTGCTGTCCCAGAGTATGTTGTTCCCAGCCGGCACTACTTCTCCAAGAGAGCCGTGCCTTCCCTGCACAACCGAGTATCCGATAAAATCAAGTGTACACTGCGCAACGCCATCTGTGGCAACGTCCACCTAACCACAGATACGTGGACCAGTAAGCACGGCCAGGGACGCTATATCTCCCTAACTGCACACTGGGTAAATGTAGTGGCGGCTGGTCCCCAGGCGGAGAGCTGTTTGGCGCACGTCCTTCCACCGCCAAGGATCGCAGGGCAACATTCTTTGCCTCCTGTTGCCTCCTCCTCCTACTCGGCTTCCTCCTCCTCTTCTTCCACCTGCTCATCCAGTCAGCCACACACCTTCACCACCAACTTCAGCACAGCCCGGGGTAAACGTCAACAGGCCATTCTGAAACTCATATGTTTGGGGGACAGGCCCCACACCGCACAGGAGTTGTGGCGGGGTATAGAACAACAGACCGACGAGTGGTTGCTGCCGGTGAGCCTCAAGCCCGGCCTGGTGGTGTGCGATAATGGGCGAAATCTCATTGCAGCTCTGGGACTAGCCGGTTTGACGCACATCCCTTGCCTGGCGCATGTGCTGAATTTGTGTCACGAGGGTGTCAAGAGCCACGTCTGACTCCGTTATACCCGGGGTCAGGAAGTCGCAGCGGGTGGCTGCGCGCTCTATGTCTAAAGATCACGTTGTTTCTTAGTGATTGTTTTCTGTGTTTGCCTTGCAATCCTTTTTGTCTCACTCAGGGATCCGTAGCTTCTCCTCCTCAGCTGTTTCTTGTCTGCCACTCCCAACCTCCTTATATTCTCCTCTCACACTTCTCTAGTTGCCAGTTATAGAGCTTCCTGCCTGGACTTCTATACTGACCCACTGGAGCTGTGAATCCTGGTTGTTGTTCCAGAGTGCTACCCTCCGGATCCCTGTTGGGCTTTTTGTTGTCTCCTGTTGTCGCCCACCTGGGATTATATGTTTAGTCTGTATTGTCTGTCCTCCCCTTGGTGTTTTCCTTTAGAGCTAGTGGTGCGGACTAGTGTTCCCACCGCCCTGTTCACTATCTAGGGCTCATCTTAGGGAAAGCCAGGGTTTTAGGCACGTGATCGGCGTACGGGTGAGGAACCCGTCTAGGGACGTCAGGGCAGCCAGGTGCCAGCCACAAGGTGAGTCAGGGGTCACCACCTTCCCTCTCACTTGGGCAGGGCCTTCCTCTTTCCCTCCCTCTGTGTCACGTATGTGATAGTCACGCCGATCGTGATATTATAACTGGCCCTTATTTCTGGGGAGAAAAAAAAAATATATATTTTTTTTTTCCTCTCTACTTAGAATCCAATATGGATCCTATTGCTGCTTTGGCAAAACAGCTTCAAGGCCTGTCTTTGGAGGTGGCAGGATTGAAGGCGTCTGTCCTCCAACAACAGCAGCAAATGCAGCAGACCGCAAGCCCAGCGGTTGCTATGGGTAACCAGGTTGTTACAGAACCCAAGGTTGTTTTTCCTGACAGATTTTCTGGGGGAAGGGACAAATTTGTGACGTTCCGTGAGGCCTGCAAATTATATTTTAAGCTGCGCCCTTACTCCTCAGGTAATGAAGAACAGCGGGTGGGGATTGTTATTTCCCTGCTTCAGGGGGACCCGCAATGCTGGGCGTTCTCGTTACCCCCTGGTTCCCAGGCTCTCCGGTCAGTGGAGGGATTTTTTGGGGCTTTGGGTCTCATATATGATGACCCTGACCGAGTCGCCCTGGCTGAGTCGAAGTTACGGAGACTCCTACAGGGAGATCGGCCAGCAGAGGAATATTGCTCAGAGTTCCGTAGGTGGGCTACGGATACTCAGTGGAACGACCCGGCTCTCAGGAGTCAGTTCTGCTCTGGGTTATCTGAAAGGGTTAAGGATGCGCTGGCGCTGTATGAGACCCCCCTTTCCCTTGATGCTGTTATGTCCCTCTCTATCAGAATAGATAGACGTCTTAGGGAGAGATCGAAAATTCCTGAGCAATTGGTAACCTCTCCCAAGCAGCAGTTAGTCTGTACTGACTTAGATGAGCCTATGCAGCTAGGAGGAACTTCTCGTCAGGTCCGTCCTCCTGAGGTTCGCCGTAGGTGGGGGGCTTGTTTTTTCTGTGGGGGGAGGGGTCATTTCATTAATATCTGTCCCTCCTTTCTCAAAAACAAAAGACTGTCGGAAAACTACTAACCCCAGGCTGTGCGGAGGATATCAGCCGGGGGGTATACGTTTCCTCCATACGAACATCTCAATTTGTGTTGCCAGCGGTTATTGTTTTTGGTGTTAAGACGGAGTCTATTTCTTTTTTTCTAGACAGTGGAGCAGGGGTAAATTTGATAGATGCCCATTTTGCCCGCACTATGGGTTTGTCTCTCTGTACGCTGCAGAGACCTATTCCCATATTCGCTATTGATTCTGCTCCTCTGTCTCAGAGAAATCTCACTCACATTGTCCATAACTTACACCTTCGGGTAGGGGACCACCATAATGAGTGTCTTTCATGTTACGTTCTGGAGGGCCTTCCCTCTCCTGTGGTATTGGGTCTTCCCTGGTTTGTAGCGCACAATCCAGTGGTGGATTGGCAGGCCAGGGAGATATTGGAGTGGAGTGAGCATTGCAGAGAGAATTGCTTAACCACCTCCGGACCGCCTAACGCACATGTGCGTTCCGGAGGTGGCAGGCTGGCGCACAGTCACGCATATACGCGTCATATCGCGATACGCGAGATTTCCTGTGAACGCGCGCACACAGGCGCGCGCGCTCACAGGAACGGAAGGTAAGCGAGTGGATCTCCAGCATGCCAGCGGCGATCGTTCGCTGGCAGGCTGGAGATCCGAATTTTTTAACCCCTAACAGGTATATTAGACGCTGTTTTCATAACAGCGTCTAATATACCTCCTACCTGGTCCTCTGGTGGTCCCTTTTGTTAGGATCGACCACCAGAGGACTCAGGTAGGTCAGTACAGTCGCACCAAACACCACACTACACTACACCCCCCCCGTCACTTATTAACCCCTTATAAACCCCTGATCACCCATGATCACCCCATATAAACTCCCTGATCACCCCCCTGTCATTGATCACCGCCCTGTCATTGATCACCCCCCTGTCAGGCTCCGTTCAGACGTCCGTATGATTTTTACGGATCCACGGATACATGGATCGGATCCGCAAAACGCATACGGACGTCTAAATGGAGCCTTACAGGGGGGTGATCAATGACAGGCGGGTGATCACCCATATACACTCCCTGATCACCCCCTGTCATTGATCACCCCCCTGTCATTGATCACCCCCCTGTAAGGCTCCATTCAGACGTCCGCATGATTTTTACGGATCCATGGATACATGGATCGGATCCGCAAAGCACATGCGGACGTCTGAATGGAGCCTTACAGGGGGGTGATCACCCATATACACTCCCTGATCACCCCCTGTCATTGATCACCCCCCTGTAAGGCTCCATTCAGACGTCCGCATGATTTTTACGGATCCATGGATACATGGATCGGATCCGCAAAACACATGCGGACGTCTGAATGGAGCCTTACAGGGGGTGATCAATGACAGGCGGGTGATCACCCATATACACTCCCTGATCACCCCCCTGTCATTGATCACCCCCCTGTAAGGCTCCATTCAGACGTCCGCATGTTTTTTGTGGATCCGATCCATGTATCCATGGATCCGTAAAAAATCATGCGGATGTCTGAATGGAGCCTTATAGGGGGGGTGATCAGTGACAGGGGGGTGATCACCCTGATCACCCCGTCATTGATAACCCCCCTGTAAGGCTCCATTCAGACGTCCGCATGTTTTTTGTGGATCCGATCCATGTATCCATGGATCCGTAAAAAATCATACGGACGTCTGAATGGAGCCTTACAGGGGGGGTGATCAGTGACAGGGGGGTGATCACCCTGATCACCCCCTGTCATTGATAACCCCCCTGTAAGGCTCCATTCAGACGTCCGCATGTTTTTTGTGGATCCGATCCATGTATCCATGGATCCGTAAAAAATCATGCGGATGTCTGAATGGAGCCTTACAGGGGGGGTGATCAGTGACAGGGGGGTGATTACCCTGATCACCCCCTGTCATTGATAACCCCCCTGTAAGGCTCCATTCAGACGTCCGCATGTTTTTTGTGGATCCGATCCATGTATCCATGGATCCGTAAAAAATCATGCGGATGTCTGAATGGAGCCTTACAGGGGGGGTGATCAGTGACAGGGGGGTGATCACCCTGATCACCCCCTGTCATTGATAACCCCCCTGTAAGGCTCCATTCAGACGTCCGCATGTTTTTTGTGGATCCGATCCATGTATCCATGGATCCGTAAAAAATCATGCGGATGTCTGAATGGAGCCTTACGGGGGGGGGGGTGATCAGTGACAGGGGGGTGATCACCCTGATCACCCCATGTCATTGATAACCCCCCTGTAAGGCTCCATTCAGACGTCCGCATGTTTTTTGTGGATCCGATCCATGTATCCATGGATCCGTAAAAAATCATGCGGATGTCTGAATGGAGCCTTACAGGGGGGGTGATCAGTGACAGGGGGGTGATCACCCTGATCACCCCCTGTCATTGATAACCCCCCTGTAAGGCTCCATTCAGACGTCCGCATGTTTTTTGTGGATCCGATCCATGGATCCGTAAAAAATCATGCGGATGTCTGAATGGAGCCTTACAGGGGGGGTGATCAGTGACAGGGGGGTGATCACCCTGATCACCCCCTGTCATTGATAACCCCCCTGTAAGGCTCCATTCAGACGCCCGCATGTTTTTTGTGGAACCGATCCATGTATCCATGGATCCGTAAAAAATCATGCGGATGTCTGAATGGAGCCTTACAGGGGGGGTGATCAGTGACAGGGGGGTGATCACCCTGATCACCCCCTGTCATTGATAACCCCCCTGTAAGGCTCCATTCAGACGTCCGCATGTGTTCTGCGGATCCGATCCATGGATCCGTAAAAATTATACGGACGTCTGAATGGAGCCTTACCAGGGGGGTGATCAATGACAGGGGGGTGATCCGGGAGTCTATATGGGTGATTACCCCCCTGTCATTGATCACCCCCCCTGTCATTGATCACCCCCCCCTGTAAGGCTCCATTCAGACATTTTTTTTGGCACAAGTTAGCGGAAATTTTTTTTTTGTTTTTGTTTTTTCTTACTAAGTCTCATATTCTACTAACTTGTGTCAAAAAATAAAATCTCCCATGAACTCACCATACCCCTCACGGAATCCAAATGCGTAAACATTTTTAGACATTTATATTCCAGACTTCTTCTCACGCTTTAGGGCCCCTAAAAAGCCAGGGCAGTATAAATACCCCACATGTGACCCCATTTCGGAAAGAAGACACCCCAAGGTATTCGCTGAGGGGCATATTGAGTCCATGAAAGATTGAAATTTTTGTCCTAAGTTAGCGGAAAGTGAGACTTTGTGAGAAAAAAAACCAAAAAAAATCAATTTCCGCTAACTTATGCAAAAAATAAAAAATTTCTAGGAACTCGCCAGGCCCCTCATTGAATACCTTGGGGTGTCTTCTTTCCAAAGTAGGGGTCACATGTGGGGTATTTATACTGCCCTGGCTTTTTAGGGGCCCGAAAGTGTGAGAAGAAGTCTGGGATCCAAATGTCTAAAAATGCCCTCCTAAAAGGAATTTGGGCCCCTTTGCGCATCTAGGCTGCAAAAAAGTGTCACACATCTGGTATCGCCGTACTCAGGAGAAGTTGGGGAATGTGTTTTGGGGTGTCATTTTACATATACCCATGCTGGGTGAGAGAAATATCTTGGTCAAATGCCAACTTTGTATAAAAAAATAGGAAAAGTAGTATTTTGCCAAGATATTTCTCTCACCCAGCATGGTTATATGTAAAATGGCACCCCAAAACACATTCCCCAACTTCTCCTGAGTACGGCGATACCAGATGTGTGACACTTTTTTGCAGCCAAGGTGGGCAAAGGGGCACACATTCCAAAGTGCACCTTTCGGATTTCACAGGCCATTTTTTACAGATTTTGATTGCAAGGTACTTCTTACACATTTGGGCCCCTAAATTGCCAGGGCAGTATAACTACGCCACAAGTGACCCCATTTTGGAAAGAAGACACCCCAAGGTATTCCGTGAGGGGCATGGCGAGTTCCTAGAATTTTTTATTTTTTGTCACAAGTTAGCGGAAAATGATGATTTTTCTTTTTTTTTCTTTTTTCCTTACAAAGTCTCATATTCCACTAACTTGCGACAAAAAAAAAAAAATTCTAGGAACTCGCCATGCCCCTCACAGAATACCTTGGGGTGTCTTCTTTCCAAAATGGGGTCACTTGTGGCGTAGTTATACTGCCCTGGCAATTTAGGGGCCCAAATGTGTGAGAAGAACTTTGCAATCAAAATGTGTAAAAAATGACCGGTGAAATCCGAAAGTTGCACTTTGGAATATGTGCCCCTTTGCCCACCTTGGCAGCAAAAAAGTGTCACACATCTGGTATCGCCGTACTCAGGAGAAGTTGGGGAATGTGTTTTGGGGTGCCATTTTACATATAACCATGCTGGGTGAGAGAAATATCTTGGCAAAATACTACTTTTCCTATTTTTTTATACAAAGTTGGCATTTGACCAAGATATTTCTCTCACCCAGCATGGGTATATGTAAAATGACACCCCAAAACACATTCCCCAACTTCTCCTGAGTACGGCGATACCAGATGTGTGACACTTTTTTGCTGCCAAGGTGGGCAAAGGGGCACATATTCCAAAGTGCAACTTTCGGATTTCACCGGTCATTTTTTACACATTTTGATTGCAAAGTTCTTCTCACACATTTGGGCCCCTAAATTGCCAGGGCAGTATAACTACGCCACAAGTGACCCCATTTTGGAAAGAAGACACCCCAAGGTATTCCGTGAGGGGCATGGCGAGTTCCTAGAATTTTTTATTTTTTGTCGCAAGTTAGTGAAATATGAGACTTTGTAAGGAAAAAAGAGAAAAAAAAAAAAATCATCATTTTCCACTAACTTGTGACAAAAAATAAAAAATTCTAGGAACTCGCCATGCCCCTCACGGAATACCTTGGGGTGTCTTCTTTCCAAAATGGGGTCACTTGTGGCGTAGTTATACTGCCCTGGCAATTTAGGGGCCCAAATGTGTGAGAAGTACCTTGCAATAAAAATGTGTAAAAAATGGCCTGCAAAATCTGAAAGGTGCACTTTGGAATATGTGCCCCTTTGCCCACCTTGGCAGCAAAAAAGTGTGACACATCTGGTATCGCCGTACTCAGGAGAAGTTGGGGAATGTGTTTTGGGGTGTCATTTTACATATACCCATGCTGGATGAGAGAAATATCTTGGCAAAAGACAACTTTTCCCATTTTTTTATACAAAGTTGGCATTTGACCAAGATATTTTTCTCACCCAGCATGGGTATATGTAAAATGACACCCCAAAACACATTCCCCAACTTCTCCTGAGTACGGCGATACCAGATGTGTCACACTTTTTTGCTGCCAAGGTGGGCAAAGGGGCACATATTCCAAAGTGCACCTTTTGGATTTCACCGGTCATTTTTTACACATTTTGATTGCAAAGTTCTTCTCACACATTTGGGCCCCTAAATTGCCAGGGCAGTATAACTACGCCACAAGTGACCCCATTTTGGAAAGAAGACACCCCAAGGTATTCCGTGAGGGGCATGGCGAGTTCCTAGAATTTTTTATTTTTTGTCGCAAGTTAGTGGAATATGAGACTTTGTAAGAAAAATTAAAAAAATAAAAATCATCATCATTTTCCGCTAACTTGTGACAAAAAATAAAAAGTTCTATGAACTCACTATGCCCATCAGCGAATACCTTAGGGTGTCTACTTTCCGAAATGGGGTCATTTGTGGGGGTTTTCTACTGTTTGGGCATTGTAGAACCTCTGGAATCATGACAGGTGCTCAGAAAGTCAGAGCTGCTTCAAAAAGCGGAAATTCACATTTTTGTACCATAGTTTGTAAATGCTATAACTTTTACCCAAACCATTTTTTTTTTGCCCAAACATTTTTTTTTTATCAAAGACATGTAGAACAATAAATTTGGCGAAAAATTTATATATGGATGTCGTTTTTTTTTGCAAAATTTTACAGCTGAAAGTGAAAAATGTCATTTTTTTGCAAAAAAATCGTTACATTTTGATTAATAACAAAAAAAGTAAAAATGTCAGCAGCAATAAAATACCACCAAATGAAAGCTCCATTAGTGAGAAGAAAAGGAGGTAAAATTCATTTGGGTGGTAAGTTGCATGACCGAGCGATAAACGGTGAAAGGAGTGTAGTGCCGAAGTGTAAAAAGTGCTCTGGTCATGAAGGGGGTTTCACCTAGCGGGGCTGAAGTGGTTAAATAACAATTGCTTAATCGCCTCCATAGCTTCCCTACCTACATTTATTTCGGACTTTGAGGACGTTTTTTCTGAAAAGGGTTGTCAGAAGCTACCACCTCATCGTCCTTATGATTGCCCGGTTAACCTGATTCCCGGTGCAAAATTACCCAAGTCCAGGCTGTATAATCTTTCGGGTCCCGAGAGACAAGCCATGAAAGATTATATCTCCGAGAGTCTGGCTAAGGGACACATCAGACCCTCTTCTTCACCCGTGGCTGCAGGGTTTTTCTTTGTTAAAAAGAAAGATGGGGGCCTGCGTCCTTGCCTAGATTTCCGTGAGCTAAACCGGATAACCATCCGAGACCCATACCCTCTTCCTCTCATTCCTGACCTTTTTAATCAGATTGCGGGTGCTAGGTGGTTCTCCAAACTTGATCTTAGGGGGGCCTACAATCTGATTCGTATCAAGGAAGGGGATGAGTGGAAGACAGCTTTTAACACCCCTGAGGGGCATTATGAAAATTTAGTCATGCCTTTCGGTCTGACCAATGCCCCTGCTGTCTTCCAACATTTCGTTAATGATATTTTCAGTCATCTCATCTACAGGTTTGCAGTCATATACCTAGATGATATCTTAATTTATTCGGCTGATCTGAAAACACATGAAGTACATGTCAGGCAAGTACTGCAGGTCCTACGGACGAATAAATTATATGCGAAAATTGAAAAATGTGTCTTCGCCGTTCAGGAAATACAGTTCCTGGGATATCTATTATCTGCTTCAGGTTTCCGTATGGATCCTAGGAAGGTCCAGGCAATTTTAGATTGGGATCTTCCTGAGAACCTTAAAGCTCTACAACGGTTTTTGGGTTTCGCTAATTTCTATAGAAAGTTCATAAAAAATTATTCAGTGATTGTTAAACCCCTTACTGACATGACTAGGAAGGGGACTGATTTTTCTAAATGGTCTGACGCCGCTAAAATTGCATTTTCCTCTCTAAGGCCTCATGCACACGGACGTTTTTTTTCACGGTCCGCAAAACGGGGTTCCGTTGGTCCGTGATCCGTGACCGTTTTTCCGTCCGTGGGTCTTCCTTGATTTTTGGAGGATCCACGGACATGAAAAAAAAGTCATTTTGGTGTCCGCCTGGCCGTGCGGAGCCAAACGGATCCGTCCTGAATTACAATGCAAGTCAATGGGGACGGATCCGTTTGATGTTGACACAATATGGTGCCATTTCAAACGGATCCGTCCCCATTGACTTTCAATGTAAAGTCTGGAGTTCTGTTATACCATCGGATTGGAGTTTTCTCCAATCCGATGGTATATTTTAACTTGTAGCGTCCCCATCACCATGGGAACGCCTCTATGTTAGAATATACTGTCGGATATGAGCTACATCGTGAAACTCATTTCCGACAGTATATTCTAACACAGAGGCGTTCCCATGGTGATGGAGACGCTTCAGGTTAGAATATACAAAAAAACTGTGTACATGACTGTCCCCTGCTGCCTGGCAGGTGCTGCCAGGCAGCAGGGGGCAGACCCCCCCCCCCCTGTTTTTAACTCATTGGTGGCCAGTGGGCCCCCCCTCCCCTGTTGTTAACTCGTTGGTGGCCAGTGTGCGCACCCCCCTCCCTCCCTCCCTCTATTGTTTTAATACATTGGGGCCAGTGTGCGCGCGCCCCCCCAACCCCCCCTCCCTCCCTCTATTGTTTTAATACATTGGGGCCAGTGTGCGCACCCCCCCAACCCCCCCCCCCCCTCCCTCCCTCTATTGTAATCATCATCGGTGGCAGCGGAGTAGAAGATTTTCATACTTACCTGGCTGCTGGCTGCTGCGATCTCTGTGTCCGGCCGGGAGCTCCTCCTACTGGTAAGTGACAGGTCTGTGCGGCGCATTGCTGTCACTTACCAGTAGGAGGAGCTCCCGGCCGGACGCAGACATCGCAGCAGCCAGCAGGTAAGTATGAAAATCTTCCACTCCGCTGCCACCGATGATGATTACAATAGAGGGAGGGAGGGGGGGGGGGGGGTTGGGGGGGCGCGCGCACACTGGCCCCAATGTATTAAAACAATAGAGGGAGGGAGGGGGGGTTGGGGGGGCACGCGCACACTGGCCCCAATGTATTAAAACAATAGAGGGAGGGAGGGAGGGGGTGCGCACACTGGCCACCAACGATTTAACAACAGGGGGGGGGGGGGGCGCACAATGATATTCAAACTGGGGAGGGGGGGGGGGGTCTGCCCCCTGCTGCCTGGCAGCCCTAATCTCTTACAGGGGGATATGATGGGGTTAATTGTACTATCATATCCCCCTGTAAGAGATCGGGTGCTGCCAGGCAGCAGGGGGCAGTCTTGTACTAAGTTTGCAGTGTATTCTAACTAGAAGCGTCCCCATCACCATGGGAACGCTTCTGTGTTAGAATATACTGTCGGAAATGAGTTTTCACGAAGTGAAAACTTAGATCAGAAAAAGCTTTTATGCAGACGGATCTTCAGATCCGTCTGTATGAAAGCAACCTACGGCCACGGATCACGGACACGGATGCCAATCTTGTGTGCATCAGTGTTCTTTCACGGACCCATTGACTTGAATGGGCCCGTGAACCGTTGGCCGTGAAAAAAATAGGACAGGTCATATTTTTTTCACGGCCAGGAAACACGGCTCACGGATGCGGCTGCCAAACGGTGCATTTTCCGATTTTTCCACGGACCCATTGAAAGTCAATGGGTCCGTGAAAAAAAACGGAAAACGGCACAACGGCCACGGATGCACACAACGGTCGTGTGCATGAGGCCTAATAGAGAGATTTACCTCGGCACCTGTTCTAATTCAACCTTATGTCTCCCAGCCTTTTATTGTTGAAGTAGATGCGTCAGAGGTGGGAGTGGGGGCTGTATTGTCTCAGGGTCCGTCTCCTGGCAAATGGCGTCCTTGCGCTTTCTTTTCCAAAAAGTTATCTACAGAAGAAAAGAACTATGATATTGGAAATAGGGAACTGTTGGCGATTAAACTGGCGTTTGAAGAGTGGCGTCACTTCTTAGAGGGAGCAATCCACCCCGTCACGGTGATTACGGATCACAAAAACCTTCTGTACCTAGAATCGGCTAAGCGTCTCACCCCTAGACAAGCTAGGTGGTCGCTATTCTTTACCAGATTTAACTTTGTAATCACCTATCATCCTGGGGCAAAAAATACCAAGGCAGACGCATTATCTCGTAGTTTCCCTGGAGGGGGTAATGTTAGTGATCCGGTACCTATTTTACAAAGAGGAGTGGTTGTCTCTGCTGTACACTCTGTTCTAGAGGGAAAGGTGTTAGAGGCCCAGGGGGACGCCCCGGCCTCTTGCCCCTCAGATAAATTGTTTGTACCGTTAAGGCTACTTTCACACTAGCGTTCGATCGGATCCGTTCTGAACGGATCCGATCGTAATAATGCAGACGGAGGCTCCGTTCAGAACGGATCCGTCTGCATTATATTAGCCATAAAAAAGCTAAGTGTGAAAATAGCCTCGGACGGATCCGTCCAGACTTTCAATGTAAAGTCAATGGGGGACGGATCCGCTTGAAGATTGAGCCATATTGTGGCATCTTCAAACGGATCAGTCCCCATTGACTTACATTGTAAGTCTGGACGGATCCGCACGCCTCCGCACGGCCAGGCGGACACCCGAACGCTGCAAGCAGCGTTCAGCTGTCCGCCTGTCCGTGCAGGAGGCGAGCGGAGCGGAGGCTGAACGCCGCCAGACTGATGCAGTCTGAGCGGATCCGCTCCATTCAGACTGCATCAGGGCTGGACGGCTGCGTTCGGGTCCGCTCGTGAGCTCCTTCAAACGGAGCTCACGAGCGGACCAGCGAACGCTAGTGTGAAAGGAGCCTAAACCTGCGTCTTGAATTATTAAAGGAACATCATAATTCGGCACTTGCTGGGCACCCGGGTAGTAAAGCAACCTTGGAGCTATTGTCTCGTCGTTTTTGGTGGCCAAGGTTGCGTCAGGATGTAATGGATTTCGTGTCTACTTGTTCTACTTGTGCACGCGCGAAAGTCTCTCATACACATCCAGCAGGGTCTTTATTGCCACTTTTCATCCCCAATAGGCCATGGACACATCTGTCAATGGATTTCATCACTGACTTACCGTTGTCTGCGGGTAAAACAGTTATCTTGGTAGTAGTAGACAGGTTTAGCAAAATGGTACACTTTATTGCGCTACCCGCACTTCCTAATGCTAAGACTCTTGCTCAGGTGTTTATCAGTGAAATCGTGAAGCTTCACGGGGTCCCTTCCGATGTGGTTTCGGATCGGGGAACCCAGTTTATTTCTAAGTTTTGGAAAGCTTTTTGTTCCCGTTTGGGGGTACACTTGTCCTTTTCCTCAGCTTTCCATCCTCAGTCGAATGGACAGACTGAGCGTACCAACCAAAACCTAGAAACATATTTAAGGTGTTTTGTGTCTGAAAACCAAGAGGTGTGGTCATCATATTTACCGTTAGCCGAGTTTGCCATAAATAATCGCTGTCAGGAATCCACTGGCAAGTCACCATTTCTTGGTGCATACAGTTTTCATCCCCAATTTTGTACTTTCAAAGAGGGGGGGTCTTCTGGGGTTCCCGAAGAGGAACGGTTTTCTTCATCTCTTTCATCGGTATGGCAGAAGGTGCAAGCTAACTTGAAAAATATGAGTGGTAAATATAAATGCATGGCCGATAAGAAACGGTCGCCAGGTCCGGACCTAGGAGTGAATGACTATGTGTGGTTGTCTACTAGGAATATTAAGTTGAAGGTTCCCTCTTGGAAACTGGGCCCTAGGTTCATTGGTCCTTATAAAATAGTAGCTGTCATTAACCCTGCGGCTTTTCGCCTGGAGCTACCTCAGACTTTTAAGATCCATAACGTCTTCCATAAGTCGTTACTCAAGAAGTATGTTCCACCTCTAGAACCATCACCGCTGCCACCTCCTCCTGTTATTGTGGATGGTAATCTGGAGTTTCAAATATCCAGAATTGTTGATTCTCGTCGGGTCCGCCGCTCTCTTCAGTATCTGGTGCATTGGAGGGGTTACGGTCCCGAGGAAAGAATGTGGGTTCCAGCGTCAGAGGTAAACGCCAACAGGTTAATTCAGGCTTTCCATGCCTCTCATCCTGAGAGACCTGGTCCTGAGTGTCCGGAGGCCCCTCGTGAAAGGGGGGGTACTGTCACGAGGGTGTCAAGAGCCACGTCTGACTCCGTTATCCCCGGGGTCAGGAAGTCGCAGCGGGTGGCTGCGCGCTCTATGTCTAAAGATCACGTTGTTTCTTAGTGATTGTTTTCTGTGTTTGCCTTGCAATCCTTTTTGTCTCACTCAGGGATCCGTAGCTTCTCCTCCTCAGCTGTTTCTTGTCTGCCACTCCCAACCTCCTTATATTCTCCTCTCACACTTCTCTAGTTGCCAGTTATAGAGCTTCCTGCCTGGACTTCTATACTGACCCACTGGAGCTGTGAATCCTGGTTGTTGTTCCAGAGTGCTACCCTCCGGATCCCTGTTGGGCTTTTTGTTGTCTCCTGTTGTCACCCATCTGGGATTATATGTTTAGTCTGTATTGTCTGTCCTCCCCTTGGTGTTTTCCTTTAGAGCTAGTGGTGCGGACTAGTGTTCCCACCGCCCTATTCACTATCTAGGGCTCATCTTAGGGAAAGCCAGGGTTTTAGGCACGTGATCGGCGTACGGGTGAGGAACCCGTCTAGGGACGTCAGGGAAGCCAGGTGCCAGCCGCAAGGTGAGTCAGGGGTCACCACCTTCCCTCTCACTTGGGCAGGGCCTTCCTCTTTCCCTCCCTCTGTGTCACGTATGTGATAGTCACGCCGATCGTGATAATTTGGTGGTGCAGAAGTTCATTCACAACTACCCCGACATGTCAGAGCTGCTGCATAAAGTGCGGGCCGTCTGTTCGCGCTTCCGGCGTTCACATCCTGCCGCTGCTCGCCTGCCTGCGCTACAGCGTAACTTCGGCCTTCCCGCTCACTGCCTCATATGCGACGTGCCCACCAGGTGGAACTCCACCTTGCACATGCTTGACAGACTGTGCGAGCAGCAGCAGGCCATAGTGGAGTTTCAGCTGCAGCACGCACGGGTCAGACGCACTGCGGAACAGCACCACTTCACCACCAATGACTGGGCCTCCATGCGAGACCTGTGTGCCCTGTTGCGCTGTTTCGAGTACTCCACCAACATGGCCAGTGGCCATGACGCCGTTATCAGCGTTACAATACCACTTCTATGTCACCTTGAGAAAACACTTAGGGCGATGATGGAAGAGGAGGTGGCCCAGGAGGAGGAGGAGGAGGAAGAGGGGTCATTTTTAGCACTTTCAGGCCAGTCTCTTTGAAGTGACTCAGAGGGAGGTTTTTTGCAACAGCAGAGGCCAGGTACAAATGTGGCCAGCCAGGGTCCACTACTGGAGGACGAGGATGAGGAGGAGGTGGAGGAGGATGAGGATGAGGCATGGTCACAGCGGGGTGGCACCCAACGCAGCTCGGGCCCATCACTGGTGCGTGGCTGGGGGGAAACACAGGACGATGACGATACGCCTCCCACAGAGGACAGCTTGTCCTTACCTCTGGGCAGCCTGGCACACATGAGCGACTACATGCTGCAGTGCCTGCGCAACGACAGCAGAGTTGCCCACATTTTAATGTGTGCGGACTACTGGGTTGCCACCCTGCTGGATCCACGGTACAAAGACAATGTGCCCACCTTACTTCCTGCACTGAAGCGTGATAGGAAGATGCGCGAGTACAAGCGCACGTTGGTAGACGCGCTACTGAGAGCATTCCCAAATGTCACAGGGGAACAAGTGGAAGCCCAAAGCGAAGGCAGAGGAGGAGCAAGAGGTCGCCAACGCAGCTGTGTCACGGCCAGCTCCTCTAAAGGCAGGGTTAGCATGGCAGAGATGTGGAAAAGTTTTGTCAACACGCCACAGCTAACTGCAACACCACCTGATACGGAACGTGTTAGCAGGAGGCAACATTTCACTAACATGGTGGAACAGTACGTGTGCACACCCCTCCACGTACTGACTGATGCTTCGGCCCCATTCAACTTCTGGGTCTCCAAATTGTCCACGTGGCCAGAGCTAGCCTTTTATACCTTGGAGGTGCTGGCCTGCCCGGCGGCCAGCGTTTTGTCTGAACGTGTATTCAGCACGGCAGGGGGCGTCATTGCAGAAAAACACAGCCGCCTGTCTACAGCCAATGTGGACAAGCTGACATTCATAAAAAGGAACCAGGCATGGATCCCACAGGACCTGTCCATCCCTTGTGCAGATTAGACATTAACTACCTCCCCTTAACCATATATTATTGCACTCCAGGACACTTCCTCATTCAATCCTATTTTTATTTTCATTTTACCATTATATTGCGGGGCAACCCAAAGTTGAATGAACCTCTCCTCTGTCTGGGTGCCGGGGCCTAAAAATATCTGACAGTGGCCTGTTCCAGTGTTGGGTGACGTGAAGCATGATTCTCTGCTATGACATGAAGACTGATTCTCTGCTGACATGAAGCCTGAATCTCTGTTATGGGACCTCTCTCCTCTGCCTGGGTCCTGGGGCCTAAATATCTGACAATGGACTGTTCCAGTGTTGGGTGACGTGAAGCCTGATTCTCTGCTATGACATGAAGACTGATTCTCTGCTGACATGAAGCCAGATTCTCTGTTATGGGACCTCTCTCCTCTGCTTGGGTGCCTGGGCCTAAATATCTGAGAATGGACTGTTACAGTGGTGGGTTACGTGAAGCATGATTCTCTGCTATGACATAAAGACTGATTCTCTGTTGACATGAAGCCTGAATCTCTGTTATGGGACCTCTCTCCTCTGCCTGGGTGGGGCCTAAATATCTGACAGTGGACTGTTACAGTGATGGGTGACGTGAAGCATGATTCTCTGCTATGACATGAAGACTGATTCTCTGCTGATATGAAGCCAGATTCTCTGTTATGGGACCTCTCTCCTCTGCCTGAGTGCCGGGGCCTAAATATCTGACAATGGACTGTTCCAGTGGTGGGTGACGTGAAGCATGATTCTCTGCTATGACATGAAGACTGATTCTCTGCTGACATTGAAGCCTGAATCTCTGTTATGGGACCTCTCTCCTCTGCCTGGGTGCCGGGGCCTAAATATCTGACAATGGAATGTTACAGTGGTGGGTGATGTGAAGCATGATTCTCTGCTGACATGAAGCCAGATTCTCTGTTATGGGACCTCTCTCCTCTGCCTGGGTGCCAGGGCCTAAATATCTGACAATGGACTGTTACAGTGGTGGGTGATGCGAAGCATGATTCTCTGCTATGACATAAAGACTGATTCTCTGCTGACATGAAGCCAGATTCTCTGCTATGGGACCTCTCTCCAATTGATATTGGTTAATTTTTATTTATTTTATTTTTATTTTTATTCATTTCCCTATCCACATTTGTTTGCAGGGGATTTAACTACATTTTGCTGCCTTTTACAGCCTTTTTAGTGCCGAAAAGTTCGGGTCCCCATTGACTTCAATGGGGTTCGGGACGAAGTTCGGGTCGGGTTCGGATCCCGAACCCGAACATTTCCGGGAAGTACGGCCGAACTTCTCGAACCCGAACATCCAGGTGTTCACTCAACTCTATTCACTATCAGTGAAGCAAGCCATGATTAAGCTGAAAAAACAAAACAAACCCATTAGATAGATAGCAAAAACATTAGGTATGACTAAAACAACTGTTTGGAACATTCTTAAAAAGAAGGAAAGCACCGGTAAGCTCAGCAACACCAAAAGACCTGGAAGACCATGGAAAAAAACAGGAAGGCTAATTTACAGTTTGCCAAACGACATCTAAATAAGCCTTTGAGGTTCTGGAACAACATCCTATATACAGATGAGACCAAGATCAACTTGCACCAGAGTGATGGAGAGAGAAGAGTATGGAGAAGGAAAAGAACTGCTCATGATCCTCATCATACCACCTCATCAGTGAAGCATGGTGGTGGTAGTGTCATGGCGTGGGCGTATATGGCTGCCAATGGAACTGGTTCTCTTGTATTTATTGATGATGTGACTGCTGACAAAAGCAGCAGGATGAATTCTGAAGTGTTTTGGATAATATTATCTGTTTATATTCAGCCAAATGCTTCAGAACTCATTGGACGGCGCTTCACAGTGCAGATGGACAATAACCCAAAGCATACTGCAAAAGCAACCAAAGAGTTTTTTAAGGGAAAGAAGTGGAATGTTATTCAATGGCCAAGTCAATCACCTGACCTGAATCCGATTGAGCATGCATTTCACTTGCTGAAGACAAAACTGAAGGGAAAATGCCCCAAGAACAAGCGGGAACTGAAGACAGATGTAGTAGAGGCCTGGCAGAGCATCACCAGGGATGAAACCCAGCGTCTGGTGATGTCTATGTGTTCGAGACTTCAGTCTGTAATTGACTGCAAAGGATTTGCAACCAAGTATTAAAAAGTGAAAGTTTGATTTATGATTATTATTCTGTCCCATTACTTTTGGTCCCTTAACAAGTGGGAGGCACATATGCAAACTGTTGTAATTCCTACACCGTTCACCTGATTTGGATGTAAATACCCTCAAATTAAAGCTGATAGTCTGCAGTTAAAGCACATATTGTTTGTTTCATTTCAAATCCATTGTGGTGGTGTATAGAGCCAAAAATTTTAGAATGTTGTCGATGTCCCAATATTTATGAACCTGATTGTATGCAAACTGTTGTAATTCCTACACCATTCACCTGATTTTAAATGTAAATACCCTTAAATTAAAGCTGACAGTTAAAGCACATCTTGTTCGCTTAATTTCAAATCCATTGTGGTGGTGCATAGAGCCAAAAATGTTATGGCACTTGTACCTCTGTATAGCTGCGGTATCTCAGCAGAACCACACACAAATGCTGCACAATACAAATGCACTATATAGAAATTATATTATAGGTATATCACTAGCGATGGACGAACATCTGCCGGGACGGTGCGCAAACGCGATCAAATGTTTGCGAACCGCAAGTTCGCTTCGGGTCCCATTCATTTTAATGGCAGGCGAACCTGAAAAACAGCTCATATTTGCAGCCAAGAAATAATTACTAGAAGTGCAAAAATAGTACCACAACATGGACAGTGACATACCAGATGTATTATTCGAATTTACAATTTTTTTCAATGCAAAATATCGGCAATATAATTTTCACGTACGCGCATGCACAAATGCACTATAAAGAATGTATATTGGTATATAATACCCCGCTTCAATCAGATTTTTGGGGGGTGACTGGTATATCACACCAGTAGAAATTATTTGTCCCAATAACGCTTGTCCCTCTATATTCCTTCAGTATCGCAACAGAACCGCACACAACTGCCGCACAATACAAATGCACTATAATATACTTTCTAACATAGAAAGTATATTATAACATTGTACAAGGAAGGCAAGATTAGACTATACATAAGATAAAGTGTAACCTTTAATAATTTTACTATGAGGGACCATTCACACGTCCTTAAGTGTTTTGCGGATCCGCAAAACATGGACACCGGCAATGTGCATTCCGCAATTTGTGGACCGCACATGGACGGCACAATAATAGCAAATGCCTAATCTTGTCTGCAATTGTGGACAAGAATAGGACATGTTCTATTTTTTTGCAGAAAACCGAAGCACAGATGCGGAAGTGTGGATCCGTAAATGCAATTGCGGATCTGTAAATGCGGATGCGGACAGCACATTCTGGCCTCATTGAACATGAATGGGTCTGCACTCATTCCACAAAATTGCGGAATGGATGCGGACCCATTTTGCTGACGTGTGAATGGAAAAGATTTCCCTCAAAATGAAAATAAATTAAATTGTTAAAGTTAAAGGGGTTCTGCATTTTGTTTTAACTGATGATCTATCCTCTGAATAGATCATCAGCATCTGATCTGCGGGGGTCCGACACCCGGGACCCCAACTGATCAGCTGGTTGAGAAGGCAGACGTCACAACTAGTATCAACTAGCGTGGGCGGGGCTAAGCTCCATTCAAGTGAACAGAGCTTAGCCCCACCCACGCTAGTTGATACTAGTTGTGACGTCACTGGGCCAGCGGTAAACAGCGAGAAGGCGGCGCTGCTTAACTACTTTAACCCCGCTAGCTGAAATCCCCTTAATGACCAGGCCACTTTTTACACTTCTGCACTACACTACTTTCACCATTTATTGCTCGGTCATGCAACTTACCACCCAAATGAATTTTACCTCCTTTTCTTCTCACTAATAGAGCTTTCATTTGGTGGTATTTCATTGCTGCTGACATTTTTACTTTTTTTTGTTATTAATCGAAATTTAACGATTTTTTTGCAAAAAAATGACATTTTTAACTTTCAGCTGTAAAGTTTTGCAAAAAAAACAACATCCATATATAAATTTTTCACTAAATGTATTGTTCTACATGTCTTGGGCATAGTGAGTTCATAGAACTTTTTATTTTTTGTCACAAGTTAGCGGAAAATGATTTATTTTTTATTTTTTTTCTTACAAAGTCTCATATTCCACTAACTTGCGACAAAAAAAAAAAAATTCTAGGAACTCGCCATGCCCCTCACGGAATACCTTGGGGTGTCTTCTTTCCAAAATGGGGTCACTTGTGGCGTAGTTATACTGCCCTGGCAATTTAGGGGCCCATATGTGTGAGAAGTAGTTTGCAATCAAAATCTGTAAAAAATGACCGGTGAAATCCGAAAGGTGCACTTTGGAATGTGGGTCCCTTTGCCCACCTAGGCTGCAATAAAGTGTCACACATCTGGTATCGCCGTACTCAGGAGAAGTTGGGGAATGTGTTTTGGGGTGTCATTTTACATATAAGCATGCTGGGTAAGAGAAATATCTTGGCAAAAGACAACTTTTCCAATTTTGTTATACAAAGTTGGCATTTGACCAAGATATTTCTCTCACCCAGCATGGGTATATGTAAAATGACACCCCAAAACACATTCCCCAACTTCTCCTGAGTACGGCGATACCACATGTGTGACACTTTTTTGCAGTCTAGATGCGCAAAGGTGCCCAAATTCCTTTTAGGAGGGCATTTTCAGACATTTGGATCCCAGACTTCTTCTCACGCTTTAGGGTCCCTTAAAAGCCAGGGCAGTATAAATACCCCACATGTGACCCCAATTTGCAAAGAAGACACCCCAAGGTATTTAATGAGGGGCCTGGCGAGTTCATAGAAAAAAAAAAATTTCCCATAAGTTAGCGGAAATTTTTATTTTATTTTTTTCTCACAAAGTCTCACTTTCCGCTAACTTGGGACAAAAATTTAAATCTTTTATGGACTCAATATGCTCCTCAGCGAATACCTTGGGGTGTCTTCTTTCCAAAATGGGGTCAGTTGTGGGGTGTTTGTACTGCCCTGGCATTTGAGGGTCTCCGCAATCATTACATGTATGGCCAGCATTAGGAGTTTCTGCTATTCTCCTTATATTGAGCATACAGGTAATGAGATTTTTTTTTTCCGTTCAGCCTCTGGGCTTAAAGAAAAAAATGAACGGCACAGATTTCTTCATTCGCATCGATCAATGTGGATGAAAAAATCTCTGCCCAAAAAAAAAAAGGAGGGGAAAGGCGTCTGCCAGGACATAGGAGCTCCGCCCAACATCCATACCCACTTAGCTCGTATGCCCGGGCAAACCAGATTTCTCCATTCACATCAATCGATGTGGATGAATAAATCATTGCTGGGAATTATTATATATTTTTTTTATATACAAAGTGTTTGCCAAAGCATAGGAACGCCGCCTCCTCCTCAGCTCGTATGCCTTGGCAAACGTATCTTTTACTGCAGAGTAGAAATCTCGTCTTGCAGTGCCGCATACACGACTTGCGTGTAATCTGACAGCAGCGCAATGCTTCTGTCAGAATGCACATCAGTGCTGCAGCTAGTCGATCGGTTGGTCCACCTGGAAGGTAAAAAAAAAAAAAAAAAAAAAAAAAAAAAAAGAAAAAACCAGGCCGCAACGCAATAATTTTTTTAGCTTTGGAACAGAACATATAAACTTTAATTTTTTTAACTAAACATTAACCTTTTTGCTTACTGGTGTTTTTTTTTTTTTTTTTTTTTTTACCTTTATAGAACAAACCTCTCCTTCCCCATGGGTCAATGTGCAAAGTGCAAATCGCCCAAAGATGTGGCGAAGTGCGTTATGCACTTTGTCCCTGGTGAAAGGAGACGTTTGCAGCAGCTGTGAGTGAATGGGCCCTAATAGCCCTGTGTGCCTGTCCTGGTGAGAAGTGATCCCTATGCTAGGTGTACCTGTGTGTGGTACTTCCGGAAACACTCCCCTAAGCATAGGGCATGGTGGTCAGGACAGTCAGGACAGAAATAGCGGGTGTCACGCCTTATTCCACTCCTGCTACAGACACAACATCTTTTTCGGGGTGACGGTTGGGTTGAGGTACCACCAACGACATTAGGGAAATGTCGCTCGTGTAGACGGCTAACTACACTGGTGGATGGGGCCACGGAACCTCCTGGGTACAGGAGGTTCTCGATGATCTCTTCCTGAAATTTGAGGAAGGATCCAGTTCTCCCAGCCTTACTGTAGAGAACAAAACTATTATACAGAGCCAATTGAATTAAATATACAGACACCTTCTTATACCAGCGTCTGGTTCTGCGGGAAACTAAATACGGAGACAACATCTGGTCATTGAAGTCCACCCCTCCCATGTGAAGGTTATAGTCGTGGACTGAGAGGGGCTTTTCAATGACACGGGTTGCTCGCTCAATTTGTATTGTCGTGTCTGCGTGAATGGAGGAGAGCATGTAAACGTCACGCTTGTCTCTCCATTTCACCGCGAGCAGTTCTTCGTTACACAAGGCAGCCCTCTGCCCCCTTGCAAGACGGGTGCTAACGAGTCGCTGGGGGAAGCCTGCGCAACTAGTTTGCGCGGTGCCACAGGCGCCAATCCGTTCTAGAAACAAATGCCTAAAGAGGGCCACACTTGTGTAAAAATTGTCCACATAAAGATGGTACCCCTTGCCGAATAAGGGTGACACCAAGTCCCAGACTGTCTTCCCACTGCTCCCCAGGTAGTCAGGGCAACCGACCGGCTCCAGGGTCTGATCTTTTCCCTCATAGACACGAAATTTGTGGGTATAGCCTGTGGCCCTTTCACAGAGCTTATACAATTTGACCCCATACCGGGCTCGCTTGCTTGGGATGTATTGTTTGAAGCCAAGGCGCCCGGTAAAATGTATTAGGGACTCGTCTACGCAGATGTTTTGCTCTGGGGTATACAAATCTGCAAATTTCTGGTTGAAATGGTCTATGAGGGGCCGAATTTTGTGGAGCTGGTCAAAAGCTGGGTGGCCTCTGGGACGGGAGGTGGTGTTGTCGCTAAAGTGCAGGAAACGCAGGATGGTCTCAAATCGTGTCCTGGACATAGCAGCAGAGAACATGGGCATGTGATGAATTGGGTTTGTGGACCAATATGACCGCAATTCATGCTTTTTAGTTAGACCCATGTTGAGGAGAAGGCCCAAAAAAAATTAATTTCGGAAACTTGGACTGGTTTCCACCGGAAAGGCTGGGCATAAAAGCTTACCAGGTTGGCGGTTATAAATTGTGTGGCATACCGATTTGTTTCTGCCACAACTAAGTCTAAGAGCTCCACAGTCAAGAACAGCTAAAAAAATCCCAGGGCCGAACCGATCTGAGCTGTCTCAACCCGAACTCCAGACTGGGCGGTGAAAGGGGGAACTACAGGTGCGGCTGAAGTTGGGGACTGCCAATCAGGGTTTGCCAGCACCTCAGGGATTCTAGGGGCTCTACGGGCACGTCTTTGCGGTGGCTGCGACGGGGTAACTACTGCACGTGCCACCGTACCAGCTTCAACTGCCCTTCTGGTGCTCGCTACTTCACCATGTTCTACGGCAGTGCTGGTACTAGGTCCAGGAAGGGCTGCGCTGCTGGTGTACACCTCACCACGTAATCCAACAGCACCAGCCCCACTCTGCTGCTCTTGAAGCGGATCCTGCGCAACCTGCGGTCTAGCGACACGGGGCCGGGTACGCCTGGTGCTATCAGGGACCTCAGCCTCCTCGTCCGAACTTTGGGTCAGAGAGCCACTGCTTTCTACAGGTTCATATTCTGACCCGCTATATTCATCAGATGAGGGTTCCCATTCCTCATCCGACTGGGTCAGAAGCCTGTAGGGTTCCCATTCCTCATCCGACTGGGTCAGAAGCCTGTAGGCCTCTTCAGAAGAATACCCCCTGTTTGACATTTGGGCAACTAAATTTAGGGGTATTCCCTGAGACTACCCAAGAAAAAAAGCAAGCCTGTCTTACAAATGGGAGGCTAGCGAAGTATCGGAGGCCGCTGCGGTTGATAAAAAAATATCAAAACTGATTTTTTTATCGCCACAGCGCGTGTAAAGTATATTTTTGGGCACTGCGGTGGGGCGGGCGTGGGTGAACGCATGTGTGGGCGACCAATCAGGCCTGATCGGGCAAACACTGCGTTTTGGGTGGAGGGCGAACTAAAGTGACACTAATACAATTATAGATCTGACCGTGATCAGTTTTGATCACTTCCAGATACTATAAAAGTACAAATGCTGATTAGCGATACGCTAATCAGCGAATAAGGGACTGCGGTGCGGTGGGCTGAGCGCTAACTGATCCCTAAACTACCTAACCAAGGGGCCTAAACTATCCTAAAACCTAACAGTCACAATCACAAATTTCTCTGCTAAACAAAGGATTGAAGTTTGCCCCCAGTGCACCATTGGACAAATTTAACATTTATATAGGGATCCAAAAGTTTATTAAAAATCTATGTCTCAAGAAACATTTTAATAAAAACCCAATAACGGTGAGTTTCCAAAGTCAAAAAAATTCCCAAGGAACGAGATAGGCCCTGAAATTGGCAGTTTTCAGAAGAATGTGGAAGCAGATCTTAGAAAAATGAGAGAGAAGAGATATTATAAAAATAATTTATCTAATAAAAAGAGATAGTCGCCATAAAGGAGCTCCAAAAAAACGAGAATATAACTATTCGTCCTGCGGACAAATGAGGGGCTTAAGACAGCTTTCTGATGATTCAACATACAAAAGATTGAAAGGTGATCCAACCTTGAGATTCCAGAAGGAGTTACATGACTATTGCCATAGAGGGTCACAGATAGGTATCCTGTCCAATCATGAACTTAATTATATTGTGGGGACGCCGGGGCGGCTCCCGGTGTTCTATTGCCTACCTAAGGTGCACAAGAGCATGGAGAGCCCCCCAGGTCGCCCCATAGTATCAGGGATAGGATCCCTGACATCTAACCTCTCCAGATATGTAGATGTATGGCTACAACCTCTGGTGAAGAAGACAAAGTCCTATTTAAAAGATACGACCCAAATTATTGGGATATTGGAAGGATTAATCGTGGAATCAGACTGGATAATGGCTACTTTAGATATCCAGTCACTCTATACAGTGATAAACCACGAACAAGGGATAAATGCAATCAGAGCACAATTGCAGAATGATAGGACAATGAAGCTGGAACAAATTGAATTTATATTAGATGGCATTATACATATTTTACAGCATAATTACTTCTATTTTGAAGATAATTTTTACTTACAAATTAGAGGGACTGCCATGGGCACCAGGTTCGCCCCCAGTTATGCCAATCTGTTCCTGGCTCAGTGGGAGCAGATTGCCATTGATCCATATCGTGGGGGGGACCTGGTGCTCTGGCTTCGTTATATAGACAATGTGATTTTAATTAGGAAAGGTAGTGAGGATGGGTTACGTGCGTTTATATCTAGACTGAATAATAATGATTTTAACCTTATGTTTACTGCGAATATTGGTCTGGTGGAGATTGAGTTTTTAGATTTGTCAATAGCTAAAAGGGACAACAAATATATATGTAAAACGTATCAGAAACCTTCAGCGAAGAATGCATTCATTTTACATTCAAGTTGCCATCTCCCTAGCTGGTTACTTAATGTTCCATTCGATCAGTTCCGGTGATTAAAACGGAACTGTACCGAAGACCTGCAGTTTGAGAAAGAAGCCTTGGCCATGAAAGCTAACTTCATGGCAAAACAATATCCAAGTTCGATGTTAGAAGATGCTCTAGAAAATGTGAAAGGAATACCCAGGAATTCTCTTCTAACAGATAAACCTACAGAGAAAGCGCAACAGGAATCTCAATTTAGAATAGTGCTCCCCTTTACCATACAGTATAAGGGAATCAGAGAGATAGTTAAGAGACATTGGCACCATTTATTACAGGACAAGACATTAGGTCCACTTATACCAATAAGACCTCAGATCACTTTTACAAGGGCACCCAATCTGGGAATTAAAGTGACCCCATCAGTCAAGAACAAACCCCCCAAAAAAACAGCAGCTAGTAATTGGTTGAACCTGAAGGGTTTTCACAGGTGCGGTCAATGTGCCGGCTGCAAGGTCACAAAAGCCCCTAGGAATATTAAGAAGATAGATTCGACTCAAAATGCTTTTTCATGGGAGATTAAACAATCTTTGACCTGTAACTCAACCAGTGTGATATACCTTCTCCAATGTCCTTGCTCCAGACAGTACATCGGGAGAACTAAGAGGGCATTAGGGATCGACCGATATTGATTTTTTAGGTCCGTTACTGATACCCATAATTTGTGAACTTTTAGGCCGATAGCCGATAATTTATACCGATGTTATGTGAATTTTTGTTTTTGAAAAAAAATAAAAATTCCTGCTGAAAATGAATGTTTATTGTTAATGTTTATTTTTATTTTTTTTGTAAATCTTTCTTTTTCATTTATACTTAATATTTGTGTTTTGTTTTTTTTTAACTAACTTTTAGCCCCCTTAGGGACTAGAACCCTTGTCCTATTCACCCTGATAGAAATCTATCAGGGTGAATAGGAGCTCACACTGTCCCTGCTACTCTGTGCTTTGTGCACAAAGCAGCATGGAGCTTACCATGGCAGCCAGGGCTTCAGTAGCGTCCTGGCTGCCATGGTAACCGATCGGAGCCCCAGCATTACACTGCTGGGACTCCGATTGGAGGAGGAGGGGATCCTGTGGCCACTGCCACCAATGATTAATACTGGGGGGGGGCCGCGGGTGCACTGCGCCACCAATGTTGTTAATACTGGGGTGGGGGGGTCGCAGGCGCACTGCACCACCAATGTTGTTAATACTGGGGTGGGGGTGGGGGGCCGCGGGCACACTGCGCCACCAATGAAAATAAATCTCATTCATTCATATACAGGAGGCGGGAGCTGGCTGCAGAATCACATAGCCGACTCCCGACCTCTATGAGCGGTAGCTGCGATCCGCGGCACCTGAGGGGTTAACTACCGTAGATCGCAGCTACCGCTCATAGAGGTCGGGAGCCGGCTATGTGATTCTGCAGCCAGCTCCCGCCTCCTGTATATGAATGAATGAGAGACTTATCTTCATTGGTGCACAGTGGCAATAGCTCCTCCCCTCCTCTTGTTCCCTGTCCTCCCAATGGCTACAACGGCAGCAGCAGCACAGGGGTGAGGGAGACACTGCTTCCTTCTCCCCTGTGCTGCAGAGGGAACACGGAGAGCGCTGTCAGCAGCGCGATCTGTGTTCCTGATTTGTTATCGGAATATCGGCAAAATAAATGCTGATACCGATATCTGTTAAAATCCTCAATATCGGACGATAATATCGGTAAAACCGATAATCGGTCGATCCCTAGAGGGCATTAAAGGTGAGGGTTTCTGAACATGTGTCCAATATCAAAAAAGGATACTTGAAACATTCACTCTCGAAGCACTTTAAAGAGGCCCATAACCAAGACCCTAAGGGACTGATATTTATGGCCCTGGAGAAGATTGATACACACTGGAGGGGGGGAAAACATGTGGAAAAAATGTCCAGAGCAGAATCTCGGCGTATATACGACTTTGGAAGCTTATTACCAGAAGGTTAGAATGCTGAATTGGAAATATTCGGCTTTCTCTAGACTATGGGGGGTGTGCCCCCCATCCAATGGGGGATCATATGTCTGGCCATTGATCGGCACTCTGATCCCCCCTTGGAGGTGGGTCCACCCTTCTACTTCTACAATAAAGATTTGAAAATACAGAAACCAGAAAAAATATAGATCGAATAATGTAATATGTTTGTCCCCTTGGCTGTGACATGGGGGACTCAGTCTCCACAGAGAACCAATATATTGAATGATTTATATTACACATATTATAGCCCTCTTTAGGATTTTAAGCCATCAGATATTTTTAGTAAAGTTTTTATATTACCGTTGGATAGTTTTTACCGCAGGTTTATAAAATAGAATGTGGATTGTAATTGTATAAGGCTAAAATAGGCCTATTGATATTATAGTAATTATCTTTTCAATAATCCGTATTATTATATATGTATCTATTTTTAAATATATCTCAAGGATAGATTACTGCAGAGATGTCTCCTTTATTACATGATTTAATCGCAATCAGATGGAGACAATATATAAAAAACGCATGAATATGAAAAATCGCACCAATAACGCATGGTGGCGATAGGAAGTTAAAAATCCAATTCCAGCCCAGGTTTTTGATAATCGAGAGTGAATTATAAAAGGAAGTGACATCGTAATGGGGGTTGAGCCACTGAGGAAGGGGAGAGAGGTCCCGAAACACGTTTGGCGTAAATTCACCCCCAAAAAGGAGAGACCTGGATTAATCACAGAGGACTGATGAGAACTTGATCCGTGAAGTGCTTCACAAGAATTTTCAAACAGAATACCGGACCAAGCAGGCAAGTCCTGCGAGACATATACCACGTGACCCGGAAGTCTCGGACGAGGACGCCAAACGGGAGAAGGAGACGCCGGTACATGGTGAGTGGAGACTCGAGAGAAGTCGTTCCTAGTGGTATACCCGATACAGTAAGGGTAAGAGAGCAACCCACACCTCACCCACCACACGAAGTGTACATTTATATTTACCGGATACCAAGGTCCCGCTACTCGAACTCCATTATTGCCCTCATTTGCCCTGAAACAAGGGAACACCTCTGAGAGACAATTGATTACTAAGGAAGTAACTGTCTTTTTTCAAAACTGTGGTGGATTTGGAAATTTTCAGGTGTCATGAACTATACGCATAACTTCAACAACTGAAGGACATAGAGCACTTTGATATAGTGTTGCCAGAGTGGTCTTATCCTGCGGTTCCACCTTATACCAATTGATTTTAATGCCATTTTTCATGTGACATTTTTTATTTGATTGTATTTTATTGTACATCTTTTTTAGTGTGATTAATTGCTGTAATAAATTGCCATATTCTTTATGACCCACATAATTGAGTGCCAGTCTCTTATTATTTAAATCTACTTATTCCTGTACTGATTGGGTGATCAGTCGTGGACTAGAGCACCAGTTCCATTACTGTAAAGGAGGTGAGCTATCCACTACAGTGTTACTACTTTATAGGGAAATCGTTAGCTAGGCCAGTGTTCTGTGTCCACTCCAGTCCTCAAAGACTCATCTAATCTGCTGTAAGGACAGCGTCCTGATAGCACCCCAAAAAGCCCCTTTTGGGGCTAGTACATCAGTCTGCTTTATTTTTATTTTTTTTCTCTGTAATATAATTGCAGTTGCTGTCAGGCCTACAGCGTGTACTGTGCCCACTACTGCCAGTACACACCACTCATATCTGGTGGCACAGTAGCTTGCATTTAACCCCTTAAGGACTTGGTCATTTTTTGTAAATCTGACCAGTGTCACTTTAAGTGCTGATAACTTTAAAACACTTTGACTTATCTAGGCCATTCTGAGATTGTTTTTTCGTCACATATTGTACTTCATGACACTGGTAAAATGAAGTAAAAAAAAATAAAAAAAAATTGCATAATGAAATACCAAATTTACCCAAAATTTGGAAAAATTAGCAAATTTCTAAGTTTCAGTTTCTCTACTTCTGTAATACATAATAATACCCCCAAAAATTATGATGACTTAACATTCCCCATATGTCTACTTCATGTTCGAATTATTTTGGGAATGATATTTAATTTTTTGGGGATGTTACAAGGCTTAGAAATTTAGAAGCAAATCTTGAAATTTTTCAGAAATTTACAAAAACCAAATTTTTAGGGACCACTACAGGTCTGAAGTCACTTTGCGAGGCTTACATAATAGAAACCGCCCAAAAATGACCCCATTCTATAAACTACACCCCTCAAGGTATTCAAAACTGATTTTACAAACTTCGTTAACCCTTTAGGTGTTGCATAAGAGTTATTGGCAAATGGGGATGAAATTTGAGAATTTCATTTTTTTGCCTAATTTTCCATTTTAACCCATTTTTTCCACTAACAAAGCAAGGGTTAACAGCCAAACAAGACTGTATCTTTATTGCTCTGACTCTGCCGTTTACAGAAACACCCCATATGTGGCCGTAAACTACTGTATGGGCACACAGTAGGGAGTAGAGAGAAAGGTGCGCCGTATGGTTTTTGGAAGCCAGATTTTGCTGGGCTGTTTTTTGGACACCATGTCCCATTTGAAGCCCCCTGATGCACCCCTAGAGTAGAAACTCAATAAAAGTGACCCCATCTAAGAAACTACACCCCTCAAGGTATTCAAAACTGATTTTACAAACTTTGTTAACCGTTTAGGTGTTGCACAAGATTTAATGGAAAATAGAGATACAATTTCAAAATTTCACTTTTTTGGCAGATTTTCCATTTTAATATATTTTTTCCAGTTACAAAGCAAGGGTTAACAGCCAAACAAAACTCATTATTTATGGCCCTGATTCTTCAGTTTACAGACACACCCCATATGTGGTCGTAAACTGCTGTACGGACACACGGTAGGGCGCAGAAGGAAAGGAATGCCATACGGTCTTTTTGAAGGCAGATTTTGCTGGACTGTTTTTTTTGACACAATGTCCCATTTGAAGCCCCCATGATGGACCCCTAGATTAGAAACTCTAAAAAAGTGACCCCATTTTAGAAAGTACGGAGTAGGGTGGCAGTATTGTTGGTACTAGTTTAGGGTACATATGATTTTGGTTGCTCTATATTACACTTTTTATGCTGCAAGGTAACAAGAAATAGCTTTTTTGGCACTTTTTTATTGTTATTTACAACATTCATCTGACAGGTTAGATCATGTGGTAATTTTATAGAGCAGGTTGTCACGGACGCGGTGACACCTAATATGTATACATTTTTTTTTATTTATGTAAGTTTTATACAATAACTTCATTTTTAAAACCCCAAAAAGTTTTAGTGTCTCCATAGTCTAAGAGCCATAGTTTTTTCAGTTTTTCGGCGATTATCTTGAGTAGGGTCTCATTTTTTGCGGGATGAGATGACGGTTTAATTGGCACTATTTTGGGGTGCATATGATCGCTTGCTATTACACTTTTTGTGACGTAAGATGACAAAAAATGGCTTTTTTTGGACCGTTTCTATTTTTATTTTTTTATGGTGGTCACCATGTGATATTTTTATAGAGCCAGTCGATACCTAATATGTATACTTTATTTTTATTTACATAAGTTTTACACAATGATTTCATTTTTGAAACAAAAAAATCATGTTTTAGTGTTTCCATAGTCTAAGAGCCATAGTTTTTTCAGTTTTTGGGCAATTATCCTGTGTGGGGTATGATTTTTGCGGGATGAGATGACGGTTTGATTGGTACTATTTTGGCGTACATGTGACTTTTTTATCACTTTTATTACCTTTTTGGGGAAGTAAGGTGGGCAAAATTTAAATTTTCTCATCGTTTTTATTTTTATATTTTTATGGCGTTCACCGTGCGGGGAAAGTAACATGACCGTTTTATAGATCAGGTCGTTACAGACGCGGCGATACCTAATATGTGTAGTGTATTTTATTTTTTTAATTTTTATTCAGTGATAAATGTTTTTTTTAATCTTAACTTTTTCACTTTTTTTTTACATTTTTTTGACCCAGACCCACTTGGTTCTTGAAGATCCAGTGGGTCTGATGTCTGTATAATACAGTACAGTACAATATATATTGTACTGTACTGTATTTTACTTACACTTTGTCTGAACAGATCTATGCCTTTAGCATAGATCTGTTAAGCACCATGGACAGCAGGACGCCTGAGAAGGCATCCTGTTGCCATGGGAACCTTCCCCGTCTGCTCAGTAGTGGCCAGAACTGCACAGACGGGGAAGGGTAAGGACGGGGGCTCCCTCCTTCTGTGACCCCATCCTGTTTGGGGGCTGCAAAGGCACCGCAGCCCCCTGATGGGAGAGGGAGGGAGCCCCTTGACCCTGACAGTTAACCATTTCCATACCGCGGTCCGTACACAGCTGTCAGCCGTTTATACCAGAGTGTCAGCAATGTGCACCAGTGGTATACTCTGGTATACCACTGTACACCAACGAATTTTCAAGGGGAGGCGGGCGAGGGATCGCGCCTGCCGCACCGCCCGCCTCCCGCAATGCCTGCGACACCTCCCCTGCACCACCCAACGGCATAAAATCGTGCAGGGGTGCAGGGGGGGGTTCAAAATCTTTATTTTTATTTCAGGGACCGTGGGGATCAGAAACTGCAAAAAGCGCAGCAAACCGCAGGTCTGAATTGACCTGCGGTTTGCTGCGATCGCCGACACGGGGGGTTCTGTTCAGATTAACCCCTGGGGCGCCGCAATCACTATTTAAACTTAGGACGTACCGGTACGCCCTGAGTCCTTAAGGACTCGGGAAATAGGGCGTAACGGTACGCCCTGCGTCCTTAAGGGGTTAAAACAGTAAAATATTTTTTTCTTTGTAATATCATTGCAGTTGCCTGCCAGAGTGTGTCTACTAGTGCCAGTACACACCAGTTATATCTGGTTGCACAGTAGCTCGCATTTAATCCCTTAACGACTTAGGGCGTACCGGTACACCCTGTTTCACGAGTCCTTAAGGACCCAGGGCGTACTGGTACGTCCTAACTTAAAATTGTGACTGTGGCGCGGCGGGGGTTAATCATTCAGCGGGCATCCTGTCAAAACGCCCGGGTGGTCATGTGACCCCCCCCCCCCTCCGCATCGGCGATCGCAGAAAACCGCAGGTCAATTCAGACCTGCGGTTTTCTGCATTTCAGGTCCATTCAGGTCTCCAGTGACCCGATGAACCGGAAAAAGACTGTGATCGGTGCTGTGATTACACATCACCAATCACAGTTCGTGCATTTGGAGAGGTGGTGCAGGCCCTGGTCATGAATGCTGCTGTCCAGAGTGCTGATTGGTGCAGGGAGAGAGGCACGAGATTCAAACTTCCACTTCAAAGCGCTCCTCTCTCCCCTCCTCTTCCTATTCAGCACCCGCACCCTGCAGCACCGTTCTGCACCAGCTCCTGCGATCCCTCCATCGGCACCCATCACCCTCCTGCACCCATCACCCTCCAGGTAGGTTAGGGTCAGTGAGGGAGAGGCACCGTTAGGCAGGGATAGAAGGGAAAAGTTAGTTAGGAAAAAAATAAATAATTCACTTTTATCAAAACTTTTTTTTTTTCAGCTTTGAGATCCTAGACCCCCCGCCACTTGCCCCCCACCACTCCAGCCCCCCACCACTTAGGTGTACCGCTGATCAGCAAGTTTGAACTTTTATTTTTTTTCTAACACTTTTTTTTACTTTTTTGTATGCGAACACCCGTGCCCCCACACACACGCACATACACCTTTATTGGTTTACACACATGCACATACACACGCAGACACACACTCCCATATGGCCCGCCGGATGTTCTTGGTAGAGGAGGCATACGCCCAGATTGCCTCCGACTCCGAGAGCCCCAGTGAGGACGAGGATGACCCCACGTTCCTGTTGTCATCCGCATCCTCCTCCTCATCATCTACTGACGATGAGCCTCCAAAGCGGCGGAGACGCCGCCAGGCGGAGCCAGGGGCCCCGCATGCTAGGAACTCTGTGGCCCACCCTAGTATGAGCCGCCCTGGTGCTCCTACTGGTTTCCCGGCCCACCAAATAAGCCCACCGGAGCCCCCTGCCGGTAAACTTAGCTGGTGTCCCCTAGTGGATTTTGTTGGTAATCCAGGAATCCAGATTCCCAGAGTGGGGTTTACTGAAATTGCCTTTTTTTTTTTTTTTTCAGTAACCCATTTGTGAATCTGATGGTGGAGCAGACGAACCTGTACGCCCAATAGTTCGTTGCTCAGCACCCGGGCTCCTCTTTTGGCTAGACCCGGTGGCTGGACGCCGGTCAGTGCGAACGAGATGAGGATATTTTGGGGCCTTGTGCTGCACATGGGTCTAGTGCAAAAACCCAGTGTCAGGCAATACTGGAGTGGGGACGTCCTCTACCAGACCCCACTCTACAGTATGGCCATGAAACGTCCCTGGTTTGAGGCCATCCGTAAATGTCTGCATTAGAAGTGATGTGAGGTGATCCTGCCCATGACCGCCTGTATAAGATACGGCAGGTCATCGATCACTTTGGGGCTAAATTTGCGCAGGCCTGTGTACCTGGAAGGGAGGAATTATTGCCCTGATTCTGTAGTTTGCAGAAATATCCCATATGTGGTCGTAAATGGCTATATAGCCACACAGAAGGGCATAGAACGAAGGGAACTCTATATGGTTTCTGGAAGGCAGATTTTGATGGACTGGTTTATTTACACCATGTCCCATTAGAAGCCCCCCTGATGTAGCCTAGACTAGAAACTCCCAAAAAGTGACCCCATCTAAGAAACTAAACCTCTCAAGGTATTCAAACGTTACTTTACAACCTTTGTTAACCCTTTAGGTGTTCCACAAAACTAAATAGCAAATATAGAAACAATTTTAGAATTTTAATTTTTTGCTACCTTGCCTCAAAAAAGTGTAATATAGAGCAACCAAAAATCATATTTACCCTAAAATAGTCCCAAAACAACAACCACCTTATCCTGTAGTTTCCTAGATGGGGTCACTTTTATGGAGTTTCTACTCTAGGGGTGCATCAGGGGGCTTGAAAGGGTACATGGTGTAAATAAACCAGTCCTGCCGTTTAGCCAAATAGTAGTTTACAACAACATATGGGGTGTTTCTGCAAATTACAGAATCAGGGCAACACATATTGAGTTTTGTTTGGCTGTTAACCTATTTTTTTCCAGTAATAAAGTAAGGGTTAAAATGTAAAATTTTCCCAAAAATTTAAATCTCAAAATTGTTTCTCCATCGTCCATTAACTCTTGTGGAACACCTAAAGGGTTAACAAAGTTTGTAAACCCAGTTTTGAATACCTTGAGTGGTGTACTTTCTTAAATGGAGTCACTTTTTTAAAATTTCTATTCTGGGACATGGTATAAGCAAAACCAGTACTGCAAAATCTGCCTTGCATAAACCATATGGTGTTCCCCTCCTTCTATGTCCTCCCGTTTGACCAAACAATAGTTTACAATTAAATGAATAATTAATTGTAAATAAATTAATAATTAATTGTTATTATGGTGCAAGAGAAGTAAAAGATGTGAGTAAGGTGCACTGTGAAAAAGAAGAAGGGAAATGAAAGGAAAAGAAAAAACTTTTGCCCTGTACAGGAGAATAAAGTATAAATATTGTCTGCCAATATCATCCTGTATATAGCACACGTATAGAACAAAAATAAGTTACAATGTGTGATCTAACATATTCAGAAGCATAATCGATACAAAAATACACAAACCTATAACACACTCTGTGCAAACGATGCAAAAACATTTCATATATTTATAATTGTGCAAATTTATAATAAATATTGATGAATAAATAATTTACATATAGTGACATACAGTCCTGATCAAAAGTTTAAGACCACTTGAAAAATCGCAAAAAATCATATTTTACATTGTTGGAGCTTGTTGGTTCCAAGTAGAGCTTTGACATGCAACAAGAAGAAATGAGAGTGAGACAAAACATTTTTTGAGCATTCAATTAATTGAAAATTCAAACAGGCTGTTTTTCAGCTGATCCAAATTTTAGGACCACATGCCTTTAACACCTTAACACCCCAGGACGAGATGGCTCGTCCTCAAACGCCGGCACTTAGCGCTCGAGGATAAGCGCTCTCGTCCTGGAGTCGTTCCTCCCCCCGCGTGCGGTCCCCCCGGTCAGCAGCAGAGATCCTGACCGCCGTATCCCAGCTGCATCCACCAGCATCGGCGATAACGCCGATGCCGGTGGATTAACCCCTCAAATGCCGCGGTCTGCGCTGACCACGGCATATGGGAGGTTTCTGCTCCCTCACCTGATGCATCGGGTCCCCGCTGTGCTGTGGCGGGGACTCGATCGCTTGGGGCCTGTTACCCCAGGCTGGGTCTCCTAGGCAACTGTTAGCGTCTTACAGTGTAAGACACTAACAGTTCAATATAGAACAATACAGATGTATTGTGCTGTATTGAAACAAGGATCAGACCCTGTCCCATAGTGGGACAAAAAAAAAATGTGAAAAAAAAGTTTATAAAATTAAAGTTTTACAAAAAAATAAAATAAAAAATAGGGAAAAGACATATAGACATATTAGGTATCGTTGCGTTTGTATCGACCAGCTCTATAAACATATCACATGACCTAACCCCTCAGATGAACACCGTAAAAAATAAAAACTGTGCTAAATAAACAATTTTTTTGTCACCTTACATACACCGCATATGTGGTCGTAAACTATTGTTTGGCCAAACGGGAGGACAAAGAAGGAGGGGAACGCCATATGGTTTTTGCAAGGCAGATTTTGCAGGACTGGTTTTGCTTATACCATGTCCCATTTCAAGCCCCCCGTTGCTCCCCTAGAATAGAAATTTCAAAAAAGTGACTCCATCTAAGAAAGTACACCCCTCAAGGTATTCAAAACTGGGTTTACAAACTTTGTTAACCCTTTAGGTGTTCTACAAGAGTTAATGGAGGATGGAGAAACAATTTTGAAATTTCAATTTTTGGGGAAATTTTCCACTTTAACCCATTTTTTCCTGTAATAAAGTAAGGATTAACTGCCAAACAAAACTCAATATGGGTTGCCCTGATTCTGTAGTTTGCAAAAACACCCCATATGTGGTCCTAAACTACTGTTTGGACAAACGGGTGGACATAGAAGTAGGGGAACGCCATATGGGTTTTGGAAGGCAGATTTTGCAGGACTGGTTTTGTTTATACCATGTCCCCATTTCAAGCCCCCCGTTGCACCCCTAGAATAGAAATTCCCAAAAAGTTACTCTATCTAAGAAAGTACACCCCTCAAGGTATTCAAAACTTTAGGTGTTCCACAAGAGTTAATGGCAGATGGAGAAACAATTTAGGAATTTCTATTTTTGGGAAAATTTTCCATTTTAACCCTTACTTTATTACTGGAAAAAATAGGTTAAAAGCCAAACAAAACTCAATATGGGTTGCCCTGATTCTGTAGTTTGGAGAAACATCCCATATGTTGTTGTAAACCACTATTTGGCTAAACGGCAGGACATAGAAGGGGAACGCCATATAGTTTTTGGAAAGCAGAATTTGCTGGACTGGTTTATTTACACCATGTACCCTTTCAAGCCCCCTAATGCACCCCTAGAGTAGAAACGCCATAAAAGTGACCCCCATCTAGGAAACTACAGGATAAGGTGGTTGTTGTTTTGGGACTATTTTAGGGCAAATATGATTTTTGGTTGCTCTATATTATACTTTTTTGAGGCAAGGTAGCAAAAAATTTTAATTCTAAAATTGTTTCTATATTCGCTATTTAGTTTTGTGGAACACCTAAAGGGTTAACAAAGGTTGTAAAGTAATGTTTGAATACCTTGAGGGGTGTAGTTTCTTAGATGGGGTCACTTTGGGAGTTTCTAGTCTAGGCTACATCAGGGGGGGCTTCTAATGGGACATGGTGTAAATAAACCAGTCCATCAAAATCTGCCTTCCAGAAACCATATGGAGTTCCCTTCGTTCGATGCCCTGCCATGTGGCTATATAGCCATTTACGACCACATAAATCAGGGCAATAATTCCTCCCTTCCAGGTACATAGGCCTGCGCAAATTTGGCCCCAAAGTGATCGAGGACCGGCCGTATCTTATACAGACGGTCATGGGCAGGATCACCTCACATCACCTCTAATGCAGACATTTCCAGATGGCCTCAAACCAGGGACGTTTCATGGCCATACTGTAGAGTGGGGTCTGGTAGAGGACGTCCCCACTCCAGTATTGCCTGACACTGGGTTTTTGCACTAGACCCATGTGCAGCACGAGGCCCCAAAATGTCCTCATCTCGGCTGCACTGACCGGCGTCCAGCCACCAGGTCTAGCCAAAAAGGAGCCCGGGTGCTGAGCAATGAACTGTTGGGTGTACAGGTTCGTCTGCTCCACCATCAGATTCACAAATGGGTTACTGAAAAAAAACTAAAAAAGTCAATTTCAGTAAACCCAACTGTGGGAATCTGGATTCCTGGATTGCCAACAAAATCCACTAGGGGACACCAGCTAAGTTCACTGGCAGGGGGCTCCGGTGGGCTTATTTGGTGGGCCGGGAAACCAGTAGGAGCCCAAGGGCGGCTCATACTAGGGTGGGCTACAGGGTTCCTAGCATGTGGGGCTCCTGGCTCTGCCTGGCGGCGTCTCCGCCACTTTGGAGGCTCATCGTCATTGGATGATGATGAGGAGGATGCAGATGACAACAGGAACGTGGGGTCATCCTCGTCCTCACTGGGGCTCTCGGAGTCAGAGGCAATCTGCGTGTATGCCTCCTCTACCGAGAACATCCGGCGGGCCATAGGGGAGTGTGTCTGTGTGTGTATGTGCATGTGTGTAAACCATTAAAGGTGTATGTGCGTGTGTGTGGGGGCACGGGTGTTCGCATACTAAAAAGTAAAAAAAAGGGTTAGAAAAAAAAAAAGTTCAAACTTGCTGATCAGCGGTACAACGCCGGTAACCGCCTCCTCCCAACGTTGTTTCGCCAGTAACACCTGGCTTCTTCCGGGGATAAGAAACGATTACACAAACTCCTCTTTTTATAGCGTCTTCCCATAATCAAATAAATAAAAATTGGTACCAGATGTGTCCTGGGACGATGCAATCAGGCATCGCATACCAAATCATGTGATTAAGAGGAGAACCAAGCAGGCAAAGAGGTGTACATGTGACCAATACGTCAGTCCGACGTCACCCAGGTCCTTAAGCCATTATGAGTACCGAAGCATCATAGTTATAGTTATAAAGATTTATAGAGAAACAAGGCTACATGGACATCGCATCTTTCATAAAGGGGTAGTGGGACAACTAGAGATACAGCCAATAAATACACATAGGTAAATGTTATATACACATATGACCGCAAGTTCCAAACCATAATAAAATTGCACACTGAGTAATAAAAGAGTAATAATAGAGCACCTATAGTCAGCGTTTAGACATAACATCACCTGATCCTTTCTGCAAACACAGAATCAGGGCAATCCATATTGAGTTTTGTTTGGCAGTTAACCCTTGCTTTGTTCCTGGAAAAAATTGATTATATTGGAAAATTTTCTAAAAAATCAAAATTCTTAAATTTTATGTACATTTACCATGAAGTCTTGTGGAAGACCTAAAAGGTTAACAAAGTTTGTACAACCAGTTTTGAATACCTTGAGGGGTGTAGTTTCTAAAATGCGGTCATTTTTGGGTTTTTTCTATTAAGTAAGCCTCACAAAGTGACTTCAGACCTGAACTGGTCCATAAAAAGTGGGATTTGGAAAATTTCTGAAAAATTTCATAATTTGCTTCTAAACTTCTAAGCTATGTAACATCCCCAAAAAATAAAATATCATTCCCAAAATGATACAAACATGAAGTAGACATATGGGGAATGTAAAGTCATCACAATTTTGGGGGGTATTACTATGTATTACAGAAGTGGAGAAACTGAAACTTTGAAATTTGCTAATTTTTCCAAATTTGTGGTAAATTTGGTATTTTTTTATGCCAAAAAATTTAGCTTTTTTGACCCAATTTTAGCAGTGTCATGAAGTACAATATGTGATGAAAAAACAGTCTCAGAACAGCCTGGGTAAGTAAAAGCATTTTAACGTTATCAGCACTTAAAGTGACACTGGTCAGATTTAAAAAAAAATGGCCAAGTCCTTAAGGTGAAATAGGGCTGAGTCCTTAAGGGGTTAAAACAGAAAAAAAAAATTCTCTGTAATATAATTACAGTTGCCTGCCAGCATGTGTCAGGCCCACAGCGTGTACTGTGCCCACTACTGCCAGTGCCCACCACTCATATCTGATATCACAGTAGCTTGCATTTAAAACAGTAAAACAATTTTTTCTCTGTAATATAATTGCAGTTGCCTGCTAGCGTGTGTCAGGCCCACAGCGTGTACTGTGCCCACTACTGCCAGTGCCCACCACTCATATCTGGTGTCACAGTAGCTTGCATTTAAAACACTAAAACTATTTTTTCTCTGTAATATAATTGCAGTTGCCTGCTAGCGTGTGTCAGGCCCACAGCGTGTACTGTGCCCACTACTGCCAGTGCCCACCACTCATATCTGGTGGCACAGTAGCTTGCAAGCATAGAACCACTAATCTAAAAAAAAATAACAGGCAGAAGCAGGCCACCCCGCAGGGGCCGTCGTGGTCGTGGTGCTGTGATTTCCTTTGGCCCTAGAATAATGCCCAGTGTTCAGAGGCCACGTACCCTGAACTCGAAAAGTTCTGAGGACATAGTTGACTGGCTAACACAGGACACCCAATCTTCTACAGCTTCCGCTCGTAACCTTGATGCACCATCCTCCTCCAGCTAAGCTTCGGACACCTCTCAAGTTACCACTCGCCCGCCTGCCGCCACCACCAACACTAGCACCACAGCTGCTTCACTTGATCTGTCAGAGGAGTTATTTACACATCAGTTGGAAGAAATGAGTCATGAGCAACCATTATTGCGGGAGGATGTAGATAACAGGGATATGTCTCAGTCAGCATTACACAAATGGATGTACAGTGTGATGATGATGTTGTACCCGCTGCTGCTTCATTTGCTGAGTTGTCAGATACAAGTGAAGCGGTTGATGATGCCGATGTGTCCGTGGATGTCACGTGGGTGCCCGCTCGAAGAGAAAAAGAACAGGGGGAAAGTTCAGATGGGGAGACAGAGAGGAGGAGGAGACGAGTTGGAAGCAGGGGGAGGTCGTCGCAAGGAGCTAGTGGCACAGTCAGACAGCATGTATTGGCACCCGGGGTCAGCCAGACAGCACGCCAATCAACGCATGCTGTTGCCACCACCAGAGTGCCGTCATTGCAAAGCTCAGCAGTGTGGCATTTTTTTTGTGTGTCTGCCTCTGATAACAGCAATGCCATTTGCAACCTGTGCCAAAAGAAACGGAGTCGTGGGAAGTCCAACTCCCACCTAGGTACAACTGCTTTGCGAAGGCACATGATCTCACATCACAAACGCCTATGGGATCAACACATGATGACGAGTACAAGCAGCACACAAACTCAAAGCCACCATCCTCCTCCTCCTCTTCAGCCACATCAACCACTGCTGTCCTCCTTGCCCTCTCTCAACCACCCGCCACTCCACCTCTTGCCTTGAACAGTTCTTGCTCATCTGCCCACAGTCAGGTGTCTTTCAATGAAATGTTTGAGCGTAAGAAGCCAATGTCACCCCCTTGCCCGACATCTGACAGCTGACTTGTCTGAACTATGAGCCTGCCAGCTTTTACCATGCAAGCTGGTGGAGTCTGAGGCCTTCAAAAAATTTGTAGCTATTGGGACACCGCAGTGGAAGGTACCCAGCCGAATTTTTTTTTCACAAAAGGCAATCCCCAACCTGTACTCTATTGTGGAAAAGGAAGGCATGGCATGTCTGACACACAGTGTTGGGGCAATGGTCCATCTGACCACTGATACCTGGTCTGCAAAGCACAGTCAGGGCAGATATATCACCTACACTGCGCATTGGGTAAACCTGCTGAGGGCTGCCAAGCATGGAATGCGTGGCTCTGCAGAGGAGTTGCTGCAGGCCTACTGCCACCTCCCCTATTCCTCCTACTCCATCCTCTTCGCTAACCTCCTTGGCTGAGTCCTCTTCTGCTGCTGCATCTTGCTCCACATCAACTGCCCCCCCCCCCCCCCCTCAGCTCCCCAGGGGCTATTCCACATGCCGGATATGACAGTTTCACGCCGTCTTGGGGTTGACTTGCCTGAAAGCAGAGAGTTACACCGGACCAGCACTCCTGTTCCCCCTGAGCGCACAGGTGGATCAGTGGCTGACTCCGCACCAACTGGAGATTGGCAAAGGGGTGTGTGACAGCGGAAGTAATTTGTTGGCAGCATTGAATTTATGCAAGTTGACACATGTGCCGTGCATGGCACATATGTTGAATCTGATCGTACAACACTTTGTGAATAAGTACCCAGGCTTACAGGACATCCTCAAGCAGGCCAGGAAGGTGTGTGGCCATTTCAGGCGTTCCTACACTGCAATGGTGCAATTTTCAGATATTCAGCGGCGAAACAACATGCCAGTGAGGCGCTTGATTTGCGACAGTCTGACACGTTGGACTTCAACACTCCTAATGTTCGACCGCCTGCTCCAACAAGAAAAAGCCATCAAGTATTTGTATGACCGGGGTGCTAGGACAGCCTCTGCAGAGCTGGGCATTTTTTTGCCACGTTACTGGACGCTCATGCGCAAAGCTTGTAGGCTCATGCGTCCTTTTGAGGAGGTGACAAACCTAGTCAGTCGCACAGAAGGCACCATCAGCGACATCATCCTATTTGTTTTCTTCCTGGAGCATGCTCTGCGAAGAGTACTTGATCAGGCTGTAGATGAGCGTGAAGAGGAAGAGTTGTGGTCACCATCACCACCAGAAACAGCCTTATCAGCATCGCTTGCTGGACCTGTGGGAGTCTGAGGAAGAGGAGTTGAGGAGGAATGTGGCTTTGAGGAGGAGGAAGACCAACCACAGCAGGCATCCCAGGGTGCTCGTTGTCACCTATCTGGTACCCGTGGTGTTGTACGTGGCTGGGGAGAAGAACAGATCTTCAGTGAGGACGAGGAATGGGACATGAGTAGCTCGGCATCCAACCTTGTGCAAATGGGGTCTTTTATGCTGTCATGCCTGTTGAGGGACCCTTGTATAAAAAGGCTGAAGGAGAACGACCTGTACTGGGTGGCCAAGCTACTTGACCCCCGGTATAAGCAGAAAGTGGCTGAAATGTTACCGAATTACCGGAAGTCGGAAAGGATGCAGCAGTTCCAAAACAAGTTAAAAAGTATGCTTTACACAGCGTATAAGGGTGATGTCACAGCACAACGGGAATCTAACAGGGGAAGAGGTGAAAGTAATCCTCCTCCTATCACAACCACGCAGGCAAGGACAGGACGCTTTACAGACGTGTTGTTGATGGAGGACATGCAGAGCTTTTTAAGTCCTACGCATTGCCACAGCCCTTCAGGGTCCACCCTTAGAGAATGACTTGACCGACAGGTAGCAGACTACCTCGCCTTAACTGCAGATATCGACACTCTGAGGATGAACCCCTTGACTACTGGGTGTGCAGGCTTGACCTGTGGCCTGAGCTATCCCAATTTGCGATAGAACTTCTGGCCTGCCCCGCTTCAAGTGTCCTGTCAGAAAGGACCCTCAGCGCAGCAGGAGGTATTGTCACTGAGAAGAGAAGTCGCCTAGGTCAAAAATGTCTAGATTACCTCACCTTTATTAAGATGAATGAGGGACTGACAGTGGGCGATACATTTGACAAAAAAAAGGCCTCATGAGATGAGATGCCTTGGGCTAAAAATGGTCCACACGCTGCTGTATTTAATCTCTGCATGACTTGCGTGACTTCTCCGCCACCAACTAGGGTTCAAGCCGCAATGTTTTAGTGCACTTTCTGCCTGGAAAACATCAATTTTTCCGGCCGCTGCTACAGCATCGGCTGCAACAATACCTAATTTTTCTGGCCTCTGGTGCTGCACTGTGGCTGCAAAAAAAAAAGGCACATACATGTGTCATTCCCCTTCGTGATCGTTACCTTGTTGTGGTGAAGGGGCTTTCTTATCACAATGAAGCGATCACCTCTATGAGTGTGTTGGCAATGGCAATGTTGGCACACCACAGATGATAAGGTCGTTGCTTCATTCTGAATAGACCGAAAGCGATCAGCTGGATAATTGTGCATAGAAAAAACATTAATTTTCTTTCTGATCATCTAGGTGATCATTAAAGCCTACTAGGCCAACAATGGGCCCACACTGCAGAATCATTGTTTTCTGGGTCACTTAACTGTCACTAAACTACCTCAGCACGACCATAGGCTTTGAAAAAAAAAAAACATTGCCTGCAATCTCCCAAACGTGCGCACGAGCACAGTCATCACTACACCAAGATTGACGCATAGAGGAATAAAATTTATGTCATGAGTTGTCAACTATTGACAACTCTTTGCGGTTGTCTAAAATCTATTAGTTACACGTTCCCTGATAGGGGACGTAACAGGGATTAAACTGATAAGAATAGTACTGCTTAACACACCACTCATATAGGGTGGCACAGTACATGTGCCGTGCCCCAAATTGGAAGTAGGAGGACCAATCAAGCATCTTTTTCCATCTCCCGTTTTCTAAAATCTATTCCATAGACCGGCCCCTGATAGGGGACGTAACAGGGATTAAACTGATAGGTTTAGTACTACTTAACATACCACTCAGATCGGGTAGCACAGTACATTGCACGGCGCACGCGCAGTGCCCCAAATTGGAAGTAAGAGGACCGACCAAGCATCTTTTTCCATCTCCCGGTTCTAAAATCTATTCCATACACCGGCCCCTGAGGACAAAACAGAGATTAAACTGGTAAGAACAGATTTTTTTTAATAAACAAAATTGGACAGCCTCTGCGGAGCTGGGTATTTTTTGACCACGTTACTGAACGCTCATGCACAATGGCTGTAGGCTTATACGTCCTTTTGCGGAGGTGACAAACCTGGTCAGTCAAACCCAAGGCATCATCATCGACCTCATCCCATATGCGTTTTTTCTGGAGCGTGCCCTGCGAAGAGTGCTGGATCAGGCCGTGGATGAGCATGAAGAGGAAGAGTTGTGGTCACCATCACCACCAGAAGCAGCCTTGTCGTCGTCGATTGCTGGACCTGCGGCAATGCAGAGGGAGGAGTCTGAAGAAGAGGAGTAAGAGGAGGAAGGTGGCTTTGAGGAGGTGGAAGACCAACCACAGCAGGCGTCCCAGGGGGCTTGTTGTCACCTTTCGGGGACCCTTGGTGTTGTACGTGGCTGGGAGGAGGAAGAGGCCTTCAATGACGTCAGTGAGGACAAGGAACGGGACATGGCTAGCTTGGTATCCAAATTTGTGCAAATGGTTATTTTGCGGTTGTGCAAATGGACTGTTTGCGGTGCGTTAAACGGGGAGTTTGGTCTGTCATAGTTTGGTCTGTCATTGTGAAGCAGGCGTAAGCGTTACACTACCTGATTGATACAACATCATACCTGATGTTTTAAAGTACGTTATTCCAAACAATTTAGGAATTTTAAGTGATTTATGCTATTTATGGATTAAAACCCGACTCTGTGTCAATTACGTAATTTTCCATGGGAGTTTTGCCATGGACCCCCCTCTGGCATGCCACAGTCCAGGTGTTAGTCCCCTTGAAACAACTTTTCCATCACTATTGTGGCCAGAAAGAGTCCCTGTGGGTTTTAAAATTCGCCTGCCTATTGAAGTCTATGGCGGTTCGCCCTGTTCGCCAACATTCGAACGGAAAATTTTATGTTCGCGACATCTCTATATACAAATACACTATATAGAAATTATATTATAAGTATTTGGCACCCCTGCCTCAATCAGATTTTTGGGGGGGCAACTAGTATATCACACCAGTTGCAATTAGTTGTTCCAATGGTGTTTGTCCCTCTGTATAGCTGCGGTATCTCAGCAGAACCGCACACAAATACTGCACTATACAAATGCAAAATATTGAAATTATATTATAGGTATATCACACCCCTGCCTCAATCAGATATTTTTGGGGGCAACTGGTATATCACACCAGTTGCAATTAGTTGTTTCAATGGCGTTTGTTCCTCTGTATAGCTGCGATATCTCAGCAGAGCCACACAAATGATGCACTATACAAATGCACTATATAGAAATTATATTATAGGTATATCAAATCCCTCCCTTAATTAGATTTTTTTAGGGGCAATTGTTATATCACACCAGTTGCAATTAGTTGTTCCAATGACGTTTGTCTCTCTGTATAACTGCAGTATCTCTTTAAAACCACACACAACTTCTGCACAATACTATGTTAGAAAGTATATTATAAGTATATTACGCCCCTCAGTATGTCACACCTCTCAATAACACACCTATACCAGTCCTTAAAAGGACTTTTATGGCCCTATTAGCTAGCTTTTGGTGTCTCTATACTCTCAGCCCGTCCTTGCTCCACACAGCAACCTCTGCCTACACTGGCAAAAAACAGAATGTAAAATGGCGGCCAGATCGGTTTATTTATAGGTAGGGGTTTTGTCCATGTGCTGAATGTCTCAATTGGCTATCCTGTCCCACCTGATGGATGTGTCATTTGTCAAAGTTATCCACAATGCAACGAATATGGCGCCGGCGGACATCGCCATATGTTCGCCTGATGGGTGAACAGCGAACGAGCAAAGTTCGCCTTGATATGACCGCCGGGTGAACTGCAAGTCCATCTCTAGCCATGAGGCCTAGTTTTGGGTCATTTTTCTTCTGTTGTCATTCTAGTGTTCCTCCCCTCCTCCTACATTGTGACAAGTCTATATTTGCCTCCTATAATGAAAGGAGTATTACTTTTACTTTTTTCACATTTTGTTATGTTCCAGCTTTCTGCTAAATTAAAAAATAAATCAACTTTTTCCTCATCATGCTGCACCCAATACCTCATAATGGGAAAACATAGGGGTCATTAATGAATAGATATACGCTGCTTTTTGGCATATATCTATTGCACATTCGGTCTCAAAGGGGATTTGCGGCTGAATCAGCAACTTTTTCCCCATACACACACACATACACCAGTTCTAAAAAGAGTTAATTACTCTTACGGTAATAGTTTTTTCCAATAGCCTCCCCAATGGCACTTGCAGGGGGGTGTCCTCGCTCCTGGACAGGAAACAACACGGAAGATCAAGCTTTAAAAGGGCTTCCTCCCCTTGCCTAAATCAGTAAATATCAGAGTACGTGGTAGTGATGCCAGAAAAATGTATATTAATTTAACCAAAATACAGGAACTAACATGTAACCAAGGAAACCAATAATTAATGGTGGGAAAACACCCAGTGCTGTTGGGGAGGCCATTGGAAAAACCAATTACCGGTAATAGTAATTAATCGCGATGAGTGGCAGGGACAATATTGGAATTTGCAATATTTTGCAAATATTAGGTAGAATATTCGTCATATATTCTCGAATTCGCAAATTTTTTGATCACGAAAAATCGGCAACAGTAATATTCGTGCAATGCAAGCAAAATACAGGCGTGGGTCAACATAGCAACATTTTTCAAGCTGCTAAAAGTTTCCTGAAAAAGGAGAAAATGGTTGGCACGGCAGAACATTACAATAGCTTTATATGCAGATAGAGTGTTCCAATATATTCACGATTGCGAAATCGGCACTAATGATGCAAATATTTTGGCGCAATACATGCAAATTCACATTTTAACAGGTCTGACTACTTATTAGTGATTGGTGTACTAAGTATTGTTGTGAACTTGTGACATCACAGCACTATGTATGTATGTATGTAGCATACATACATACAGTACATACAGCACTGTATGTAGCATGTATGTATGGACAACAGAACTGATCAGCTACACTATATCACTATCTAACCTACACTGACTATTTTCCACTAACTATCTGTATTATATATATTAATTAACTAACTATCTAATGTAATGACACAGGAAAGCAGAGACACAGCAATAACACTGCTGTCTCTCTCAGATCTGCCAAATGCTGCATAAAAGGTCTGCTGGGGAGGTTCTTATATAGTAAGGGGTAGGCAACTTTCTTATTGGTTTCTAAGGATGTTGCTAAGCTCAGACAAAGACATTGCAGCCTTCTCATTGGCCCACACGTAAGAAGGAAGGTTACTGCTGAAAAAAAAATTTATAACTATATTCTAAATATTTTCTCGAATTCTCAAAGTGCCGATATTTGCGATTAATCTTCGCTATTCGAATATTCACGCCCAACACTAGTAATTAACTCTTCTCCCTGATGCCTCCCCAATGGCACTGACAGGTAGAGACAGCCTTGCGGTTGCCCAGCGGACGTTTCGCGGCAAACTTTGCTCGTTCGCCGAATTGTTAAAGGGGTTGTCCAAGTTATATTTATTGATGACCTATTCCCAGGATAGGTAATCAATATCAGATCGGCGGGGGTCCGACACCCGGCACCCCCTCCGATCAGCTGTTTGAAGTAGAGACTCGCAAGGTGTCAGCGCTGCCTCCTCTTCACTGTTTACCTTCTAGCCGTTGCATCTGCAGTGGTGAGCAGTTGTAATTACACCCAAGCCTTCCTATTCATTTCAATAGGAAGGCTTAGGTGCAATTACATCTGCTCACCACTGCAGATGCAACGGCTAGAAGGTAAACAGTGAAGAGGAGGCAGCGCTGACACCGTGCGAGTCTCCTCTTCAAACAGCTGATCGGAGGGGGTGCCGGGTGTCGGACCCCGGCCGATCTGATATTGATGACCTATCCTGAGGATAGGTCATCAATAAATATAACTTGGACAACCCCTTTAAGAACTTTGACCCATGACACATCCATCAGATGGTACAGGAGAGAAAATTAAGATGTTTCAGCACATGGACAAACCCCCTACCTTATAAATAAACCTGATCTGGCCACCATTTTACATTCAGTCTTTTGTCAGTGTAGGGAGAGGTTGCTGTGTGGAGCAGGGACAGACTGTAAGAGACACCAAAAGCTAGCTAATAGGGCCACAAAATCCTTTTAAGAACTGGTATGGGTGTGTTATCGATAGGTGTGACTTACTGAGGGGTGTGATATACTTATAATATACGTTCTAACATAGAAAGTATATTATATTGCATTTGTATTGTGCAGCCGTTGTGTGCGTTTCTGCTGCGATACTGCAGCTATACAGAGGGGCAAACGCTCTTGGAACAAATAATTTCAAGTGGTGTGCATACTAGTTTCCCCCCCTAAAAAAATCTGATTGAGGCAGGGGTGTGATATACCAATAATATACTTTCTATATAGTGCATTTAGGTAGTGCAGCATTTGTTTGCGGCTCTGCTGCGTTACTGCATCTACACAGAGTGACAAAGCTATTGGAACAAATAATTGTTCCATACTTGTACCAGTTGCCCCCCAAAAAAACTGATCGAGGCAGGGGTGTGATATACCTTCTTCCACAAATACTGCTCTTCTTTAGGGACTTTGTCACAGGTTCATTTTGAAAAAGACAGGCAGAGGAAAAGGCAGGCCATTCCACAGGGGTGGTAGGGGTCGGGCAGGTGCACCAGGCCAGAGCCTAAGAGGGAAGTTGCACAAGGTGTGTGTGATTACGTCAAAGGACGCACCAGAGTTGGTTGAAAGGCTGACTCAGCCTTCAGCTTCTGCACCCTCCTCATCCTCTCTATCTGCACCCTCTTCACTGTCTGCTTTGTGCACCCCCAAATACACCACCACCACCATATCCCCTCCGCTCGAGACAGAGGAATTATTTTCCCATCCGTTACAAGTAGAGTTGAGCGAACACCTGGATGTTCGGGTTCGAGAAGTTCGGCCGAACATCCCGGAAATGTTCGGGTTCGGGATCCGAACCCGATCCGAACTTCGTCCCGAACCCGAACCCCATTGAAGTCAATGGGGACCCGAACTTTTCGGCACTAAAACGGCTGTAAAACAGCCCAGGAAAGGGCTAGAGGGCTGCAAAAGGCAGCAACATGTAGGTAAATCCCCTGCAAACAAATGTGGATAGGGAAATTAATTAAAATAAAAATTAAATAAATAAAAATTAACCAAAATCAATTGGAGAGAGGTTCCATAGCAGAGAATCTGGCTTCCCGTCACCCACCACTGGAACAGTCCATTCTCAGATATTTAGGCCCCGGCACCCAGGCAGAGGAGAGAGGTCCCGTAACAGAGAATCTGTCTTCATGTCAGCAGAGAATTAGTCTGCATGTCATAGCAGAGAATGAGGCTTCACGTCAGCCACCACTGCAACAGTCCATTGGCATATATTTAGGCCTAGCACACAGGCAGAGGAGAGAGGTCCCGTAACAGAGAATCTGGCTTCATGTCAGCAGAGAATCAGTCTGCATGTCATAGCAGAGAATGAGGCTTCACGTCAGCCACCACTGCAACAGTCCATTGGCATATATTTAGGCCCAGCACACACACAGGCAGAGGAGAGAGGTCCCGTAACAGAGAATCTGGCTTCATGTCAGCAGAGAATCAGTCTGCATGTCATAGCAGAGAATGAGGCTTCACGTCAGCCACCACTGCAACAGTCCATTGGCATATATTTAGGCCCAGCACACACACAGGCAGAGGAGAGAGGTCCCGTAACAGAGAATCTGGCTTCATGTCAGCAGAGAATCAGTCTGCATGTCATAGCAGAGAATGAGGCTTCACGTCAGCCACCACTGCAACAGTCCATTGGCATATATTTAGGCCCAGCACACACACAGGCAGAGGAGAGAGGTCCCGTAACAGAGAATCTGGCTTCATGTCAGCAGAGAATCAGTCTGCATGTCATAGCAGAGAATGAGGCTTCACGTCAGCCACCACTGCAACAGTCCATTGGCATATATTTAGGCCCAGCACACACACAGGCAGAGGAGAGAGGTCCCGTAACAGAGAATCTGTCTTCATGTCAGCAGAGAATTAGTCTGCATGTCATAGCAGAGAATGAGGCTTCACGTCACCCACCACTGCAACAGTCCATTGGCATATATTTAGGCCTAGCACACAGGCAGAGCAGAGAGGTCCCGTAACAGACAATCTGGCTTCATGACAGCAGAGAATCAGTCTGCATGTCATAGCAGAGAATGAGGCTTCACGTCACCCACCACTGCAACAGTCCATTGGCATATATTTAGGCCTAGCACACAGGCAGAGCAGAGAGGTCCCGTAACAGACAATCTGGCTTCATGTCAGCAGAGAATCAGTCTGCATGTCATAGCAGAGAATGAGGCTTCACGTCACCCACCACTGCAACAGTCCATTGGCATATATTTAGGCCTAGCACACAGGCAGAGCAGAGAGGTCCCGTAACAGACAATCTGGCTTCATGACAGCAGAGAATCAGTCTGCATGTCATAGCAGAGAATGAGGCTTCACGTCACCCACCACTGCAACAGTCCATTGGCATATATTTAGGCCTAGCACACAGGCAGAGCAGAGAGGTCCCGTAACAGACAATCTGGCTTCATGTCAGCAGAGAATCAGTCTGCATGTCATAGCAGAGAATGAGGCTTCACGTCACCCACCACTGCAACAGTCCATTGGCATATATTTAGGCCTAGCACACAGGCAGAGCAGAGAGGTCCCGTAACAGACGATCTGGCTTCATGTCAGCAGAGAATCAGTCTGCATGTCATAGCAGAGAATCAGGCTTCACGTCAGCCACCACTGCAACAGTCCATTGTCATAAATTTAGGCCCAGCACCCAGGCAGAGGAGAGAGGTCCCGTAACAGACAATCTGGCTTCATGTCAGCAGAGAATTAGTCTGCATGTCATAGCAGAGAATCAGGCTTCATGTCAGCCACCACTGCAACAGTCCATTGGCATATATTTAGGCCTAGCACACAGGCAGAGGAGAGGTTCATTCAACTTTGGGTAGCATCGCAATATAATGGTAAAATGAAAATAAAAATAGGATTGAATGAGGAAGTGCCCTGGAGTCCAATAATATATGGTTATGGGGAGGTAGTTAATGTCTAATCTGGACAAGGGACGGACAGGTCCTGTGGGATCCATGCCTGGTTCATTTTTATGAACGTCAGCTTGTCCACATTGGCTGTAGACAGGCGGCTGCGTTTGTCTGTAATGACGCCCCCTGCCGTGCTGAATACACGTTCAGACAAAACGCTGGCTGCCGGGCAGGCCAGCACCTCCAAGGCATAAAAGGCTAGCTCTGGCCACGTGGACAATTTAGAGACCCAGAAGTTGAATGGGGCCGAACCATCAGTCAGTACGTGGAGGGGTGTGCACACGTACTGTTCCACCATGTTAGTGAAATGTTGCCTCCTGCTAACACGTTGCGTATCAGGTGGTGGTGCAGTTAGCTGTGGCGTGTTGACAAAAGTTTTCCACATCTCTGCCATGCTAACCCTGCCCTCAGAGGAGCTGGCCGTGACACAGCTGCCTTGGCGACCTCTTGCTCCTCCTCTGCCTTGGCCTTGGGCTTCCACTTGTTCCCCTGTGACATTTGGGAATGCTCTCAGTAGCGCGTCTACCAACGTGCGCTTGTACTCGCGCATCTTCCTATCACGCTCCAGTGCAGGAAGTAAGGTGGGCACATTGTCTTTGTAGCGTGGATCCAGCAGGGTGGCAACCCAGTAGTCCGCACAGGTTAAAATGTGGGCAACTCTGCTGTCGTTGCGCAGGCACTGCAGCATGTAGTCGCTCATGTGTGCCAGGCTGCCCAGGGGTAAGGACAAGCTGTCCTCTGTGGGAGGCGTATCGTCATCGTCCTGCCTTTCCCCCCAGCCACGCACCAGTGATGGACCCGAGCTGCGTTGGGTGCCACCCCGCTGTGACCATGCTTCATCCTCATCCTCCTCCACCTCCTCCTCATCCTCGTCCTCCTCGTCCTCCAGTAGTGGGCCCTGGCTGGCCACATTTGTACCTGGCCTCTGCTGTTGCAAAAAACCTCCCTCTGAGTCACTTCGAAGAGACTGGCCTGAAAGTGCTAAAAATGACCCCTCTTCCTCATCCTCCTCCTCCTCCTCCTGGGCCACCTCCTGTTCCATCATCGCCCTAAGTGTTTTCTCAAGGAGACATAGAAGTGGTATTGTAACGCTGATAACGGTGTCATCGCCACTGGCCATGTTGGTGGAGTACTCGAAACAGCGCAACAGGGCACACAGGTCTCGCATGGAGGCCCAGTCATTGGTGGTGAAGTGGTGCTGTTCTGTAGTGCGACTGACCCGTGCGTGCTGCAGCTGAAACTCCACTATGGCCTGCTGCTGCTCGCACAGTCTGTCCAGCATGTGCAAGGTGGAGTTCCACCTGGTGGGCACGTCGCATATGAGGCGGTGAGCGGGAAGGCCGAAGTTACGCTGTAGCGCAGACAGGCGAGCAGCGGCAGGATGTGAACGCCGGAAGCGCGAACAGACGGCCCGCACTTTATGCAGCAGCTCTGACATGTCGGGGTAGTTGTGAATGAACTTCTGCACCACCAAATTCAGCACATGCGCCAAGCAAGGGATGTGCGTCAAATTGGCTAGTCCCAGAGCTGCAACGAGATTTCGCCCATTATCACACACCACCAGGCCGGGCTTGAGGCTCACCGGCAGCAACCACTCGTCGGTCTGTTGTTCAATACCCCGCCACAACTCCTGTGCGGTGTGGGGCCTGTCCCCCAAACATATGAGTTTCAGAATGGCCTGCTGACGTTTACCCCGGGCTGTGCTGAAGTTGGTGGTGAAGGTGTGTGGCTGACTGGATGAGCAGGTGGAAGAAGAGGAGGAGGAAGCCGAGAAGGAGGAGGTGGCAACAGGAGGCAAAGAATGTTGCCCTGCGATCCTTGGCGGCGGCAGGACGTGCGCCAAACAGCTCTCCGCCTGGGGCCCAGCTGCCACTACATTTACCCAGTGTGCAGTTAGGGAGATATAGCGTCCCTGGCCGTGCTTACTGGTCCACGTATCTGTGGTTAGGTGGACCTTGCTACAGATGGCGTTGCGCAGTGCACACTTGATTTTATCGGATACTTGGTTGTGCAGGGAAGGCACGGCTCTCTTGGAGAAGTAGTGCCGGCTGGGAACAACATACTGTGGGACAGCAAGCGACATGAGCTGTTTGAAGCTGTCTGTGTCCACCAGCCTAAATGACAGCATTTCATAGGCCAGTAGTTTAGAAATGCTGGCATTCAGGGCCAGGGATCGAGGGTGGCTAGGTGGGAATTTACGCTTTCTATCAAATGTTTGTGAGATGGAGAGCTGAACGCTGGCGTGTGACATGGTTGAGACGCTTGGTGACGGAGGTGGTGGTGGTGGTGTTGGTGGTACATCCCCTGTTTGCTGGGCGGCAGGTGCCAACGTTCCTCCAGAGGCGGAGGAAGAGGCCGAGGCGGCAGCAGCAGAATAGGCCGAGGCGGCAGCAGCAGAAGAGGTAGCAGGGGGAGCCTGAGTGACTTCCTTGGTTTTAAGGTGTTTACTCCACTGCAGTTCATGCTTTGCATGCAGGTGCCTGGTCATGCAGGTTGTGCTCAGGTTCAGAACGTTAATGCCTCGCTTCAGGCTCTGATGGCACAGCGTGCAAACCACTCGGGTCTTGTCGTCAGCACATTGTTTGAAGAAGTGCCATGCCAGGGAACTCCTTGAAGCTGCCTTTGGGGTGCTCGGTCCCAGATGGCGGCGGTCAGTAGCAGGCGGAGTCTCTTGGCGGCGGGTGTTCTGCTTTTGCCCACTGCTCCCTCTTTTGCTACGCTGTTGGCTCGGTCTCACCACTGCCTCTTCCTCCGAACTGTGAAAGTCAGTGGCACGACCTTCATTCCATGTGGGGTCTAGGACCTCATCGTCCCCTGCATCGTCTTCCACCCAGTCTTGATCCCTGACCTCCTGTTCAGTCTGCACACTGCAGAAAGACGCAGCAGTTGGCACCTGTGTTTCGTCATCATCAGAGACATGCTGAGGTGGTATTCCCATGTCCTCATCATCAGGAAACATAAGTGGTTGTGCGTCAGTGCATTCTATGTCTTTCACCGCTGGGGAAGGGCTAGGTGGATGCCCTTGGGAAACCCTGCCAGCGGAGTCTTCAAACAGCATAAGAGACTGCTGCATAACTTGAGGCTGAGACAGTTTCCCTGGTATGCATGGGGGTGATGTGACAGACTGATGGGGTTGGTTTTCAGGCGCCATCTGTGCGCTTTCTGCAGAAGACTGGGTGGGAGATAATGTGAACGTGCTGGATCCACTGTCGGCCACCCAATTGACTAATGCCTGTACCTGCTCAGGCCTTACCATCCTTAGAACGGCATTGGGCCCCACCATATATCGCTGTAAATTCTGGCGGCTACTGGGACCTGAGGTAGTTGGTACACTAGGACGTGTGGATGTGGCAGAACGGCCACGTCCTCTCCCAGCACCAGAGGGTCCACTAACACCACCACGACCATGTCCACGTCCGCGTCCCTTACTAGATGTTTTTCTCATTGTTATGGTTCACCACAACAACAAATATATTATTTGGCCCAATGTATTGTATTCAAATTCAGCGGGATATAAATTTGAGGCCTAGTATTTAGGCGCTGGGTGACCGGTATGGATTTAGTGACAGAATTAGACTTGGAAATGCACAGAAGCGTGTGTGTGAAGTTATTCTGAATGACCCAATGTGCACCTTGAATATTATATACCCTTTTTGGGATAGATTTCAAATAGCTCTGATATAGCAGGAACCACTAAATTATGAAATTGCTAAATTGGGAATTGTACTTCAACCCAGAACAAAAAATGTGCTTTGACGGGCACTAAATAACTTTCCCAGCTACAACAGTACAGCGGTAACGAGAGATTTAGAGGGATTTAAATTTGAGGCCTAGTATTTAGGCGCTGGGTGACAGGTATGGGTTTAGTGACAGAATTAGACTTGGAAATACACAGTAGCGGGTGTGTGTGAAGTTATTCTGAATGACCCAATGTGCACCTTCAATATTATATACCCTTTTTGGGATAGATTTCAAATAGCTCTGATATAGCAGGAACCACTAAATTATGAAATTGCTAAATTGGGAATTGTACTTCAACCCAGAACAAAAAATGTGCTTTGACGGACACTAAATATCTTGCCCAGCAACAACAGTACAGCGGTGGGTAACGAGAGATTTAGAGGGATTTAAATTTGAGGCCTAGTATTTAGGCGCTGGGTCACCGGTATGGATTTAGTGACAGAATTAGACTTGGAAATGCACAGAAGCGTGTGTGTGAAGTTATTCTGAATGACCCTATGTGCACCTTCAATATTATATACCCTTTTAGGGATAGATTTCAAATAGCTCTGATATAGCAGAAACCACTAAATTATGAAATTGCTAAATTGGGAATTGTACTTCAACCCAGAACAAAAAATGTGCTTTGACGGACACTAAATATCTTGCCCAGCAACAACAGTACAGCGGTGGGTAACGAGAGATTTAGAGGGATTTAAATTTGAGGCCTAGTATTTAGGCGCTGGGTGACAGGTATGGGTTTAGTGACAGAATTAGACTTGGAAATACACAGTAGCGGGTGTGTGTGAAGTTATTCTGAATGACCCAATGTGCACCTTCAATATTATATACCCTTTTTGGGATAGATTTCAAATAGCTCTGATATAGCAGGAACCACTAAATTATGAAATTGCTAAATTGGGAATTGTACTTCAACCCAGAACAAAAAATGTGCTTTGACGGACACTAAATATCTTGCCCAGCAACAACAGTACAGTGGTGGGTAACGAGAGATTTAGAGGGATTTAAATTTGAGGCCTAGTATTTAGGCGCTGGGTCACCGGTATGGATTTAGTGACAGAATTAGACTTGGAAATGCACAGAAGCGTGTGTGTGAAGTTATTCTGAATGACCCTATGTGCACCTTCAATATTATATACCCTTTTAGGGATAGATTTCAAATAGCTCTGATATAGCAGAAACCACTAAATTATGAAATTGCTAAATTGGGAATTGTACTTCAACCCAGAACAAAAAATGTGCTTTGACGGACACTAAATATCTTGCCCAGCAACAACAGTACAGCGGTGGGTAACGAGAGATTTAGAGGGATTTAAATTTGAGGCCTAGTATTTAGGCGCTGGGTCACCGGTATGGATTTAGTGACAGAATTAGACTTGGAAATGCACAGAAGCGTGTGTGTGAAGTTATTCTGAATGACCCTATGTGCACCTTCAATATTATATACCCTTTTAGGGATAGATTTCAAATAGCTCTGATATAGCAGAAACCACTAAATTATGAAATTGCTAAATTGGGAATTGTACTTCAACCCAGAACAAAAAATGTGCTTTGACGGACACTAAATATCTTGCCCAGCAACAACAGTACAGCGGTGGGTAACGAGAGATTTAGAGGGATTTAAATTTGAGGCCTAGTATTTAGGCGCTGGGTGACAGGTATGGGTTTAGTGACAGAATTAGACTTGGAAATACACAGTAGCGGGTGTGTGTGAAGTTATTCTGAATGACCCAATGTGCACCTTCAATATTATATACCCTTTTTGGGATAGATTTCAAATAGCTCTGATATAGCAGAAACCACTAAATTATGAAATTGCTAAATTGGGAATTGTACTTCAACCCAGAACAAAAAATGTGCTTTGACGGACACTAAATATCTTGCCCAGCAACAACAGTACAGCGGTGGGTAACGAGAGATTTAGAGGGATTTAAATTTGAGGCCTAGTATTTAGGCGCTGGGTGACAGGTATGGGTTTAGTGACAGAATTAGACTTGGAAATACACAGTAGCGGGTGTGTGTGAAGTTATTCTGAATGACCCAATGTGCACCTTCAATATTATATACCCTTTTTGGGATAGATTTCAAATAGCTCTGATATAGCAGGAACCACTAAATTATGAAATTGCTAAATTGGGAATTGTACTTCAACCCAGAACAAAAAATGTGCTTTGACGGACACTAAATATCTTGCCCAGCAACAACAGTACAGCGGTGGGTAACGAGAGATTTAGAGGGATTTAAATTTGAGGCCTAGTATTTAGGCGCTGGGTCACCGGTATGGATTTAGTGACAGAATTAGACTTGGAAATGCACAGAAGCGTGTGTGTGAAGTTATTCTGAATGACCCTATGTGCACCTTCAATATTATATACCCTTTTAGGGATAGATTTCAAATAGCTCTGATATAGCAGAAACCACTAAATTATGAAATTGCTAAATTGGGAATTGTACTTCAACCCAGAACAAAAAATGTGCTTTGACGGACACTAAATATCTTGCCCAGCAACAACAGTACAGCGGTGGGTAACGAGAGATTTAGAGGGATTTAAATTTGAGGCCTAGTATTTAGGCGCTGGGTCACCGGTATGGATTTAGTGACAGAATTAGACTTGGAAATGCACAGAAGCGTGTGTGTGAAGTTATTCTGAATGACCCTATGTGCACCTTCAATATTATATACCCTTTTAGGGATAGATTTCAAATAGCTCTGATATAGCAGAAACCACTAAATTATGAAATTGCTAAATTGGGAATTGTACTTCAACCCAGAACTAAAAATGTGCTTTGACGGACACTAAATATCTTGCCCAGCAACAACAGTACAGCGGTGGGTAACGAGAGATTTAGAGGGATTTAAATTTGAGGCCTAGTATTTAGGCGCTGGGTCACCGGTATGGATTTAGTGACAGAATTAGACTTGGAAATGCACAGAAGCGTGTGTGTGAAGTTATTCTGAATGACCCTATGTGCACCTTCAATATTATATACCCTTTTAGGGATAGATTTCAAATAGCTCTGATATAGCAGAAACCACTAAATTATGAAATTGCTAAATTGGGAATTGTACTTCAACCCAGAACAAAAAATGTGCTTTGACGGACACTAAATATCTTGCCCAGCAACAACAGTACAGCGGTGGGTAACGAGAGATTTAGAGGGATTTAAATTTGAGGCCTAGTATTTAGGCGCTGGGTGACAGGTATGGGTTTAGTGACAGAATTAGACTTGGAAATACACAGTAGCGGGTGTGTGTGAAGTTATTCTGAATGACCCAATGTGCACCTTCAATATTATATACCCTTTTTGGGATAGATTTCAAATAGCTCTGATATAGCAGGAACCACTAAATTATGAAATTGCTAAATTGGGAATTGTATTTCAACCCAGAACAAGAAATGTGCTTGAACGGACACTAAATAACTCGCCCAGCTACAGCACTAGGGACAGATTTAGCTGGATATAAATTTGAGGCCTAGTATTTAGGCGCTGGGTGACCGGTATGGATTTAGTGACAGAATTAGACTGGGATATGGCCAAAAAATGAACAGACTATTGCTGGTTAAATGCACTTGGTGTGACAGCTTCACCCTGATGTAGGCTTTAGCCAAAAAACAACCACACCATTGAGGGTTAAATGCACTTGGTGACAGGCGCAGCTTGCCCCTGATTTTGTATATGGCCAAAAAATGAACAGACTATTGCTGGTTAAATGCACTTGGTGTGACAGCTTCACCCTGATGTAGGCTTTAGCCAAAAAACAACCACACCATTGAGGGTTAAATGCACTTGGTGACAGGCGCAGCTTGCCCCTGATTTTGTATATGGCCAAAAAATGAACAGACTATTGCTGGTTAAATGCACTTGGTGTGACAGCTTCACCCTGATGTAGGCTTTAGCCAAAAAACAACCACACCATTGAGGGTTAAATGCACTTGGTGACAGGCGCAGCTTGCCCCTGATTTTGTATATGGCCAAAAAATGAACAGACTATTGCTGGTTAAATGCACTTGGTGTGACAGCTTCACCCTGATGTAGGCTTTAGCCAAAAAACAACCACACCATTGAGGGTTAAATGCACTTGGTCGCAGCTTGTGCTGGCGCACCACAAGACACAAAATGGCCGCCGATCACCCCAGAAAAATGAGACTGACAAACGGTCTGTGCAGCCTAAAAACAGTGAGCAATTGAGGATCAGCAGCTCAATGATCCACAGCTGCAGATCGATCAGTTAATCAAGTCCTTTGGAGGAGTTAATCTGCCTAATCTCGCCCTACTGTCGCAGCCGCAACCTCTCCCTACGCTAATCAGAGCAGAGTGACGGGCGGCGCTATGTGACTCCAGCTTAAATAGAGGCTGGGTCACATGGTGCTCTGGCCAATCACAGCCATGCCAATAGTAGGCATGGCTGTGATGGCCTCTTGGGGCAAGTAGTATGACGCTTGTTGATTGGCTGCTTTGCAGCCTTTCAAAAAGCGCCAAGAAAGCGTCACAAAAGCGCGAAGAAAGCGACGAACACCGAACCCGAACCCGGACTTTTACGAAAATGTCCGGGTTCGGGTCCGTGTCACGGACACCCCAAAATTCGGTACGAACCCGAACTATACAGTTCGAGTTCGCTCATCCCTAGTTACAAGACCTTACCGATGCGCAGCCATTCTCATCGGATCAGGAAGAGGAGGTATCAACGGTTACCACCGCAGTCTGACGAAAGTACCCAGATAAGCCCAAGGAGGGTGGTCCCCACTGTTGCTGCCTACTCCAAGATCTCTAATGTCAGTGGTGGTGAATAGAGTTGATCACAAATTATCTCGAATATCGGCACTTTGAGAATTTGAGAATATTTAGAATATAGTGATATATATTTGTAATTTCGAATATTCAAGATTTTTTTTTTAATCAGTAAACATGATCCCTCCCTGATTCTAGCTTGTGGGCCAATGAGAAGGCTGCAATATCTTTGACTTTAGGAATAGTGTTGATTGCAAATTTTCGTACTGCGAATTTTCGTAATGAAAATCAATGAGATCGTGAAAACTCAGATCCGATGGTATAGTCTACTAACCCCCAGGCATTCCTATGGTGACGGGGACTTGGGGAGGAGTATGCCAAAGTGGAACAACTGTACAGATTTAAAAAAAATATATGAATATTCTAAAAAACAAATATATTAGTTTTTTAGAATATTCATAATATTCAAAAACAAGAATATATAGCAACGAGTAAGTAACTTAACCAGGGAGGAATCATTACTACAAATGGAAAAAAAAAAAAAAGAATATTCTAAAAAACAAATATATTCGATATAGTGCTATATATTCGTTTTTTGCAAGCGCCCGACTGTATAAGGAGGGTTCTTAGGGACTGATGGTCACCCCCATTGCCCCTTTTTCCCCTCAGGGCATTAATGGTTAAATAAGGTGGTAGATCAGGGGGCTGTTAAGGGTTAATTCTCTGGGGGGATCCTCCTTAGACAGGATGGGGGCGGTGCAGGAATCCTGAAGGTTACATATACCCCTTCTCTGTTCCGGCACTTCCTCTTGCAAGAGGAAGCAAAATTGGCCCTCCCTTTGCGGCTATCATTGAGAGGCGGGCGAGGTGCTCGGTTATGATCAGTTTTGGATACTTGGTTATTCTGTTTTGTTTTTTCTATTTTCAGAGCCCCCGCTGGGAGTCCAGCAGTTTGGATATTGCTCCGAGGATTTTGGCTTTGGAGAGCTGCAAGTTCTGGTTGAGTCTATGAAGTCACAACTGGCGGCATTTGAGTACAGCGGAGATATGGTGGGAGCAGATGGCATACTTGCCCGCTGGAAGTCCAGCGGTGGGCATACCGCTCTGATGATTACAGTTTAACTTGCCTGCTGGGAGTCCAGCGTTTGGCATACTGCTCCGATATTATGGTTTATTAAAGGGGTTGGCCACTCTCCATGTATTTTCAGCAACTGTGTGGGAGGCAGGGAAAAAAGACATTTTCTAATATATGTCTTTAACCACTTAAGGACCACAGGTTTATACCCCCCTAGTGACCAGGCCCTTTTTTACAAATCGGCACTCCAAAACTTTAGCGGTTTATTGCTCGGTCATGCAACTTACCACACAAATGAATTTTACCTCCTTTTCTTCTAACTAATAGAGCTTTCATTTGGTCGTATTTCATTGCTGCTGACATTTTTACTTTTTTTTGTTATTAATCGAAATTTAACGATTTTTTTGCAAAAAAATGACATTTTTCACTTTCAGTTGTAAAATTTTGCAAAAAAACTGACATCCATATATAATTTTTTTGCAAAACTTATTGTTCAACATGTCTTTGATAAAAAAAAAAATGTTTGGGTAAAAAAAAAAAATGGTTTGGGTAAAAGTTATAGCGTTTACAAACTATGGTACAAAAATTTGAATTTCCGCTTTTTGAAGCAGCTCTGACTTTCAGAGCACCTGTCATGTTTCCTGAGGTTCTACAATGCCCAGACAGTAGAAAACCCCCACAAATGACCCCATTTCGGAAAGTAGACACCCTAAGGTATTCGCTGACGGGCATAGTGAGTTCATAGAACTTATTATTTTTTGTCACAAGTTAGCGGAAAATGATGATTTTTTTTATTTTTTTCTTACAAAGTCTCATATTCCACTAACTTGTGACAAAAAACTAAAACTTCCATGAACTCACTATGCCCATCACAAAATACTTTGGGGTGTCTGCTTTCCAAAATGGGGTCACTTGTGGGGTAGTTATACTGCCCTGGCATTCTAGGGGCCCAAATGTGTGGTAAGTAGTTTGAAATCAAAATCTGTAAAAAATGACCGGTGAAATCCTAAAGGTGCTCTTTGGAATGTGTGCCCCTTTGCCCACCTAGGCTGCAAAAAAGTGTCACACATCTGGTATCACGTACTCAGGAGAAGTTGGGGAATGTGTTTTGGGGTGTCATTTTACATATAACCATGCTGGGTGAGAGAAATATCTCTGCAAAAGACAACTTTTCCCATTTTTTTATACAAAGTTGGCATTTGACCAAGATATTTCTCTTACCCAGCATGGGTATATGTAAAATGACACCCCAAAACACATTGCCCAACTTCTCCTAAGTATGGCGATACCACATGTGTGACACTTTTTTGCAGCCTAGATGCGCAAAGGGGCCCAAATTCCTTTTAGGAGGGCATTTTTTGACATTTGGATCCCAGACTTCTTCTCACGCTTTCAGGCCCCTAAAATGCCAGGGCAGTATAAATACCCCACATGTGACCCCATTTTGGAAAGAAGACACCTCAAGGTATTCAATGAGGGGCATGGCGAGTTCATAGAAATTTTTTTTTTTGGGCACAAGTTAGCGGAAATTTTTTTTTTGTTGTTTTTTCTCACAAAGTCTCCCTTTCCGCTAACTTGGGACAAAAATGTCAATCTTTTATGGACTCAATATGCCCCTCATGGAATACCTTGGGGTGTCTTCTTTCCGAAATGGGGTCACATGTGGGGTATTTATACTGCCCTGGCATTTTAGGGGCCCTAAAGCGTGAGAAGAAGCCTGGAATATAAATGTCTAAAAATTTTACGCATTTGGATTCCGTGAGGGGTATGGTGAGTTCATGTGAGATTTTATTTTTTGACACAAGTTAGTGGAATATGAGACTTTGTAAGAAAAAAAAAAAAACTATTTCCGCTAACTTGGGCCAAAAAAATGTCTGAATGGAGCCTTACAGGGGGTGATCAATAACAGGGGGATGATCAATGACCCCTCTGTCATTGATCCCCCCTCTGAAAGGCTCCATTCAGACGTCCATGTGTTTTTTACGGATCCACGGATACATGGATCGGATCCGCAAAACACATACTGACGTCTGAATGGAGCCTTACAGGGGGGTGATCAGTGACAGGGGGGTGATCAATGACAGAGGGTGATCAGGGAGTGTATATGGGGTGATCACCCCCCTGTCACTGATCACCCCCCTGTAAGGCTCCATTCAGACGTCCGTATGTGTTTTGCGGATCCGATCCATAGATGCGTGGATCCGTAAAACACATACAGACGTCTAAATGGAGCCTTACAGGGGGGTGATCATCCCATATAGACTCCCTGATCACCCCCCTGTAAGGCTCCATTCAGACGTCCGTATGCGTTTTGCGGATCCGATCCATGGATGCATGGATCTGTAAAACACATACGGGCGTCTGAATGGAGCCTTACAGGGGGGTGATCAATGACAGGGGGTGATCAGGGAGTGCATATGTGGTGATCACCCCCCTGTCACTGATCACCCCCCTGTAAGGCTCCATTCAGACGTCCGTATGCGTTTTGCGGATCCGATCCATGTATCCGTGGATCCGTAAAACACATACGGACATCTGAATGGAGCCTTACAGAGGGGTGATCAATAACAGGGGGGTGATCAATGACAGGGGGGTGATCAGGGAGTCTATATGGAGTGATCAGGGGTTCATAAGGGGTTAATAAGTGACGAGGGGGTGTAGTGTAGTGGTGTTTGGTGCTACTTTACACAGCTACCTGTGTCCTCTGGTGGTCGATCCAAAGAAAAGAGACCACCAGAGGACCAGGTAGCAGGTATATTAGACGCTGTTATCAAAACAGCGTCTAATATACCTGTTAGGGGTTAAAAAAAATCGCATCTCCAGCCTGCCAGCGAACGATCGCCGCTGGCAGGCTGGAGATCCACTCGCTTACCTTCCGTTCCTGTGAACGCGCGCGCCTGTGTGCGCGTTCACAGGAAATCTCGGCTCACGCGAGATTACGCCAATCGGCGTTAGTGTGACCTGGGAGAGCCGCCGCAATGACGCCTTTCGGCGTTAGCGTGGCGGCAAGCGGTTAAGTAGATATGCCTATCTTTTAAACAATCTGAAGCCACACACCCTCTGAGCTCCGCTCTGATGTGCAGTCAGTCCGTCCTTGGCTGCACGAGACATGGAGAAGATCCGTCCATGGCTGCTGTGTAAATGCGCATGCCCAGTCAGCCCCTGCCACAGGCGTGCTCCCTGCTCCTACTCTGTTTGTGTCAGACTTCTGAGCGGGAACCAGGCGGATCCCCTGTGAGGTAAACTGTACACTGTGCAAGTACCGTCCTACCTACAGCAGCCCTCAATGTGCCTCATTATTTTATTCTTAGCTAAACTCCAGACACCAAACAGACTAAGGGGTTAAAAACTCACCAGCGGGAAATGAAGTGTGGAAGATAGAGAGATCAGGCTGTTTGCAGAGCAGGTCACCACTGATAGAGGGGGAGAGAGTGTCTGTCAGTGCTTGGAGGTACATGTGCTGTGGACGTGCTGAGGGGTGGGGGATCGAGAACTATATGCTGAGGTGGGGGTGTTCTGTCAGAAAACCTCAGATTCCCTTATCCTGGCATTGTAATATTGTATGGGGGGGACTGTGTAATATTGTGTGCAGGAGGGGTGTTGAGTAATATTGTAGGGGGGGGGACTGTGTAATATTGTGTGCAGGAGGGTGTTGAGTAATATTGTATAGGGGGGGACTGTGTAATATTGTGTGCAGGGGGGGCGAGTAATATTTTGTGTAATTTTGTATGCAGAGGGGGGGTGCAGTGTAATTTTGTATGCGGGGGGGGGGGGGGGGTGCAGTGTAATTTTGTATGCAGGGGGGGTGCAGTGTAATTTTGTATGCAGGGGGGGGTGCAGTGTGATTTTGTATGCAGGGGGGGTGCAGTGTGATTTTGTATGCAGGGGGGGTGCAGTGTGATTTTGTATGCAGGGGGGGTGCAGTGTAATTTTGTATGCAGTGGGGGGTGCAGTGTAATTTTGTATGCAGTGGGGGGTGCAGTGTAATTTTGTATGCAGTGGGTGGTGCAGTGTAATTTTGTATGCAGAGGGGGGGTGCAGTGTAATTTTGTGTGCAGTGTGATTTTGTATGCAGAGGGGGTGCAGTGTGATTTTGTATGCAAAGGGGGTGCAGTGTGATTTTGTATGCAGAGGGGGGGGGTGCAGTGTGATTTTGTATGCAGAGGGGGGGGGGGTGCAGTGTGATTTTTGTATGCAGTGGGGGTGCAGTGTAATTTTGTATGCAGTGGGGGGTGCAGTGTAATTTTGTATGCAGAGGGGGGTGCAGTGTGATTTTTGTATGCAGAGGGGGTGCAGTGTGATTTTTGTATGCAGAGGGGGTGCAGTGTGATTTTTGTATGCAGAGGGGGGTGCAGTGTGATTTTTGTATGCAGAGGGGGGTGCAGTGTGATTTTTGAATGCAGAGGGGGGTGCAGTGTGATTTTTGTATGCAGAGGGGGGTGCAGTGTGATTTTTGTATGCAGAGGGGGGTGCAGTGTGATTTTTGTATGCAGAGGGGGGTGCAGTGTGATTTTTGTATGCAGAGGGGGGTGCAGTGTGATTTTTTTATAGGGGGGGTGCAGTGTGATTTTATAGGGGGGTGCAGTGTGATTTTATTTTCAGGCTGCTATCTGGGGAGGCCACGTTGTATGTGACATCTTTTACTGAATAGAACAGGTTTTCTGTATGTTCTCCGCACCCGATATTTATTCTTATATATTTTCTACTGTACAAGTCAAAGTGAAAGCTGCCCGTTTGACTGTTTTTAATAAAAACGTATTGTTGAAACAAAAAAATGTTATTCTATATATTTTTGTTCATTCATTTTTTATTTTTTCCAGTTCTTCTGTATTCTAGGCGCTTGTAGCTGTGCATAGAGACGGACGCAGGCGTCCATAATGGTCAGTGTTGAGCGAAGCGAGCTTCAGATGCTTCATCCTAAGTTTCTTCATTCAAAACGTCGGTGTAATACTGTACAGTATTAGAATGTATGGGCCGTGAGGAGCCAAAGTAAGTTTTTCACGAAGTTGCGCAAGACTTTATTGAATAACTCAGGTAGTTGATTTTTAAAGTGGAAAAACACTTTAAAACTAGAAACTGAACTCTGTTTCGGTCCCGTCTAGTATCTCTGAACTGAAGCCGAGTTTAGTTTCGAGTTTTAAAGTGTTTTTCCACTTTAAAAATCAACTACCTGAGTTATTCAATGAAGTCTCGCGCAACTTCGTGAATAACTTACTTTGGCTCCTCGGAGCCCATACATTCTAATAATGTATGGCAGGGCTCGACAAATCCCATATATATATATTCTCAATTTCAGTTAGTGTCAGTTTAGATTTTTGCACGAACGCATTCCATTACTGATCGCGTCTGCTCAGTTTGCGCAAAAAAATGTATATTTGCAGAAAACTTTTTTTTTACAACTTTTCTTCTAAATTAAATTTAAAATTTATTAAAAGCCCCTTCATGTGTGAAAACACTACATACACATCCCTCACACTAAATAAAGGTTTACACGTTTCACACCGCAAAAAAAAAAAAATATCCCATTCATCCCAATGACTATGCTCAGCTGAAGAGGCATACGCTATGCTAGCCTCCGATACCGATTTTGCAGTGAGGGAGAAGAGGATGCCACTTTCCTCTACCTCCTGATCATCATCTGCTGATGAGGGACCCTCTAGAAGGTGCCCCCAGGGAAGCAGCTGATGGAGCCCACATGGACCCCACCCCCTGAGAATTATAAGCCCCAAATTCCTGAGTTTGTGGGCCACTCAGGAATTCTGGTAGATTGTGCGGGCTTCACTGAGCTAGATTTTTTCAAAATCTTCTTCTCTGAATATTTTGTAAATCTAATGGTGGCCCAAACCAATTTGTACGCCCAACAAGTCATTACTCAGAACCCTAGTTCGCCATATGCTAGACCCCTAGGTTGGACCCCAGTATATGCAGCAGAGATGAAGAAGTTTTGGGGACTCGTGCTGCATATGGGCATAGTAAAGAAGCCAAACGTTAGACAATATTGGAGTTTGGACATTTTCTACCAGACTCCAATTTACAGTCAGACCATGACCTGGGAGCGATTTGAATGGCAGCTAAAATCCATGTCTGCCAATTCAGGCCTGCAAAAAAACATATTTTGCACTTTGCTTCTAGAGGCCTGCTGTGCGCCAATACAGCAGGCTACGAGCACATATGGGGTGTTCGCAAAATGGGGAACATATACTGGTTGTTTTTACACATTTATTTATTTTATTGTTTTATTCACCTGAGGGGTTAGGCCATGTGATATTTTTATAGAGCAGGTAGTTACAAATGCAGCGATACGTAATATGTATACTTTAAAAATAAATAAATAAAATTTATTGCACTGGCCGGAATCAGTCTGTACCATCCTGGGGGCCGACTGCCTCTCCAATCTGCATGACAGCCAGCACAAGCACATGAAGGTCATCATAACAAGCCTTCTCTAGGGAAGCCCTGGAGAACTATGTACCCGTCATGTTTGAAGAGATGTGTATATATACAGGTCCTTCTCAAAATATTAGCATATTGTGATAAAGTTCATTATTTTCTGTAATGTACTGATAAACATTAGACTTTCATATATTTTAGATTCATTACACACCAACTGAAGTAGTTCAAGCCTTTTATTGTTTTAATATTGATGATTTTGGCATACAGCTCATGAAAACCCAAATTTCCTATCTCAAAAAATTAGCATATCATGAAAAGGTTCTCTAAACGAGCTATTAACCTAATCATCTGAATCAACTAATTAACTCTAAACACCTGCAAAAGATTCCTGAGGCTTTTAAAAACTCCCAGCCTGGTTCATTACTCAAAACCGCAATCATGGGTAAGACTGCCGACCTGACTGCTGTCCAGAAGGCCATCATTGACACCCTCAAGCAAGAGGGTAAGACACAGAAAGACATTTCTGAATGAATAGGCTGTTCCCAGAGTGCTGTATCAAGGCACCTCAGTGGGAAGTCTGTGGGAAGGAAAAAGTGTGGCAGAAAACGCTGCACAACGAGAAGAGGTGACCGGACCCGGAGGAAGATTGTGGAGAAGGACCGATTCCAGACCTTGGGGGACCTGCGGAAGCAGTGCACTGAGTCTGGAGTAGAAGCATCCAGAGCCACCGTGTACAGGCGTGTGCAGGAAATGGGCTACAGGTGCCGCATTCCCCAGGTCAAGCCACTTTTGAACCAGAAACAGCGGCAGAAGCGCCTGACCTGGGCTACAGAGAAGCAGAACTGGACTGTTGCATGTCATTCGGAAATCAAGGTGCCAGAGTCTGGAGGAAGACTGGGGAGAGGGAAATGCCAAAATGCCTGAAATCCAGTGTCAAGTACCCACAGTCAGTGATGGTCTGGGGTGCCATGTCAGCTGCTGGTGTTGGTCCACTGTGTTTTATCAAGGGCAGGGTCAATGCAGCTAGCTATCAGGAGATTTTGGAGCACTTCATGCTTCCATCTGCTGAAAAGCTTTATGGAGATGAAGATTTCATTTTTCAGCACGACCTCGCACCTGCTCACAGCGCCAACACCACTGGTAAATGGTTTACTGAACATGGTATTACTGTGCTCAATTGGCCTGCCAACTCTCCTGACCTGAACCCTATAGAGAATCTGTGGGATATTGGGAAGAGAAAGTTGAGAGATGCAAGACCCAACACTCTGGATGAGCTTAAGGCCGCTATCGAAGCATCCTGGGCCTCCATAACACCTCAGCAGTGCCACAGGCTGATTGCCTCCATGCCACGCCGCATTGAAGCAGTCATTTCTGCAAAAGGATTCCCGACCAAGTATTGAGTGAATAACTGAACATAATTATTTGAAGGTTGACTTTTTTTGTATTAAAAACACTTTTCTTTTATTGGTTGGATGAAATATGCTAATTTTTTTAGATAGGAAATTTGGGTTTTCATGAGCTGTATGCCAAAATCATCAATATTAAAACAATAAAAGGCTTGAACTACTTCAGTTGGTGTGTAATGAATCTAAAATATATGAAAGTCTATTGTTTATCAGTACATTACAGAAAATAATGAACTTTATCACAATATGCTAATTTTTTGAGAAGGACCTGTATATATATATATATATATATATATATATGATGTGTGTGTGTGTGTGTATATATATATATATATATATATATATATATGTGTGTGTGTAAACATGTGTATATAGAAATGTGTGTGTGTATATATATATATATATATATATATATATGACACACAGACCTATAAGGAATCATCACGTCCGTAACTACAAGCTGTAGAAAAATATAACATAACCAACCGTCTCAGGTAAACGGCAAGAAAAAAAAAAGATATATATATATATCTATAACTAATAAAAAATTAAAACATTTTTGTCACCTGACATAACGATAAGTGTAATGCTAAGAGATCAAAAAGTAATATGTACTCCATAATAGTACCAATAAAACCGTTCTCATCCTGCAAAAAATGGGCCCCTACATAAGACAATCGCCCAAAAAATAAAAAGTCTTTCAGAAAAAGGATACACTAAAATAATATTTTTTAAAAAAATGCTTTCATTGTGTAAAACAGATTTTTTTTAAAGGGATAATGTGACCTGGATTTTTACTATAGAGCTGCGGACATGTGCTGCTAGATAGCCGCTTGTCATGGTCTTACCTCCTTGCTGTTCCCTTCGTTTGACATGTGCTGGCGGCCATCTTGGTTTCTGGGTTTTCTTGTAGCCTCCCACCCTGCGGCTCCTCCTTCCCACTGGGAGGAGCTGGATGCCTAGCTCATATATATAGGAGGTCTGTGGCTTCAGTTCCTTGCTTGGTCCTCCTGTGTTCACATGCTTCCAAGACTGCTGCTGCTTCTGGTTCCTGATCCTGGCCTCGTCTGACTACCCCGTTGGTTCCTGATTCTGGCTCCGTCTGACTACCCCGTTGGTTCCTGATCCTGGCTTCGTCTGACTACCCTTCTGGTTCCTGACCTCTGTCTCCGCAAGACCCTGCTTCGGTTTAGCCATCCGTTTGGACTTTGCTTACGGCTTGCTCTTCAATAAAACCTTCTTATTTTCCACTTATCTCTTGTTGTACGTCTGGTTCATGGTTCCATGACACCGCTATAGTGCTTATATTTAGGTAAACAATATGTAAATGAGGCAAGTAAGGAGCCCAAAGGCTGTTACTAACGTTTCAGGAACCCAGCCAAACCCTCCGAATCTCCTCCTTGCTCCCGGAGGTCACCAAGTTAGAACACCGTAATCTTGCGCATGCGCGAGTACGCCGCATGTCAGTGCCGGCATAGTGTTCCTTCCCTGTGCTGGCATCAGCCTCAGGGAATGAACTGCGCATGCGCTAGCTACGAGATTACAGCGTTCTAACTTAGTGACGTCCGGGAGCAAGGAGGAGATTGGAAGGATGCAGGTGGTGCTGTAATCTCGCACCTAGCGCATGTGCAGTTAGTTCCCTGAGGCTGATGTCCACAGCTGTATAGGCAAAATCCAGGTGACAGACTCCCTTTTAAAATAACTATACATATTAGGTATCGCTGCATTTGTAACTACCTGCTCTACAAAAATATCACATGGTCTAACCCCTCAGGTGAATGCAGTAAAACAACATAAAAACTGTGTCAAAACAACCATGAAATAGATCACGGGTGTCAAACACAAGGCCCGCGGGCCGAATCCGGCCCGCCAGACCTCGCCATGTGGCCCGCGTAGCCAGTGTGGATGTCCGACCGAGAGTGCTGTGAGACAGACTCCGATTGCATAAGCTTAGCTGCTGTCACTCACTGCGGCAGCCGGGGCCGGGTGATCAGCTGAGCGCAGCCAGCGCTCCTCCCGAGCCTCCCCGAGTCCCTCCCCTCCCTCCTCTAGTCTACACAATCACTACAGTGTAGCAATGAATGATGCCAGGCAGCGCAGCTGCTCACTCACTGTGTTCAATCAGTCTCCGGTCTCCAGTCTTCACTCCTCCTTGCTCCTCCTCGCTCCTCCCCTGCCTCCCAGACTAGTCCCTCCCTCCTTCTCTCTGATAAGGAAGTCAGGTCCACACAGGAAGTTACATCAGAGAGAGAGGCAGGGAGGGAGAATTGAAATCATTCTTCTTCTCCTCTCCAGTCCAGCTCCAGCGCCCAAGTATTGCCCAGCCCAGTGCCCACTGTGCCCTGCCTGCAGACAGTGCAGCAGTGGTTTTTCAACCTCACCAAGACAGTCCTGACACCAGATAATCATTTCTTTTTTTTTTTTTTTTAATTGACAATTTTTATTGTTTTTATATTTTCAAAGTTATAATAATAACAGAGAGCATTGACTAGTATACAATATAGAAAGTTGTACACATGTGGTATTGACGTTTAAAAGGCAAAAAATACATTGTGCATTTGTACACACGAAGAAAGGCCTAGGAGGCCGCATAAGAGCAGATGTCAAATAAAGGTGAACAATAACATTAATTTAACCAAACTTTGTGACAGGATGGTGAGGTAATAGTATTGACAGTAATATTGACAATAATATTATTGACAGTAATATCGACACGGTGCAGGTATGAGAGCCATTAGTATGAAGATAAGGTACTGAGACATTGTACTGAGACATTGGACTGAGACACTGGTCCAGGAACTAGGGGGCAGAGGAGAAGAGTTAAGGGAAGTTCCTATAGGCTTTCCAAGGGGACCAGATCTGGAGAAAGGTGTGTCTGGTGCGGGATTCCCAATGGGAGATCTCCTCCATTCTGTAGATCTGGTCAACTCTATTAGACCATTGTTCCACACTAGGAACATCAGAGGACAGCCAGTAAGTTGGTAAAAGTAATCTGGCCGCAGCTATCAAAAGCGAAAAGAGAGTGAACTTACATGAGTCAACCCCCCCTAGTCCTAGAGATAATAGGGCCATATCCGGTGAGCAGGGGAAGGAAGTCTGACAGATCTGGTTGCACAATCCCATCAAAGTAAGCCACCACGGGTTGATCAGCTCGCAAGACCACCAGATGTGCAGAAACGAACCTTTGGTTTTGCAGCATCGCCAGCATCTATCTGAGGCAGTAGGGTTGTATAGGCAAGTCTTATCAGGAGTCTTGTACCACCTCATAAGGACTTTATAACTGTTTTCCTGGATACGCACACACCTGGAGATCTTATGTGGGGCATTTAGAGCTTTGGCTATTTCAGGAGGTGTCAGGGTTCTCTGGAGGTCTTTTTCCCACAAACCAATTATCGCAGGTTTGAGAGCAGAGGGGGGGGACATCAGGTTCTTATAAATTGTGGACACAATTTTAGGAGGGTATTTCTTATTACTGATCAATTCTTCGAACCAACAGATAGTGTCGGAAGAGGAGGTCTTTTTTGTGAGGAGAAGAGATTCGGTTTTAATGAAGCTCATAAGGACAGGGTTGTGGATCTGTGTGCCTAAGACTTTACCAATTTCTAAGTCTGAGAGTACACACCCGTTTGGGTCCAGGAGCCGAGATATAGGAACATCGAGGGAACGCAAAGCCAGAGGGCTGCTATCTCTCAAGTCCTTAGGAGCTAAATTAACAAGATCTCTTATCTGGAGGAGGGGAGAGGGCAAATTTAAAACCTTAGACGAAAGTAAGAAACTTTTCCAAACTTTTAATGTATTTCGGATAAGAGGATTCGAAATAGAGCCAAGAGAGGGGGGTAGTTTGTCGGCTAGTACAAGAGCTCTAATGGGGGAGGATAAGAAGGCATTTTCTATTAGGAGCCAGGATTTATGAGGGGGATGTCTAATCCAGTCGACAACCTGAGAAAGCTGTATAGCTTTCATGTATGTCTCTGGGTCGGGAAGTCCAATACCGCCCCTAGCTTTGGGCTTAGTTAATGTAAGGAATGAGATGCGTGGGTGTTTACCACTCCAAATAAATTTTCTTATAAGCTTATTTAGAGAAGCAAAGAAAGATTTGGGAATTTCTATAGGGAGTACCTGCATTAAGTAGGTGAGTCTGGGGATGATTAGGGACATTAAAATGTTTTTCCTTCCAAACCAAGAAAGGTATGGAAAATCTAGTGAGTCTATTTGGGTTTGTATAGATGCTAGAAGAGGTTTAAAATTCAAGCTGAATAGTTCCGACAGGTGAGGGGAGATCCTGACTCCCAGGTAAGTTAATAGTTGGGTTTGCCAATTAAATGGGGAGTTTATACGGAGGGATGCAAGAGTTAGGGGAGATAAACCCATATGGAGAATTTGAGACTTCGAAGGGTTAACCTTGAAGTTGGATAGTGAACCGAATAAGGAGAGTTTTGATAAAATTCTGGGCATGGAAGTGTGGGGGTTGGTGGTTAGGATCAGTAGGTCGTCTGCAAAGGCTGCTAATTTAAACTCATGGTGCCCGACCAACAAACCCCTGATTTCCTTGTCTTGCCGGAGAGCTTGTAGGAGGGATTCCATTATTAGGACGAATATAAGGGGGGAAAGTGGGCAGCCTTGTCTCGTGCCATTTCTTATTGGGAACTGGGAAGACATAAGCCCATTGACTGACACGGATGCCGAAGAATGCTCATACATAGAAAACACAGCATTTATGTATTGTATAGGCAGATGGAATTTTGAGAGGGTCATCCTGATGTATGTCCAGTCTATTCTATCAAATGCCTTTTCGGCATCCGTGCCAATCAAAACCAGAGGGATGGCTTTATGGGAGGCATAGAACAGAGCATTGAGGATTTTAGCAGTATTATCCTTCCCTTCACGGCCTCTGACAAATCCTACTTGATCAGGGTGGATCAGTTGGGGGAGTAAATTTTGCAGTCTTGTGGCAAGCATTTTTGCGATGAGTTTGAGGTCTACATTGAGTAAGGATATGGGACGGTAGTTGGAGCATGATGTGAGGTCTTTGCCCTCTTTAGGGATTATTGTGATTGTGGCTTTCGTCATGTCTGAAGAAAGAGGATGACCCATTAGTGTACGGTTGCAGATGGGAAGCATAAAAGGGAGTAATAATTCCCCAAAGGCCGAATAGTATGATATAGGGAGACCGTCGGGACCGGGGCTTTTCCCTTTAGGGGTAGACTTGATGGCCGATGTTAGTTCAAGAGGGGTAAATGGTTTGGAGAGGGATTCCTGCTGTGTAATGGTTAGTGACGGGAGATTGAGGGTGTCCAGAAAGGACTTGATATTGGCTTCTCTATCTAGAGAAGAGTTCGGAAGAGCAGAAGGAGGGAGGTTATATAATGATTCGTAGAACAGTTTAAACTGATCCGCAATATCTTCAGCTTTGAAAAGCTGAGTACCTTGAGGAGATTTAATGCTTTGCACATAACGGGAATCTCTTCTCTGTTTTATTCTACGCATCATGAATTTCGATGCTTTATTTCCATGAGCGAAAGTTTTTTGCTGGGCCGACAAGTAAAACTTGGCAGAGCGCTCATTTAGCAGATTCTTTAATTGCGTCCTAAGAGAAGAGAGTTCCGTTAGCTGATGGTCGAGCAAGGACCGCTTATGCGCTTTTTCCAATATATGGATTTTGGCCAGTAATGCATTAAGCTGCTTCTCAGACTCTCTCTTTAAAAAAGAACAGAGGCTGATCAGCCTGCCTCTAATATAGGGCTTGTGGGCATCCCAGAGGATCTGGGGGGATATATCAGGGGTATTGTTCAGTCTGAAATATTCCTCAAGAAAGGATGATATTTGTGACTTATGTTTGGAGTTTCCCAACAGGGACTCATTAAATCTCCAGCTTGTGTACCTATTGCTTTTAACCTCAGGATGTATAAAACAATAGATAGGGGAGTGGTCAGACAGTGTAATATCCCCAATTCGGGCCGAGGAGCAGAGCTGAAGTTTCTGTTTTGGGGCTAAAATATAATCAATCCTGCTGTACGAGGAGTTGGCTGAGGAGTAAAAGGAGAAATCCACTGAGTCAGGGTTATGACATCGCCATACATCAACCATACCCATGTTGAATAATTTAGTATGCAGTAGTCTGAGGGCTTTTGTAGAAGTTGATGACTTCTTTGACGAAGTGTCAATAAGGGGGTTAAAGGCCAGGTTCAAATCTCCTGCAATGATCATGAATCCTTCTCTTTGTGAATCTGCAAGGGACAAGATACTAGAGAGCCAACTGACCTAGTCCGAATTGGGGGCATATATATTAACAAATGTGTATAAGGCTTGCCCTATTTTGCCCTTGAGGATAAGATATCGACCATCTGGGTCTTGCATATGGGACATATACTGGAAAGGGAGCCCTCTACGGAAACCTATACTGACTCCTCTTGAGGCGGCACCCCCAGCTCCACAATGGTACCAGCAGGGAAATTTGGAAAAGGAGAGATCGGGGTATCTATCGTGCTTAAAGTGGGTTTCCTGTAGGAAGACCACGGAGCATTTCTCTTTATGCAACATGGAGAAGATTTGGCTTCTCTTAGCGGGGGATCTTAAGCCCTTAACATTATAGGATACCAATTTAAGGTCAGACATTTTTGAGTATGGAGAAAAGAATGGAGCAAAACCCAAATGGTATACCAACTAGGGGGATACCAGACGACCATAGGAGGGGGAGGAGGATACCACCACAAGAGAAGCGTATTCGAGACCACCATCTCAAGTCGTTCCAGGACCATGTCTTCTCAACCAACACCATGTCGAGATCGCTCGTGAAGGGAGCAATCAAGGAAAACCTTGAGCACCTGTCAAAACAACATATATCAAACATAAAGAACAAAACCAGAAAAAGTAATCTTAATTGGTTAATTAGATAGTTAGAAAAAGGGAACATGACAGCTATAGTTCCCTGTATGGGTGATGTGATGTAGGGGGGGAGGGAAATATGGAAGAATATCATAGGGTAGCAATTCCCTCTAAGGAATTAGTAAAACCGGAGGGTTAACTCGGAGTGACTTAAGAATTATGTCAAGCCAGAAGACAACAGTAGTATAAGGCTTTCAACTTTGTGGGCATATGCGGGGGGGAATAGATGAGAAAGAGGAAGTGGAAGGGAGGGAAGGGACACGATATGTTATCTTGTAAGGCACGAACTATTAATCTATGGGACTGTGCACACGAGCGGTGATTTTCACGCATCACTTGTGCGTCGCGTGAAAATCGCAGCATGCTCCTCTTTGTGCGTTTTTCACGTAACGCAGGCCCTATAGAAATGAATGGGGTTGCGTGAAAATCGCATGCATCCGCAAGCAAGTGCGGATGCGGTGCGATTTTCACGCATGGGTTCTAGGTGACAGTCTATTCACTGTATTATTTTCCCTTATAACATGGTTATAAGGGAAAATAACAGCATTCTGAATACAGAATGCATAGTATAATAGTGCTGGAAGGGTTAAAAATAATAAAAAAAGTTAACTCACCTTCTCCTCTTGTTCGGGTAGATGCCGGTCTGTTCTTTAGCTGTGGGCTGAAGGACCTGTGGTGATGTCAGATCACATGCTCCATCACCATAGTGATGGACCATGTGATTGGAGCATGTGATCTGACGTCACCTCAGGTCATTCAGCCCACAGCTAAAGAACAGACCGGCATCTACCCGAACAAGAGGAGAAGGTGAGTTAACTTTTTTATTATTTTTAACCCTTCCAGCACTATTATACTAAGCATTCTGTATTCAGAATGCTATTATTTTCCCTTATAACCATGTTATAAGGGAAAATAATACAATCTTCAGAACATCAATCCCAAGCCCGAACTTCTGTGAAGAAGTTCGGGTTTGGGTACCAAACATGCGCGATTTTTCTCACGCGAGTGCAAAACGCATGACAATGTTTTGCACTTGCGCGGAAAAATCGCGCATTTTCCCGCAACGCACCCGCCTCTTATCCGGGCAAAAAACATGACGCCCATGTGAAAGAGGCCTAAGTGATCCCATTTAAAGGGAAAGAAGGGGTAAAGAAAAGTAGAGGAAGAAGAAGAGAGATCAGAAGGGTATCAATTATCTGCTAAAGACAGGCGTTTAGGAGTAGAAGCTGCATTTCCCCTTCTAGATCTTTGGGATTTAGGGGTGCGGAGAGGCTCCCACGGAGTCACCGTAGGAAGGTTTGGTAAAGTTGACAAGTTTTGGGCCAAGTCCCAGTTTTTTATAGGCAACGGCAGTATCTGGAGAAGATCGTAGGCTCTACTCAGGTCACTGTAGGAGGCGATGTGGACACGACGCCCATCATGGAGAAAGGAAAGTCCAAATGGAAATGTCCATCTGTATAAGATCCTACGATGACGCAGCAGGTCAGTAAGTGGTTTCAACATCTTTCGTTTCTTCAGGGTGGTTTGAGCCAGGTCTTGATAAATAGAAATGGGGTTGCCCTCCCAGTCCACAGTGTCAGAGTTCCTAGACCCAGCCAGGATTGCTTCTTTCACCGGAAAATTCAGAAATCTGAAGATCACATCTCTTGGGGGCTCACCGGCTTGTGGCTTGGGGCGCAGCGCTCTATGAGCTCTTTCAATTAGGACCTCGTGCGCAGAGTCAGGGCCCAGGAGTTTAAGACAGATCTGGACAACCGTTTTAGGAACTTCCAATGCAGAAATAGATTCCGGAATGCCTCTAAAGCGGAGATTGTTTCTCCTGCCCCTGTTCTCCTGATCTTCAATTGCAGTGTACAGGGTGTTGATGTGGTTCTGGGCAAGGGACAAACTAGAAGCCATTTCACTCTGGTGTTGCAAGACTGTGGCCTGGGTGTCTTCCAACACTTCCACTCTGCGGCCTATATGGCGCATGTCCTCTTTAATGGAAGAGAGGTCCAGGCTGAGGGGTCCCAACGCGTCGGCTAGGGCTTCTTTAAGGAAAGCTCTGGAGATGGGTAGGCGGTCTGTGTCACCGGAGTCATCTTCTATTTTATCGGCGCCTGTAGTTGCTGCTTGCTTGTAGCCGGAGCGAGGTGTCCCAGGAGTCACTTTGGATTCTTTGCTCACTGCTACAGCCGCCGCCTTCTTAATAAATTTCTCCATTTCGCCAGATTGGCTCAGCGATCTGTTGGGACCAGCCTGGTCAGTGGGTTTTTGGCCTCCGATCTTGACCATCTTCAGGTCCGGTTTGCTAATAAAAGGGAGCTGTGAGGGAAATGCTAGTGCTTCACATAATCATTTAACACCAGTGCAGGTTCCACAGGAGAGAGCGACTCTAAGCAAGAGGAGCTTCTGAAATTAGCTTTTCTCTTTTCTTTCTTCTCCTCTCCTTTAGGTAGTCTCACTTCAATTGGCTGCAGTACTACGGTAATATGTATGTCAATAGTACAGAGTTCCTTGCAGCGCTGCTAGAGAGAGTGGCCGTAAGTGAAGATCCAGTTAAAAGCCCTGGCAGAGCCTGGATAAGAATAGTGCAGGCAGCTGAAGTTCAGGATCGGTGGAGTGATCGGTACTTCTTGTGAAGCGGCTGCCAGGCCCTGTCAGCTCAGCGTTAATTGTGGAAATGGAGCAGGTAAGTGTACCACAGCAATCTTATATTTAACTGTCGCTAAGACAGGGAGCGCACAAGGCACCTACCGCTCCTATGGCCGACCGATCAGGGGAGAGTTAGAGGAATCTGTCAGCTGTGTCATGTTCACTGACCAGACACGATGTGCGGCCGGAACTACTTTCGCCGGTCTCAGGCTGAATTAGGTCCGCTTCTAGCGACGCTCACGATCCACTGTTTGCTCTGTCTGCAAGGATTCCCTGTGGTAAGCAGGATTCCTGTGGGTCGAGGGGTTGTGTTGAATCCGGCGGTGGGTGGCACGAAAGCTGCGGGGCACAGCGATTTTGGCCCGGAAGGGCGTTCAAATAGAGTCCGGTGCTCACCAGGGCTGACTAGGCCGCAAATCCTCGCCGTCTCGGATCCACAAGATATTTATAGCACTTTGTTCCAGGCGATATCCTGAGCCGGAAAAAGATGTTTTAGGCGAAATTGAGCCTAGATTAGCCAAGTAAATCGGTTTAAAACCAACACTTTTTGCAGAGCTCTCACTAGCTGCTACTGGTTAGCTCTGCAGCTAGCTCCGCCCCCCACCAGATAATCACTTCTTAAAAGGTATAAATATAAAACATTTGAAGTGTAATGTAACAGTGTTTAAAGGGCTTCTGTCACCCCACTAAAGTCTTTTATTTATTTTTTTGGCTACTTATAATCCCTTACTTATATACTGCGATTTATCAATACATAATGTTATTAATCATTTTGGTTCAGTAGATTCTCCTAAAAACGTACTTTTATCATATGCAAATTACCTGTCTACCAGCGAGCAGGGCGTTACTTGCTTGTAGCAGCCGCATCCTCCTGTCATATAGACGCCCCCTCCTCATGTTGATTGACAGGGCAGCGAGCGCGCTTGTTCTCTGGCTCGCCCTGTCTGCAGTGAAAATCTGGCTCCTGCGCCGTACCTGTCTTCAGTCGGCGCAGGCGCCGGGTGTAGATGTGACGTCATCGGCGCAGGTGCATTGAGGATGGAGCGGCCAAGCGAGCGTCCTCCCCTCAGTGCGCCTGCGCCGACTGAAAACAGGTACGGCGCAGGCGCCAGATTTTGAATGCAGACAGGGCGAGCCAGAGAACAAGAGCGTTCGCTGCCCTGTCAATCAACATGAGGAGGGGGCGTCTCCATGACAGGAGGATGCGGCTGCTACCAGCAAGTAACCGCCCTACTCGCTGGTAGACAGGTAATTTGCATATGATAAAAGTAATTTTTTTGCATTATCTACTGAACCAAAATGATTAATAACATTATGTATTGATATATCGCAGTATAGGGATCATAAGTATCCCAAAAAAAAAAACTGGTTTCTGAATCTGTCAATCATCAGAAAAAACGTTAAGTTATGTAGCTGACTGACGTTAGCGATGGGCTAATGTCAGCAGTACATAACAGTGTGTTTTATAACTCCCTGCCTGCTGCTGCCGCCGTTCTCTTACAATAAAGACTTATAATATGCAAATTAACCTCTGCAGTGACAATAATTTATGATAATAAAGAGTGGACACATAGTCCTACAGATACAACCGGCCCTTTGAGGGTGACCAAACTGCTGATGCGGCCCCCGATGAATTTGAGTTTGACACCCCTGAAATAGATGATTTTTTACGAGATTGGTCCAAAAAAATTATGATCGAATAAAAAAAGTAATAATAATGGGACTCAACTGTGTATAATATTTATATATTCTAGACATCCCAAAGGCTATTTTCACACTTGCGGCATAGGATTCCGGCAGGCAGTCCCGGCGACGGAACTGCCTCCCGGATCTGTCAAAACGCATGCAGACTGTTGGCATTTGTCAGATGGATCAGGATCCTAATCCGTATGACAAATGCATTGAAATGCCTGATCCGTTACTCAGGTGTCATCTGCAAAAAAAGGATCCGGTGTTTTTTGCGGTCAGAGCATGTGCAGACCCAAATGCCGGATCAGTCGTTGCGGTAATTTTAATGCCGGATCCGGCACTAATGCAAGTCGGATTCTGCATTCCTGCATGTCTTCCAGAATTTAGGACAGAGATAATACTGCAGCATGCTGCGGTATTCTCTCCATCCTGATTAGTCAAAAAGACTGAACTGAAGACATCTTGATCATCTCAGAATGCATGGGGATGTGACTGATCCGTTTTCCAGCATAGAGCCCTGACGACGGAACTCAATGACGGAAAAGAATAACGCTAGTGTGAAAGTAGCCTAACTTTTTGTATATATTTAGTTTATATTTCCTTCTTTGACAGGATTCAGTGCTGCTGGAGGGGAAGTAGGAGCGCTTCTGTTAGTATTTAGCTCAGCCTGTCACAGTTGACCCTACATAGGTGATAATTTAGTAATATGGAACTGCTAATATGGTATTCATCTAGAAAATTTGTATGATTCTCATCATTATGCTGACTTGTCTGTGATGAAATGACATCTGAGGTGCTGTTGTAACTATGGTATCACAGTTGGCCAGGGATGTCATGTGACCACTCCTCTGAAGATGCTTGCTGTGATGCATGCTGGGATTTTTATTTTCACTTTGCTCCACCCACACAGCCTGTCATCTATGGGAGCATACTATGCTGAACACATTAGAAAAATTATACATACACAGTATATCTATCATTATACTAATATCTCTTGGCTTTAGTTATTATCTGGGGCCATTTTTATTTATTTTTTCTGCATAAGGTGGCCAACCCCTTTAAGGTTTGCCGCTTTAATAAAGAAGCTGTGGCCGATCACCACCCAGCAATAAAAGTGACACAGTTGTCGGTGTTGTTTGTTATGGGTCAAGGTTGGGTAAAGGGGCCAAGGGTTAGTAAAGGTGTTGCCCCTTCCCATGTTTCCCTGAATACCGGCAGTCTTGAATATTCCTAATATTCTAAAACAAGAAAATATAGCAATATAGCGAATATTTGAAAAAAAACAAATGTACAACAATTGACCTAATATAGTGCTATAATGTGTTATTTTAATAGTTGTAATTTTTTTCCAATCAACTTCAGATGAGAAAAAAAATTACAACGATTAGGACCCTTTCACACTGGCGAGATTTCTATGGGGCTGTGCACATGTGCAGTGATTTTCACGCATCACTTGTGAGTTGCGTACGTAAAAATCTCACCATGCTCTATATTGTGCGTTTATCACGCAACGCAGGCCCCATAGAAATGAATGGAGCTGCGTGAAAATCGCAAGTATCCGCAAGCAAGTGGTGGGGGTAACCCGATCATTATTATTTTCCTTTATAACATGGTTATAAGGGAAAATAATAGCATTCTGAATACAGAATGCATAGTACAATAGTGCATAAGGGGTTAAAAATAAATAAATAATAATTTAACTCGCCTTAATCCACTTGATCACACAGCCAGCTTCTCTTCTGTCTTCTTCTTTGCTGTTCACAGGAATAGGACCTGTGATGACATCACTGCGCTCATCACATGATTTTTTTTACCATGGTGATGGACCATGTGATGAGCGCAGTGACGTCATCACAGGTCCTATTTCTGTTCACAGCAAAGAATAAGACAGAAAAGATGCCGGCTGCACGATCAAGTGGATTGAGGTGAGTTAAATTATTATTATTTTTTTTTAACCCCTCCAGCCCTATTGTACTATGCATTCTGTATTCTGGGTACCAAACATGCCGATTTTTCTCACGCGCGTGCAAAACGCATTACAATGTTTTGCACTCGCGCAGAAAAATTGTGCATTTTTTCGCTACGCACCCGCATCTTATCCGGGCAAAAAACATGACGCCCGTGTGAAAGAGGCCTTAGACAAAGAAGATTATAGCACTATATTAGCTAAATTGCTCTATATTTGTTATTTTTTTTTCGAATATTTGCTATATTGCTATATATTCTTGTTTTTTTTTAATATGGCATACTTCTCCTCGACAAGCGTCTCCGTCACCATGGGAACACCTGGGGGTTAGAATATACCATCGGATCTGAGTTTTCACAATCTCATTTATTCTCTATATAAAAATTTACATAATGAAAATTCTCTTTACGAACAATTCATATTATGAAAATTCGCAATCAACACTACTCCTAACGAATATTCAAATTTGCAAATATTAGACGAATATTCTACAAAATATTCACGAAATATTGCAAATTCGAATATGACCCCTGCTGCTCATCACTAGTGATGAAAATGACGATGATGACATCACGTGGGTGCCCACAAGAGAGGAAGAGGAGGGGAGTTCAGAGGGAGAGACGGAGTGGCAGATAGGGAGGAGAAGGAGAAGAAGACAAAACTTAGAGTGCACAGGAGGCAAAAGGCAGACTGCAAATGTATCTGGAATGAGCCAGCCACCATACACAGTCACATCTGGCGCTCCCAGGATGTCGGCACATGGCTGCACAGTGAGGGCTTTTTTTAACGTGTCCGCTGCTGACAATAGTGTTGCCAACTGCAGCCTGTGCTGTCAATGTCTGTCAAGTCGCGGTAAGCCCAACACTCACCTAGGGATGACTGCCTTAAGAAGGCACTTGGACTCCCATCACTGAGCACAGTGGGAGCAACACTGTCGGAACCCAAAAAGCCACACTCCCGGCGCTCCATGTCCTACATCTTCTCCTCTCATTTCTCCTCCACTCCACCTTCCACCGTGCCGTCGTCGAGTTCATCTTGCAAATGATCTTCGAGCATAAAAAGATGATGCCGGATAACCCTCTTGCCCAATGGCTGACTGCTGGCTTGATGGAAATGCTAGCCTGACAACTACTGTCATATAAACTGGTGGACTCAGAGGTCTTTAGAAGATTAGTGGCCGTTGGCACATTGCAATGGAAGGTCCCCAAAATGAAATATTTCTCCCAGAAGGGTATCCCAGAGCTATATGGCCACGTTCAGCGGCAAGCTTCTATATCTCTGGCACACAGTGTCGGTGCCAAGATAAATCTGACCACAGACATGTGGTCTAGAAAATACGGGCAGGGAAGGTACATAACTTTTACTGCCCACTGGGTGAACCTTCTGACGGCTGTCAAGCATGCAACCCATGGCACCCTTGTGGAATTGGTTTTACCGCCATGGATTGCATGCAGGCCTGGTTCTTCTCCTCCTCCACCTACTCCATCCTCTGTCTCCTCCTCGTCTGACTCCTCTTTTTCCACTACTACCGCCCCCCAAGCTCCCCAGAACCTATTTGACGTGCAACGTGAGACGTTGTCATGCTGTCCTGCGGCTGCTGTGCTTGGAAGCCAAGAGCCACACAGGTCCTACACTCCTTTCATCTTTGCAGTCACAGGCCAATCAGTGGCTAACCCTGCTCAATTTGGCCTGCAGTAAAATTGATATCCATTGACCGTGTAATATAGCTATGGCCACATATTCACTGATTTTTACTGTCCGGTGAACGACTAATGTTTGGGGCCTGCAGTCCAGTGGCCTACAGTAAAATTTTTATCCATTGACAACATAATGTACCTCGAGACACATAATTAGAATTTATTTTATGTCAGGTGAATGCCTAATTTTTTGGCCCGTACTCTGGTGTCCTAAAATAAAAAAATTTCTAGGCTCCAACAGGGCACATTTCAGAGAATTTTCCTATAAGACGCATAAAACTGTTCCCTGATTAAGATACATATTTTGTGTTGGAATTTTTGTCATTGATCCTCCTCTAGTATGTGAATGGGGCCTGCCGCGAACTTGCGGCTAGCGAACATTTGATCGCGTTCGCGAACCGTCCAGGCCGATGTTCGTCCATTCCTACTGACAGGAGGTTTAACAGAGAACTCAATTAGGGTGGGACTACTGCAGAAAGAATTCTGTGCCCAAATGACAAATCTTGGTTAAGGATGACATTTAACTAGTGTTGAGCAGACACCTGGAGGTTCGGGTTCGGCCAAACTTCACAAAAAAGTTTGAGTTCGGGGCCCGAACTTAACCCCGAACCCGAACCCCCAATCGGGACCCAAACTTTTGAGCACTAAAATAACTGTAAAAATGTCATGGGAAGGGCTAGAGAGCTGCAAATGGCATTAAAATGTGGTTAAGAGCATGGCAAGTGCTCTGCAAACAAATGTGGATAAGGAAATGACTTTAAATAACATAAAATACGTAAAAATAAAAAATAATAATCTTGATCTAGGAGGACGAGGTCCATATGGAGTAGAAGGTTGAGGAGGCGGTGGATTTGGCAGTGTAGGTGGAAGCAGCGGTGGAGGAGAAAGAGGTAGCCTACACTGCTTTTTGGTTTACATATTTTTTTTTTTTTAATTAGGGTACACCCAAAGCATTGGAAAATGTAACCTGTAATAACCCCCTCCAGTCGTGCTAAACACACATTCAGACAATACAATGGCTGCAGGGCAGGCCAGCACCTCCAAGGCGTAAAGGGCAAGCTCAGGCCATGTGCCCAATTTGGAGACCCAAAAGTTGCAGGGGGCAGAACCATCAGTCAGTTTGTGTAAGCGTGTGCAAACATATTGCCCCACCATGTTGCACGTTCTTGTGATGTTCACGATCCAATTTGATATCTGCTCTATCAACTTTCAATGTTCTTTTCTGCGCCTACCATGTTGATCACGGTTAGCGGTGAATCAGGGTTCCACCCCGCAGAGGAAGCGTGAGAAAGAAAGACCACATCCAAGGGAGATCAATGGATGAAATTTATTTGTGATCGAGCGGAAATGTGGGAGACGCTATTAAAATGGGAGAATTGAAGGAAAGGAGGGGGCGCGCAGCAATTACCCACTCCTGACTCGGGGAGGTAATGACGATAAATAACAATACAGGACTCTTAAGATGCCCTGTTATTTAAATGATACAAAAAGCTGCCGCTTTGTTGACTCTAGATAACTTCTGCCTGATCGCACGTCCCTGTGATGTCCACCATCCATTTGGATATCTTCTCTATCAACTTTCGACATTCTTTTCTGAGCCTACCATGTTGATCACGGTTATCGGTGAATCAGGGTTCCATGTCGGAGAGGGAGCATGAGAAAAGGAGACCTCATCCAAGGGAGGTCAATGGCTGCAATGGGATTAAGCGGAAATGTGGGACAAGTTATTAAAGCAGAAGATCGAATGAAAGGGCCAATTAAAGAAGAATTTTAGAAATTGAAGTCCCTGTCACCTATGCAGAGTAGGGGATTATTCACGGCAAAAATGTCAACCCAAGAATGTAACAGAAAAATGTGTGAATTGTATTAACCTGTCTACTAGGTAGAGCAGGGGTCTATCACACCCAAAAATTGGTGAATTTTACCCAAAATTGTAACAGACAAATTAGTGATTTAAAAAAAAAAAAACTGTCTACTGGGTATAGCAGTGGTGTATCACACCCAAAAATTGGTGAATTTCACCGGAAAATGTAACAGACAAATTAGTGAAATGACATAAAATAAAATAAAATACTTACAAAAAAAAACTTTATTTATGAGGTGAAGGTCCATATGAAGTAGGAGTTTGAGGACGCGGTGGACGTAGTGGTGTAGGTGGAAGCAGCGGTCGAGGAGGACGAGATAGCCAACACAATTTTTTGTTTTCATTTTATTTTTAATTAGGGTATACTCCAAGATAGTGTGAAATATCCAAAATACAAGAAAGAGCAATTGCGCTGAATACAAGAAAGAGCAATTGCGCTGTAGCATAACAATGGCTGGTTATGGCCGGTATACATGTCTATTCTGCACAAGGTACGGACAAGTCCTGTAGGATCCATGCCTAGTTCATTTTAATGAACGTGAGCTTGTCTACATTAGCTGTGGACAGTCGGCTGCGATTGTCTGTCATAACGCCCCTTGCCGTGCTAAACACACGTTCATTTAATACACTGGCTGCAGGGCAGGCCAGCACCTCCAAGGCGTTAAGGACAAGCTCAGGCCATGCACCCAATTTGGAGACCAGAAGTTGAAAGGGGCAGACCCTTCATTCAGTATGTGTAGGCGTGTGCACACATACTGCTCCACCATGTTGGTGAAATGCTGCCTCCTGCTAAGACGTTCCATATCAGCTGGTGGTGCTGGTTGTTGTGGCGTGCTGACAAAGCTTTTCCAGATTTTGGCCATGCTAATCCTGCTTTCTGAGGTGCTGGCGGTGCCCCTCTTCTTCCTCGTCTGCCTTTGCCTTGTGCTTCCACTGTGCCCCCGCTGTCAGGTGGAAAATGCAACCAGCAGCGCGTCTACCAGTGTGCTCCTGTACTCACCATCTTACGATCTTGCTCTAGCGAAGGAATTAATGATGGTATGTTGTCCTTGTAACGGGGATCCAGAAGCGTGGCCACCGAGTAATCAGCACAAGTTAGAATGTGGGCAACTCGGTGGTCGTTGTGGAGACACTGAACGATGTAATCGCTCATGTGTGCCAGGCTGCCCAGAGGCAACGAAAAGCTGTCCATTGTGGGAGGTGTATCGTCTGTGTCCTCTGTATCCCCCCAGCAATGCACCAGTGATGGCCATGAGCTGGTCTAGGTGTGACCCTGCTGTGAACATGGTTCCTCCTCCTCCTCCTCCTCCTCCTCCTCATCCTCCGCTCCTCATCCTCCAGAACTGTGCCCTGGCTGGACAATTGTGTACCTGGCGTTTGTGGGTGCAGGAACCCACCCTCAGAGCCACTTGTGAATGACTGGCCAGAAACCCTACAAAATGATCTCTCTTCCTCCTCCTCCTGTGCCACATCCTCTTCCATCATCACCAGCAGCAGTTTTTCAAGGAGGCATAGAAGTGAGATAGTAACGCTGAGAATGGCGTTATCGGCACTGGCCATGTTGGTGGAGTACTCGAAACAGCGCAACAAGGAACACAGGTCTCGCATGTAGGCCCAGTCATTGGTGGTGAAGTGGTGCTGTTCCGCCAAGCGTCCCACCCGTGCGTGCTGCAGCTGAAACTCTACTATCGCCTGCTGCTGCTCGCACAGTCTGGCCAGCATGTACAAGGTGGAGTTCCACCTTGTGGGCACGTCGCATATGAGGCGGTGAGCGGGAAGGCCGAAGTTACGCTGCAGCACTGACAGGCGAGCAGCAGAAGGGTGAGAACGCCGACAGCGCGCACAGATGGCCCGCATTTTATGCAGCAGCTCTGACATGTCGGTGTAATTTTTAAGGAATCTCTGCACCACCAAATTCAGCACATGCGCCAGGCAAGGGATGTGCGTCAAACCAGCTAGTCCTCCCAGAGCTGCTATGAGATTTCGCCCATTATCGCACACCACCAGGCCGGGCTTGAGGCTCAATGGCACCAACCACTCTTCGGTCTGTTGTTCAAGGCCCGTCCACAGCTCCTGCGCGGTGTGGAGTTTGTCCCCCAAACAGATACGTTTTAAAACTGCCTGCTGTCGTTTACCCCTGGCTGTGCTGAAGATGGTGGTGAAGATGTTACGCTGACCAGATGAGAAGCTGGTAGAGGATGAGGAAGCGCAGTAGGAAGAGAAAGCAACAGGAGGCAAACTGAAGCGCCCTGCAATCCTCGGTGGTGGAAGGACATGCGGCAAACTGTTATCTGCCTCAGGCCCAGCCGCCACTGCATTTATCCAGTGTGCTGTTATGAAGATATAAAGTCCCTGACCATGCTTACTGGTTCACGTATCCGTAGTGAGGTGCACCTTGCCACAGATGGCGTTGCGCAGTGCACACCTGATTTTGTCCCCCACTTGGTTGTGCAGGGAAGGGATGGCACACCTGGAAAAGTAGTGGCAGCTTGGCAGAATGCACTGTGGGACAGCCACCGCCATAAGGCTTTTAAAACTCTCCGTCTCCACCAGATGGAATGACAGCATTTCAAAGGCCAGTAATTTTGAAATGCTGTTATTCAGGGCCAGGGATTGCTGGTTGGTAGGGGGGTACTTCCTCTTCCGCTCCAGTTTCGGAGATGGAGACCTGAACGCTTCCGTGGGACATTGTGGAGATGCTTGGTGACCAAGATGGTGGTGTTGCTGGCAGATCCTCTGTTTGCAGGGTGGCAGGTGGCACTGTCACTCCAGAGGTGGATGTAGTGGCCGAGACTGTAGCAGATGAGGAAGCAGGAGGAACCAGAGACCTTTCTTGGTTTTTGAGGTGTCTACTTGACTGCAGCTCATGCTTTGCATTTAGATGCCTGGTCATGCAGGTTGTGTTCAGGTTGAGAATGTTTATGCCTTTCTTCAGGCTCTGATTGCACAGGGTGCAAACCACTCGTGTCTTGTCATCAGCACATTTTCTGAAGGACTGCCACGCCAGGGAACTCCTTGGAGCTGGCTTTGGTGTGCTCGGTCCAATGCTGCAGTGGGCAGTAGCAGGCGTATTGTCTAGGGGACGGCTACCTTGCTTTTGCACCCTGCCCCCTCTTCTGCTGTTCTGGTGGCTCTGTGCGACCACCGCTTCTTCCTCCAAACTACATAGGTCACTCGCATGACCTTGATTCCATGTAGGGTCGAGGACCTCATCGTCCCCCACATCATATTTCGCCCGGTCTTTACCCCTGCCCTCCTTGTCGGTCTGCCCACTTTCGAAAGCCCCAGCAGTTGGCACCTGTGTTTCGTCATCATCCGAGACGTGCTGCAATGGTTCTCCCATGTACTCATCTTGAAACATAAGTGGTTGGGCATCAGTGCACTTAAACTCTTCCACTTCTGGGGCAGGGCTAGTTGGATGGCCCTGGGAAACCCTGCTTATAGAGTCATAAAAAGAAGAAGAGACTGCTGCATGACTTGGGGCTCTGCTAGAGAGGGACTATACTGTTTCCTCAGTGGCCAGACAGCTGAGGATTTTATTTGGTTGCTGTTTGTGCATGAAGACTGCCAAATAAATGCACTGTTTGGACCCTAAAGCCTTTGGAAGAAGTCTGTGAGAATGACCGCTGAATAAAAAGACGATCCCTTACACAGAATAGAACTACAGTATGTAAAGGGGGTATCTCACCATGACAGATGCAGAGAAGGCTGCAAAATTAAGATTTTTGCCCTAAATGTGTGTTTTTTTATATAATACCAGAATATGACAGCAGTATGTAATGCTTGAATTTCACACGTACAGATGCAGACATGGCCGCAAATTAAGTATTTTACTCAAAATGGGTGTTTTTTTTAAAACCCGGAAAATTATTTCTGTATTTCTAGCTAAAATTGCACACTGACTAATGTGGCAGAGGCCCAAGATGGAGGGTATTGCAAATAATGTTTTTTTTTTTTAAACCCAGAAAACTATTGAAGCATTTCAAGCTTGTTTTAACAATAACAGATGCAGCAAATAGTGCAATATTAAGTACTTTGGCCAAAAAGGGTGGTTTTTTAATAACAGAATATGACAGCAGTACATAATGCTTGAATTTCACACTGACAGATGCAGACAAGGCCGCAAATATAGTATTTTGCCTAAAATGGGTGTTTTTTGAATAAAAAAATATGTCAGCAGTATAAAACGCTTTTGCAAACATATTGCAAAAATTTGTGTTTTTTAAACCCAGAAAATTATTGAAGTATTTAAAGCTTGTTTTAACAAGGGCTGCAATATTAAGTACTTTGCCCCAAAATGGGTGTTTGTTTTTAAAACAGAATATGACAGGAGACTAGGTGGGAGACAATGTAAAGGAACTAGAGGCACTGTCAGCAACCCAATCTACTATAGCCTGTACTTGTTCTGGCCTCACCATTCGTAGAGCCACATTAGGCCTGACCAAATACTGCTGAAGGTTCTGTCGCCTACTCGCACCTGAGGAAGGTGTTTCACTTGTGTGTGTAGCAGAGGCCCCAGATGGAGGGTATTGCCAAAAATGTGTGTTTTTTTCAAAGCCTGAAAATTATTAACGTATTTCAAGCTTGTTTTTAACAATCACAGATGCATCAAAGACTCCAATATTAAGTACTTTGCCCAATATGGGTGTTTTATTTACTAACAGAATATGACAGCAGTATACAACACTTGAATTTCACACTGACAGATGCAGCAAGGGCTGTAAAATTGAGTATTTTGCCCAAAAAGGGTGTTTTTTAAAACTTAGAAAAATAAAACTGTATTTCTAGCTTAAATTGCACACTGACTAATGCGGCAGAGGCCCAAGATAGAGGGTATTGCCAAAAATGGGTGTTTTTTTAAAGCCAGATTATTATTGCAGTATTTCAAGCTTGGATTTCAATGTCACAAAAGCACATATGCAGTGCTGGTGCACTGAGATTGCTTCAAATGACCGCCCACCTAACTAACAGACGGATAAAAGTTATCTTTCTCTGTCACTGGGCTCAGGGCAGGGTAAAAAGATTGTGCACTGCACCCACACAACTAAATCTATGTAGATCACTGAGTTCAATTGCAGTTCTGATTAAAGTTTCTTTCCTATTCTCTCCCTCACAGCAGCAGCATCCTCTCCCTACACTAGTAACAGCAGAGTGACGTGAAACGCTACGTGACTACAGCTTATATAGAGGCTGGGTCACATGCTGCACTGGCCAATCACAGCCATGCCATTAGTAGGCATGGCTGTGATGGCTTGTAAGGACATAGAGTTAAAGGCTTGTTGATTGGCTGCTCTGCAGCCTTTCAAAAAGTGCAAAGAAATCGCTGAACACTGAACCCGAACTTTTACTGTAATGTTCAGGTCCGGGGTCCAAAAATCCTAAAGTTCAGTACGAACCCAAACGTTGCAGTTCGGGTTCGCTCAACCCTACATTTAACTTATAGTGGTTGAAAAAAGTAATTGGGTTTGCCCAAGTAGCTGCTCTACAGATGTGTTCAATCAAAATAGCAGCATTTTCTGCCCAAGAGGTCCACACAGCCCGTGTTAAGTGTGCCTTGAGACCCTTTGGAGGATCTAGGTTCTTTTGAGCATAACAAAAGGCAATTGTCTGCTTTATCCATCTTGCAATGGTGGCCTTGCCGGCTGCCCGATCTTTATTGGATTCCTGAAATTGAAGAAAGAGATGGTCTGATTTCCTAATTTTCTCCCAGATCTTTAGGTAAGCCAACACACAGCTCCTCACATCCAGGTTATTGAATTTTCTCTCTAAGTCCGTTAAAGGTGACTGGCGGAAGGATGGTAAAACAATCTATTCATTACAGTGAAATCTGCATACCACCTTCGGGAGAAAGGATGGACAATGTTTTAAGATTATCCTGTCTTCTAGGATCCTTAGATACGGGGGATGGCAAGAAAAAGCCTGAATTTCCCCCACCGTTCTTGCAGATATTATGGCTAGAAGTAAAGTGGTTTTGAAAGTCAGGAGCTTGAGGGAGATATATTCAATGGGCTCAAACAGGGCCTCCATCAGCACTGAAAAGACTAGGTTCAAGTCCCAGGGTTGGATTGGATGGTAGAGCGTAAACTGGGGGAGTCTCTGATTGCTCACTTGATTAACCTCCTGATCAGAGAATGGTCTGATAATTTAGTGTCAATAAAGACTGCTAAGGCCAAGAGTTCCGGGTTTAAGACCCTTGTCCAAACCCGCTTGCAGGAAATCCATAATGACAGGGATATTATCCAAGGAATTTTGCTGGATCTTGTCACTGGAGAATGAGAAGAAAGTGTTACATGTTCTAAGATAAATTTTAGAAGTTATCATTTTCCTGCTTTTTCATAAGGTCGAGATTACAGAGTCAGAGAGCCCCTTCTTGCTCAGATTTTGGCGTTCAATTTTCAGGCCACCAACTTTAGTAGTGAGACCCTCGGATGGAATACTGGCCCCTGCTGAAGGAGTCTTGGAAACACAGGAAGAGTCCAGGATAATCCCACAGACAAGTTGAGCAAGAGGGGAAACTAGGCCCTTTTGGGCCAAAAGGGAGCAATCATGATGACTTGTGCGTCTTCTTCTGCTACTTTTATCAGGATCTCAGAATCAAGCTGGGGGCAATGCATACAATGCATCCTTTTATCAGGATCTCGGAATCAAGCCGGGGGCAATGCATACAACCGACCCCTTGGCCAAGGGTGGGATAGGGCATCTAATATTTCTGGACCATCCAGGGGAGACAAAGAACAAAACATTTCTACCCTCCTGTTCATCCGATTAACGGACAAATCCAGGATTTGAACTCCCAATTTCCTGGTAATCTGATGAAAAATGCTGGCATGAAGAGTCCGCTCTCCTTCTTTTAAAGTCTGATGGGTGAGAAAACAGACTACCACATTGCTGCTTACATTTAGATGCACTGCCGTTAAGGAGGATAGGTGTTTTTCTACCCAAAGAAAAATTTCTCTTGATGCATCTGCCAGAGATTTGCTTCTGGTATCTCCTTGCCTGTTTAAATAAGTGACTGTCATTGTATTGTCTGAAAAGATTTTGATATGACCGAAAGAGGTTTTTGAGTGTAAGGCTAAAAGAAATTTATGAACTGGCCTGACTTCTCTTAGATTTGACTTTTTGCTGTGCTAGAATTAGATTGGATTTATTATCCAGCCAAGGTATGAGAAGGTTCTTTGAACAAGACTTAGATGTACTAAAATATGATCCTTTGATTCGGCAGCAATCAGAAAATCGTCCAAGTATGGAATAATGAGAATGCCCTGCAGATGGAGATGACTCGTTATTTCCAATATTACTTTTGTGAATATTTGGGGAACCGATGATTAGTGATGGACGAACATCGACCGGGACGGTTCACGAACATGATCGCAATCAAATGTTCGTGAACCGCAAGTTCATGGCGGGCCTCATTCACTTTAATGGCAGGCGAACCTGAAAAACCTTCAGCTCATATTTGCAGCCACCAAATACTTAGTAGAAGTGTACAAATAGTCCCACAACATGGACAGTGACATACTAGAGGGGGATCAATGACAAAAATTCCAACAAAAAACATGTATCTTAATCAGGGGACATTTTTATGCGTCTTAAAGGGAAATTCTGTGAAATGTGTCCTGTTGGAGACTGGGAATTTTTTATTTTAGGCCACAGGAGAACGGGCCTTAAAAATTAGGCATTCAACTGACATAAAAGAAATTCTGATTATGTGAGTCGAGGTACATTATGCAGTCAATAGATAAACATTTTACTGTAGGCCACTAAACTACAGGCCCCAAACATTAGGCATTCACCGGACAAAAAGATCAAGTGATTATGTGGCCGGAGTTACAAACGGGATTCCAAAAAAGTTGGGACACTATACAAATCATGAATAAATACTGAATGCAATGATGTGGAGGTGCCAACTTCTAATATTTTATTCAGAATAGAACATAAATCACGGAACAAAAGTTTAAACTGAGAAAATGTACCATTTTAAGGGAAAAATATGTTGAATCAGAATTTCATGGTGTCAACAAATCCCCAAAAAGTTGGGACAGGGCCATTTTCACCACTGTGTGGCATCTCCCCTTCTTCTTACAACACTCAACAGACGTCTGGGGACCGAGGAGACCAGTTTCTCAAGTTTAGAAATAGGAATGCTCTCCCATTCTTGTCTAATACAGGCCTCTAACTGTTCAATCGTCTTGGGCCTTCTTTGTTGCACCTTCCTCTTTATGATGCGCCAAATGTTCTCTATAGGTGAAAGATCTGGACTGCAGACTGGCCATTTCAGTACCCGGATCCTTCTCCTACGCAGCCATGATGTTGTGATTGATGCAGAATGTGGTCCGGCATTATCTTGTTGAAAAATGCAGGGTCTTCGCTGAAAGAGATGACGTCTGGATGAGAGCATATGTTGTTCTAGAACCTGAATATATTTTTCTGCATTGATGGTGCCTTTCCAGACATGCAAGATGCCATGCCACACGCACTCATGCAACCCCATACCATCAGAGATGCAGGCTTCTGAACTGAGCGTTGATAACAACTTGGGTTGTCCTTGTCCTCTATGGTCCGGATGACATGGCGTCCCAGATTTCCAAAAAGAACTTCGAATCGTGACTCGTCTGACCACAGAACAGTCTTCCATTTTGCCACACTCCATTTTAAATAATCCCTGGCCCAGTGAAAACGCCTGAGCTTGTGGATCTTGCTTAGAAATGGCTTCTTCTTTGCACTGGAGAGTTTCAGCTGGCAACGGCGGATGGCACGGTGGATTGTGTTCACTGACAATGGTTTCTGGAAGTATTCCTGAGCCCATTCTGTGATTTCCTTTACAGTAGCATTCCTGTTTGTGGTGCAGTGTCGTTTAAGGGCCCAGAGATCACAGGCATCCAGGATGGTTTTACGACCTTGACCCTTACGCACAGAGATTGTTCCAGATTCTCTGAATCTTCGGATGATGTTATGCACAGTTGATGATGATAGATGCAAAGTCTTTGCAATTTTTCGCTGGGTAACACCTTTCTGATATTGCTCCACTATCTTTCTGCGCAACATTGTGGGAATTGGTAATCCTCTACCCATCTTGGCTTCTGAGAGACACTGCCACTCTGAGAAGCTCTTTTTATACCCAATCATGTTGCCAATTGACCTAATTAGTGTTAATTGGTCTTCCAGCTCTTCGTTATGCTCAAATTTACTTTTTCCAGCCTCTTATTGCTACTTGTCCCAACTTTTTGGGGATTTGTTGACACCGTTAAAATTTGAATCAACGTATTTTTCCTTTAAAATTATACATTTACTTGGATTAAACGTTTGATCTGTCATCTACGTTCTATTACAAATAAAATATTGACATTTGCCATCTCCACATCATTGCATTCAGTTTTTATTCACGATTTGTATAGTGTCCCAACTTTTTGGGAATCCGGTTTGTGTATTACACGGTCAATGGATATCAATTTTACTGCAGGCCAGTACAAATACAGGTCAAATACATATGTTTAACCCCTTAAGAACACGTCCATATTTCACCTTAAGGACCAGGCAATTTTTTTGCAACTCTGACCAGTGTCACTTTATGTGTGAATATGCTTTTACTTATCTAGGCCATTCTGAGATTGTTTTTTTTCGGCACATATTGTACTTCATGACACTGGTAAAATGGAGTAAAGAAATCTCTATTTTATTTATAAAAAAATCTCTATTTTTATAATAGATAGCAATACCTCAAAAAATAGTTATTATTTTACATTCCTCATGTGTCTACTTCATGTTTGGATCATTTTGGGAATGTCATTTTAATTTTTGGGGACGTTACAAGGCTTAGAAATTTAGAAGCAAATCTTGAAATTTTTCAGAAAATTTCTAAAAACCACTTTTTTCAGACCAGTTCGGGTCTAAAGTCACTTTGTGAGACAGTGATTAGTACACAAACAGGTTGCTTAGGAGACCCAGCCGGAGGCTGGATCTCCTCGGCTCCCATAGAAGGCAGTTCCTGATGCCGTGCAAGTGTCACGGCTGGTGGTGGGGGAAACCCCCAGCCGTGCGGTGCCAGGAGATGGTAGGGTCGCTGCAAGGCCAGGACCACAGGATCAGGGAGCAGGTCACCTCCTAAAGTCTCCCTGATCTGACCCTAACTCCTAACCTGCATGGGCCGACCTTTAGGGTAGGAGGACCCATGCGCAGGAACCTCGGGTCCCTACTAGCCCTCCGCAGGTCCCTAGGCTAGGAGCTGGATAGACTACCTGTTCCTCCAGAACACGGAGGAACAGGAGCCTAGAAAGGCCAAGCTGGTAATAAGGGGAATCCAATACAACTTATGGCAGTGGCAGGTATGTGGAACTACAACCTCACCTACCTGCCACAAACACACAGCCCGGAACCCATGCAAAAGTGCTGTCTGTCTCCAACAACAGAAAAGACAACAGCACACACCATACATCACACAGGGAACCAGGGAACCATAAGGTGCAACAAACCAGCAACCACATACACATAAACATAACATCAGACAAGGTAACAAAGGTTTTACTGACAAAGGTTTTATGACCAGAAGGATGATCCTCACCAGGCAGATGGAGGAGACAGGAGGCTGCTCCAGCCAGCATGGCTGAGAGCAACCTACTGAAGCCTGCAAGAGACTCAGGCTATATAGGCCAAAAGGCCACACCCACCAGTCAACCACACCCAGTGACAACACACACACTGGGAAGGGAGTTAACCCTTCCTACACCACAGAAGGGAAAACACCAACTTAAAGGGGAATAGCACACACACTCACTCACCTGTCACCGCTGGCAACGGCATGCGTGGCCACCGTGTCCTGCAGAACAACCAGCAGGCAGAAACCCTGCCACCACATGCACAACACCAGACGTTGCCGCGGACAACCGCAGGTGAAGGGAGGTGTCCAAGTGCATACAACCTCGTGCACAACAAACAGACCAGGAAGTGCACACAAACACAGACGAAGGACGTGCACACCAAAACACGTTGCCAAGGACAACCGCACGCATGCCTGTTATTCGCGGCAACCGCACCTGAGGCAAACCACTAAGTGCCCCCAGCTGCGGTTGCGACAACACCAGACCGCGGATAACTGCATGCGGCTCCCAAGGAGTCACGACTAGAGTTGAGCGAACACCTGGATGTTCGGGTTCGAGAAGTTCGGCCGAACATCCCGGAAATGTTCGGGTTCGGGATCCGAACCCGATCCGAACTTCGTCCCGAACCCGAACCCCATTGAAGTCAATGGGGACCCGAACTTTTCGGCACTAAAAAGGCTGTAAAACAGCCCAGGAAAGAGCTAGAGGGCTGCAAAAGGCAGCAACATGTAGGTAAATCCCCTGCAAACAAATGTGGATAGGGAAATTAATTAAAATAAAAATTAAATAAATAAAAATTAACCAAAATCAATTGGAGAGAGGTTCCATAGCAGAGAATCTGGCTTCCCGTCACCCACCACTGGAACAGTCCATTCTCAGATATTTAGGCCCCGGCACCCAGGCAGAGGAGAGAGGTCCCGTAACAGAGAATCTGTCTTCATGTCAGCAGAGAATTAGTCTGCATGTCATAGCAGAGAATGAGGCTTCACGTCAGCCACCACTGCAACAGTCCATTGGCATATATTTAGGCCCAGCACCCAGGCAGAGGAGGGAGGTCCCGTAACAGAGAATCTGTCTTCATGTCAGCAGAGAATTAGTCTGCATGTCATAGCAGAGAATGAGGCTTCACGTCAGCCACCACTGCAACAGTCCATTGGCATATATTTAGGCCCAGCACACACACAGGCAGAGGAGAGAGGTCCCGTAACAGAGAATCTGGCTTCATGTCAGCAGAGAATCAGTCTGCATGTCATAGCAGAGAATGAGGCTTCACGTCAGCCACCACTGCAACAGTCCATTGGCATATATTTAGGACCAGCACACACACAGGCAGAGGAGAGAGGTCCCGTAACAGAGAATCTGGCTTCATGTCAGCAGAGAATCAGTCTGCATGTCATAGCAGAGAATGAGGCTTCACGTCAGCCACCACTGCAACAGTCCATTGGCATATATTTAGGCCCAGCACCCAGGCAGAGGAGGGAGGTCCCGTAACAGAGAATCTGTCTTCATGTCAGCAGAGAATTAGTCTGCATGTCATAGCAGAGAATGAGGCTTCACGTCAGCCACCACTGCAACAGTCCATTGGCATATATTTAGGCCCAGCACACACACAGGCAGAGGAGAGAGGTCCCGTAACAGAGAATCTGTCTTCATGTCAGCAGAGAATCAGTCTGCATGTCATAGCAGAGAATGAGGCTTCACGTCACCCACCACTGCAACAGTCCATTGGCATATATTTAGGCCTAGCACACAGGCAGAGCAGAGAGGTCCCGTAACAGACAATCTGGCTTCATGTCAGCAGAGAATCAGTCTGCATGTCATAGCAGAGAATCAGGCTTCACGTCACCCACCACTGCAACAGTCCATTGGCATATATTTAGGCCTAGCACACAGGCAGAGCAGAGAGGTCCCGTAACAGACAATCTGGCTTCATGACAGCAGAGAATTAGTCTGCATGTCATAGCAGAGAATGAGGCTTCACGTCAGCCACCACTGCAACAGTCCATTGGCATATATTTAGGCCCAGCACCCAGGCAGAGGAGAGAGGTCCCGTAACAGACAATCTGGCTTCATGTCAGCAGAGAATTAGTCTGCATGTCATAGCAGAGAATCAGGCTTCACGTCAGCCACCACTGCAACAGTCCATTGTCATAAATTTAGGCCCAGCACCCAGGCAGAGGAGAGAGGTCCCGTAACAGACAATCTGGCTTCATGTCAGCAGAGAATTAGTCTGCATGTCATAGCAGAGAATGAGGCTTCACGTCAGCCACCACTGCAACAGTCCATTGGCATATATTTAGGCCTAGCACACAGGCAGAGCAGAGAGGTCCCGTAACAGACAATCTGGCTTCATGACAGCAGAGAATCAGTCTGCATGTCATAGCAGAGAATCAGGCTTCACGTCAGCCACCACTGCAACAGTCCATTGTCATAAATTTAGGCCCAGCACCCAGGCAGAGGAGAGAGGTCCCGTAACAGAGAATCTGGCTTCATGTCAGCAGAGAATCAGTCTTCATATCATAGCAGAGAATCAGGCTTCACGTCACCCACCACTGTAAGAGTCAATTTTCATAAATTTAGGCCCAGAACCCAGGCAGAGGAGAAAGGTCCCGTAACAGACAATCTGGCTTCATGTCAGCAGAGAATCAGTCTTCATATCATAGCCTAGAATCAGGCTTCACGTCACCCACCACTGTAAGAGTCAATTTTCATAAATTTAGGCCCAGAACCCAGGCAGAGGAGAAAGGTCCCGTAACAGACAATCTGGCTTCATGTCAGCAGAGAATCAGTCTTCATATCATAGCAGAGAATCAGGCTTCACGTCACCCACCACTGCAACAGTCAATTGTCATAAATTTAGGCCCAGCACCCAGGCAGAGGAGAGAGCTCCCGTAACAGAGGATCTGGCTTCATGTCAGCAGAGAATCAGTCTGCATGTCATAGCAGAGAATGAGGCTTCACGTCACCCACCACTGCAACAGTCCATTGGCATATATTTAGGCCTAGCACACAGGCAGAGCAGAGAGGTCCCGTAACAGACAATCTGGCTTCATGTCAGCAGAGAATCAGTCTGCATGTCATAGCAGAGAATGAGGCTTCACGTCACCCACCACTGCAACAGTCCATTGGCATATATTTAGGCCTAGCACACAGGCAGAGCAGAGAGGTCCCGTAACAGACAATCTGGCTTCATGACAGCAGAGAATCAGTCTGCATGTCATAGCAGAGAATGAGGCTTCACGTCACCCACCACTGCAACAGTCCATTGGCATATATTTAGGCCTAGCACACAGGCAGAGCAGAGAGGTCCCGTAACAGACAATCTGGCTTCATGTCAGCAGAGAATCAGTCTGCATGTCATAGCAGAGAATGAGGCTTCACGTCACCCACCACTGCAACAGTCCATTGGCATATATTTAGGCCTAGCACACAGGCAGAGCAGAGAGGTCCCGTAACAGACAATCTGGCTTCATGACAGCAGAGAATCAGTCTGCATGTCATAGCAGAGAATGAGGCTTCACGTCACCCACCACTGCAACAGTCCATTGGCATATATTTAGGCCTAGCACACAGGCAGAGCAGAGAGGTCCCGTAACAGACAATCTGGCTTCATGTCAGCAGAGAATCAGTCTGCATGTCATAGCAGAGAATGAGGCTTCACGTCACCCACCACTGCAACAGTCCATTGGCATATATTTAGGCCTAGCACACAGGCAGAGCAGAGAGGTCCCGTAACAGACAATCTGGCTTCATGACAGCAGAGAATCAGTCTGCATGTCATAGCAGAGAATGAGGCTTCACGTCACCCACCACTGCAACAGTCCATTGGCATATATTTAGGCCTAGCACACAGGCAGAGCAGAGAGGTCCCGTAACAGACAATCTGGCTTCATGACAGCAGAGAATCAGTCTGCATGTCATAGCAGAGAATGAGGCTTCACGTCACCCACCACTGCAACAGTCCATTGGCATATATTTAGGCCTAGCACACAGGCAGAGCAGAGAGGTCCCGTAACAGACAATCTGGCTTCATGTCAGCAGAGAATCAGTCTGCATGTCATAGCAGAGAATGAGGCTTCACGTCACCCACCACTGCAACAGTCCATTGGCATATATTTAGGCCTAGCACACAGGCAGAGCAGAGAGGTCCCGTAACAGACGATCTGGCTTCATGTCAGCAGAGAATCAGTCTGCATGTCATAGCAGAGAATCAGGCTTCACGTCAGCCACCACTGCAACAGTCCATGGTCATAAATTTAGGCCCAGCACCCAGGCAGAGGAGAGAGGTCCCGTAACAGACAATCTGGCTTCATGTCAGCAGAGAATTAGTCTGCATGTCATAGCAGAGAATCAGGCTTCATGTCAGCCACCACTGCAACAGTCCATTGGCATATATTTAGGCCTAGCACACAGGCAGAGGAGAGGTTCATTCAACTTTGGGTAGCATCGCAATATAATGGTAAAATGAAAATAAAAATAGGATTGAATGAGGAAGTGCCCTGGAGTCCAATAATATATGGTTATGGGGAGGTAGTTAATGTCTAATCTGGACAAGGGACGGACAGGTCCTGTGGGATCCATGCCTGGTTCATTTTTATGAACGTCAGCTTGTCCACATTGGCTGTAGACAGGCGGCTGCGTTTGTCTGTAATGACGCCCCCTGCCGTGCTGAATACACGTTCAGACAAAACGCTGGCTGCCGGGCAGGCCAGCACCTCCAAGGCATAAAAGGCTAGCTCTGGCCACGTGGACAATTTAGAGACCCAGAAGTTGAATGGGGCCGAACCATCAGTCAGTACGTGGAGGGGTGTGCACACGTACTGTTCCACCATGTTAGTGAAATGTTGCCTCCTGCTAACACGTTGCGTATCAGGTGGTGGTGCAGTTAGCTGTGGCGTGTTGACAAAAGTTTTCCACATCTCTGCCATGCTAACCCTGCCCTCAGAGGAGCTGGCCGTGACACAGCTGCCTTGGCGACCTCTTGCTCCTCCTCTGCCTTGGCCTTGGGCTTCCACTTGTTCCCCTGTGACATTTGGGAATGCTCTCAGTAGCGCGTCTACCAACGTGCGCTTGTACTCGCGCATCTTCCTATCACGCTCCAGTGCAGGAAGTAAGGTGGGCACATTGTCTTTGTAGCGTGGATCCAGCAGGGTGGCAACCCAGTAGTCCGCACAGGTTAAAATGTGGGCAACTCTGCTGTCGTTGCGCAGGCACTGCAGCATGTAGTCGCTCATGTGTGCCAGGCTGCCCAGGGGTAAGGACAAGCTGTCCTCTGTGGGAGGCGTATCGTCATCGTCCTGCCTTTCCCCCCAGCCACGCACCAGTGATGGACCCGAGCTGCGTTGGGTGCCACCCCGCTGTGACCATGCTTCATCCTCATCCTCCTCCACCTCCTCCTCATCCTCGTCCTCCTCGTCCTCCAGTAGTGGGCCCTGGCTGGCCACATTTGTACCTGGCCTCTGCTGTTGCAAAAAACCTCCCTCTGAGTCACTTCGAAGAGACTGGCCTGAAAGTGCTAAAAATGACCCCTCTTCCTCATCCTCCTCCTCCTCCTCCTGGGCCACCTCCTGTTCCATCATCGCCCTAAGTGTTTTCTCAAGGAGACATAGAAGTGGTATTGTAACGCTGATAACGGTGTCATCGCCACTGGCCATGTTGGTGGAGTACTCGAAACAGCGCAACAGGGCACACAGGTCTCGCATGGAGGCCCAGTCATTGGTGGTAAAGTGGTGCTGTTCTGTAGTGCGACTGACCCGTGCGTGCTGCAGCTGAAACTCCACTATGGCCTGCTGCTGCTCGCACAGTCTGTCCAGCATGTGCAAGGTGGAGTTCCACCTGGTGGGCACGTCGCATATGAGGCGGTGAGCGGGAAGGCCGAAGTTACGCTGTAGCGCAGACAGGCGAGCAGCGGCAGGATGTGAACGCCGGAAGCGCGAACAGACGGCCCGCACTTTATGCAGCAGCTCTGACATGTCGGGGTAGTTGTGAATGAACTTCTGCACCACCAAATTCAGCACATGCGCCAAGCAAGGGATGTGCGTCAAATTGGCTAGTCCCAGAGCTGCAACGAGATTTCGCCCATTATCACACACCACCAGGCCGGGCTTGAGGCTCACCGGCAGCAACCACTCGTCGGTCTGTTGTTCAATACCCCGCCACAACTCCTGTGCGGTGTGGGGCCTGTCCCCCAAACATATGAGTTTCAGAATGGCCTGCTGACGTTTACCCCGGGCTGTGCTGAAGTTGGTGGTGAAGGTGTGTGGCTGACTGGATGAGCAGGTGGAAGAAGAGGAGGAGGAAGCCGAGAAGGAGGAGGTGGCAACAGGAGGCAAAGAATGTTGCCCTGCGATCCTTGGCGGCGGCAGGACGTGCGCCAAACAGCTCTCCGCCTGGGGCCCAGCTGCCACTACATTTACCCAGTGTGCAGTTAGGGAGATATAGCGTCCCTGGCCGTGCTTACTGGTCCACGTATCTGTGGTTAGGTGGACCTTGCTACAGATGGCGTTGCGCAGTGCACACTTGATTTTATCGGATACTTGGTTGTGCAGGGAAGGCACGGCTCTCTTGGAGAAGTAGTGCCGGCTGGGAACAACATACTGTGGGACAGCAAGCGACATGAGCTGTTTGAAGCTGTCTGTGTCCACCAGCCTAAATGACAGCATTTCATAGGCCAGTAGTTTAGAAATGCTGGCATTCAGGGCCAGGGATCGAGGGTGGCTAGGTGGGAATTTACGCTTTCTATCAAATGTTTGTGAGATGGAGAGCTGAACGCTGGCGTGTGACATGGTTGAGACGCTTGGTGACGGAGGTGGTGGTGGTGGTGTTGGTGGTACATCCCCTGTTTGCTGGGCGGCAGGTGCCAACGTTCCTCCAGAGGCGGAGGAAGAGGCCGAGGCGGCAGCAGCAGAATAGGCCGAGGCGGCAGCAGCAGAAGAGGTAGCAGGGGGAGCCTGAGTGACTTCCTTGGTTTTAAGGTGTTTACTCCACTGCAGTTCATGCTTTGCATGCAGGTGCCTGGTCATGCAGGTTGTGCTCAGGTTCAGAACGTTAATGCCTCGCTTCAGGCTCTGATGGCACAGCGTGCAAACCACTCGGGTCTTGTCGTCAGCACATTGTTTGAAGAAGTGCCATGCCAGGGAACTCCTTGAAGCTGCCTTTGGGGTGCTCGGTCCCAGATGGCGGCGGTCAGTAGCAGGCGGAGTCTCTTGGCGGCGGGTGTTCTGCTTTTGCCCACTGCTCCCTCTTTTGCTACGCTGTTGGCTCGGTCTCACCACTGCCTCTTCCTCCGAACTGTGAAAGTCAGTGGCACGACCTTCATTCCATGTGGGGTCTAGGACCTCATCGTCCCCTGCATCGTCTTCCACCCAGTCTTGATCCCTGACCTCCTGTTCAGTCTGCACACTGCAGAAAGACGCAGCAGTTGGCACCTGTGTTTCGTCATCATCAGAGACATGCTGAGGTGGTATTCCCATGTCCTCATCATCAGGAAACATAAGTGGTTGTGCGTCAGTGCATTCTATGTCTTTCACCGCTGGGGAAGGGCTAGGTGGATGCCCTTGGGAAACCCTGCCAGCGGAGTCTTCAAACAGCATAAGAGACTGCTGCATAACTTGAGGCTGAGACAGTTTCCCTGGTATGCATGGGGGTGATGTGACAGACTGATGGGGTTGGTTTTCAGGCGCCATCTGTGCGCTTTCTGCAGAAGACTGGGTGGGAGATAATGTGAACGTGCTGGATCCACTGTCGGCCACCCAATTGACTAATGCCTGTACCTGCTCAGGCCTTACCATCCTTAGAACGGCATTGGGCCCCACCATATATCGCTGTAAATTCTGGCGGCTACTGGGACCTGAGGTAGTTGGTACACTAGGACGTGTGGATGTGGCAGAACGGCCACGTCCTCTCCCAGCACCAGAGGGTCCACTAACACCACCACGACCATGTCCACGTCCGCGTCCCTTACTAGATGTTTTTCTCATTGTTATGGTTCACCACAACAACAAATATATTATTTGGCCCAATGTATTGTATTCAAAATCAGCGGGATATAAATTTGAGGCCTAGTATTTAGGCGCTGGGTGACCGGTATGGATTTAGTGACAGAATTAGACTTGGAAATGCACAGAAGCGTGTGTGTGAAGTTATTCTGAATGACCCTATGTGCACCTTCAATATTATATACCCTTTTAGGGATAGATTTCAAATAGCTCTGATATAGCAGAAACCACTAAATTATGAAATTGCTAAATTGGGAATTGTACTTCAACCCAGAACAAAAAATGTGCTTTGACGGACACTAAATATCTTGCCCAGCAACAACAGTACAGCGGTGGGTAACGAGAGATTTAGAGGGATTTAAATTTGAGGCCTAGTATTTAGGCGCTGGGTCACCGGTATGGATTTAGTGACAGAATTAGACTTGGAAATGCACAGAAGCGTGTGTGTGAAGTTATTCTGAATGACCCTATGTGCACCTTCAATATTATATACCCTTTTAGGGATAGATTTCAAATAGCTCTGATATAGCAGAAACCACTAAATTATGAAATTGCTAAATTGGGAATTGTACTTCAACCCAGAACAAAAAATGTGCTTTGACGGACACTAAATATCTTGCCCAGCAACAACAGTACAGCGGTGGGTAACGAGAGATTTAGAGGGATTTAAATTTGAGGCCTAGTATTTAGGCGCTGGGTCACCGGTATGGATTTAGTGACAGAATTAGACTTGGAAATGCACAGAAGCGTGTGTGTGAAGTTATTCTGAATGACCCTATGTGCACCTTCAATATTATATACCCTTTTAGGGATAGATTTCAAATAGCTCTGATATAGCAGAAACCACTAAATTATGAAATTGCTAAATTGGGAATTGTACTTCAACCCAGAACAAAAAATGTGCTTTGACGGACACTAAATATCTTGCCCAGCAACAACAGTACAGCGGTGGGTAACGAGAGATTTAGAGGGATTTAAATTTGAGGCCTAGTATTTAGGCGCTGGGTCACCGGTATGGATTTAGTGACAGAATTAGACTTGGAAATGCACAGAAGCGTGTGTGTGAAGTTATTCTGAATGACCCTATGTGCACCTTCAATATTATATACCCTTTTAGGGATAGATTTCAAATAGCTCTGATATAGCAGAAACCACTAAATTATGAAATTGCTAAATTGGGAATTGTACTTCAACCCAGAACAAAAAATGTGCTTTGACGGACACTAAATATCTTGCCCAGCAACAACAGTACAGCGGTGGGTAACGAGAGATTTAGAGGGATTTAAATTTGAGGCCTAGTATTTAGGCGCTGGGTCACCGGTATGGATTTAGTGACAGAATTAGACTTGGAAATGCACAGAAGCGTGTGTGTGAAGTTATTCTGAATGACCCTATGTGCACCTTCAATATTATATACCCTTTTAGGGATAGATTTCAAATAGCTCTGATATAGCAGAAACCACTAAATTATGAAATTGCTAAATTGGGAATTGTACTTCAACCCAGAACAAAAAATGTGCTTTGACGGACACTAAATATCTTGCCCAGCAACAACAGTACACCGGTGGGTAACGAGAGATTTAGAGGGAATTAAATTTGAGGCCTAGTATTTAGGCGCTGGGTCACCGGTATGGATTTAGTGACAGAATTAGACTTGGAAATACACAGTAGCGGGTGTGTGTGAAGTTATTCTGAATGACCCTATGTGCACCTTCAATATTATATACCCTTTTAGGGATAGATTTCAAATAGCTCTGATATAGCAGAAACCACTAAATTATGAAATTGCTAAATTGGGAATTGTACTTCAACCCAGAACAAAAAATGTGCTTTGACGGACACTAAATATCTTGCCCAGCAACAACAGTACAGCGGTGGGTAACGAGAGATTTAGAGGGAATTAAATTTGAGGCCTAGTATTTAGGCGCTGGGTCACCGGTATGGATTTAGTGACAGAATTAGACTTGGAAATACACAGTAGCGGGTGTGTGTGAAGTTATTCTGAATGACCCTATGTGCACCTTCAATATTATATACCCTTTTTGGGATAGATTTCAAATAGCTCTGATATAGCAGGAACCACTAAATTATGAAATTGCTAAATTGGGAATTGTACTTCAACCCAGAACAAAAAATGTGCTTTGACGGGCACTAAATAACTTTCCCAGCTACAACAGGACAACGGTAACGAGAGATTTAGAGGGATTTAAATTTGAGGCCTAGTATTTAGGCGCTGGGTGACAGGTATGGGTTTAGTGACAGAATTAGACTTGGAAATACACAGTAGCGGGTGTGTGTGAAGTTATTCTGAATGACCCTATGTGCACCTTCAATATTATATACCCTTTTTGGGATAGATTTCAAATAGCTCTGATATAGCAGAAACCACTAAATTATGAAATTGCTAAATTGGGAATTGTACTTCAACCCAGAACAAAAAATGTGCTTTGACGGACACTAAATATCTTGCCCAGCAACAACAGTACAGCGGTGGGTAACGAGAGATTTAGAGGGAATTAAATTTGAGGCCTAGTATTTAGGCGCTGGGTCACCGGTATGGATTTAGTGACAGAATTAGACTTGGAAATACACAGTAGCGGGTGTGTGTGAAGTTACTCTGAATGACCCTATGTGCACCTTCAATATTATATACCCTTTTTGGGATAGATTTCAAAGAGCTCTGATATAGCAGGAACCACTAAATTATGAAATTGCTAAATTGAGAATTGTATTTCAACCCAGAACAAGAAATGTGCTTGAACGGACACTAAATAACTCGCCCAGCTACAGCACTAGGGACAGATTTAGCTGGATATAAATTTGAGGCCTAGTATTTAGGCGCTGGGTGACCGGTATGGATTTAGTGACAGAATTAGACTGGGATATGGCCAAAAAATGAACAGACTATTGCTGGTTAAATGCACTTGGTGTGACAGCTTCACCCTGATGTAGGCTTTAGCCAAATAACAACCACACCATTGAGGGTTAAATGCACTTGGTGACAGGCGCAGCTTGCCCCTGATTTTGTATATGGCCAAAAAATGAACAGACTATTGCTGGTTAAATGCACTTGGTGTGACAGCTTCACCCTGATGTAGGCTTTAGCCAAATAACAACCACACCATTGAGGGTTAAATGCACTTGGTGACAGGCGCAGCTTGCCCCTGATTTTGTATATGGCCAAAAAATGAACAGACTATTGCTGGTTAAATGCACTTGGTGTGACAGCTTCACCCTGATGTAGGCTTTAGCCAAAAAACAACCACACCATTGAGGGTTAAATGCACTTGGTGACAGGCGCAGCTTGCCCCTGATTTTGTATATGGCCAAAAAATGAACAGACTATTGCTGGTTAAATGCACTTGGTGTGACAGCTTCACCCTGATGTAGGCTTTAGCCAAAAAACAACCACACCATTGAGGGTTAAATGCACTTGGTCGCAGCTTGTGCTGGCGCACCACAAGACACAAAATGGCCGCCGATCACCCCAGAAAAATGAGACTGACAAACGGTCTGTGCAGCCTAAAAACAGTGAGCAATTGAGGATCAGCAGCTCAATGATCCACAGCTGCAGATCGATCAGTTAATCAAGTCCTTTGGAGGAGTTAATCTGCCTAATCTCGCCCTACTGTCGCAGCCGCAACCTCTCCCTACGCTAATCAGAGCAGAGTGACGGGCGGCGCTATGTGACTCCAGCTTAAATAGAGGCTGGGTCACATGGTGCTCTGGCCAATCACAGCCATGCCAATAGTAGGCATGGCTGTGATGGCCTCTTGGGGCAAGTAGTATGACGCTTGTTGATTGGCTGCTTTGCAGCCTTTCAAAAAGCGCCAAGAAAGCGTCACAAAAGCGCCAAGAAAGCGACGAACACCGAACCCGAACCCGGACTTTTACGAAAATGTCCGGGTTCGGGTCCGTGTCACGGACACCCCAAAATTCGGTACGAACCCGAACTATACAGTTCGAGTTCGCTCATCCCTAGTCACGACCATGACCAGGGGTCGTGACAGCAAGGCTAACGAAATCCCCCCTCTTGAAAAAAACCCTAATGATAATAGTTGAAATTCAATCGTCACTGGTGTTGAATTCCTCCGAGGCCCAAACTATTAGGTATTCACCATACAGAAAAGTAGGTATGTAGCTGGAGGTATATTACATAGTCATTGGATATCAATGTTACAGCAGCAAAACTATCCAAATGCACTATATAGAAAGTATATTATTGGTATATAACACCCCTGCCTCAATCACTTTTTTTTGGGGGGGGGGGGGGGGCAACTAGTATATCACACCAGTTCTAATTATTTGTTCCAATGTCGTTTGTCACTGTCTGTAGCTGAGGTAACACAGCTAAACCACAAACAAATACTGCACTACCCAAATGAACTATATAGAAAGTATATAATTGGTATATAATACCCCTGCTTCAATCAGATTTTTTTTGGGGGGGCAACTGGTATTTCACACAAGTAGAAATTATTTGTTCCAATGGAGTTTGTCACTCTGTGTAGCTGAGGTAATGCAGCAAAACCACAAACCAATGCTGCACTATCTATAGAAATTATATAATTGGTATAGAACACCCCTGCTTTAACCACTTCAACCCCGCTAGCTGAAACCCCCTTAATGACCAGGCCACTTTTTACACTTCTGCACTACACTACTTTCACCGTTTATTGCTCGGTCATGCAACTTACCACCCAAATGAATTTTACCTCCTTTTCTTCTCACTAATAGAGCTTTCATTTGGTGGTATTTCATTGCTGCTGACATTTTTACTTTTATTTGTTATTAATCGAAATTTAACGATTTTTTTGCAAAGAAATGACATTTTTCTCTTTCAGCTGTAAAATTTTGCAAAAAAAAAAAGACATCCATATATAAATTTTTCGCTAAATTTATTGTTCTACATGTCTTTGATAAAAAAAAAATGGTTTGGGTAAAAGTTATAGCGTTTACAACCTATGGTACAAAAATGTGAATTTCCGCTTTTTGAAGCAGCTCTGACTTTCTGAGCACCCGTCATGTTTCCTGAGGTTCTACAATGCCCGGACAGTAGAAAACCCCCACAAATGACCCCATTTCGGAAAGTAGACACCCTAAGGTATTCGCTGATGGGCATAGTGAGTTCATAGAACTTTTTATTTTTTGTCACAAGTTAGCGGAAAATGATTATTTTTTTCTTTTTTTTTCTTACAAAGTCTCATATTCCACTAACTTGCGACAAAAAATAAAAAATTCTAGGAACTTGCCATGCCCCTCACGGAATACCTTGGGGTGTCTTCTTTCCAAAATGGGGTCACTTGTGGCGTAGTTATACTGCCCTGGCAATTTAGGGGCCCATATGTGTGAGAAGTAGTTTGCAATCAAAATCTGTAAAAAATGTCCGGTGAAATCCAAAAGGTGCACTTTGGAATGTGGGTCCCTTTGCCCACCTAGGCTGCAAAAAAGTGTCACACATCTGGTATCGCCGTACTCAGGAGAAGTTGGGGAATGTGTTTTGGGGTGTCATTTTACATATACCCATGCTGGGTGAGAGAAATATCTTGGCAAAAGACAACTTTTCCCATTTTTTTATACAAAGTTGGCATTTGACCAAGATATTTATCTCACCCAGCATGGGAATATGTAAAATGACACCCCAAAACACATTCCCCAACTTCTCCTGAGTACGGCGATACCAGATGTGTGACACTTTTTTGCAGCCAAGGTGGGCAAAGGGGCACATATTCCAAAGTGCACCTTTCGGATTTCACCGGTCATTTTTTACAGATTTTGATTGCAAAGTACTTCTCACACATTTGAGCCCCTAAATTGCCAGGGTAGTATAACTACGCCACAAGTGACCCCATTTTGGAAAGAAGACACCCCAAGGTATTCCGTGAGGGGCATGGGGAGTTCCTAGAATTTTTATTTTTTGTCACAAGTTAGTGGAATATGAGACTTCGTAAGAAAAAAAAAATCATCATTTTCCGCTAACTTGTGACAGAAAATAAAAAAATTCTAGGAACTCGCCATGTCCCTCACGGAATACCTTGGGGTGTCTTCTTTCCAAAATGGGGTCACTTGTGGGGTAGTTATACTGCCCTGGCATTCTAGGGGCCCTAATGTGTGGTAAGTAGTTTGAAATCAAAATGTGTAAAAAATACCCTGTGAAATCCGAAAGGTGCACTTTGGAATATGTGCCCCTTTGCCCAGCTAGGCGGCAAAAAAGTGTCACACATCTGGTATCACCGTACTCAGGAGAAGTTGAGGAATGTGTTTTGGGGTATCATTTTACATATACCTATGCTGGGTGAGAGAAATATCTTGGCAAAAGACAACTTTTCCCATTTTTTTATACAAAGTTGGCATTTGACCAAGATATTTATCTCACCCAGCATGGGTATACGTAAAATGACACCCCAAAACACATTCCCCAACTTCTCCTGAGTACGGCGATACCAGATGTGTGACACTTTTTTGCGGCCTAGATGCGCAAAGCGGCCCAAATTCCTTTTAGGAGGGCATTTTTTGACATTTGGATCCCAGACTTCTTCTCACGCTTTCGGGCCCCTAAAAAGCCAGGGCAGTATAAATACCCCACATGTGACCCCATTTTGGAAAGACGACACCCCAAGGTATTCAATGAGGGGCATGGCGAGTTCATATAATTTTTTTTTTTGGCACAAGTTAGCATAAGCAATTTTGGAATAATGGTCACCTTTAATATTTAACTTTCATTAATATTTATAATAAAATAAATGCCCTAGAATAACGTGCAGAAAAGATGGAAGAGCAGGGTGGGGGTCCACCCTACTCGTGGTGAGTATACTAAAACTCTAGGGAGGGAGGGAGGAAGGGGGGGAGGGATGCTGGGTCTCAGCCCCTATTAGTGCCCTAATGAAAGGAGCCCTATTCCCGTACTCCACAACCTCCTGACAAAAGCCCTCAGTTCTCCCTAAGCAGTGCTCTGACTGCCCAGCTTCGTCCTGACAAGGAGCAAGTGAGGGGGGAGGAGTTCCCTAGAGGTAATTGTTGTACACCACCTGCAGATACGCCACCAGGTCCCTGGAGGCGACCGCCATTGGTACACTTGACCTGTGAGGATAAGTGTCCTGAAAAGAATGTATGTGTGGGTGTCAAGGGTTGATCACCCCACACATATGCAATATTGATTGATGCTGAGATGCTCAATAACCATAAAATTGCCCGACGCGTTTCTCTGTTGTGTTACAGTTCGTCAGGGGCCCAAAGAAATGGATGTCAGCAACAGTAGCGGTGACCTGTCCCCCAGTTGGGACAGTTCACCAAATTACAATTTAACTGTAGACAGCAACGGTTATTAACAGCTGATATGTATCATGTCTCTTTCAAACAACCCCCATAGTGTGGCAGTATAACAACAAGCCGCAGTCACAAATGGGGGTGAAAGGAGGTACTTAGCTCGTCAGGAGTAGCCGGTCAGTGGACCTGTCCCTGCGATACAGACTGGTTCCTATTCCTACACAGTCTGTGTGCTGGATCCCGCGTGTGGCAGTGCAGCAAGAGACGCCGGCACAGCTGCACCATTTGAGCCATCTGCGTCATCTAGGCTCCGCCCATCAGCGCCGTCATGTGACCCATCACGTGACCACAACATCATGGTCACGTGGGGCATCACATGATCGCAGGTCCTGCGACCATAGTAAGATGGAGCGAAATTGACAGCTGGTTATTACAATATACATATATATATAGTGTGCTTACTATATGTCAAACACAGTCGCTAACCCACTGTACTTGGACCTCATGGGGTAACTGAAATTGAGTCCCCATAAGTCTGAGACTGAGAAATTATGTGGGGATGCCCTACAGGGATAGGGGAGTCCCCACCATGGTGAATGAAATTCCATATTCATTCAAATCGTTGGTGCGCCGCTGTAAACCACAAGCCAAGTGGCGCAGCGTCACTTCTTAGAGTATTTTGGCCAGAAGAAATGCAATCCCTGAAGTATATGACATAATGTCCAGAGGGTCGCATAGTGACAATATCTGACCCTAATGGTAAGCAGAGATAAATACGGCTGCGCAGGAGGTAGGAGATATACTCAGATGAAACAGCTGAATGAGAGCTGTTCATTTAGACCCTGTGGGTGAACAGTTTTTAATTGAAAGATCCACCAGGTCTCTCTTTGTAGGATCTTTTGGTCCCAATTGCCTCCCCTATTTGGGGGTGGGACAGCCTCAATACCCATAAAACGGACTTCTGAGTAGTCCCCGCCATGGACCAAAGTCACATGGCGTACCAAGGGGGTATCCTTATGATGACGTAGGTCCCCCAAGTGTTCTCCTATCCTCCTGCGCAGCTCCCGCTTGGTTTTGCCAATGTATTCAAGGCCGCATATACATTGTGCACGATAGATCACATCTCTGCTACGACAGTTGATAAACTGTTTGATGGTATAGGTGTGATTAGTCACATGACCAATGAAGCTATGTCCCTGTTTGATGTAGGGGCAGGCGACACACCCACTGCAATGGTAGGAGCCAATTGGAGCTCTCAGCCAAGCCGTCAATGCGGTGCCAGCACCCGAGTAATGGCTATGTACCACATGATCTTTGATGTTACGCCCCCTACGATACGTGACTTGAGCAAATGGGGCCACCATTTTTTCAATATCTGGGTCGAGCAGGAGAGTACTCCAGTTTTTCTTGAGAATCTCCTTTACCTCTTCCGCCCCCATGTCGAAGGTACCTATCAACCGTATCAATTTATCATCACTTCTAGATCTCTGTGGATGTAGCAGCCCTGTACGGTCAGAGGCAAGTGCCCTCTGGTAGGCTTTTCTCAGGACATAGTCTGGAAAACCCTTGTCCAAGAATCTTTTGCGGAGGTCCCCCGCCTGTTCCTTGAACTGCTGGATAGAGGAACAGTTCCTTCGCATCCTCAGGTATTGACCTGTAGGGATACCTCGCTTCAAAGGGCCGGGGTGAAAACTCTTCCACTCCAATAAGGAGTTTGTAGCCGTGGGTTTTCTATAGGTCTGTGTAAGGAGTTCACCCTCCGGTCCCTTATCAATCCGAATGTCAAGGAAGGGCAGGGAGCCAGCGGACATCTCATATGTGAACCGTAATCCAAGGTGGTTAACATTGAGAATGTCCACCAGATCTCAGAAGGTGCCCACCGACCCCCGCCAGATAATAAAGATATCATCAATATATCTGGCCCACATCACCACAGGTGTGGTGAGCGGGCTAGGGGGGTCGGTGAACACCAATTCCCTTTCCCACCAGCCCAGGAACAAGTTCGCATACGATGGGGCACAAGGACTCCCCATCGCGGTGCCCCTGAGCTGGTGGTAAAAGGACCCGTCAAAGATGAAATAGTTGCAGGTTAATGTGAACTGCAACAACTTCATAACAAAGGCATTATGTTTGGAGAACTGGCCGCCTCCCATGGCCAGGAATTCTGACACTGCCCCCATACCTAGATTGTGTGGGATGGATGAATATAAGGCCTCCACGTCGATAGAGCCTAGGAGGCAATCATCCTCCAAAGTGATACTCTCTAGTCTACCCAGAAGGTCGCTGGTGTCTCTTGTGTACGACGGCAGCGCTCTGACAAAGGGGGCCAACATCCGGTCCACATATACACCCACATTCTGGTTAAGACTATTGGTACCAGAGACAATGGGGCGTCCCTTCAGGGGCACAGTACCCTTATGAATTTTTGGTAAGGAATAGAATGTAGCGACTTGTTGGTGTCGACACTCCATAAAAGTTAATTCATCTAGGGAAATAAGATCTTGATCTCTCACTTCCCTTAATATCAGATGAAGTTGTGTCTGATATTTTTGGGTTGGGTTATACTTCAGCTTTTCGTAGGTTTCGCGATCCGATAAAAGTCTCAGACACATTTCCCTATATTGTGGGGTGTCGAGGACCACGATGTTGCCCCCCTTGTCAGAGGGCTTGATCGTCACACACTTATCATTCTCGAGACTCTTCAATGCAAGGTGTTCTTCCCTAGTACAGTTGTATTTTCTGCCGGATATAGTCAAATGATCAAGGTCAGCAAGGACCTGTTGCAGAAACACGTCCACACAATTGGGGTCACCAACTAGTGGCATCTTGGTGCTTTTGTTTTTTAGCACCGTGAAGGGACCTTTCCCGTCCACCGGATTACTATCTGCCAGACTAAAAAGGAGATGAACGTCTTGCAAGATGTCTAATGGGACGCCTAATTCCCTGCTTTCGCGTTTATTGATGAGGGAAAAATGTTTTGACCAGCGTAGTTTACGAACGAAAAGATGAAGGTCTTTGACCCAATTGAACTGATTAAAGGGAGGTGTCGGGACAAATGACAAACCTTTACTGAGAATTTTTATTTCGGGTACTGAGAGAGTTTTTTTGGAGAGGTTGAGGATCTGGGTGGGAGGCTCAGGCTGTGGATTCAGACTTTGTGTGTGGGATTCGGGGGGATATTGATATCCAAAGGTGGCTTTCTGTATCGTAGGTGATATGGTACCGCCTGTTCTAATAAATCCCCACTTCTACCGTCACGGCTTCCTCTGCCTCTCCTACCTCCTGGTCTACCCCTTCCTCTTCCTCTATTCGGTCTCCCTCCTTCCCTCTCTCCCTCGGAGGCTGCGGCTTGTTGTTATACTGCGGCTTGTTGTTATACTGCCACACTATGGGGGTTGTTTGAAAGAGACATGATACATATCCGCTGTTAATAACCGTTGCTGTCTACAGTTAAATTGTAATATGGTGAACTGTCCAAACTGGGGGACAGGTCACCGCTACTGTTGCTGACATCCATTTCTTTGGGCCCCTGACGAACTGTAACACAACAGAGAAACGCGTCGGGCCATTTTATGGTTATTGAGCATCTCAGCATCAATCAATATTGCATATGTGTGGGGTGATCAACCCTTGACACCCACACATACATTCTTTTCAGGACACTTATCCTCACAGGTCAAGTGTACCAATGGCGGTCGCCTCCAGGGACCTGGTGGCGTATCTGCAGGTGGTGTACAACAATTACCTCTAGGGAACTCCTCCCCCCTCACTTGCTCCTTGTCAGGACGAAGCTGGGCAGTCAGAGCACTGCTTAGGGAGAACTGAGGGCTTTTGTCAGGAGGTTGTGGAGTACGGGAATAGGGCTCCTTTCATTAGGGCACTAATAGGGGCTGAGACCCAGCATCCCTCCCCCCCTTCATCCCTCCCTCCCTAGAGTTTTAGTATACTCACCACGAGTAGGGTGGACCCCCACCCTGCTCTTCCATCTTTTCTGCACCTTATTCTAGGGCATTTATTTTATTATAAATATTAATAAAAGTTAAATATTAAAGGTGACCATTATTCCAAAATTGCTTACTTAATCACTAGGTACCTAAACCCCAACGGCTCATTATTTGTGTAGTATAGTCCACAAGTTAGCATAAATTTATTTTTTGGGGGTATTTTCTCACAAAGTCTCCCTTTCCGCTAACTTGGGACAAAAATTTCAATCTTTCATGGACTCAATATGCCCTCACGAAATACCTTGGGGTGTCTTCTTTCCGAAATGGGGTCACATGTGGGGTATTTATACCGGCCTGGCATTTTAGGGGCCCTAAAGCGTGAGAAGAAGTCTGGAATATAAATGTCTAAAAAAAATCTACGCATTTGGATTCCGTGAGGGGTATGGTGAGTTCATGTGAGATTTTATTTTTTGACACAAGTTAGTGGAATAAGAGACTTAGTAAGAAAAAACAAAAACAAAATAATTTCCGCTAAAAAAATGTCTGAATGGAGCCTTACAGGGGGGTGATCAATGACAGGGGGGTGATCAGGGAGTCTATATGGGGTGATCACCCCCCTGTCATTGATCACCCCCCTGTCATTGATCACAGCCCTGTAAGGCTCCATTCAGACGTCTGTATGATTTTTACGGATCCACGGATACATGGATCGGATCCTCAAAACGCATACGGACGTCTGAATGGAGCCTTACAGAGGGGTGATCAATGACAGGGGGGTGATCAATGACAGGGGGTGACCAGGGAGTGTATATGAGGTGATCACCCCCCTGTCATTGATCACCCCCCTGTAAGGCTGCATTCAGACGTCCGTATGCGTTTTGCGGATCTGATCCATGTATCCGTGGATCCATAAAAATCATACGGACATCTGAACGGAGCCTGACAGGGGGGTGATCAATGACAGGGGGGTGATTAATGACAGGGGGGTGATCCGGGAGTCTATATGGGGTGATCAGGGGTTCATAAGGGGTTAATAAGTGACAGGGGGTGCGGGGTGTAGTGTAGTGTAGTGTTTTGTGGTACTTTACACAGCTACCTGTGTCCTCTGGTGGTCGATCCAAACAAAAGGGACCACCAGAGGACCAGGTAGCAGGTATATTAGACGCTGTTATCAAAACAGCGTCTAATATACCTGTTAGGTGTTAAAAAAATCACATCTCCAGCCTGCCAGCGAGCGATCGCCGCTGGCAGGCTGGAGATTCACTTGCTTACCTTCCGTTCCTGTGAGCGCGCGCACCTGTGTGCGCGCGTTCACAGGAAATCTCGGCTATCGCAGGAGGACGCGTATATGCGTCCACCCAGAAGAGCAGGGCCGCCGGCAGGACGCAATCCTGCGTACGGCGGTCCTGTAGCGGTTAATCAGTTTTTGGGGGGGCAACTGGTATGTCACACCAGTAGAAATTATTTGTTCCAATATCGTTTGGCACTCTGTGTAGCTGCAGTATCGCAGAAGAACCACACATAACTGCTGCAAAATACAAATGCACTATAATATACTTTCTATGTTAGAAAGTATATTTAAAGTATATTACACCCCTCAGTAAGTCACACCTATCAATAGCACACCTATACCAGTCCTTAAAAGGACTTTTGTGGCCCTATTAGCTAGCGTTTGGTGTTCCGAACAGTCTGTCCTTACTTCATACAGCAACCTCTTACTACACTGGCAAAAGACTTAATGTAAAATGGCGGCCAGATCAGGTTTATTTATAAGGTAGGGATATGTCCATGTGCTGAAACATCTCAATTGGCTGTCCTGTACCACCTGATGGATGTGTCATGAGTCAAAGTTCTTCACAATGTAAAAGAATCTGGCGCCGGTGGACATCGCCATATGTTCGCCTGTTCGGCGAAACGCGAACGAGCAAAGTTCGCCAGGAATCAACCGCCGGGCAAACCGCAAGGCCATCTGTACCGATGATAGGCCAAAGGGGAGCACTTGAAATTTAAAATGACAGAGGTGGCTTTCCGTAAAAACTGCTATTCTTAGAAACTTTTGGTGGTCTCTTAATATGGGTATGTAATAGTATGTGTCCTGCAAATCTATTGTCGCCATGTAACAATGTTGAGGATGCAGATTTATTGTTGATTTGATGGTCTCCATTTAGAATTTTTTGTAAGATAGGCAATTGTTCAGATTCTTCAGATTTATGATAAGTCTGAAAGACCGCCCTGATTTATTTATTTTTTAAAACACAGGAGAATAAAACCCCTGCTGTTGCTGGCTTTCTGGAACTTGAAGCAGGACCCCTTTTTGAATTAAATTGTTTAGTTCTGTCTCTAGAGATAACTGTTCCTCTCTTTTGGTCAAAGGCTTGTTGACAATATAGTGATCTGGTAGGTAGGTATCGATCTCTAGTTTAAACCCTCTTGGATGGCAGATAGTATCCAAGGGAAGGTTCCAATATCTTCCCATTCTGAAATGTCTTAATTTTTCTCCAACCTGACCATTGGCATCATTTGGATTTTGAAGAACTGATTGAAGAGGAATCTCTTATTCCTTCCGCTTGAAGACTGCCATCTTCCTGAGTATTCGCTCTTCTTTCGATCTGCCTTAGGCTTTTTATCTATTTTTTACTGCAAAAGGAGTATCTCTGATGGAAGTATCTGGAATCAGTAGGGAGCTTTTCATATTGCGCATGTGCCGGCCAACTAAAGACAGCCGGCCAGCTCATGTGCAATATGAAAGGATGTTCCTCTGCCCATAATGGGCAGAGCAGTGTGCAGGTGCGGGCCAGTTCCCAGCCCGCTGTCCTCGTGACATCCGCTGGCTGGAGGTGTGTTTTTCTGGGCACATCGCCCAGTAACGCCGCCCCCTGGGCACCTTCAGAAGATCATTTGCATAAGTTTAAAAAGTGTTATTTTCATTATCTGGACGAGGGACACAGAAGAGAAAGGTACGATTATAATGAGGGTCAAAGAGTCTATAACCTGATCTGAGTGGTCTAAAACGCGCACATTAGGTGAAAGACTCCCTTTAAATACGTAAAAATAAAAAATTATAATCTTGATCTAGGAGGACGAGGTCCATATGGAGTAGGAGGTTGAGGAGGTTGAGGAGGCGGTGGATGTGGCTGTGTAGGTGGAAGCGGCCGGTGGAGGAGGTAGCCTACACTGCTTTTTGGTTTTAAATTTATTTACATTTTTTTAAATTAGGGTACACCTCAAAACATTGGGAAATATAACCTTCCAGTCGTGCTAAACACACGGTCAGACAATACACTGGCTGCAGGGCAGGCCGGCACCTCCAAGGGGTAAAGGGCAAGCTCAGGCCATGTGCCCAATTTGGAGACCCAGAAGTTGAAGGGGGCTGACCCCTGTCAGTCAGTTATTGTAGGCATGTGCACACTTACTGCCCCATCATGTCGCACGTCCCCGACTCTAGATAACTTCTGTCTGATCGCACGTCCCTATGACGTCCACGATCCATTTGGATATCTTCTCTATCAACTTTCGATGTTCTTTTCTGAGCCTACCATGGTGATCACGGGTGGTGGGAAATCAGGGTTCCACGCTGGAGAGGGAGCGTGAAAAAGAGAGACCACATCCAAGGGAGGATACATTTTTTCTAATTTAAAATTATAGAGTGGAATTATGGGACAAATTATTAAAGTTTAGCATTGAATGAAAGGATGTGGCGCGCATCAATTAATGAAGAATTTCTTAAATTTTATTCCCTGTCAACTATGCAGAGCAGGAGTTTCTATCCGTCAAAATTTGAAAAATGTCACCTGACAATGTAATTGACAATTTTTTAAATTTATGTTCCTGTCACCTATGTAGAGGTGCCCCAGTGACATCCACCATCCATTTGGATATCTTCTCTATCAACTTTCGATGTTATTTTCTGAGCCTACCAGGTTGATCACAGTTACCGGCGAATCAGGGTTCAACACCGGAGAGGGAGCGCGAGAAAGAGATACCACATTTAAGGGAGATGAATTTATAAAAAATGTTTGGGATCGAGTGCAAATATGGGAAAAGTTATTGAGGTGCAAATGTCACACAAATTACAGAAGCGCATATCTGGAAAAAAATATTGAAGCGCAAATGTTGTCCAAATTAGTAAAGCGGAAATGTGGGGAAAATGAGTAAAGCGCAAATGTGGGACAAAATTATTGAAGTGCAAATGTTGTACAACTTGTTCAAGTTTAAGCATTGAAAGAAAGCAGGTGGCGCGCATCAATTAAAGAAGAATTTCTGAAATTTTATTCCCTGTCACCTATGCAGAGCAGGGGTTTATTCACTTCTAAAATTGTAAAATGTCAACCCAAGAATGTTAAAGAAATGTATTAACCTACCTACTTGGTAGAGCAGGGGTCTATGACAGAAAAAAATTGTTTATTGTCACCCGAAAATGTAAAAGAAAAATTATTGAAATTTATTAAGCTGTCAACTAGGTAGTAAAGTTTGTCAGTTACATCTTTTGGTGAAATTCACCAATTTTTGGGTGTGATGTACCACTGCTATACCTACTAGACCGGTAAAAAAAAAAATACAAAAAATTGTCTGTTACATTTTCTGGTGAAATTCACACATTTTTTTGGTGTAATATACCTTACACCCAAAAATTAGTGAATTTAACCCGAAAATTTAACAGACAATTTTTTTTTTTTTTTTTTACCAGTCTAATTGGTATAGCAGTGGTACATCACAACCAAAAATTGGTGAATTTCACCAGAAGATGTAACTGACAATGTAGTGAAATGACATAAAATAAAATACGTACAAATAAAAAAAATTGATTTATGAAGTGGGGAGTTCCATATGGAGTAGGAGTTTGAGGCGGAAGACGTAGCGGTGTACGTGGAAGCGGTGGTGAAGGAGGACGAGGTAACTAACACTGGTTTTTGGTTTTAAAATTATATATTTTTTTAATTAGGGTACACTTCAAAAGAGTGTGAAATATCCAAAACACAAGAACGAGCAATTGCGCTGTAGTATAACAATGGCTGGTTAAGGCAGGTATACATGTCTATTCTGCACAAGGTACGAACAGGTGCTGTGGGATCCATGCCTGGTTCATTTTAATGAACGTGAGCTTGTCTACATTGGCTGTGGAAAGGCGGCTGCGTTTGTCTGTGATAACGCCCCCTACTGTGCTAAACACACATTCAGATAATACACTGGCTGCAGGGCAGGCCAGCACCTCCAAGGCGTAAAGGGCAAGCTCACGCCATGTGCCCAATTTGGAGACCCAGAAGTTGAAGGGGGCAGACCCGTCATTCAATACATGTAGGTGTGTGCACACATACTGCTCCACCATGTTGCTGAAATTCTGCCTCCTGCTAAGACGTTCCATATCAGCTGGTGGTGCTGGTAGTTGTGGTGTGCTGACAAGGCTTTTCCACATTTCGGCCATGCTAACCCTGTCTTCTGAGGTGCTGGCGGTGCCCCAGCTGTGTTGGCGACCTCATCTTCTTCCTTCGCCTTGTGCTTCCACTGTGCCCCCGCTGTCAGGTGGGAATGGCACCAGCAGCGCGTCTACCAGCGTGCGTTTGTACTCGCGCATCTTACGATAACGCTCTAGTGAGGAAATTAAAGATGGTACATTGTCCTTGTAACGGGGATCCAGCAGCGTGGCAACCCAGTAATCAGCACAAGTTAGAATGTGGGCAACTTGGCTGTCATTGCGGAGACACTGCAGCATGTAATCGCTCATGTCTGCCAGGCTGCCCAGAGTCAACGAAAAGTTGTCCTCTGTGGGAGGTGTATCGTCTGTCCTCTGTATCCCCCCAGAAATGCACCAGTGATGGCCATGAGCTGGTCTAGGTGCCACCCTGCTGTGAACATGGTTCCTCTTCCTCCATATCCTCCACCTCCTCATCCTCTAGAACTGTGCCCTGGCTGGACAATTGTGTACCTGGCGTTTGTGGGTGCAGGAACCCACCCTCGGAGCCAGTTGTGAATGACTGGCCGGAAACCCTATGAAAAGATCCCTCTTCCTCCTTCTCCTCTTGTGCCACCTCCTCTTCCATCATCGCCAGCTGCGGTTTTTCAAGGAGGCATAGAAGTGGGATAGTAACGCTGAGAACGGCGTTATCGGCACTGGCCATGTTGGTGGAGTACTTGAAACAGCGCAACAAGGAACACAGGTCTTGCATGGAGGCCCAGTCATTGGTGGTGAAGGGGAGCTGTTCCGCCGAGCAACTCACCCGTGCGTGCTGCAGCTAAAACTCCACTATTGCCTGCTGCTGCTCGCACAGTCTAGCCAGCATGTACAAGGTGGAGTTCCAACTTGCGGGCACGTTGCATATGAGGTGGTGAGCTGGAAGGCCCGAAGTTACGCTTCAGCGCTGACAGGCGAGCAGCAGAAGGGTGAGAACGCCGAAAGTGCGCACAGACGGCCTACACTTTATGCAGCAGCTCTGACCTATCGGGGTAATTTTTAAGGAATCTCTGCATCACCAAATTCAGCACATGCTGCAGGCAAGATATGTGCGTCAAACCGGCTAGTCCCAGAGCTGCTATGAGATTTCGCCCATTATCGCACACCACCAGACCGGGCTTGAGGCTCACTGGCCCGAACCACTCATCGGTCTGTTGTTCAAGGCCCGTCCACAGCTCCTGCATGGTGTGGGGCTTTTCCCCCAAACAGATACTTTTTAAAACTGCCTGCTGCCGTTTACCCCTGGCTGGTGAAGGTGTTACACTGACCGGATGAGGAGCTGGTAGAGCATAAGGAAGCTGAGTAGGAGGAGGAAGCAACAGGAGGCAAACGGAAGCATTTTGCAATCCTCGGCGGTGGAAGGACATGCGCCAAACTGCTATTCGCCTCAGGCCCAGCTGCCACTGCATTTACCCAGTGTGCTGTTATGGAGATATAACGTCCCTGACCGTGCTTACTGGTCCACATATCTGTATTGAGGTGCACCTTGCCACAGATGGCGTTGTGCAGTGCACACCTGATTTTGTCCCCTACTTGCTTGGGCAGGGAAGAGATGGCTCGCCTGGAAAAGTAGTGGCGGTTGGGCACAATGTACACTGGGACAGCCACCGCCATAAGGCATTTAAAACTCTCCTTTTCCACCAGACAGAATGACAGCATTTCAAAAGCCAGTAATTTAGAAATGCTGGCATTCAGAGCTAGGGATCGCGGGTGGGTAGGGGGAGTACTTCCTCTCCCTCTCCAGTGTTTGGGAGATAGAGAGCTGAACGCTTCTGTGGGACATTGTGGAGATGTTTTGTGACCCAGGAGGTGGTGTTGCTGGAAGATCCTCTGTTTGCGGGATGGCAGGTGGCACTGTCACTCCAGAGGTGGATGAAGTGGCCGTGACTGCAGCAGAAGAGGAAGCAGGAGGAGCCAGAGACCTTTCTTGGTTTTTGAGGTGTCTACTCCACTGCAGCTCGTGCTTAGCACTTAAATGCCTGGTCATGCAGGTTCTGCTCAGGTTGAAAACATTTATGCCTCACTTCAGGCTCTGATTGCACAGCGTGCAAACCACTCGTGTCTTGTCATCAGCACATTGTCTGAAGAACTGCCACGCCAGGGAACTCCTTGGATCTGGCTTTGGTGTGCTCGGTCCCTTGCTGCGCTGGGCAGTAGCAGGTGTACTGTCTAGAGGACGGCCGCTACGCTTTTGGACCCTGCTCCCTCTTCTGCTGTGCTGGTGGCTCTGTGCGACAACCGCCTCTTCCTCCAAACTATATAGGTCACTCGCATGACCTTGATTCCATGTGCAGTCGAAGAACTCATCGTCCTCCACATCATCTTCCACCCAGTCTTCACCCCTGCCCTCCGTCGGTCTGCACACTTTCGAAAGCCCCAGCAGTTGGCACCTGTGTTTCGTCATCACCCGAGACATGCTGCGATGGTTCTCCCATGTACTCATCTTGATAGATAAGTGGTTGGGCATCGGTGCACTCAATCTCTTCCACTTCTGGGTCAGGGCTAGGTGGATGGCCCTGGGAAAGCCTGCTAACAGAGTCATCAAAAAGCAGAAAAGACTGCTGCATGACTTGGGGCTCAGACTGCTTGGCTGATTTGCAAGGGGGTGAGGTGCAAGACTGATGGAAATGGGCTGCAGGTGCCAACGCTGATCTTTCAGCAGGAGACTGGGTAGGAGACAATGTGAAGGAACTGGAGCCACTGTCAGCAACCCAATCTACTATTGCCTGTACTTGTTCAGGCCTCACCATTCATAGAGCCGCATTAGGCCCGACCAAATACCGCTGCAGGTTCTGTCGCCTACTCGCACCTGAGGAAGGGGTTTCCTTGTGCGTTTAGCTGGCACAGATCGACCATGTCCTCTCCCTGCAACAGGAGCTCCACCAGCAGCACCACGACCTGGGCCACGTCAATTATTTGACTCTCTCCTCATATTTCTCAAATTTAGGATCTTGCCCTAAATGGGTGTTTAATTCATAGTAGAATAGAACAACAGTATGTACCGGGTGTAGCTCACACACCCTGAACCAGACTAGGCCTCAATTAAATTTGTTTGCCCAAAATGGCTGTATTTCAAATAACTGAATATAACCCCTGTATATAAAGGGTGTATCTCACACGCTCTGACCCACACTAGGCCGCAATTAAAGATTTATGCCCAAAATGGCTGTATTTCAATTCACTGAATATAACCCCTGTATATAAAGGGTGTATCTCACACGCTCTGACCCACACTAGGCCGCAATTAAAGATTTATGCCCAAAATGGCTGTATTTCAATTCACTGAATATAACCCATGTATATAAAGGGTGTATCTCACAATGACATCTGCAGCAAAGGCTGCCAAATATTTATTTTTTTGCCCAAACGGGTGGTTGTTTAATAACTGAATTTGACAGCAGTATATAACCCTGGAATTTCAAACCTCTTGATGCTGCAAGGGCGGAAAAATTGTGTATTTTGGCAAAAAAGTGTGTTTTTAAAAACCCAGAATACAAAACAGAATATAAAAACTGTATATATTGAACTTGAATTTCACACTTGCAGATCTGTAAAACAGTGGATTTTGGCAAAAAAAAGTGTGTTTTTAACCACCTCAGCATCCCTAGCTTAAACACCCTTAATGACCAGACCACTTTTTAGAATTCTGCACTACACTACTTTCACCGTTTATTGCTCGGTCATGCAACTTACCACCCAAATGAATTTTACCTCCTTTTCTTCTCACTAAGGCTGCTTTCACACTAGCGTTCGGGTTTCCGTTCGTGAGCTCCGTTTGAAGGAGCTCACGAGCGGACCCGAACGCAGCCGTCCAGCCCTGATGCAGTCTGAATGGAGGCGGATCCGCTCAGACTGCATCAGTCTGGCGGCGTTCAGCCTCCGCTCCGCTCGCCTCCGCACGGACAGGCGGACAGCTGAACGCTGCTTGCAGCGTTCGGGTGTCCGCCTGGCCGTGCGGAGGCGTGCGGATCCGTCCAGACTTACAATGTAAGTCAATGGGGACGGATCCGTTTGAAGATGCCACAATGTGGCTCAATCTTCAAGCGGATCCGTCCCCCATTGACTTTACATTGAAAGTCTGGACGGATCCGTCCCAGGCTATTTTCACACTTAGCTTTTTTTAGCTAATATAATGCAGACGGATCCGTTCTGAACGGAGCCTCCGTCTGCATTATTATGGGCGGATCCGTTCAGAACGGATCCGCCCGAACGCTAGTGTGAAAGTAGCCTAATATAGCTTTCATTTGGTGGTATTTCATTGCTGCTGACATTTTTTACTTTTTTTGTTATTAATTGAAATTTACCGAAATGTTTGCAAAAAAATGACATTTTTCACTTTCAGTTGTATATATATACATTTTTCTAAAAATGTATTGTTCTACATGTCTTTTATAAAAAAAATGTTTGGGTAAAAAAAAATGGTTTGGTTAAAAGTTATAGCGTTTACAAACTATGGTACAAAAATGTGAATTTCCGCTTTTTGAAGCAGCTCTGACTTTCTGAGCACCTGTCATGTTTCCTGAGGTTCTACAATGCCCAGACAGTAGAAAACCCCACAAATAACCCCATTTCGGAAAGTAGACACCCTAAGGTATTCAATGTGTTTTGGGGTGTATTTTACATATACCCATGCTGGGTGAGATAATTATCTTGGTCAAATGCCAACTTTGTATAAAATAATGGGAAAAGTTGTCTTTTGCCGAGATATTTCTCTCACCCAGCATGGGTATTGAAAGGATTTGGACCTTTCTGGACCTCTACGACAACCTTGGTTTGAGACACTGATGTCAGGAGAGATGTTTCTCAGTTGGCAATAATAGACACACACATCACTGAGAAACACTCTAATTTTATTATGCTATAGCTTGGCCGCATATAGGCAGCAGAAAAGTTTGCACCACAACAGCGTTAAACCAATCATAAATGATAAACATTGACGCCCATACAGATACCACTGGAACATCCCTTTTATGGGTATGTAATATGTCACATATAAGAACGTACGCAGTTGTGCCGAATGACCCTGAGTGAATTAGAACATTTGTTCTAATTCTGGAAGATTCCCAGAATCTGTCCTGAGACAGATAAGTGAACCTAACTCACAGTGGGGGAGGATGTGAAGTGCGTAGGTGAGATATTATAACAATTCTGTACATCATAGGGAAGACAACATGGAGTCACATTTGCCTTCAGGTATATGTAAAATGACACCCCAAAAAACACATTGCCCAACTTCTCCTGAGTATGGCGATACCACATGTGTGACACTTTTTTGCAGCCTAGGTGGGCAAAGGGGCCCACATTCCAAAGAGCACCTTTAGGATTTCACAGGGCATTTTTTACACATTTTGATTTCAAACTACTTCTCACACATTAGGGCCCCTAAAATGCCAGGGCAGTATAACTACCCCACAAGTGACCCCATTTTGGAAGAAGACACCCCAAGGTATTTCGTGATGGGCATAGTGAGTTCATGGAAATTTTTATTTTTTGTCACAAGTTATTTTTTGCTACAGACGGGGTGGAGGTTGTGGAGGTTGTTTTTTTCGAGGTGGGTGGAAGTTGTTGTTTTTTTTTTTTCTGGGGAAATGTCGCTCATATAGACGGCTCACTACACTGGTGGTTGGGGCCACGGAACCTCCTGGGTACAGGAGGTTCTCGATGATCTCTTCCTGAAATTTGAGGAAGGATCTTGTTCTCCCAGCCTTACTGTAGAGAACAAAACTATTATATACAGCCAATTGAATCAAATATACAGGACACATTCTTATACCAGCGTCTGGTTCTGCAGGAAAGTAAATAGGGAGCCAACATCTGGTCATTGAAGTCCACCCCTCCCATGAGCGAATTATAGTCGTGGACACAAAGGGGCTTTTCAATGACACTGGTTGCTCGTTCAATTTGGATTGTCGTGTCTGCGTGAATGGAGGAGAGCATGTAAACGTCACGCTTGTCTCTCCATTTCACCGCAAGCAGTTCTTGGTTACACAAGGCAGCCCTCTCCCCCCTTGTAAGACGGGTGGTAACGAGCCATTGGGGGAAGCCCCGGCGACTAGGTCGTGCGGTGTCACAGCAGCCAATCTGTTCTAGAAACAAATGCCTGAAGAGGGCCACACTTGTGTAGAAATTGTCCACATAAAGATGGTACCCCTTGCCAAATAAGGGTGACACCAAATCCCAGACTGTCTTCCCACTGCTCCCCAGGTAGTCAGGGCAACCGACCGGCTCCAGGGTCTGATCTTTACCCTCATAGATCCGAAATTTGTGGGTATAGCCTGTGGCCCTTTCACAGAGCTTATACAATTTGACCCCATACCGGGCGCTTGCTTGAGTAAAAAGAGAAAAGGGTCCAGCTCGATTAAAATGTTACCTTTATTTTTCAGTACAGATAAAAGCCAGTTTATCTGTGCGCTTGCTTGGGATGTATTGTTTGAAGCCAAGGCGCCCAGTAAAATGTATAAGGGACTCGTCTACGCAGATGTTTTGCTCAGGGGTATACAAATCTGCAAATTTGGTGTTGAAGTGGTCTATGAGGGGCCAAATTTTGTGGAGCCAGTCAAAAGCTGGGTGGCCTCTGGGACGGTAGGTGCTGTTGTCGGTAAAGTGCAGGAAACGCAGGATGGTCTCAAATCGTGTCCTGGACATGGCAGCAGAGAACATGGGCATGTGATGAATTGGGTTTGTGGACCAATTTGACTGCAATTCATGCTTTTTTGTTAGGCCCATGTTGAGGAGAAGGCCCAAAAAAGTTTTACATTCAGAAACTTGGACTGGTTTCCACCGGAAAGACTGGGCATAAAAGCTTCCCGGGTTGGCGGCTATAAATTGAGTGGCATATCGATTTGTTTCTGCCACAACTAAGTCCAACAGCTCCGCAGTCAAGAACAGCTCAAAAAACCCCAGTGCCGAACCGATCTGAGCTGTCTCAATCCGAACTCCAGACTGGGCGGTGAAAGGGGGAACTACTGGTGCGGCTGAAGTTTGGGGCTGCCAATCAGGGTTTGCCAACACCATAGGGACTCTAGGGGCTCTACGGGCCTGTCTGTGCGGTGGCTGCAACGGGGGAACTACTGCACGTGCCACCGTACCAGCTTCAACTGCCCTTCTGGTGCTCGCCACTTCACCATGTTGTACGGCAGTGCTGGTACTAGGTCCAGGATGGGCTGCGCTGCTGGTGTAGGCCTCACCACGTAAGGCTCCTTTCACACTAGCGTTCGTCGGTCCGCTCGTGAGCTCCGTTTGAAGGAGCTCACGAGCGGATCCAAATGCCTCCGTCCAGCCCTGATGCAGTCTGAATGGAGCGGATCCGCTCAGACTGCATCAGTCTGGCGGCGTTCAGCCTCCGCTCCGCTCGCCTCCGCACGGACAGGCGGACAGCTGAACGCTGCTTGCAGCGTTCGGGTGTCCGCCTGGCCGTGCGGAGGCGAGCGGATCCGTTCAGACTTACAATGTAAGTCAATGGGAATGGATCCGCTTGAAGATGTCACCCTGTGGCTCAATCTTCAAGCGGATCCGTCCCCCATTGACTTTACATTGAAAGTCTGAACGGATCCGCTCAGGCTGCTTTCACACTTAGAATTTTTTCTAAGTTATTAATGCAGACGGATCCGTACTGAACGGAGCCTCCGTCTGCATTAATATGATCGGATCCGTTCAGAACGGATCCGATCGAACGCTAGTGTGAAAGTAGCCTAATCCGACAGCGCCAGCCCCACTCTTCTGCCCTTGAAGCGGATCCTGCGCAACCTGTGGTCTAGCAACACGGGGCCGGGTACACCTGGTGGTATCAGGGACTTCAATCTCCTCGTCCGAACTTTGGGTCAGACTGACACTGCTTTCTACAGGTTCATATTCGCTTCATTCGTCAGATGAGGGTTCCCATTCCTCATCCGACTGGGTCAGAAGCCTTTAGGCCTTTTCAGAAGAATACCCCTTATTTGCCATTTGGACTACTAAATTTAGGGGGTATTCCCTGAGACTACCCAAGAAAAAAACCAAGCCTGTCTTACAAATGGGAGGCTAGCAAAGTAACGGAGGCCGCTGCGATTGATAAAAAATATCAAAACTGATTTTTTTTATCACCGCAGCGCTTGTAAAGTGTGCAGTGCTAAAAAAATATATATATACAATTTTGTCATTGCGGCGGGGCGGGCGTGGGTGAACGCACGTGTGCGCGACCGATCAGGTCTGATCGGGCAAAGACTGCGTCTTGGGTGGAGGGCGAGCTAAGGTGACACTAATACTATTATAGATCTGACTGTGATCAGTTCTGATCACTTACAGATACTATAACAGTACCAATGCTGATTAGCGATACGCTAATCAGCGAATCAGTAACTGCAGTGCGGTGGGCTGGGCGCTAAACGATCGCTAACTACCTAACCAAGGGGCTTAAACTATCCTAAAACTATCAGTCAATACCAGTGAAAAAAAAAGTGACAGTTTACACTGATCACATTTTTCCCTTTCACTAGGTGATTGACAGGGGCGATCAAGAGGTGATCAAGGGGTTAATTGGGGTGATGGGGGGTGATCTGGGGCTAAGTGTAGTGTTTGGTGTGTACGCACTGTGATGTCTGCTCCTCTGCTTGAACCAACCGACGAAAAGGACCAGCAGAGGAGCAGAGAAGCCATTTAACACATTATATTTATAAATATAATGTGTTAGATGGCTTCCGATTTGATTTTTTGAAAATCATCAGCCTGCCAGCGACGATCATTGGCTGGCAGGCTGATGACGAAATTGTGCTTTAACTTTTGCCGGCCCGCGATGCGCATGCGCGGGCCGGCTCTGACTGAAATCTCGCGAGATGACGCGCTGGCGCATCCAGGAGGAATTACAGGGCCGCCGCAAAGACGCATCCCTGCGGGCTGAGGAGGTTAAAAACCCAGAAAATTATGGCTATATTTCTAGTTTAAATTGCACACTGACTAATCCAGATGTTGCATATTGCCCAAAAAAAGTGTTTTTTTTTTTTTACTAACAATATGAAAGCTGTATATAACGTTTGAATTTTACATGTCCAGATGCAGCTAGGGATGTAAAATAGTGTATTTTGCGCAAGAAGGGTGTTTAAAAAAAAAAACAAGAAAATTATGGCTGTATTTCTAGCTTAAATTGCACACTGACTAGTCCTGCAAATGCACCAGATGTTATAAATTGCCAAAAAAGGGTGATTTTTTACAACCAGATTATTAATGCAGTTTTCCAAGATTGGATTTTGATGTCACAAAAGCTCAGATGCAGTGCTGGTGCGCTGAGCTTGCATAAAATGGCCGCCGCCGCCGCCCACCTAACTAACAGACAGATAAAAGATATTTTTTTTCGGTCACTGGCCTCAGGGCAGGGTAAAAAGATTGTGCACTATGTAAGAAGGAACAAGGAGCCATCATTGACGGTGCATTGTAGTGCAGTCTGACACTTCAGCTGTCAGAATGGCTGCAAAGCCAATCCGGGCCGGTTCTTATTGGGAGCAGCCATAGAGCAGGGTGGGTGGCTGTTCCCCACAGTTCCAGGCCGGGTTTTGCCTGGGATATAAAAACTCAGCCAGCATGTTCAGCGGATTATCCTCCATCTGCTAGTGGAGTGCTGGCAGTCTGGGTGTTGGAGCTTGAGTGTTTGGACCTGGACTAGGCCTGCTACATTGTTTGTGGACAAAAGCACATGGACTACTGCTTCCTTCAAGGACTTATGTGTAGCATCCTGGTGTGAATAAACACCAGACTCAAGGTGACTGTTTTTTCTTGAAATTGTTATTTTGTCATTTTACGTCTGTGTGAATAAAACACTGCACTATTTAAGTTAAAGACGTTGTCATTGCCTCTGTACTGTGTCTGCAAGCCTGTCTACCAGAGCAAATCCCCACATTTGGTGTCGGATGTGGGCAAACGCAGTGAGGCAGGCCTGAAGGCAGAAAAGTTTTAGTTTTTTCCGGGCACAAGTGCATGTCCTAAATTAAGCCGGCAAGGTTACGACCTGTATCCCCTGACAAAATAGAGATGGTCGTGAAGGCCCTCGTGGAGGCGGTCGTGAAGGCGTTGCAGGCGTCAGGAGCATCCCAGAATGTCCACGATGCCCGGAAAGCTGTCTGCGTGGTGATTCCGAAGATGACCCCTTCGGATGACGTTGAGACCTATCTGGCGGTCTTCGAAAAAGTGGCCGTGAGGGAAAAGTTACTCCGAGACCAGTGGGCTGAGGTCCGGGTGATTGTGTTGGTCTGGGCCCAGAGGGTGCATCAGTGGGAATTTAACCTGGCTGAACCCGCCAGACCACAATATTATGATCTGCTGCACCGTTTGCAAAAATGGCTGCAGCCTGACATGTTGACTCCCACTGCTATGTTGGATTGGCTGTTGGTGGATGTGTTTTGGAGGGCTTTGCCGTACCCACTCCAGCACTGGATCGGCCAGGTGTCTCCGAATAATGCCCTGGAGATGGTCGACCTGGTGGAGCACTACGAGGCCACCAAAAATCTACAGGGTCTGCTGGCGTTGTCAGGAGCCTGGACACATAAGGGCCGTCTGTCCCCATCGGGGGGAACCCATGGACACCAACTATGGCTACCGCCATTAATTATATGCCAGAAGGTTGTGTGCTATAGGAACTTCAGGAACTATGGACAATAGCCACCTGTGCCAGGTAGAAGTGGGGGGGGGGCACTCTGGCGGTGGCACTGCTGGATTCAGGGAGCTGCCCTGGTGCGGCTGGCTGAGTATAGTGGCCGAAGAGTCGGCGTTGTCTGCATACATGGGGACTTAAAGGAGTATCCCACCACCCTGGTCTCTCTGTCAATGGTGGCCCGTTTTGTGGTTCAACAGGAGATGCTGTACCGGGTAAATAAACTACAGGGTGAGCATATTGAACAGCTGGTGGTGCCCAAGGCATATCGCAACCTCGTGTTGGAATTAGCCCACCAACATGTTCTTGGGGGACACCTGGGCCAGCAGAAAACGCAGGACCGGATTTTACAGCGGTTCTACTGGCCCAGTGTTCAGAGAGGTAGAAGAGTTTTGCAATTCTTGCCCAACCTGCCAGATAACCAGCCCCCAGCCATATTTCCGTAGTCCTCTTGTCCCTCTCCCGATTATTGAGGTTCCCTTCGAGCGGATCACTATGGATCTCATAGGCCCAGTACCGAAGTCATCTAGAGGGCACCAGCACATCCTGGTCATCCTCGACTACGCCACACTGTACCCGGAGGTGGTGCCACTGCATCATACGTTAGCCAAACTCATAGCTAAGGAGTTATTGGAAATGTTTTCTAGAGTGGGTCTGCCTAAGGAGGTTCTAACTGACCAAGGGACCCCATTTATGTCCAAGGTCATGAGGGAAGTTGCTCCACATAAAACAGTTACGGACATCTGTGTATCATCCGCAAACAGATGACCTGGTAGAGAGGTTTAACCAGATGTTAAAAAATATGTTGAAGAGTGGTGTCTAAGGATGGAAGGGACTGGGACCTTCTTCTGCCCTATCTCATGTTCACAGTGCGAGAAGTGCCCCAGGCCTCTACCGGGTTTTCGCCCTTCTAATTGCTATACGGCAGATATCCTCGTGGTTTATTGGACGTCGCCAAAGAGGCGTGGGAATAACAAACCACACCGCACAAAAGTGTAGTTGAGTATGCCACCCAGATGCAGGGACGGATGGAAACAGTGTTACCTCTGGTTAGGGAGCATATGGAGGCAGCGCAGCGAGCCCAGAGTAGGGTCTATAATCGGCAGGTTCGGGTCCGAAACTTAAACCCAGGTGATCGGGTGTTGGTTCTGGTACCGACTGTAGATAGTAAGTTCCTAGCTAGGTGGCAGGGGCCCTACGAGGTACTTGAAAAAATTGGACCGGTAGATTACAAAGTACACCAGCCAGGGAGGCGAAAGCCGCAGCAGGTGTACCATGTGAATCTGCTCAAGCCGTGGAAGGAAAGGGAAACCTGTATGGAAGACAGCCCACGACCAGGGTTCCTAGGGGAAGCGGTTTCGGACCCTCAGTCTGAAGCAAGGGAAGCGGCTGTCACAGTGAAAATTGCTGACAGCCTCTCCTCTAAACAGTCTCAGGAAGCCAGAGAGTTCATTAGTCGGAATACGTTTGTGTTCTCAGACCTCCCTGGACGCACGTCCGTAATCCGGCATGACATTGTCACTGAGCCTCAGTTAAAACCGTACCGGATACCCTAGGCTCGGCGACAAGCCATCACGGAGGAAGTGCAGCTAATGCTCCAGCTGGGTGTCATCGAGGAGTCAAAAAGTGGGCCAGTCCGATAGTATTAATACCCAAGCCAGACGGGACATTGCGGTTCTGTAATGACTCCGGCAAACTTAATGAGGTTCCAAGTTTGACGCGTATCCCATGCCCCGAGTGGATGAGCTGATTGAAAAGTTGGGCCAAGCCCGATATTTTTCTGTGTTGGACCTCACCAAAGGGTACTGGCAGGTACCCTTGACGGAGGCTGCCAAAGAAAAAATGGCTTTCATCACGCCAGAGGGGCTTTATCAGTACAAGGTATTACCCTTTGGTCCACATGGCGCTCCCGCCACGTTTTAAAGGTTAATGGATATTGTACTCCGTCCATATCATCGATGCGCTTCGGAGTACCTGGACGATATCGGTGTCCATAGCACTGACTTGGAAAGTCACTTACCTAAAGTACAGGCTGTATTGGACTCCCTTAGAAAGGCTGGCCTAACCGCTAACCCAAAAAAGTGCTCAATAGGGTTAGAAGAGACCAAGTACCTGGGGTATGTCATTGGGCACGGAATGATCCAACCTCAGGTGAACAATTGAGTCAATTAGGAATTGGCCCCGACCTGTCACTACTCAGCAAGTAAAGTCGTTCCTGGGTATGGTGGGGTACTATATGAGGTTTGTCCCCAATTTTTCTACAGTCGCCGCACCATTGACAGGCCTTTTTGAAGGGATGCAAGTCAGTCACTGTCCACTGGAATGAGCAGGTGGAAAAGGCTTTCTCCGCTTTAAAGTCAGCCCTGTGTGGGTCCCCGGTTTTGGTGACGCCCGACTTCAAAAGGGAGTTTATAGTGCATATCTCAAGATATTGACGGGGCGTAGCATCCCTCTGTCTTCCTCAGCCCTAAGCTCACCCCAGTTGAGACTAGGTACAGTATAGTGGAGAGAGAGTGCCTGGCCATCAAGTGGGCACTCAAGTCTCTATGCTACTACCTTTTGGGGAGAAGGTTCCGTCCCCTCTGAAATGGATGAGCCAGGCCAAAGAGAGGAATGCTCAGGTCACCAGGTGGTTCTTATCTTTGCAAAATTTTAAGTTTTCCGTGGACACAGGGCAGACAGGTTACAGAGAAACGCGGATGCCCTGTCCCGCATACACTGTCTGGCAAGTGTTCTCCCCCTCAGGGTTGAACAGAGGGGGGAGGTATGTAAGAAGGAACAAGGAGCTGTCATTGATGGAAGATACGTGTCACTGAGGTTCCTGTAAGGAACCAGATTTTTTTCCTGAAGTGTCAGTTCTGTAGTGCAGTCTGACACTTCAGCTGTCAGAATGACTGTGAAGCCAATCCGGGCCGGTTCTTATTGACAGCAGCCAAAGAGCAGGGTGGGTGGCTGTTCCCCACGGTTCCAGGCTGGGTTTTGGCTGGGATGTTGGAGCTTGAGTGTTTGGGCCTGGACTAGGCTTGCTACATTGTTTGTGGACAAAAGCTCATGGACTACTGCTTCCTTCAAGGTCTTATGTGCTGCAGCCTGGTGTGAACAAAACACCAGACTCAAGGTGACAGTTTTTTTCTTGAAATTGTTATTATGTCACTTTACTTCTGTATGAATAAAACACTGCACTATTTAAGTTAGGGCTCTTTCACACTTGCGTTGTCCGGACCCGTCGTGTACTCCATTTGCCGGAATTACACGCCGGATCCGGAAAAACGCAAGTGAACTGAAAGCATTTGAAGACGGATCCGTCTTCAAAATGCGTTCAGTGTTACTATGGCAGCCAGGACGCTATTAAAGTCCTGGTTGCCATAGTAGTAGTGGGGAGCGGGGGAGCAGTATACTTACCGTCCGTGCGGCTCCCGGGGCGCTCCAGAATGACGTCAGAGCGCCTCATTCGCATGGATGACGTGTCCATGCGATCACGTCATCCATGCGAGCGCCCCGGGAGCCGCACGGACGGTAAGTATACTGCTCCCCCGCTCCCCACTACCCTCCATAGGCTATTTGACCTTGTTACTCATTTACTTGGTCTCTTTTTGACTGGTCTGCAGCGTACTTTCATCTTCATTATTATTTCTTGCACACCATTTCTTGCCTACAGGAGTTATATGTGTTGACGGGAACCTCACCTGGGACTTATTTGCCTATTCTTGCATGGGTTTATATTTTTTATCCAGCATTACATTCCCATGCTGCATGTACACATTATTTATATTACTTGATCCATGTGTTTCCCTCCCAGGGTGGCGCTTTTTTCCTTTTCTGTCCTCCACTCTTGTTTTATCATGTCTACGGCATCATACTCATTGATTAGCTCCATCTATGTTATTTTAATCATGCTTTAATACAATTTATTATATTTTTGACATTATGAGTAGGGATGAGCGAACTCGAACTGTATAGTTCGGGTTCGTACCGAATTTTGGGGTGTCCGTGACACGGACCCGAACCCGGACATTTTCGTAAAAGTCCGGGTTCGGGTTCGGTGTTCGTCGCTTTCTTGGCGCTTTTGTGACGCTTTCTTGGCGCTTTTTGAAAGGCTGCAAAGCAGCCAATCAACAAGCGTCATACTACTTGCCCCAAGAGGCCATCACAGCCATGCCTACTATTGGCATGGCTGTGATTGGCCAGAGCACCATGTGACCCAGCCTCTATTTAAGCTGGAGTCACATAGCGCCGCCCGTCACTCTGCTCTGATTAGCGTAGGGAGAGGTTGCGGCTGCGACAGTAGGGCGAGATTAGGCAGATTAACTCCTCCAAAGGACTTGATTAACTGATCGATCTGCAGCTGTGGATCATTGAGCTGCTGATCCTCAATTGCTCACTGTTTTTAGGCTGCCCAGACCGTTTGTCAGTCACATTTTTCTGGGGTGATCGGCGGCCATTTTGTGTCTTGTGGTGCGCCAGCACAAGCTGCCACCAAGTGCATTTAACCCTCAATGGTGTGGTTGTTTTTTGGCTAAAGCCTACATCAGGGTGAAGCTGTCACACCAAGTGCATTTAACCAGCAATAGTCTGTTCATTTTTTGGCCATATACAAAATCAGGGGCAAGCTGCGCCTGTCACCAAGTGCATTTAACCCTCAATGGTGTGGTTGTTTTTTGGCTAAAGCCTACATCAGGGTGAAGCTGTCACACCAAGTGCATTTAACCAGCAATAGTCTGTTCATTTTTTGGCCATATACAAAATCAGGGGCAAGCTGCGCCTGTCACCAAGTGCATTTAACCCTCAATGGTGTGGTTGTTTTTTGGCTAAAGCCTACATCAGGGTGAAGCTGTCACACCAAGTGCATTTAACCAGCAATAGTCTGTTCATTTTTTGGCCATATACAAAATCAGGGGCAAGCTGCGCCTGTCACCAAGTGCATTTAACCCTCAATGGTGTGGTTGTTTTTTGGCTAAAGCCTACATCAGGGTGAAGCTGTCACACCAAGTGCATTTAACCAGCAATAGTCTGTTCATTTTTTGGCCATATACAAAATCAGGGGCAAGCTGCGCCTGTCACCAAGTGCATTTAACCCTCAATGGTGTGGTTGTTTTCTGGCTAAAGCCTACATCAGGGTGAAGCTGTCACACCAAGTGCATTTAACCAGCAATAGTCTGTTTATTTTTTGGCCATATACTACATCAGGGGCAAGCTGCGCCCGTCACCAAGTGCATTTAACCCTCAGTAGTGTGGTTGGTCAAGCTGTGACACCAAGTGCATTTAACCAGCAATAGTCTGTTCATTTTTTGGCCATATACTACATCAGGGGCAAGCTGCGCCCGTCACCAAGTGCATTTAACCAGCAATAGTGTGGTTATTTTTTGGCCATATCCCAGTCTAATTCTGTCACTAAATCCATACCGGTCACCCAGCGCCTAAATACTAGGCCTCAAATTTATATCCCGCTAAATCTCTCGTTACCGCTGTCCTGTTGTAGCTGGGAAAGTTATTTAGTGTCCGTCAAAGCACATTTTTTGTTCTGGGTTGAAGTACAATTCCCAATTTAGCAATTTCATAATTTAGTGGTTTCTGCTATATCAGAGCTATTTGAAATCTATCCCTAAAAGGGTATATAATATTCAAGGTGCACATTGGGTCATTCAGAATAACTTCACACACACCCGCTACTGTGTATTTTCAAGTCTAATTCTGTCACTAAACCCATACCTGTCACCCAGCGCCTAAATACTAGGCCTCAAATTTATATCCTGCTAAATCTCTCGTTACCGCTGTCCTGTTGTAGCTGGGAAAGTTATTTAGTGTCCGTCAAAGCACATTTTTTGTTCTGGGTTGAAGTACAATTCCCAATTTAGCAATTTCATAATTTAGTGGTTTCTGCTATATCAGAGCTATTTGAAATCTATCCCTAAAAGGGTATATAATATTCAAGGTGCACATTGGGTCATTCAGAATAACTTCACACACACCCGCTACTGTGTATTTTCAAGTCTAATTCTGTCACTAAACCCATACCTGTCACCCAGCGCCTAAATACTAGGCCTCAAATTTATATCCTGCTAAATCTCTCGTTACCGCTGTCCTGTTGTAGCTGGGAAAGTTATTTAGTGTCCGTCAAAGCACATTTTTTCTTCTGGGTTGAAATACAATTCCCAATTTAGCAATTTCATAATTTAGTGGTTTCTGCTATATCAGAGCTATTTGAAATCTATCCCTAAAAGGGTAGATCATATTGAAGGTGCACATAGGGTCATTCAGAATAACTTCACACACACCCGCTACTGTGTATTTCCAAGTCTAATTCTGTCACTAAACCCATACCTGTCACCCAGCGCCTAAATACTAGGCCTCAAATTTATATCCCGCTAAATCTCTCGTTACCGCTGTCCTGTTGTAGCTGGGAAAGTTATTTAGTGTCCGTCAAAGCACATTTTTTGTTCTGGGTTGAAGTACAATTCCCAATTTAGCAATTTCATAATTTAGTGGTTTCTGCTATATCAGAGCTATTTGAAATCTATCCCTAAAAGGGTAGATCATATTGAAGGTGCACATAGGGTCATTCAGAATAACTTCACACACACCCGCTACTGTGTATTTCCAAGTCTAATTCTGTCACTAAACCCATACCTGTCACCCAGCGCCTAAATACTAGGCCTCAAATTTATATCCCGCTAAATCTCTCGTTACCGCTGTCCTGTTGTAGCTGGGAAAGTTATTTAGTGTCCGTCAAAGCACATTTTTTGTTCTGGGTTGAAGTACAATTCCCAATTTAGCAATTTCATAATTTAGTGGTTTCTGCTATATCAGAGCTATTTGAAATCTATCCCTAAAAGGGTATATAATATTCAAGGTGCACATTGGGTCATTCAGAATAACTTCACACACACCCGCTACTGTGTATTTCCAAGTCTAATTCTGTCACTAAACCCATACCTGTCACCCAGCGCCTAAATACTAGGCCTCAAATTTATATCCTGCTAAATCTCTCGTTACCGCTGTACTGTTGTTGCTTGGAAAGATATTTAGTGTCCGTCAAAGCACATTTTTTGTTCTGGGTTGAAGTACAATTCCCAATTTAGCAATTTCATAATTTAGTGGTTTCTGCTATATCAGAGCTATTTGAAATCTATCCCTAAAAGGGTATATAATATTCAAGGTGCACATTGGGTCATTCAGAATAACTTCACACACACCCGCTACTGTGTATTTTCAAGTCTAATTCTGTCACTAAACCCATACCTGTCACCCAGCGCCTAAATACTAGGCCTCAAATTTATATCCTGCTAAATCTCTCGTTACCGCTGTACTGTTGTTGCTGGGCAAGATATTTAGTGTCCGTCAAAGCACATTTTTTGTTCTGGGTTGAAATACAATTCCCAATTTAGCAATTTCATAATTTAGTGGTTTCTGCTATATCAGAGCTATTTGAAATCTATCCCTAAAAGGGTATATAATATTCAAGGTGCACATTGGGTCATTCAGAATAACTTCACACACACCCGCTACTGTGTATTTCCAAGTCTAATTCTGTCACTAAACCCATACCTGTCACCCAGCGCCTAAATACTAGGCCTCAAATTTATATCCTGCTAAATCTCTCGTTACCGCTGTACTGTTGTTGCTGGGCAAGATATTTAGTGTCCGTCAAAGCACATTTTTTGTTCTGGGTTGAAATACAATTCCCAATTTAGCAATTTCATAATTTAGTGGTTTCTGCTATATCAGAGCTATTTGAAATCTATCCCTAAAAGGGTATATAATATTCAAGGTGCACATTGGGTCATTCAGAATAACTTCACACACACCCGCTACTGTGTATTTCCAAGTCTAATTCTGTCACTAAACCCATACCTGTCACCCAGCGCCTAAATACTAGGCCTCAAATTTATATCCTGCTAAATCTCTCGTTACCGCTGTACTGTTGTTGCTGGGCAAGATATTTAGTGTCCGTCAAAGCACATTTTTTGTTCTGGGTTGAAATACAATTCCCAATTTAGCAATTTCATAATTTAGTGGTTCCTGCTATATCAGAGCTATTTGAAATCTATCCCAAAAAGGGTATATAATATTCAAGGTGCACATAGGGTCATTCAGAATAACTTCACACACACGCTTCTGTGCATTTCCAAGTCTAATTCTGTCACTAAATCCATACCGGTCACCCAGCGCCTAAATACTAGGCCTCAAATTTATATCCCGCTGAATTTGAATACAATACATTGGGCCAAATAATATATTTGTTGTTGTGGTGAACCATAACAATGAGAAAAACATCTAGTAAGGGACGCGGACGTGGACATGGTCGTGGTGGTGTTAGTGGACCCTCTGGTGCTGGGAGAGGACGTGGCCGTTCTGCCACATCCACACGTCCTAGTGTACCAACTACCTCAGGTCCCAGTAGCCGCCAGAATTTACAGCGATATATGGTGGGGCCCAATGCCGTTCTAAGGATGGTAAGGCCTGAGCAGGTACAGGCATTAGTCAATTGGGTGGCCGACAGTGGATCCAGCACGTTCACATTATCTCCCACCCAGTCTTCTGCAGAAAGCGCACAGATGGCGCCTGAAAACCAACCCCATCAGTCTGTCACATCACCCCCATGCATACCAGGGAAACTGTCTCAGCCTCAAGTTATGCAGCAGTCTCTTATGCTGTTTGAAGACTCCGCTGGCAGGGTTTCCCAAGGGCATCCACCTAGCCCTTCCCCAGCGGTGAAAGACATAGAATGCACTGACGCACAACCACTTATGTTTCCTGATGATGAGGACATGGGAATACCACCTCAGCATGTCTCTGATGATGACGAAACACAGGTGCCAACTGCTGCGTCTTTCTGCAGTGTGCAGACTGAACAGGAGGTCAGGGATCAAGACTGGGTGGAAGACGATGCAGGGGACGATGAGGTCCTAGACCCCACATGGAATGAAGGTCGTGCCACTGACTTTCACAGTTCGGAGGAAGAGGCAGTGGTGAGACCGAGCCAACAGCGTAGCAAAAGAGGGAGCAGTGGGCAAAAGCAGAACACCCGCCGCCAAGAGACTCCGCCTGCTACTGACCGCCGCCATCTGGGACCGAGCACCCCAAAGGCAGCTTCAAGGAGTTCCCTGGCATGGCACTTCTTCAAACAATGTGCTGACGACAAGACCCGAGTGGTTTGCACGCTGTGCCATCAGAGCCTGAAGCGAGGCATTAACGTTCTGAACCTGAGCACAACCTGCATGACCAGGCACCTGCATGCAAAGCATGAACTGCAGTGGAGTAAACACCTTAAAACCAAGGAAGTCACTCAGGCTCCCCCTGCTACCTCTTCTGCTGCTGCCGCCTCGGCCTATTCTGCTGCTGCCGCCTCGGCCTCTTCCTCCGCCTCTGGAGGAACGTTGGCACCTGCCGCCCAGCAAACAGGGGATGTACCACCAACACCACCACCACCACCTCCGTCACCAAGCGTCTCAACCATGTCACACGCCAGCGTTCAGCTCTCCATCTCACAAACATTTGATAGAAAGCGTAAATTCCCACCTAGCCACCCTCGATCCCTGGCCCTGAATGCCAGCATTTCTAAACTACTGGCCTATGAAATGCTGTCATTTAGGCTGGTGGACACAGACAGCTTCAAACAGCTCATGTCGCTTGCTGTCCCACAGTATGTTGTTCCCAGCCGGCACTACTTCTCCAAGAGAGCCGTGCCTTCCCTGCACAACCAAGTATCCGATAAAATCAAGTGTGCACTGCGCAACGCCATCTGTAGCAAGGTCCACCTAACCACAGATACGTGGACCAGTAAGCACGGCCAGGGACGCTATATCTCCCTAACTGCACACTGGGTAAATGTAGTGGCAGCTGGGCCCCAGGCGGAGAGCTGTTTGGCGCACGTCCTTCCGCCGCCAAGGATCGCAGGGCAACATTCTTTGCCTCCTGTTGCCACCTCCTCCTTCTCGGCTTCCTCCTCCTCTTCTTCCACCTGCTCATCCAGTCAGCCACACACCTTCACCACCAACTTCAGCACAGCCCGGGGTAAACGTCAGCAGGCCATTCTGAAACTCATATGTTTGGGGGACAGGCCCCACACCGCACAGGAGTTGTGGCGGGGTATTGAACAACAGACCGACGAGTGGTTGCTGCCGGTGAGCCTCAAGCCCGGCCTGGTGGTGTGTGATAATGGGCGAAATCTCGTTGCAGCTCTGGGACTAGCCAATTTGACGCACATCCCTTGCTTGGCGCATGTGCTGAATTTGGTGGTGCAGAAGTTCATTCACAACTACCCCGACATGTCAGAGCTGCTGCATAAAGTGCGGGCCGTCTGTTCGCGCTTCCGGCGTTCACATCCTGCTGCTGCTCGCCTGTCTGCGCTACAGCGTAACTTCGGCCTTCCCGCTCACCGCCTCATATGCGACGTGCCCACCAGGTGGAACTCCACCTTGCACATGCTGGACAGACTGTGCGAGCAGCAGCAGGCCATAGTGGAGTTTCAGCTGCAGCACGCACGGGTCAGTCGCACTACAGAACAGCACCACTTCACCACCAATGACTGGGCCTCCATGCGAGACCTGTGTGCCCTGTTGCGCTGTTTCGAGTACTCCACCAACATGGCCAGTGGCGATGACACCGTTATCAGCGTTACAATACCACTTCTATGTCTCCTTGAGAAAACACTTAGGGCGATGATGGAAGAGGAGGTGGCCCAGGAGGAGGAGGAGGAGGAGGAGGAAGAGGGGTCATTTTTAGCACTTTCAGGCCAGTCTCTTCGAAGTGACTCAGAGGGAGGTTTTTGGCAACAGCAGAGGCCAGGTACAAATGTGGCCAGCCAGGGCCCACTACTGGAGGACGAGGAGGACGAGGATGAGGAGGAGGTGGAGGAGGATGAGGATGAAGCATGGTCACAGCGGGGTGGCACCCAACGCAGCTCGGGTCCATCACTGGTGCGTGGCTGGGGGGAAAGGCAGGACGATGACGATACGCCTCCCACAGAGGACAGCTTGTCCTTACCCCTGGGCAGCCTGGCACACATGAGCGACTACATGCTGCAGTGCCTGCGCAACGACAGCAGAGTTGCCCACATTTTAACCTGTGCGGACTACTGGGTTGCCACCCTGCTGGATCCACGCTACAAAGACAATGTGCCCACCTTACTTCCTGCACTGGAGCGTGATAGGAAGATGCGCGAGTACAAGCGCACGTTGGTAGACGCGCTACTGAGAGCATTCCCAAATGTCACAGGGGAACAAGTGGAAGCCCAAGGCCAAGGCAGAGGAGGAGCAAGAGGTCGCCAAGGCAGCTGTGTCACGGCCAGCTCCTCTGAGGGCAGGGTTAGCATGGCAGAGATGTGGAAAACTTTTGTCAACACGCCACAGCTAACTGCACCACCACCTGATACGCAACGTGTTAGCAGGAGGCAACATTTCACTAACATGGTGGAACAGTACGTGTGCACACCCCTCCACGTACTGACTGATGGTTCGGCCCCATTCAACTTCTGGGTCTCTAAATTGTCCACGTGGCCAGAGCTAGCCTTTTATGCCTTGGAGGTGCTGGCCTGCCCGGCAGCCAGCGTTTTGTCTGAACGTGTATTCAGCACGGCAGGGGGCGTCATTACAGACAAACGCAGCCGCCTGTCTACAGCCAATGTGGACAAGCTGACGTTCATAAAAATGAACCAGGCATGGATCCCACAGGACCTGTCCGTCCCTTGTCCAGATTAGACATTAACTACCTCCCCATAACCATATATTATTGGACTCCAGGGCACTTCCTCATTCAATCCTATTTTTATTTTCATTTTACCATTATATTGCAAGGCTACCCAAAGTTGAATGAACCTCTCCTCTGCCTGTGTGCTAGGCCTAAATATATGCCAATGGATTGTTGCAGTGGTGGCTGACGTGAAGCCTCATTCTCTGCTATGACATGCAGACTGATTCTCTGGTGACATGAAGCCAGATTGTCTGTTACGGGACCTCTCTCCTCTGCCTGGGTGCTGGGCCTAAATATCTGACAATGGACTGTTGCATTGGTGGCTGACGTGAAGCCTGATTCTCTGCTATGATATGAAGACTGATTCTCTGCTGACATGAAGCCAGATTGTCTGTTACGGGACCTCTCTCCTCTGCCTGTGTGCTAGGCCTAAATATATGCCAATGGATTGTTGCAGTGGTGGCTGACGTGAAGCCTGATTCTCTGCTATGACATGCAGACTAATTCTCTGCTGACATGAAGCCAGATTGTCTGTTACGGGACCTCTCTCCTCTGCCTGGGTGCTGGGCCTAAATTTATGACAATGGACTGTTGCAGTGGTGGCTGACGTGAAGCCTGATTCTCTGCTATGACATGCAGACTGATTCTCTGCTGACATGAAGCCAGATCCTCTGTTACGGGACCTCTCTCCTCTGCCTGGGTGCTGGGCCTAAATTTATGAAAATGGACTGTTGCAGTGGTGGGTGACGTGAAGCCTCATTCTCTGCTATGACATGCAGACTGATTCTCTGCTGACATGAAGCCAGATTGTCTGTTACGGGACCTCTCTCCTCTGCCTGGGTGCTGGGCCTGAATTTATGACAATGGACTGTTGCAGTGGTGGCTGACGTGAAGCCTGATTCTCTGCTATGACATGCAGACTAATTCTCTGCTGACATGAAGCCAGATTGTCTGTTACGGGACCTCTCTCCTCTGCCTGGGTGCTGGGCCTAAATTTATGAAAATGGACTCTTACAGTGGTGGGTGACGTGAAGCCTGATTCTCTGCTATGACATGAAGACTGATTCTCTGCTGACATGAAGCCAGATCCTCTGTTACGGGACCTCTCTCCTCTGCCTGGGTGCTGGGCCTAAATATCTGACAATGGACTGTTGCATTGGTGGCTGACGTGAAGCCTGATTCTCTGCTATGATATGAAGACTGATTCTCTGCTGACATGAAGCCAGATTGTCTGTTACGGGACCTCTCTCCTCTGCCTGTGTGCTAGGCCTAAATATATGCCAATGGATTGTTGCAGTGGTGGCTGACGTGAAGCCTGATTCTCTGCTATGACATGCAGACTGATTCTCTGGTGACATGAAGCCAGATCCTCTGTTACGGGACCTCTCTCCTCTGCCTGGGTGCTGGGCCTAAATTTATGAAAATGGACTGTTGCAGTGGTGGGTGACGTGAAGCCTGATTCTCTGCTATGACATGCAGACTGATTCTCTGGTGACATGAAGCCAGATCCTCTGTTACGGGACCTCTCTCCTCTGCCTGGGTGCTGGGCCTAAATATCTGACAATGGACTGTTGCATTGGTGGCTGACGTGAAGCCTGATTCTCTGCTATGACATGCAGACTAATTCTCTGCTGACATGAAGCCAGATTGTCTGTTACGGGACCTCTCTCCTCTGCCTGGGTGCTGGGCCTAAATTTATGAAAATGGACTGTTGCAGTGGTGGGTGACGTGAAGCCTGATTCTCTGCTATGACATGAAGACTGATTCTCTCCTGACATGAAGCCAGATTGTCTGTTACGGGACCTCTCTCCTCTGCCTGGGTGCTGGGCCTAAATTTATGAAAATGGACTGTTACAGTGGTGGGTGACGTGAAGCCTGATTCTCTGCTATGATATAAAGACTGATTCTCTGCTGACATGAAGCCAGATTGTCTGTTACGGGACCTCTCTCCTCTGCCTGGGTGCTGGGCCTAAATTTATGAAAATGGACTCTTACAGTGGTGGGTGACGTGAAGCCTGATTCTCTGCTATGACATGAAGACTGATTCTCTGCTGACATGAAGCCAGATTGTCTGTTACGGGACCTCTCTCCTCTGCCTGGGTGCCGGGGCCTAAATATCTGAGAATGGACTGTTCCAGTGGTGGGTGACGGGAAGCCAGATTCTCTGCTATGGAACCTCTCTCCAATAGATTTTGGTTAATTTTTATTTATTTAATTTTTATTTTAATTAATTTCCCTATCCACATTTGTTTGCAGGGGATTTACCTACATGTTGCTGCCTTTTGCAGCCCTCTAGCCCTTTCCTGGGCTGTTTTACAGCCGTTTTAGTGCCGAAAAGTTCGGGTCCCCATTGACTTCAATGGGGTTCGGGTTCGGGACGAAGTTCGGATCGGGTTCGGATCCCGAACCCGAACATTTCCGGGATGTTCGGCCGAACTTCTCGAACCCGAACATCCAGGTGTTCGCTCAACTCTAATTATGAGCTCCTATTTTCTTTGCTTCTATTGTTCAACTCGGGAGCTTTTGCCGAGTCACACTTTTGGTGTATCCCTTGGGGGTGTATTGGGTGGACACTGTCTTTTTCACCCTCCCCTGGGATATCCTAGGTCACTTTTTTGTATTTCTCCTTCAGGTACATAGTAGCTCTTATAGTTTTCAAGAGACTGTCAGTATCTTCAGGTAGAAACAGAGTCTATGTCAGAAGAAATTTCCCTTTCATCCAAATACAATCCAAATAACTGGGAACTATGGGATTTTTGCCATGTAGAGGCTTGCTTTGAAGAAGGAGGAAACCTCGACTCTACCGCCACATTACCCTCTTTACGTATAATACTCCTCGTGAAGTCTAGGAAAGAGGGGGATTCTACAGTCATGACCTTCTCAGTACATTTGGGGCAAAGTGACTTTTTAGTTTTAAATGTAAACATCTTTCTGCACATAGCACATTTCTTGCGACCAGAATCAGATCCAAGTGCCTTGGAGGTGGAGGTGTCGAGTGAAAATACGCACGGTCCAGAAAAAACTCAAAAGGGAATTGACACCAGCACCAGGCACCCAAGGTGGATTAAAGGGAACCCATCACCCCTACACCAATATCTGCCAAAGTCAGGAGAGGAGGCTTACCGGGCTGAGGGTGATAGAGGCCATATCCAGAGGTTTCGGGCGGTTTTCGGATCTGCAGGAGCAGACTTGGTGAGGAAAGAACAACACGTGTCACTGCTCCATGTTCCCAGCTTCCTCTTTATTTTCCCAGAATTGGCGAGATGTTGGTGACATCATGATGCTCTGCCTGTATGTAACGCCTTTACCCCAAGACGTCTCCACCTCCTGGAGTGCCACAAGTAATACTCCTCCTAACGGAGTATGCAGACCAGGCCATGCACTTCTTTAATCTGTGAGCTTGAAGACACAGGAGGAGATTCCACGCTACCCGGGACAGGAAAACACAGATTTAGGTAAGGGGAGGAGGCTCTTTAAAAGCTTGAGTTTCTGTGTTGTTTCCTGTCTCAGTGCCGTTGGGGAGGAGCCGGGAGAAAAGGGGGAGTGGCGTGGGCGGGAAACAGGGCAGGTCCGTTTAATTTATCATTTTCTACTCCAGTTTTTGCTGACATACTGTAGATTTAGGAGGAGGAGCTGGTGTACAGTTAAGGCTGTTAGGTGCCGGCAGAGAATGCATCTAAGTTTTGTAGAGGCTGGCGTCTCTATATAACGTAGGTACATCAAGTGCCAGGGCAGGGGTATTAAGACTGGCATCTAAAACGCTGGTCTTAATAAATGACCCCAATAATGTTTGAAATCTTTGCTAATTTCTTGAAAAGTAAAAACTTGCAGTGACATAAGTTTTCAGACCCTTTTACTTAGTACTTAGTTGATGCACCTTTAGCAGCAATTACAGCCTCCAGTCTTCTTGATGCCACAATTTTTGCACACCTGGATTTTGGGGGTTTTCTGCAAATCTTGGCTAAAGAACCTGTCAAGCTCTGACAGGTTGGATAGGGACCGTTGGTGGACAGCCATTTTCAGATCTCTCCAGAGAGATTCGTTAGGTTCAAGTCGGGGCTCTAGCTGGGCCACTCATGAAAATTAACAGAGTTTCCCCTAAGCTACTCCTTTTTATTGTCTTGACTGTTTGCTTAGGGTCATTGCTTTGGAAGCTGAAACATTGGCCCATTGTGAGGTTTTGAGCACTCTGGACCAGGTTTTAATTAGGAATATCTCTATTAGAGGTGAACGAATCAAAGCTGATGAAGTCTAATTTGTTCCGAATTTCAGGAAAAAAAATATTTTGAATGAATGTGAATTTCCTCGCACATCGTGGTAACTAATCACAATTTTTCCTAACATGGCGGCTAAAATGGCGGCTACACGTGTGAGGACATGGTGCAAGGAACTCTGGGAAGGCGGGATGACCAATAATGCTATGCATGCAGCCAGCCCGGTGAGGTCACAGCCCTATAAATACGGCGGCCATCTTAGATTCTGCCATTCACCATCGTACTTTATTCATGGACAGATGTTTATGCAGGCTCTAGGGATAGTGAAAGAAAACCTCATTGTGAAAAAAAAAAAAGCGGTTTATAAGTGCATGATAAGGATAGGGAGGAATCATTTCACAGCATCTTAGTTAAGGGAAAGACATTGCAGGGGATAGGGAGAGTCATACACAAACATAATTGAGAAAAAATATGATTTACAAGTGCAAGGAAAGATTATTTGAGGATCAAAATAGCCATTATACTGCTTTGTCATTCCAGCAAATTGTTGTAGGGTTGCAAGTGTTATGTTGAAAAGCCTTTAGTGGCTTATATCTGTGGAAAAAAAGAAATCTATCCTGCCCTATTATAGTACAATACAAGAAAAATAGACGCTGTTCACATTTGGTGTTATTTACGGTAAAAACATTTGTCAGCTCAGTAAAATATGAAAAAATTTACGCTGTTCATATTTGGTGTCATTTGCACTAAAAACATTTATTGTCAGTTTAGTACTAGGGTTGAGCGAACCCAAACTGTAAAGTTCGGTTTCGTACTGAACTTTAGGATTTTTGGACCCCGGACCCGAACCAGAACTTTTCAGTAAAAGTTCGGGTTTGAGTTCAGTGTTCTGTGTTTTATTGGCACTTTTTGAAAGGCTGCAGAGCAGCCAATCGACAAGCATTTTACTTTTGTGCCCTTAGTAAGCATGGCTGTGATGGCTTCTAATAGCATGGCTGTGATTGGCGAGTGCAGCATGTGACTCAGCCTCTATATAAGCTGTAGTCACGTAGCACTGGGCGTCACTCTGCTCTGATTAGTGTAGGGATAGGATGCTGCTGCTGTGAGGGAGAGAATAGGCCATTTTTGGAAAGACCCTATATCTGTGGCCTTTGCAGCATTTGTCTGTGTGCAATTTAAGCTTGAAATACTGCAATAATTTTCTGGGTTTTAAAAAACACAAATTTTTGCCAATACCTTAACTTCCATATGGGGCCTATGCCGCATTAGTCAGTGTGCAATTTAAGCTTGAAATACTGCAATAATTTTCTGGGTTTTAAAAAAAACACAAATTTTTGCCAATACCCTCCATATGGGGCCTATGCCGCATTAGTCAGTGTGCAATTTAGGCTAGAAATACAGCAATCATTTTTAAAACACCCTTTTTGGGCAAAATACTCAATTTTACAGCCCTTGCTGCATCTCTCAGTGTGAAATTCAAGCGTTTTATACTGCTGTCATATTCTGTTACTAAAAAGCACTCATTTAGGGCAAAATCCTAATTTTGTGGCATTTGCTGTATCTGTCATTGTTAAAAACAAGCTTGAAATGCTTCAATAATTTTCTGTGTTTTAAACACCCCCCCCCCCCCCCCAATTTTTGGCAATACCCTCTATCTGGGTCTTATACCGCATTAGTCAGTGTGTTATTTAAGCTAGAAATACAGCTGTCATATTCTGTTATAAAAAAACACTCATTTTGGGCAAGATCCAAAATTTGAGAAATATGAGGAGAGCGTCAAATAAGGGACATGGCCCCAGTAGTGGTACTGCTGGTGGAGCTCCTGTTGCAGCTAAGAGGACATGGTCGATCTGTGCCAGCCACACGCCCAAGTGAAACACCTTCCTCAGGTGTGAGTAGGCGACAGAACCTCCAGCGGTATTTGGTAGGGCCCATCGCAGCAAGGGACCATGCACACCAAAGTCAGCTTCAAGGAGTTCTCTGGCGTGGCAGATCTTCCGACAATTTGCTGACGACAAGACACGAGTGGTTTGCACGCTGTGCAATCGGAGCCTGAAGCTAGGCATAAACGTTCTCATCCTGAGCGCAACCTGCATGACCAGGCATCTAAGTGCAAAGCACGAGCTGCAGTGGCGTAGACACCTCAAAAACGAAGAAATGTCTCTGGCTCCTCCAGCTTCCTCTTCTGCTGCAGTCTCGGCCTCTTCATCCATCTCTGAAGTGACAGTGCCACCTGCCACCCCGCAAACAGAGGATCTGCCAACAACTCCACTACCTGGGTCACCAAGCATCTCCACAATGTCCCACTTAGTCTCTAAACATTGGAGCGGAAGAGAAAATACCTCCCTACCCACCCATGATCCCTGGCCCTGAATGCCAGCATTTCAAAATTACTGTCCTTTGAAATGCTGTAATTCCGTCTGGTGGAGACGGATAGTTTTAAAAGCCTTATGGCGGTGGCTGTGTCACAGTACGTTGTGCCCAGCTGCCACTACTTTTCCAGGCAAGCCATCCCTTCCCTGCACAACCAAGTGGGGGACAAAATCAGGTGTGCACTGCGCAACGCCATCTGTGGCAAGATCTACCTAACTACAGATTGGTGGACCAGTAAGCACGGTCAAGCACGTTATATCTCCATAACAGCACACTAGGTAAATGCAGTGGCAGTTGGGCCTGAGACTGATAGCAGTTTAGCTTATGTCCATCCACCACCGAGGATTGCAGGGCGCTTTAGTTTGCCTCCTGTTGCTTCCTCCTCTTTCTCTGCTTCCTTATCCTCTACCATCTCCTTATCCAGTCAGCGTAGCAACTTCACCACCAACTTCAGCACAGCCAGGGGTAAACGACAGCAGGCAGTTTTAAAACGTATCTGTTTGGGGTAGAAACCCCACACTGCGCAGGCCTTGAACAACAGACTGATGAGTGGTTCGTGCCAGTGAGCCTCAAGCCCGGCCTGGTGGTGTGCTATAATTGGCAAAATCTTGTAGCAGCTCTGCGACTAGCCAGTTTGACGCACATCCCTTGCCTGGTGCATGTGCTGAAATTGGTTGTGGAGAGGTTCCTTAAAAATTACCCCGATATGTCAGAGCTGCTGCAGAAAGTGCGGGCGTCTGTGCGCGCTTTCGGCGTTCTCACCCTGCTGCTCGCCCGTCAGCACTGCAGCGTAACTTCAGCCTTCCCACTCACCGCCTCATATGCAATGTGCCCACAAGGTGGAACTCCACCTTGCACATGCTGGCCAGACTGTGCGAGCAGCAGCAGGCGATAGTGGAGTTTTAGCTGCAGAGCGCACGGGTCAGTCGCTCTGCGGAACATTACCACTTCACCACCAATGACTGGGCCTCCATGCGAGACTTGCGTTCCTTGTTGCACTGTTTCAAGTACTCCACCAACATGGCCAGTGCCGATAACGCCATTCTCAGCGTTACTACCCCCACTTATATGCCGTCTTGAAAAAAGGTGGCTGGTGATGATGGAAGAGGATGTGGCACAGGAGGAGGAAGAGGGATCATTTCATAGGGTTTCCTGGCCAGTCGTTCACAAGTTGCTCCAAGGGTGGGTTCCTTCACCTACAAACTCCAGGTACACAATTGTTAAGCCGGAGTACAGTTCTGGAGGATGAGGAGGAGGAACCGTGTTCACAGCAGGGTGGCACCGAGACCAGCTCATTGCCATTACTGGTGCGTGGCTGGGGGGATACAGAGGACACAGATGATACACCTCCCACAGAGGACAGCTTTTCGTTGACTCTGGGCAGCCTGGCACACATGAGCGATTACATGCTGCAGTGTCTGCGCAACGACCGCAGAGTTGCCCAAATTCTAACTTGTGCTGATTACTAGGTGGCCACGCTGGATCCCCATTACAAGAACAATGTACCATCCTTAATTCCCTCACTGAAGCGTGATCGTAAGATGCATGAGTAGAAGCGCCACGCTGGTAGACGCGCTGTTGGTGGCATTCCCACCTGACAGCGGGGGCACAGTGGAAGCGCAAGGTGAAAGCAAAGGAGGAGGAAGAGGTCGCCAACGCAGATGGGGCACCACCAACACCTCAAAAGGCAGGGTTAGCATGGCCGAAATGTGGAAAAGCTTTGTCAGCATGCCACAACAACCAGCACCACCAGCAGATATGGAAAGTCTTAGCAGAAGGCAGCATTTCAGCAACATGGTGGAGCAGTATGTGTGCACGCGCCTACACGTACTGAATGACGGGTCTGCCCCCTTCAACTTCCGGGTCTCCAAATTAGGCACATGGCGTGAGCTTGCCCTTTACACCTTGGAGGTGCTGGCCTGATTTGCAGCCAGTGTATTGTCTGAACGTCTGTTTAGCATGGCAGGGGGCGTTACCACAGACAAGCACAGCCGCCTGTCCACAGCCAATTTAGACAAGCTCACGTTCATTGAAATGAACCAGGCATGGTCCCCACAGGACTTGTCCGTACCTTGTGCAGAATAGACCTGTATACTGGCCTTAACCAGCCATTGTTATACTACAGCGCAATTACTTATTGTTGTATTTTGGATATTTCACATGCTTTTGGAGTGTACCATAATAAGATTTAAAAAAAATTAAATTTTTTTAAACCAAAAACCAGTGTTGGCTACCTCATCCTTCTCCGCCGCCGCTTCCACCTACACCGCTACTTCCACCGCCTCCTCAAACTCCTACTCTATATGGACCTCGACCTCCTAAATCAAGTTTATTTTTTTTAATTTTAAGTATTTTATTTTATGTAATTTCACAAATTTTTCTGTTACATATTCGGGTGAAATTTACAAATCTTTGGCTGTGATATACCCCTGCTGTACCTAGTAGACAGGTAGAAAAAAACTCATTAATTTGTTACATATTAGGGTGAAATTCACCTATTTTTGGGTGTGATATTCTTCTGCTGTGCCTAGTAGACAGGTAAACAAATTTCACTAATTTGTCTGTTACATTCTAGGTGAAATTCACCAATTTTTGGCTGTGATATACCCCTGCTATACCTAGTAGACAGGTAAAAGCATTTCACAAATTTGCCTGTTACATTATTTGGTGACATTTGACCATTTTTGACGTGATTAAACTCTGCTCTGCAGAGGTGATAGGGACATAAATTTAAAAAATTCTTCTTTAATTGATGCGCTCCCCCTCATTTTATTCAATGCTAAAACTTTAACAACTTGTCCCACATTTGCTCCTCAATAATTTGTCCCAAATTTCCGCTCAATCAGATTTCATTTCATATATTGACCTTCCTTGGATGTGGTATCCCTTTCTCGCGCTCCCTCTCCGTTGTGGAACCCTGATTAGCCTCTAACCGTGATCACCATGGTAGGCGCAGAAAAGAACATCAAAAGTTTATAGAGCAGATATCAAATTGGATCGTGGACATCACGGGGACGTGCAACATGGTCGAGCAGTATGTGTGCACACGTTCTGACTGATGGGTCTGCCCCCTTCAACTTCTAGGTCTCCAAATTGGGCACATGGCCTGAGCTTGCCCTTTACGCCTTGGAGGTGCTGGCCTGCCCTGCAGCTAGTGTATTTTCTGAACGTTTGTTTAGCACGGCTGGAGGGGGTTATCACAGGTTATATTTCCCAATGTTTTGGGGTGTACCCTAATTTAAACAAAAAATAAATAAAAAATGTAAACCAAAAACCAGTGTTGGCTACCTCCTTCTCCTCCACCGCTGCTTCCACCTACCCCGCCAGTTCCACCGCTTCCTCAACCTCCTACTCCATATGGACCTCGTCCTCCTAGATCAAGATTATTATTTTTTATTTTTAACAATAGAATATTAATGAGCAGGCACTCTATTTATGGGTACATGGAAGACAATTTATTAAATGTTTAAAATATTATAGACATAAAACAATAACAATGCGTATATACAAATGGTTCTAGCAGCAATAGCAATATAGCAGTGATTAATATAAATAATAACAGTAGCAATTGGAGGATAGCAGCAATGATAACAGCAATAAATATGCAAATAAATATAAATAAAATGCAGGAACGTCTTCTAAAATTGGATTAGTGGCAATAGTTCCATGTATCAATCCCCATATAGTATATTCCACTTTCTGTTTGGAGATTAGATAGCTATGCAATGTAGCAACAATGTAGCAGCAATGTCATTAATTATAGCAGTTGTAGGGGCTTCGCAATTCACTTGCCTACAGTTCATCGCTAGGTATCTTTTTCTTTATACAGACCAAGCATTCAGATGCAGTCTCGCTTGTTTAGTATAAGTATAGAGATAGGGAATGTTCTGTTTGTGCACATTCAGTGCTTGGTTTACTCACAGTTCAGCTGTTCTCTGGTGCGGCGTCCCGCTCCTGCTGTGAAAACATACTGACCTTTGTATTGCGGATCCTCCAGTCACAGCTTATTTAGAAAATCGGCGTGCCACGTGTTATGGCGGCGTCTCTGTAAGATGTCAGTTCCGCCCCTTCAATATTCGGATCGCCTCTTAGTTTCTTTATTTCAGCTGTCGGGGTTCAGTTTTGTAGATATTAAGTCAGTTTTCGTGAGTCCTTTAGGTTAGATTCCTCATGGAGCGCTCCAGCATCATACTTTGAAACTTCATATGCTTGTTCACTCAAACATGTTTCGGAGCGCAAACTTGCTCCTTCCTTAGTGGTCAAGCATATTTCACATCCTGTTCCCCTTTTTATCCTGTGTCAGTCTGTCAGAAAAACTGGAGTCTAATCCGGAATAGTATCCTTATATAATCCATTATATGAACATCTAGATCGTTTCCTATTCCATGATACTTTGGGATGCTACTGTTCATAAGTATTTTTCTATTTTTAAGTTACTTACAAATAATCATTCGTAGGTGTAGTATATAAATTTAATTAAGACAACCTAAAAACACTATATTTAAAATATTTAAAATATTAGAGGAGTGCATCATTACATCACTAAAAAAGGCCTATGGCTCTAATAGTCATACAATGCAAGTTTACACATATAGGAGTCAATTTTTCAGAAAATCTGTTTTCAAACGATATATAAATATATAGAAACCTCCAAAAATTTAAATATTTATATATCGTTTGAAAACAGATTTTCTGAAAATGTACTCCTATACTTTACTCTCTATACTTATACTAAACAAGCGAGACTGCATCTGAATGCTTGGTCTGTATAAAGAAAAAGATACCTAGCGATGAACTGTAGGCAAGTGAATTGCGAAGCCCCTACAACTGCTATAATTAATGACATTGCTGCTACATTGTTGCTACATTGCATAGCTATCTAATCTCCAAACAGAAAGTGGAATATACTATATGGGGATTGATACATGGAACTTTTGCCACTAATCCAATTTTAGAAGACGTTCCTGCATTTTATTTATATTTATTTGCACAGTTATTGCTGTTATCATTGCTGCTATCCTCCAATTGCTACTGTTATTATTGATATTAATCACTGCTATATTGCTATTGCTGCTAGAACCATTTGTATATAAGCATTGTTATTGTTTTATGTCTATAATATTTTAAACATTTAATAAATTGTCCTCCATGTACCTATAAATAGAGTGCCTGCTCATTAATAATCTATTGTTAAATCTATTTACAATTGACGAGGGTGAGTCAAAATTGAGCAAGAGCACATTGGTTTGCAGAGAAATTGCCATACTCTTAACCAAATTTTGATGCAATGTGCAGCCCTCTAGCCTTTTCCATGACTTTTTTTATTGCCATTTTAGTGCTCCAAAGTTTCGGGTCCCCCTTGACTTCAATGGAGTTCGGGGTCAAGTTCGGATCAAGTTCGGGTCCCGAACTCGAACATTTTTCTGAAGTTCGGCCGAACCCGTTGAACCCGCACATCCAGGTGTCCGCCCAACTCTAGTTAGAGAGCCACACAAAAAAGTGATTCAGTTTCGGTAATCTAAATGAATTTGTAAGATGGAATTAAAAACTTAAACTTTTAGAAACATTCCGTTTTGATCCGTCATAATAGAGGTCTATGGGCGAACATAATGTATCCATCTGGATTTCATTATGCAGAAAAGGAAACCAGACAAGTGCGTTATGCTTGCCTATAGACCTCTATTATGACAGATCAAAACGGAATGCCTCCAAAGATTTCCATTTTGAATTCCGTGTTACATATTCAGTTATTTTCCGTTATAACCATGTTATAACAGAAATCCAAATTCATAACGTTGATGTGATCCCGCCCTTACAAGCAGTTGCTGCACATTTTATTGGAGTAAAGACGCAAAAATATTTATTATAACCACCAGCTAATATCCAGAGTATCTACTGTGTGCAGCATGGACAGCAACTAGAAAGCTGGGAGTTACTATATAAAGGTCTTGGTAGGTTTTCACAGGTACCTGGAGCCATGCAGACTGCAATGCATTCAACAGCTGTTGGAGGGTGCGTGCGGGAGGATCCATAGAGTAAACCAGGTGATCATGGTGGTTCCACAGATGAACAATTGAATTAGGGGGCCAGGTTAGTACTTGGATGTCTTGGCCATGCTTTTCCAATGTCGCATTGTCTGGCTGGAAGATTAAATCTGCCCCAGGAAAGACATTCATCATGTATGGGTGAATGCAGTCTGCAAGGATTCATACCCAAATCGTGTGAGCCTTCTTTCCACATGAATGAGTGGGTCCAAAGAATGCCACAAAAACATTTCCAAGACCATATGCTGCCAACACCAGCTTGTGTTCTTTCAGCAATAGTTGCAAGGGTGTATGTTATCTGATGTTTCTCGCCTGACACGCCAATGTAGATCCATTCAATGAAGCAGAGAACGTGACTCGTCAGAAAAGGCAACCCTTCACCAAACAGCTGATGTCCAATTCCAATACTTCCACGAAAAATGTAGCCTTTTTTTGCCAATCCAACTTCATTAGCAGAGGTGCAGTGACCAACCATTTGCTGAACTTTTTTTTTTTTTAGACACTGTAGTGTGTCGGTCCACCCTCACACACCTTTGTAGCTTAAGTTCACCTCTCACATCAATGACATGTGGTGCTCCACAGTTCCCATGTCCCTTATACACAGTGGTACCAATTGTCCAATCACGATACACTTTCACCACAGCAGCACACAAACAGTTCACAAACTGTGCAGTTTCACAAATACTGCCACCCTTGGCCAAAAAGCCAATAATCATCCATTTTTGCAACTATAATAACACATCCCTTTTACCCATGGCAGCAACAAGGGCTATGTGTGCAGAAAGCTTATTGCACAACTTATATATCCACCAAGCCAGCTCACAATATATGATTTCCTTCATGAGCTATGAGCTGCCGATGTCAAAAGTAGGAAGTGGTAATAATTACCGTAAGTGACTCAACTGTGCAGTTCAACACACTGAAATAGTACTTGAAATATGCAAAAAGTTTACTGATAAAAGTGCAGGATTTTTAAGGATCTTACTGTACTGACCTTGTTCCGTTAAAGATCCAAAAATATCGGTTTCAACTGGCTTTGTTGAAATTGAAGAAAGTGTGGTAACTTTGGGTTCTTGGGTTGGTAACTTTGTCTTTTTATGCTTAGGAGGAGCAAGAGTAGCCACTTCAATCTGTCAGGATTAGAATAAAGAACCCAAATTATGATGCAAATTGATCAGAACAAAGCTGTAATCAATAATCTGTATCTATATTTCCCAGCAGTTTGCAGTAGTTAAAACCAAATTAGAAACTGGTAAAATAAACAGCAATTAAAAAGTAATTTAAAATACAATGAAACAAAAATAGTGTTTTGTGCCCATTAGAGCTTACAATCTAAATGGAATTGGAGGGGTAACATAATAGGTACATAGTAGATATGACTGAACCAGTCGAGATTTGTTTCAGGTCCAGTTCGCCAAATTTTTAAAAATGTTCAGTTCGGACCTGAATCGATTCAGGCCCAACCTAAGTTGCTCCAATTGCCCTTAAAGTTGGTATATAACCCCGTCTAGCTTCCTAGGACTGATAATTTTTTTTAGAAAAACGTATATCTTTTTGTTTATTTCTTTATGAATTTTTTCCCCTCCCCAAGCTCTGGCACACAATGACAGCAATTGTAAATGATGTCTGAGTGACAGTGACATACATAGCTATGGGTAAATGCACATTTGATGGTGTTAACATATAGCATGTTCAAAAAGACACCACACTGAAACATGTCTCAAGCTTTTTCATTTTCCAAATTTCCAAAAATTGTCCCTTATCAGGGACAGATGTTTAAACACACATGGTGGTATGTGTTTAAAAAAATTAGTGACCGAGGGATCAAGCGTCCAAAAATTATACCTTGACAGGGTCAGAATGCAGGCCCGAATGACACGCATGAGTGTTGACTGTCAGAAGAAAAAGTGGCTCATGAACTAGCGTAAAAAAAATCTCCCTTTTAATTGGGAGCAGCAGTGCAGTGTAGATGTGGAAAGGGTACAGTATGTATATAGTGGCATGTGGCTGCAATAGTGGCAGCAACAGGAGCAGTATCTATGGGTAGTAATAGCAATAGTGGTAGTAGTAGTGATAGTGGAGGCAGATGCTAAGCGTTAATGGTGGTGGCAGTAGGGATTTAACAGCGAGGAGCAGCAGCAGCTGAGGCCGTGGCTGCTACAGTAGCAGCCATATAGTACATGTTGGCAGAAAGGCAACAGCATCATGGAGGCAGCAGCAGCCTTGCGGAAGATGATGGTCAACAGTTCACAACAGTGGCGTGATGGCGGGCAGTGGCATGATGGATGTGGCAACAGCAGCAGCCATACAGAATGTAATGGTTGGCAAGTGGCATTAGTTGCATGATGCAGGCCGCCGCAGCCGCACAGGATGTGATTGTTGGAAAGTGGCATAAGTGGGATGATGTAGGCCACAACAGCAGCTGTTCAGAACTTGTAGACAGCAGTGGCATGATAATGGTGGCAGCAGCTGTACAGACTGTGATGTTGGAAAGTGACATAAGTGGCATGATGCAGGCTGCAGCAGGAGTCGTACAGAACGTGATCGTTGGCTAGTGGCATGATGCAGGCCACAGCAGCAGCCGTACAGAACAAGCAGGTAAACAGACAAACAGCGACAGTGGCGATATTGGGGACTGCAAGCAAGGCTAGAATCAGCAATTTGTCCTCCCTTTTTGTGAGAAGAAAAAATTCTCCCATTTTGCCTTGATAGTAAGGGTCTAAAAGCATGGCAATCCAGTAATCATCAGTAATGTTGGGTGTAGATATTCGAATCACTAATATTAATCGCGAATATCGGCACTTTGAGAATTTACGAATATTTAGAATATAGTGATATATATTCGTAATTTTGAATATTCTATTTTATTTTTTTTCATCAGTAACCTCCCTTCTTGCTTGTGGGCCAATGAGAAGGCTGCAATGTCTTTGTCTGAGCTTAGCAACATCCCTAGCAACCAATAGGAACTTTTCCTAACCCTTGCTATAAGAACCTCCCCATTAGCCATTTTCTACTGTATTTTAAAGTTCTCAGAGAGACATCGTGTCATTGCTGTGCTCTGTGCTTTCCACACTACATTAGATAGATTTTATATATATATATATTGTGGGGATTCGCTTTGGTAGGCAGGGTAAGCGGACGCAGTACAGAGGCAAAAAACAAGGTTTAAATCAAAGTTCAGTGTTTATTCACACATAGCCAGAAAACAAGCCAAAAGAAAGTGTTCAGTCTTGGTGCCTGTTCACACCACACAAAGTTCACAGTGCAAAAAGACATCACCTGGTCAGCAGATGATTTTCACCCAGAGTCCGCAGCAGTCTTTAGTGGCCTGTTTCCCCAGCCTATGGCTCACACAAACAGATCCCTCAGTGTCTCAAACCACAGACTCCTCAGCTCCTCTGTCATGGAGGATAATTTTCCACCTGAACATGCTGGCTGGGTTTTTTATATTCCAGCCAAAACCCGGCCTGGAACCGTGGGGAACAGCCACCCACCCTGCTCTTTGGCTGCTCCCAATAAGAACCGGCCCGGATTGGCTTTACAGCCATTCTAACAGTTGAAGTATCAGATTGCACTACAGACCTGACACTTCAGGAAAAAACCCGGTTCTTACCTCGCCGAGGCCAGGAACCTCGGTGACACGTATCTTCCGTCAAAGACGGCTCCTTGTTCCTTCTTACAATATATATATAAATACAGATAGTTAGTGGGAGATAGTCAGTGTAGGTTTTATCCTGATATAGTGTAGCTGTTGCAGTGCAGAGTGTTAAATGGTGTGATAGGTTCTGCTATTCATACATACATGCAGACCTGCTAAAATGTGATTTTTCACATATTGCACGAAAATATTTGCATCATTACTGCCGATTAGCGCAATCGCAAATACAGTACAGACAAAAAGTTTATTAGACCTGACAGGGCACACCTGTGAAGTGAAAACCATTTCAGGTGACTACCTCTTGAAGCTCATGAAGAGAATGCCAAGAGTGTGCAAAGCAGTAATCAAAGCAAAAGGTGGCTACTTTGAAGAACCTAGAATATGACATATTTTCAGTTGTTTCACACTTTTTTGTTATGTATATAATTCCACATGTGTTAATTCATAGTTTTGATGCCTTCAGTGTGAATCTACAATTTTCATAGTCATGAAAATAAAGAAAACTCTTTGAATGAGGTGTGTCCAAAATTTTGGTCTGTACTGTATATTGGAACACTCTAACTGCATATAAAGCAATTTTTTATGTTCTGTCATGCCAACCAATTTCTCCAGTCTCAGGAAACTTCTAGCAGCTTGAAAAATGTAGCAAACCTGACCCACACCTGTATTTTGCACGCATTATGCAAAAATTACATTGCCAGTTTTTAGAAATCAAGAAAATAATCTCAAATTTGCAAATTTGATGAATATTCGCCTAATTATTTGCGAAATATCGCAAATTCTAATATAGCCCCTGTCGCTCATCACTAATCATCAGACTGCTTAACCTCTTAAGGACACATGACACACCGGTACGTCATGATGTCCTGGTACTTAAGGACACATGACGTACCGGTACGTCATGTATCGTTCCGATCACCGCCGTCTGCTCAAATCATTGAGCAAGCACCTAGGCTAAATGCGCCGGTGAGGCCTGTGACCCCCCCATGTCGGTGATTGCAGAAAACCGCAGGTCAATTCAGACCTGCGGTTTTCTGCGTTTCCGGGTTATTCAGGTCTCTAAAGACCCAATAACCCGGAACAGGATGGTGATGGTGGTGTGATTTCACCCAACCAATCACCATCCAGCGATCCTGAGTGGTGATGGTGACATCACCACTCAGAATCGCTTCTGAATGGTCTGTGGGCGGGCCGGCGGCAGATTCAAAAGAGGCAGGCGCTCCTCTCCTCCTCCTTTTGTATTCTGGAGCCGGAGGAGAGAGGAGCTGCCTGCACGTGTCGTCCGTCGTTGCCAGCATCACCCCATCTGTGCCCCCAGGACCCGATCTGTGCCCCAGCACCCCCCATCTGAACTTCAGGTACATATGGAAAGTTTGGGTTAGGCAGGGAAAAAAAGGGAAAGTTAGCTTTGATTGCATCACCCAAAGTTAGGGTGTCTGGGGTCCACAGCACAGCTGTGTGACCCTAGACCCCCCAGGGGTGCTGCTGCTTGCCCAGCACTTTTTTGGGGTGCAGGATTTTTTTATTTATTTTTTGTGTGCGCTGACTGTAGCCGGCACTCTTATCGTCCGGCCACTGTTAGCGAACCCCCCGCACACCCCACCGCTGATCAACTTCGGACGGTTGATCAGCGGTTTTGAATTTTTTTTTTTTCACATTTTTTTGCCCTTTTTTAGTTAGTTCTTTTTTCTGTTAGTTTCAGGGTTAAGTCCGCGAAACACCCGTGCCCCCCCCCCCCACACACACACACACGCACACCAAATAAAGATTTACACACACGCACATACACACGCAGACACACACTTCCCTATGGCCCCCCGGGTGTTCTCAGCCGAGGAGGCATACGCCCAGCTTGCCTCCGACTCCTAGAGTGCCAGTGAGGACGAGGATGACCCCACATTCCTGTTGTCATCCGCGTCCTCCTCATCATCTAGCAATGATGATGAGCCCGCAAGGCGGCGGAGACGCCGCCAGGTGGAGCAAGGGGACCGCCATGTTAGGGACCCTGTGGCCCAGCCTAGTACGAGCTGCTCTGGGGCTCGTACTGGTTTCCCGGCCCACCAGTTAAATCCACCGGAGCACCCTGCCGGTGAACTAGTCTGGTGTAGCCCAGAGCGATACGAGCTTGCGATTCCTGATTTTGTAGGCCAAACAGGAATCCAGATTTCCACAGTGGGCTACACTTGAATATTTCTTTTTTTGTCATTTTTTTAGTGACCCACTGGTAAATCTGATGGTGGAGCAGACAAACCTGTATGCCCAACAGTTCGTTGCTCAACACCTGGGCTCCTTTTTGGCCAGCCGAAATGAGGACTTTTGGGGCCTCGTGCTGCATATGGGCCTGGTCAAGAAACCCAGTGTCAGGCTGTACTGGAGTAGGGACATCCTATACCAGACCCCACTTTACAGTACGGCCATGACACGCTCCCAGTTTGAGGCCATCCGGAAATGTCTGCATTGTTCCGATAATGCAGCATGTCCCCCCCGAGGTGATCCTGCCCATGACCATCTGTATAAGATCACTTTGGTCATCGATCACTTTGGGGCCAAATTCATGGAGGCCTATGTACCTGGAAGAGAGGTTGCAGTTGATGAGTCTCTCATTGCGTTCAAGGAGAGACTAATTTTCCGCCAGTATGTGCTCTCCAAGCGGGCGAGGTATGGCGTTCGTATATACGAGGGGCGAGATTCCCGGATTCAACCCCCAGAATGTCCACCCACTCTGGGTGTTACCGGAACACTTGTGTGGGACCTTATGCACCTACTGCTGGATAAGGGTTACCACCTGTACGTGGATAACTTTTATACCAGTATCCCCTTGTTCCAGTCCCTTGCCGCCAGATCCACGTCCGCTTGCGGGACGGTGCGGAAAAATCAACACGGCCTCCCTGCCCTCCCCCTCCAGGTACCTATCCCCAGGGGTGAAACCCGTGCCCTTACCACTGTAAACCTGTTGCTGGTCAGGTATAAGGACAAGAGGGATGTCCTTATGCTGTCCACAACACATAGTAACGGCATCACCCCTGTCCCTGTGCGAGGTACTGCGGCAACGGTCCTCAAGCCCGATTGTATCGTCGACTACAATCGGTATATGGGAGGAGTTGATCTCTCTGATCAAGTCCTCAAGCCATATAACGCCATGCGCAAAACCCGGGCATGGTACAAAAAAGTTGCGGTCTACTTGGTACAGGTTGTCATGTACAACTCTTTTGTGCTGTCCCGGAGCGCTGGCAACACAGGGACATTCCTCCAGTTCTTTTCGGACCGGTAAAGAGCAGACTGGAGTACCTCGGGAACTGTAGGCCCCCGGATCGTCCCTGGCCAACACTTTCCAGGTGTGGTCCCCCATACTGGAAAGAAGGGACGAACCCAAAAAAGGTGCAGAGTGTGTCACATTAGGGGGATACGGAAGGACACCACAACTCAATGTGACACGTGCCCCGATCATGCGAGCCTCTGCATTATTGGTTGCTTCAGGGAGTATCACACTTCCATGGAGTACTAAATTTATATCCCAATTTAGCACTGACATTGGATAAAAAAAATGGTTCTCAGATTTGAGACACCCAAAAAAACTAAAATAATTTAGTAATAGTAGACATAATTAGGTATCGCCGCGTCGGTAATAATCTCCTCTATGAAAAATACCCCATGACCTAATCCCCCAGATTAACACGGTCCAGAAAAAAAAAAAAAGGTCCAAAAAAAGATTTAATAGACCTTACATAATAAAAAGTTTAATAGCAAGCGTTCAAAAAGTCATATAGCCCCCAAAATAGAGCCACTAAAACCGTCGTCTCATCCCGCAAAAAATTAGCCCCCACATAAGATAATTGGATAAAAAGAAAATGACACTTAGACTTTAGAGATACAAAAAAATGTTTTTGGTATCAAAAAGGATAATAGAGTCAAAAACCTAAATAATTATAAAAAAAGTAGAACTTATTAGGTATCGCCGCGCCCGTAAGAATCTCCTCTATAAAAATATCCCATGACCTAACCCCCCAGATTAACACGGTCCCAAAAAAACACGGTGCCAAAACCGCTATTATTGGCACTTTTCCATTTCAATCCGTTTTTTTTCAGTAAAAAAACAAGGGTTAACAACCAAACAAAAGTTAATATTTATTACCCTGATACTGCAATTTACAGAAATGCCACATTTGTGGTCGTAAACTGCTGTATCAGTAAAAGGGAGGCCGCAAAAGGAAAGGACCGACAGGGTTTCTGGAAGGCCGATTTTGATGTCCTTTTTTATTGACACCATGTCCCATTAAAGCCCCCCTGATGCCCCCCTAGAGTAAAAACTCCCTAAAAGTGATCCATCTAAGAAACTACACCCCTCAAGGTATTCAAAACTGATTATACAAACTTCATTCACCCTTTAGGTGTTCCTCAACAGTTAATGGCAAATAGAGATGAAATTTCAGAATTTAAATTTTTGGTAACCTTGCCTCACAAAAATGTAATGTAGAGCAACCAAAAATCATATGTACCCTAAAAATAGTCCCCCAAAAAATACCACCTTATCCCGTAGTTTCCAAAATGGGGTCACTTTTGGGGAGTTTCTACTCCAGGGGTGCATCAGGAAGGTTGAAACAGGGCACGGTGTAAATAAACCGGTCCATAAAAATCAGCCCTCCAAAAACCTAACGGCGCACCTTTCACTCTACGCCCCGCTGTGTGGCCGTACAGTAGTTTACGGCCATATATTGGGTGTGGAAAATTATACAAAAAAATGAAATTTTCAAATTTCATCCCCATTTGCCAATAACTCTTGTGCAACACCTAAAGGGTTAACGATGTATGTACAATCAGTTTTGAATACCTTGAGGGGTGTAGTTTCTTAGATAGGGTCACTTTTAGGGAGTTTCTACTCCAGGGGGTTTGGGACACTACATACCACCACGCTATGACGTTGCCGGTCCTCAGCGCAACATAACGGGGTCCGCCCAGCTGGAAACTGCAACCTGAAAGACAAAACGGGCATATACAACAATTACCACTTTAGCAGCATAAACATATCAAGCAGTTCCAACTGGAAAATGCGTTGAAAAGGGGGCGTCGCTCTCTTCTCTCAGGATAGTATAAGGGAACAGATAGCGGGGACCGCAATGGGATGCAATGTGGCACCGACATTTGCGGTTATATACATGAATGCCTTTGAAGAACAATTTGTTTATACCCATCCACTATTTGACAAATGTGTAAAAACTTGATTACGCTATATTGATGACATTTTCTGTTTGTGGCAGGGATCACTAGAAGACCTACAGAGCTTCCATCAGGACTTGAACTCAGCGGTGGGATCCATTGCTCTCTCCCTGGAGACTAGTCAAACAGAGATTCCGTTCCTCGACGTTCTCCTCCAGGTAGAAAATAGCCACTTACATTATGACCTATTCACAAAACCTACAGACAGAAATAGTCTCCTATTATACGAAAGCTACCACCCGCCAGGTCTAATCAACTCACTCCCACATTTACAACTGATGTGGGTAAAAAGAATAGTCTCTAACCCCACAACTGCGGAAGTAAGGCTAACACAAATGAATAACAAGTTCGCAGTTCGCGGTTTCCCACCCAAAATACTGAAGAATCACGCACAACGTGTTAGTGACACAAGTAGAGATGACCTATTAAAACCCAAAACAAAATCTGGCACAAAACAGGACAGCAGAATCCCATGTGTAACGACCTACTCCACCTGGAGTACTTCTATTAAAAGAATTGTGTACAAACACTGGCAGATCCTGCAGAGAAGCATCCCCAGCATTTTCCACTCCAGACCCCTGATGTCCTATAAACGTCCACCGATTATCCGTGACCAGTTAGTGAGATCCGACCTTGGATCTGTAAAAATCGATGCACAACGCACCATCACGGGATCCCCCAACCTGGGCACTTACCCATGCTTGGGGTGTGCACAGTGTGACAATGTCACAAAAGGTAATTCCTTCACGCACCCCTCCTCAGGGAAAAAGTACTACATAAAGGGCCACTTCTTATGCATGACAAACTATGTCATCTATCTCATCAAATGCCCTTGTGGCTTGGGATATGTGGGTGAAACCACACCAAAAATAAAGGACAGGATTAGTCAGCACAAGTCCAATATCCGCACCAATAAGAAGGAAGCCCCCCTAGTACAACATTTCCAGGAATACAAACACACGCCTAGCCAATTACGCTTTCAGGTAATCGATTGGGTCCCCAACCCCAGGAGAGGGGGAAGTCGTGATGATATGTTACATTCGAGAGAAATGCAATGGATCCGCCGCCTGGGGACTTTGGGGCCAGGAGGCCTAAATAAGGATTACAAATATGCTTAAATTTGCTTATTTCCACGAATGTTTAACTTATATGCGTTTTCCACATTTCTCTCCAATAGGCTCTTCCCTCACAACGTATCCCTATGGGCCCACGTAGAACGTCCACTATAGACCACCCTTCATCCTGTTTGCCGGTAAGTCTAAAGGCCGTAAAGCGTCTAAAGCCACCATTAGTCGCTGGATCAAGGAGGCCATTAGGGAAGCCTTTGTCTCCCAATCCTTAGATCCTCCCGAGTTTGAGAGAGCCCATTCTACTAGGGCGGTCTCCACCTCGGTTGCGGAAAGAAGCCTTCTCCCCTTACAGTTGATCTGTAAGGCGGCCTCCTGGAGCTCTGAGTCAACCTTCATCTCCCATTATAGGATAGATGCTAGGATGGCAGAGTTTTCGGCTTTTGGGCAGACAGTTTTTAGTTCTGCCAGGCATGAGGACCCTCCCTAGGGGTTTCGTCTTGCTATCTCCCCATCTGTGCTGCTGGTAGGACGTAAGGGAATTGTTAATTTCTAACGATAATTTGTTTTCCCTTAGTCCTAACAGCAGCACACAAATATCCCACCCTAAATACATTATACTTGTTAAAAACACGGTGGGCTGGGGGGTGATCTCCTCCCTTTCAGGGAGCTGAAGATCGTTTATTGGTTCTTGGGCTCATTAAAATTCCGTCGGTCCTACCAGTCCACAGGGGCAGTTAACCCCATCTGTGCTGCTGTTAGGACTAAGGGAAAACAAATTATCGTTAGAAATTAACTATTTATTTTTATTTTTCTTAGGTCAAGTCTCTTGTCACTAGTGGGGGACCCTCTCCGGTACCCTGGCAGGGGTCGGGGCCGCTCCGGTATAGTACTTATAAGGGGGCTGGTGAAGGGTAACGTTTGTACTTACTCCGGTGGTGCTCGCTCCAAATCTCGCGAGATGCACGGTAACGTCAGATGGGAGTCTCACGCGCAGCGTCAGAAGGTAGGCGCGGCCACTTGGAGCACCGGGATTGAAGGTAGGCGGTATCTTCTTTACAGACAGGGCGGCGTTTTTCCTCCTCACAGGCTGGGCGGTACCTTCCCTTTGTCTTTTTTGCTCCAAACTGATACAACGAGGCGCACCAGTAATCCAGTCAGTTTTAAGCGGCCATCTTTGAGCACATCGCTGTCTATTCACTGACAGCAAGCAGTGGCTAAATTAAGCAGCAAAACCGTCCATGCAATATACAGTCTTTCACACTGCAATTATTAGAATTCTTTGGCCCAGCAATTTCAAATAAACAAGTAGGGCTTGTCACTTTAAGGGCAAATAACGGCACACAGTTTTTAATTCCACAATGGCGCAGGAATAATCCGTAAATCCTGTTCGTGACGCCAATTTATGCAGCACGCCAGACCTGCAGGGTATTGCGAAGTGAGGTCACGGTTATGGGAAATCGAGGGTTACTCCCTGTTTGGAGGAGAACCCTCGGCAGGCATGCGGCAGTGAAGGAGAGGCTGACATAAAGTTCCTCTGGGGCACACTCTGTATGTAGGGACCAGGCTTGATGGTGGAGGAGGTGCCCTGGATGTTGCAGGTGTTTTGAGTGCCTGGGGCAAGGTCCCTTTAAGGAACGTGACGCCAGTGCCTGTAACGGTGGCACACCGGTTTCCAGTAGCAATAAGTGAAGTAGGCAAATTGTATGGTGAACCAAACGTTGCTTTACTTTCAACAGTCCAACTTTGTACATACAAGATGGTAATGCAGTCCCTTTTGTCATATATTTCACAAGCAGGCTTATTTCTCATTAATGGCAGGTAATAATCTTGCAAGATACTTGGAGGGTAAACAATTAATGGTTCACAGCCCAGGCTGCACTATCCCACAGCTATTCTGGCTGGCTGTATCCCAAGGCCCGGATGCCTAAATGCTGGCTTTAATCCTTGGTACTTAATCTTCCTCCCGTATTGACTCTTGCTCTCACTTTATAGTACCTCTGCCCATCAGCTTACTTATCTAAGCTGGTTGTACTGGCACTGCTTGGCTTGAAGGTAACTGCAGGTTGCTCCCAGGAGGCAAGTTCTTCTACTGGGGTGATTCTTCTAAGCTCAACTTAGACTCAGGAACTTCAGGCTGACTAGGCTACACTTCTAGCCACCTGGACTGAACTAACTCTTCCCTGTCTGGGCCTAGCTATATATACTAAGGGCTAACTAGTGCATAGGAGGCTAAAACTACACCCTAACAGGCCTGACACTAGATAACACAGGGAAAAATGAACATAACACATCAGATTAACGCAACAGACATATTAACCCTTGTGAAGTGCCCACCTTTACCTAGTGGGACACTACACATCCAATCCATAATCTCATCTTGTTTCTCCTCAACTATGCACCTTTCTGAAGCCAGCAGGGACAACTGTGGCCTACTACCCACATTCTGGCTCTGTGTCTTTCGTTTGAAACACTTCCGTATCCCGGGTATTTTTGTGCCTCTCAGATAATGTTTGGCACTACCGTGTGTATTGGTGTAGTTAACACGAATACAATATATATATATATATATATATATATATGCTAGTTAATAAAACTGAACCCCTCCCCCCCCAAAAGAAATTTGCAAGCGTGTGGAAACTGAATATATGTAAACAGTGAATTGGGGCTTGATGTTCAATTTCATGTTAACACTCACAGGTAAATTACTACAACACCTTGGGTAATGCTACAGTAATCATGTATATATGCTGCTTAATTAAATAGAACAAGTCCCCAAAAAAATATTATTCCTTTCCAAACAAGTCATTGAGGCAAGACCCTTAATATTGCATTAACACTTCCAGGTAAATTTGTACCCTAGCCTGTCTACGGGTGTACTGATCACCTATATGCTGGATTAATAAAATTCAACAAGTTCCCAAAAGTTTTGAATTGTAACTAGGGATGAACGAACCCAAACTGTATAGTTCGGGTTCGTACCGAATTTTGGGGTGTCCGTGACACAGACCCGAACCCGGACATTTTCGTAAAAGTCCGGGTCCGGTGTTCGTCGCTTTCTTGGCGCTTTTTGAAAGGCTGCAAAGCAGCCAATCAACAAGCGTCATACTACTTGCCCCAAGAGGCCGTCACAGCCATGCCTACTATTGGCATGGCTGTGATTGGCCAGAGCACCATGTGACCCAGCCTCTATTTAAGCTGGAGTCACATAGAGCCGCCTGTCACTCTGCTCTGATTAGCGTAGGGAGAGGTTGCGGCTGCGACAGTAGGGCGAGATTAGGCAGATTAACTCCTCCAAAGGACTTGATTACTTGATCGATCTGCAGCTGTGGATCATTGAGCTGCTGATACTCAATTGCTCACTGTTTTTAGGCCTCCCAGACCGTTTGTTAGTCACTTTTTTTCTTGGGTGATCGGCGGCCATTTTGAGTCTTGTGGTGCGCCAGCACAAGCTGCGACCGAGTGCATTTAACCTTCAATGGTGTGGTTGTTTTTTGGCTAAAGCCTACATCAGGGTGAAGCTGTCACACCAAGTGCATTTAACCAGCAATAGTCTGTTTATTTTTTGGCCATATACTACATCAGGGGCAAGCTGCGCCTGTCACCAAGTGCATTTAACCCTCAGTAGTGTGGTTGGTCAAGCTGTCACACCAAGTGCATTTAACCAGCAATAGTGTGGTTATTTTTTGGCTATATCCCAGTCTAATTCTGTCAGTAAACGTATACCTGTCACCCAGCGCCTAAATACTAGGCCTCAAATTTATATCCAGCTAAATCTGTCGTTACTGGTGTGGCTGGTCAAGTTATTTAGTGTCCGTCAAAGCACATTTTTTGTTCTGGGTTGATATACAATTCCCAATTTAGCAATTTCATAATTTAGTGGTTTCTGCTGTATCAGAGCTATTTAAAATCTATCCCTAAAAGGGTATATCATATTCAAGGTGCACATAGGGTCATTCAGAATAACTTCACACACCCGCTACTGTGCATTTCCAAGTCTAATTCTGTCAGTAAACCTATACCTGTCACCCAGCGCCTAAATACTAGGCCTCAAATTTATATCCTGCTAAATTGCTGTGGCTGGGAAAGTTATTTAGTGTCCGTCCAAGCACAGTTTTAGTTCTGGGTTGAAATACAATTCCCAATTTAGCAATTTCATAATTTAGTGGTTTCTGCTGTATCAGAGCTATTTGAAATCTATCCCTAAAAGGGTATATCATATTCAAGGTGCACATAGGGTCATTCAGAATAACTTCACACACCCGCTACTGTGCATTTCCAAATCTAATTCTGTCAGTAAACCTATACCTGTCACCCAGCGCCTAAATACTAGGCCTCAAATTTATATTCAGCTGAATTTGAATACAATACATTGGGCCAAATAATATTTTTGTTGTTGTGGTGAACGATAACAATGAGGAAAACATCTAGTAAGGGACGCGGACGTGGACATGGTCGTGGTGGTGTTAGTGGACCCTCTGGTGCTGGGAGAGGACGTTGCCGTTCTGCCACATCCACACGTCCCAGTGTACCAACTACCTCAGGTCCCAGTAGCCGCCAGAATTTACAGAGATATATGGTGGGGCCCAATGCCGTTCTAAGGATGGTAAGGCCTGAGCAGGTACAGGCATTAGTCAATTGGGTGGCCGACAGTGGATCCAGCACGTTCACATTATCTCCCACCCAGTCTTCTGCAGAAAGCGCACAGATCGCGCCAGAAAACCAACCCCATCAGTCTGTCACATCACCCCCATGCATATCAGGGAAACTGTCTGAGCCTCAAGTTATGCAGCAGTCTCTTATGCTGTTTAAAGACTCTGCTGGCAGGGTTTCCCAAGGGCATCCACCTAGCCCTTCCCCAGCGGTGGAAGACATAGAATGCACTGACGCACAACCACTTATGTTTCCTGATGATGAGGACATGGGAATACCACCACAGCAAGTCTCTGATGATGACGAAACACAGGTGACAACTGCTGCGTCTTTCTGCAGTGTGCAGACTGAACAGGAGGTCAAACACAGGTGCCAACTGCTGCGTCTTTCTGCAGTGTGCAGACTGAACAGGAGGTCAGGGATCAAGACTGGGTGGAAGACGATGCAGGGAACGATGAGGTCCTAGACCCCACATGGAATGAAGGTCGTGCCACTGACTTTCACAGTTCGGAGGAAGAGGCAGTGGTGAGACCGAGCCAACAGCGTAGCAAAAGAGGGAGCAGTGGGCAAAAGAAGAACACCCACCACCAAGAGACTCCGCCTGCTACTGACCACCGCCATCTGGGACCGAGCACCCCAAAGGCAGCTTCAAGGAGTTCACTGGCATGGCACTACTTCAAACAATGTGCTGACGACAAGACCCGAGTGGTTTGCACGCTGTGCCATCAGAGCCTGAAGCGAGGCATTAACGTTCTGAACCTTAGCACAACCTGCATGACCAGGCACCTGCATGCAAAGCATGAACTGCAGTGGAGTAAACACCTTAAAAACAAGGAAGTCACTCAGGCTCCCCCTGCTACCTCTTCTGCTGCTGCCGCCTCAGCCTCTTCTGCTGCTGCCGCCTCGGCCTCTTCTGCTGCTGCCGCCTCGGCCTCTTCCTCCGCCTCTGGAGGAACGTTGGCACCTGCCGCCCAGCAAACAGGGGATGTACCACCAACACCACCACCACCTCCATCACCAAGCATCTCATCCATGTCACACGGCAGCGTTCAGCTCTCCATCTCACAAACATTTGAGAGAAAGCGTAAATTCCCACCTAGCCACTCACGATCCCTGGCCCTGAATGCCAGCATTTCTAAACTACTGGCCTATAAAAAGCTGTCATTTAGGCTGGTGGACACAGACAGCTTCAAACAGCTCATGTCGCTTGCTGTCCCACAGTATGTTGTTCCCAGCCGCCACTACTTCTCCAAGAGAGCCGTGCCTTCCCTGCACAACCAAGTATCCGATAAAATCAAGTGTGCACTGCGCAACGCCATCTGTAGCAAGGTCCACCTAACCACAGATACATGGACCAGTAAGCACGGCCAGGGACGCTATATCTCCCTAACTGCACACTGGGTAAATGTAGTGGCAGCTGGGCCCCAGGCGGAGAGCTGTTTGGCGCACGTCCTTCAGCCGCCAAGGATCGCAGGGCAACATTCTTTGCCGCCTGTTGCCACCTCCTCCTTCTCGGCTTCCTCCTACTCTTCTTCCACCTGCTCATCCAGTCAGCCACACACCTTCACCACCAACTTCAGCACAGCCCGGGGTAAACGTCAGCAGGCCATTCTGAAACTCATATGTTTGGGGGACAGGCCCCACACAGCACAGGAGTTGTGGCGTGGTATAGAACAACAGACCGACGAGTGGTTGCTGCCGGTGAGCTTCAAGCCCGGCCTGGTGGTGTGCGATAATGGGCGAAATCTTGTTGCAGCTCTGGGACAAGCTGGTTTGACGCACATCCTTGCCTGGCGCATGTGCTGAATTTGGTGGTGCAGAAGTTCATTCACAACTACCCCGACATGTCAGAGCTGCTGCATAAAGTGCGGGCCGTCTGTTCGCGCTTCCGGCGTTCACATCCTGCCGCTGCTCGCCTGTCTGCGCTACAGCGTAACTTCGGCCTTCCCGCTCACCGCCTCATATGCGACGTGCCCACCAGGTGGAACTCCACCTTGCACATGCTGGACAGACTGTGCGAGCAGCAGCAGGCCATAGTGGAGTTTCAGCTGCAGCACGCACGGGTCAGTCGCACTGCGGAACAGCACCACTTCACCACCAATGACTGGGCCTCCATGCGAGACCTGTGTGCCCTGTTGCGCTGTTTCGAGTACTCCACCAACATGGCCAGTGGCGATGACGCCGTTATCAGCATTACAATGCCACTTCTATGTCTCCTTGAGAAAACACTTAGGGCGATGATGGAAGAGGAGGTGGCCCAGGAGGAGGAGGAGGAGGAGGAAGAGGGGTCATTTTTAGCACTTTCAGGCCAGTCTCTTCGAAGTGACTCAGAGGGAGGTTTTTTGCAACAGCAGAGGCCAGGTACAAATGTGGCCAGCCAGGGCCCACTACTGGAGGACGAGGAGGACGAGGATGAGGAGGAGGTGGAGGAGGATGAGGATGAAGCATGGTCACAGCGGGGTGGCACCCAACGCAAATCGGGCCCATCACTGGTGCGTGGCTGGGGGGAAAGGCAGGACGATGACGATACGCCTCCCACAGAGGACAGCTTGTCCTTACCCCTGGGCAGCCTGGCACACATGAGCGACTACATGCTGCAGTGCCTGCGCAACGACAGCAGAGTTGCCCACATTTTAACGTGTGCGGACTACTGGGTTGCCACCCTGCTGGATCCACGCTACAAAGACAATGTGCCCACCTTACTTCCTGCACTGGAGCGTGATAGGAAGATGCGCGAGTACAAGCGCACGTTGGTAGACGCGCTACTGAGAGCATTCCCAAATGTCACAGGGGAACAAGTGGAAGCCCAAGGCCAAGGCAGAGGAGGAGCAAGAGGTCGCCAAGGCAGCTGTGTCACGGACAGCTCCTCTGAGGGCAGGGTTAGCATGGCAGAGATGTGGAAAAGTTTTGTCAACACGCCACAGCTAACTGCACAACCACCTGATACGCAACGTGTTAGCAGGAGGCAACATTTCACTAACATGGTGGAACTGTACGTGTGCACACCCCTCCACGTAGTGACTGATGGTTCGGCCCCATTCAACTTCTGGGTCTCTAAATTGTCCACGTTGCCAGAGCTAGCCTTTTATGCCTTGGAGGTGCTGGCCTGCCCGGTGGCCAGCGTTTTGTCTGAACGTGTATTCAGCACGGCAGGGGGCGTCATTACAGACAAACGCAGCCGCCTGTCTACAGCCAATGTGGACAAGCTGACGTTCATAAAAATGAACCAGGCATGGATCCCACAGGACCTGTCCGTCCCTTGTCCAGATTAGACATTAACTACCTCCCCATAACCATATATTATTGTACTCCAGGGCACTTCCTCATTCAATCCTATTTTTATTTTCATTTTACCATTATATTGCGAGGCTACCCAAAGTTGAATGAACCTCTCCTCTGTCTGGGTGCTGGGGCCTAAATATATGCCAATGGACTGTTCCAATGTTGGGTGACGTGAATCCAGATTCTCTGTTACGGGACCTCTCTCCTCTGCCTGGGTGCTGGGCCTAAATATCTGACAATGGACTGTTGCAGTGGTGGCTGACATGAAGCCTGATTCTCTGCTATGACATGCAGACTGATTCTCTGCTGATATGAAGACAGATTCTCTGTTACGGGACCTCTCTCCTCTGCCTGTGTGCTGGGCCTAAATATCTGACAATGGACTGTTGCAGTGGTGGCTGACATGAAGCCTTATTCTCTGCTAAGACATGCAGACTGATTCTCTGCTGACATGAAGACAGATTCTCTGTAACGGGTCCTCTCTCCTCTGCCTGTGTGCTGGGCCTAAATATATGCCAATGGACTGTTCCAATGTTGGGTGACGTGAAGCCTGATTCTCTGCTATGACATGCAGACTAATTCTCTGCTGATATGAAGCCAGATTCTCTGTTACGGGACCTCTCTCCTCTGCCTGGTTTGCTGGGCCTAAATATATGACAATGGACTGTTACAGTGGTGGCTGACGTGAAGCCTGATTCTCTGCTATGACATGCAGACTGATTCTCTGCTGACATGAAGCCAGATTCTCTGTTACGGGACCTCTCTCCTCTGCCTGGGTGCCTGGGCCTAAATATATGCCAATGGACTGTTGCAGTGGTGGCTGACGTGAAGCCTGATTCTCTGCTATGACATGCAGACTGATTCTCTGCTGACATGAAGCCATATTCTCTGTTACGGGACCTCTCTCCTCTGCCTGGGTGCTGGGCCTAAATATATGACAATGGACTGTTTGCAGGGGATTTACCTACATGTTGCTGCCTTTTGCAGCCTTCTAGCTCTTTCCGGGTCTGTTTTACAGCCTTTTTAGTGCCGAAAAGTTCGGGTCCCCATTGACTTCAATGGGGTTCGGGACGAAGTTCGGATCGGGTTCGGATCCTGAACCCGAATATTTCCGGGAAGTTCGGACAAACTTCTCGAACCCGAACATCCAGGTGTCCGCTCAACTCTAATTGTAACTGAGTGGATACTGACTAAATGGAAACAGATGATTGAGGCTTGATGCTAAATTTCTCATTAATGCACACAGATAGAAGATAGATTGCTGCTAAACCTTGGGTATTGATGCAGACAGACAGCAACAATGGCAAGATGAGGCATGGACAGCAATGCGAGATCTATTCATTGGAATCAGCAGTAGCAGTGTGAAAATGCCAGTTTTGATCCAGTAATCACGTATATATGCAACTTAATTCAACTGAACCCCCCTAAAAAAATAATGATTGCAACTGTAGAAATACACCATGTGAAATGTAAACAGACGATTGAGGCTTGATGCTCAATTTCTCATTAATACACACAGGTAGATTGTTGCTACAACTTGGATATTGATGCAGTAATCATGTATATATGCTGCAGTGTTGTTTAAAGACATTTCACTGCAAAATTGCATTGTTATACCCAGTTACAGAACACATTGCTACAACAGACCATATAGTTAAAAGACATTTTACTGCAAAAATGTAATTTTTATACCCAGTAATCAATGCATTTTATTACTTCAATATACTGTTTAGTTCAAACATATTTTACTGCAAAACTGCATTATTACCACAATCTATTGTCAATGCCAGTGTGCAGTGTGTTTGTTGAACGGGAGGGACATCTACATGCTACGTATTAATATATTGCTTCTCAGCATAATTTATAAACTGTACAGAGGTATTTTGTATATTTTTTTATCGAAATGCATTAGCCCCCTTACTAAAGTATGTCAAGGTGACCTCTTTTGAGTGGGTCCCTACTCTAAATTGCTGCAATGCCACATGGTGACCACCATAGCAACATTAGCTGCCATGCAGCACTGCCATATTTGAAAAGATCTCAAAAACTTCCCTCTCCATGTGATCTCAGGAACTAACTGAAACCAAGTAGGAATTAACCGTTATGCAGTCTCCTGCTAATTAAAAACACCTGGGCTGAATGGAAGGAGTGAAGATACCTTAAAAAGAAACAAGTAGCAATACAATAGTCTGACATAATGAAAAAAGTTTGACTCACACATCCACATGCTATGTTGTTAGGCTGCTGGGTTTGCGCTGCCTGCAGGTGTGGTGTTGTGGCACCAGTGGTTGCCATGTGGTGTTGTGCCAATTTAAAGTAGGGACATGTTCAAAAGTGTTGACCTTGACGTGGGGAGTGGGCTTATGCCTTTTGATCAAAAACAATACAAAGTATCTCATGTACAGTTAAACAATTGTTCTAAGATGCAAAGAAATGAATAGCATATGGATTTGCTATCCATAATTTTTTCTTTTTGTCAGAGTACCTCATAAAAACTGTCTGAAAAACAGAATAGTGCAAAATGAAGGACACATGTTTCGTCATCTGAGAGTCAGAATGTCAGAATGTGGGTAGTAGCAGCACCAGCCATCCGGCTAGTAGTAGTAGTAGTAGACCTGTCATGGTCAGTGTGGGGGGAAAACTCCACACTGACAACAGGAGGGAAGGGGAACAGTAACTGGGCCTGGAAACTAGGGAAGGAACAGGTCACCTCCTAAACAACTAACCCTAACTACCTATCAATATAAATAGACCTTGAAGGTAGGAATATTCATATGCAGGATACCTAGGCCTTTATTTCCCTATAAGGCCCTGAAATAAGGTTAGGACCAAAGACAACCCATTCCTCCCCAAGATGGATGAATGGAAGTCTCTGTCTAAGGCCCAAATACAAACACAATACAATAAGAAAGACTTAACAAGACTTAACTTAAAGTAGAAAACTGGCAAATCCAGAAGCACCACAGAGTACAACCGACCAGCTAGTAAGAAGACAGAAAGAAAATCTATAAACCACACCTCCAAGAGTGAGAAGCGGGTACTTATGGAGAAGGTAAATTACCAACAAGCAACACCTGAAGCAAGAAGTGTGGCATTCACCAAAACACAGACACAATGAAATCCACAAGGAACTTGTCAATTTAACCCACAAGTTGCCAGTCTCTCTGATCTCCTGGTACCTGCCAAGGGTACCAGGAACATCCGTTACAGTACCCCCCCTTCTATGGGTGACCTCTGGGCACCCAGGACCGACCTTATCTGGGTGAGATCTATGAAAGGCATTAACTAAACGATTGGCATTAACGTCGGATGCCGGCATCCACATCTTCTCCTCCGGTTCATAACCTCTCCAGTGGACAAGATATTGAATGGATCCACGAAGAACTCGAGAGTCAACTATTTTCACAATCTCGAATTCCAAATTACCATCCACCATGACAGCTGATTGGTTGGTGTGCCAGGGGTCAGACACCCACCTTCTCATAACTCTGAGTACAGATTTCATAGATGTTACCTGCAGTCCTATGTAACACCCTACATAACACATAACTATTGTGTTATGTGGGTTGTTACATAGGACTGCATGAAACATCTACTACATTATCTGTACAAGGAAGTTATCACTGTTATCTGGACTGTTACATAGGACTGCAGGTGACAAATTAAAATTTGAGTTGCCAAATTTAAAATACATACGATTATAATAAAAAAGACTTGTAGGAGAAGATTAGACGCAGGTCACAGTAGTGAGTTAGCTCTACATATGGGGGGAATACAGCACCACATACAGTGGATATAAAAACTATACACACCCCTGTTGAAATGTCAGGTTTCTGTGATGTAAAAAAATGAGACAAAGATAAATCATTTCAGAACTTTTTCCACCTTTAATGTGACCTATAAACTGTACAACTCAATTGAAAAGCAAACTGAAATCTTTTAGGTATAGGGAAGAGTAAAAATAAACTAATACTTTGTTGAAGCGCCTTTTATTACAGCACTCAGTCTTTTTGGGTATGAGTCTATCAGCATGGCACATTTTGACTTGGCAAGATTTTCCCACTCTTCCTTGCAAAAACACTCCAAATCTGTCAGATTGCGAGGGCATCTCCAGGTTTTCAATCGGATTCAAGTTTGGGCTCTGGATGGGCCATTCCAAAACGTTGATCTTCTGGTGAAGCCATTCCTTTGTTTATTTGGATGTATGCTTTGCGTCGTTGTCATGCTGAAAGATGAAGTTCATCTTCAGCTTTCTAGAAGAAGCCTGAAGGTTTTGTGCCAATATTGACTGGTATTTGGAATGGTTCATAATTCCCTCTAGCTTAACTAAGGCCCCAGTTCCAGCTGAAGAAAAACAGGCCCAAAGCATAATGCTGCCACCACCATGCTTCACTGTGGGTATGATGTTCTTTTGGTGATGTGTAGTGTTGTTTTTGCGTCAAACATATCTTTTGGAATTATGGCCATAACACCTTTTCCCACATGCTTTGTGAAGACTTCAGATGTGTTTTTGCAAAATGTAGCCTGGCTTGGATGTTTTTCTTCCTAAGAAAAGGCTTTCATCTTGCCACTCTACCCCATAGCGGAGACATATGAGAAATACGGGAGATTGTTGTCACATATACCACACAGCTAGTACTTACCAGATATTCCTGCAGCTCCTTTAATGTTGCTGTAAGCCTCTTGGTAGCCTCCCAGACCAGTTTTCTTCTCGTCTTTTCATAAATTTTGGAGGGACCTCCATTTCTTGGTAATTTCACTGTTGTGCCATATTTTCTCCACTTGATGCTGACTGTCTTCACTGTGTTCCATGGTATACCTGTCACGGGACGCCGACGAGTCGCTCACTCTCCTCAGCGCGGCCGGCGTCCTCAGTTCCCCCGGCAACCAGGGGAGGTCTGAGTACCGAGCTGGGCACTTGGTGCTCAGTTGTATTCAGCAGCGTGGGTCATGTGATGCTGGCCACGTCACATGACCCCAGCTAGTCAGTATTTAACAGGCAGCCTGCTGGCCACAGGTTGCCTGTTAATTAGGTTAATTTGCGATTCTGTTACCTGGCATACTTACCTGTTCCTGTGTTCCCTGATGGTCCTCTACCTGCTTTTCCTGTACTGCACTGCTCTCCTTGTATTCCGTCCCTGGCTTCCACCTGACGATTCTCTGTGGACTCCTATGGTACTTTATTACTCTCCTGGTATTTGACCCCAGCTTCTCCTGACTATTCTCTGTTACTCCATTTGTACTTTGTTGCTCTCTTGGTATTGACTCGGTCCGTTTACTATCCGTTGTTTGTCTTGTCTGTCCTCCCAGCATGTATTCTAAGCTAGGAACTGCCGTCCAGTTGTCCGCTGTCATCAGGATTTGCGAGGCAAGTAGGCAGGGCCAGGGGTGAGGGTGGAGCGCACTGGTCACTATCCTCCCCCGTGAGTGTATGTGTACGTGACCATTACAATATCTAATGCCTTGGAAATTCTTTTGTACCCTTCTCCTGACTGATACCTTTTAACAATAAGATCCCTCTGATGCTTTGGAAGATCTCTGTGGACCATGGCTTTTTCAGGAAAGACCAACTAGAGCAGCTGAACTTTATTTGGGGTTAATCAGAGGCACTTTGAATGATGGAAGGTGTATGCTGACTCCTGTTTAACATGATTTTGAATGTGATTGCTTAATTCTGAACACAGCTACATCCCCAGTTATAAGTGTGCACACTTATACAACCACATTATTATTTTTTTTTTTTTGTTTTCTTCCCTCCACCTAAAAGATTTCAGTTTGCTTTTCAATTAAGTGGTACAGTTTATAGGTCACATTAAAGGTGGAAAAAGTTTTTTTTACATCACAGAAACCTGACATTTTAACAGGGGTGTGTAGACTTTTTATATCCACTGTACTTCTTACTTCCAGTGACATCTCCTCCTGTTATCTAGATCTTCTCTTTCCTCTTCTCCTCTGTTTAACCCAGACCGCCATGACTAATTCTTTCCGCCGCATCTTGTCTCTACAGAGTTTGTTACATAGACACGTTAGAGTTCTCATATTTGGGGTAATTTATCAAAGTGGTGTAAAGTACAACTGGCTCAGGTGCCCATAGCAACCAATCAGATTCCACCTTTCAATTTTCAAAGGAGCTGTGAAAAATGAAAGGTGAAATCTGTGACTAACCCATATCTACCTTTACACCAGTTTGATAAATTATCCCAAAGGTCCCTATAGTGTCTACAGCAATTCTAATGTCCCCTAGAGTGCCCCCAGTAAAAATAACACCCTATATTGTGCTTCAGGTATTAATGCCTGTATAGTGTTCCCAAAAATAATGTCCCTTAATAGAAATGCCCCAACACTGCCCTCATATAGTAATTGCCCCCACACTGCCCCATATAGTAATTCACCCCACACTGCCCCCATACAGTAATTTCCCCAACGCTGCCACAGATTGTAATTTCCCCCACACTGCCCCATATAGTAATTTCCCCCACACTGCCCCATATAGTAATTTCCCCCACACTGCCCCCATATAGTAATTTCCCCCACACTGCCCCCATATAGTAATTTCCCCCACACTGCCCCCGTATAGTAATTTCCCCCACACTGCCCCCGTATAGTAATTTCCCCCACACTGCCCCCGTATAGTAATTTCCCCCACACTGCCCCCGTATAGTAATTTCCCCCACACTGCCCCCATATAGTAATTTCCCCCACACTGCCCCCGTATAGTAATTTCCCCCACACTGCCCCCATATAGTAATTTCCCCCACACTGCCCCCATATAGTAATTTCCCCCACACTGCCCCCATATAGTAATTTCCCCCACACTGCCCCCATATAGTAATTTCCCCCACACTGCCCCATATAGTAATTTCCCCCACACTGCCCCCATATAGTAATTTCCCTCACACTGCCCCCATATAGTAATTTCCCCCACACTGCCCCCATATAGTAATTTCCCCCACACTGCCCTCATATAGTAATTTCCCCCACACTGCCCCATATAGTAATTTCCCCCACACTGCCCCATATAGTAATTTCCCCCACACTGCCCCCATATAGTAATTTCCCCCACACTGCCCCCATATAGTAATTTCCCCCACACTGCCCCCATATAGTAATTTCCCCCACACTGCCCCCATATAGTAATTTCCCCCACACTGCCCCCATATAGTAATTTCCCCCACACTGCCCCCATATAGTAATTTCCCCCACACTGCCCCCATATAGTAATTTCCCCCACACTGCCCCCATATAGTAATTTCCCCCACACTGCCCCCATATAGTAATTTCCCCCACACTGCTCCATATCGTAATTTCCCCCACACTGCTCTATATAGTCATTTCCTCCACCATGCTCCATATAGTAATTTCTTCCACACTGCCCCCATGTAGTAATTCCCCCCACAAAGTAATTTTCCCCCCACACTGCCCCCCATCAAGTAGCAACCCCCCACAATGCCATCCGTATAGTAATTTGCCCCCACACTGCCATCCATTAAGTAATTTGCCCCCCACACTGCCCCCACAGTACTAATTTCTCCACGCTGCCCCCACAGTACTAATTTCTCCACGCTGCCCCCACAGTATTAATTTCTCCACGCTGCCCCCACAGTATTAATTTCTCCACGCTGCCCCCACAGTATTAATTTCTCCACGCTGCCCCCACAGTATTAATTTCTCCACGCTGCCCCCACAGTATTCATTTCTCCACGCTGCCCCCACAGTATTCATTTCTCCACGCTGCCCCCACAGTATTCATTTCTCCACACTGCCCCCACAGTATTCATTTCTCCACACTGCCCCAACAGCATTAATTTCTCCACACTGCCCCCGCAGTATTAATTCCCCCCATGGTAGTAATTTGCCCCAACAGTATTCATTTCCCCCATCATCACGCCCGCCTGTGCCGGGATTTTACTACTGTATAGGCTTTAGGCCTACTAGGCCTGAAGACTATGGTGGTGATCGGCGGATGGCGACGGGCAGGTAACTATGCGCTCCCGTGCCCCTCCATAGTTTGTGGTAGTTTGGGTCGGCGTTGGGCCCCCGAGCGACGCCGGGCCCAGGGCTACAGACCCAAATGCCCCAATTATAATCTGCCACTGATGCAAGCATTATATATGGAAAAAGTCCTCACTCTGTTGTGATAAAATCTGAGACAGTAGGCCAATATATTTTGATCAAAACACATCTGTGCCCGCCTACCAAGTGCCAAGGTGGTCTCAGGTCAGGCGGGTCCTACACTAAATCTACTTAAGCCATTGGGCTTCTATGTTCAGTTGTTTTTTGTTTATGTAGTATATGCTTGAGGGAGTGGCACGTTCAAGTGTGAATGCGCTCCTATGTTATCTTGGGAGTAGCATTCCTTTACACTTTTGCCCTTCCTATCTCATAGACCGCCTTGATTAGGTGGTACATATAGGTGTGCTTGCTCCTCCTCCTATTGGTTGCTTGATGCACATGAAGGTGACTAGGCACAGCACACCATATGAACGTACAGTGGGATGCGAAAGTCTGGGCAACCTTGTTATTCGTCATGATTTTCCTGTATAAATCGTTGGTTGTTACGATAAAAAATATGTCAGTTAAATATATCATATAGGAGACACACACAGTGATATTTGAGAAGTAAAACAAAGTTTATTGGATTTACAGAAAGTGTGCTATAGTTGTTTAAACAAAATTTGGCAGGTGCATAAATTTGGGCACCACAAAAAAGAAATGAAATCAATATTTAGTAGATCCTCCTTTTGCAGAAATTACAGCCTCTAAACGCTTCCTGTAGGTTCCAATTAGAGTCTGGATTCTGGTTGAAGGTATTTTGAACCATTCCTCTTTACAAAACATCTTTAGTTCATTCAGGTTTGATGGCTTCCAAGCATGGACATCTCTCTTTTAAGTCACACCACAGATTTTCAATTATATTCAGGTCTGGGGACTGAGATGGCCATTCCAGAACGTTGTTCTTGTTCCTCTGCATATATGCCTTAGTGGATTTTGAGCAGTGTTTAGGGTCGTTGTCTTGTTGAAAGATCCAGCACCGGCGCAGCTTCAGCTTTGTCACTGATTCCTGGACATTGGTTTTCAGAATCTGCTGGTACTGAGTGGAATCCATGCGTCCCTCAACTTTGACAAGATTCCCAGTCCCTGCACTGGCCCCACAGCCCCACAGCATGATGGAACCACCACCATATTTTACTGTAGGTAGCAGGTGTTTTTCTTGGAATGCTGTGTTCTTTTTCCTCCATTCATAACGCCCCTTGTTATGGCCAAATAACTCAATTTTAGTTTCATCAGTCCACAGCACCTTATTCCAAAATGAAGCTGGCTTGTCCAAATGTGCTTTAGCCCACCTCAAGCGGCACTTTTTGTGCTGTGGGCGGAGAAAAGGCTTCCTCTGCATCACTCTCGCATACAGCATCTCCTTGCGTAACATAGTAACATAGTAACATAGTACATAAGGCTGAAAAAAGACATTTGTCCATCCAGTTCGGCCTGTCATCCTGCAAGTTGATCCAGAGGAAGGCAAAAAACCCCTGTGAGGTAGAAGCCAATTTTCCTCACTTTAGGGGAATAAAAATTCCTTCCCGACTCCAATCAGGCAATCAGAATAAATCCCTGGATCAACGATATCTCTCTAGTAGCTATAGCCTGTAATATTATTACGCTCCAGAAATACATCCAGGCCCCTTTTGAATTTCTTTATTGTACTCACCATCACCACCTCCTCAGGCAGAGAGTTCCATAGTCTCACTGCTCTTACCGTAAAGAATCCTCTTCTATGTTTGTGTACAAACCTTCTTTCCTCCAGACGCAGAGGATGTCCCCTCGTCACAGTCACCGTCCTGGGAATAAATAGATGACTGGATAGATCTCTGTACTGACCCCTGATATATTTATACATATTAATTAGATCTCCTCTCAGTCGTCTTTTTTCTAAAGTGAATAACCCTAATTTTGATAATCTTTCAGGGTACTGTAGTTGCCCCATTCCAGTTATTACTTTAGTTGCCCTCCTCTGGACCCTCTCCAGCTCTGCTATGTCTGCTTTGTTCACTGGAGCCCAGAACTGTACACAGTACTCCATGTGTGGTCTGACTAATGATTTGTAAAGTGGTAGGACTATGTTCTCATCACGGGCATCTATGCCCCTTTTGATGCAACCCATTATCTTATTGGCCTTGGCAGCAGCTGCCTGATACTGGTTTTTGCAGCTTAGTTTGCTGTTTATTAAAATTCCTAGATCTTTTTCCATGTCAGTGTTACCGAGTGTTTTAGCATTTAATAAGTACGGGTGACTTGCATTATTCCTTCCCATGTGCATAACTTTACATTTGTCAGTGTTAAACCTCATCTGCCACTTCTCTGCCCAAGCCTCCAGTCTATCCAGATCCCTCTGTAGTAGTATACTGTCCTCTTCAGTGTTAATTACTTTACACAGTTTAGTGTCATCTGCAAAAATTGATATTTTACTATGCAAGCCTTCTACAAGATCATTAATAATTATATTGAAGAGAATAGGGCCTAATACTGATCCCTGAGGTACCCCACTAGTGACAGTGACCCAATCTGAGTATTTACCATTAATAACCACCCTCTGTTTTCTATCACTGAGCCAGTTACTTACCCACTTACAGATGTTTTCTCCCAGTCTGAGCATTCTCATTTTATATACTAACCTTTTATGTGGTACAGTGTCAAATGCCTTGGAGAAGTCCAGATACACCACATCCATTGATTCGCCGCTGTCAAGTCTAGAACTTACCTCCTCATAGAAACTGATTAAATTTGTTTGACATGATCGATCCCTCACAAAGCCATGCTGATATGGCGTTATTTGCTTATTTCCGTTAAGATGCTCTAACATAGCATCTCTCAGAAAACCTTCAAACAGTTTACCCACAACAGATGTCAAACTTACCGGCCTATAGTTTCCAGGCTCTGTTTTTGGACCCTTTTTGAATATTGGCACCACATTTGCCATGCGCCAATCCTGTGGGACATTCCCTGTCAATATAGAATCTGCAAATATCAGAAATAAGGGTCTGGCTATGACATTACTTAATTCCCTTAGGATACGGGGGTGTATGCCATCCGGTCCTGGCGATTTGTCTATTTTAATCTTTCTAAGTCGCTGTTGCACTTCTTCCTGGGTCAGACAGGACACTTTTAATGGGGAATTTATTTCAACATTCGGCATGTCATCTGACAGTTTATTTTCCGCAGTGAATACATTGGAGAAAAAAAATATTTAACAGCTTTGCTTTCTCCTCGTCGCTCTCTGCGACTTCCCCCTCATTACTCTTTAACGGGCCGACACCTTCAGATTTATACTTTTTAACATTTATATAATTGAAGAACATTTTAGGGTTAGTTTTACTCTCTTTGGCAATTAATCTCTCAGTCTCTAGTTTGGCCGCTTTTATTTGTTTTTTGCATGTTCTATTTTTTTCCTTATAGTTTTTCAGTGCTTCCGTGCTACCCTCCTGTTTTAGTGTTTTATATGCTTTCTTTTTGTCATTTATTGCTTTCTTTACAGTTCTGTTTATCCACATTGGTTTCTTTTTGTTCCTTAACCTTTTATTCCCATACCGTATGTACCTCTCACAATGAGATTTTAGGATGCTTTTAAAGATATCCCATTTTGTGGCTGTATTTTTATTTGTGAGGACTTTATCCCATTTAGTTAGGCCTATGGCCTCTCTTAGTTGGCTAAATTTAGCTTTTTTGAAGTTTGGTATTTTTGTTCCTCCCTGTAGAAACACTCTTTTGAATGATAATTGGAAGGTTATTACTTTGTGGTCACTATTTCCCAGGTGTCCCCCAACCTGCACGTCTGTTGTTCTGTCAGGCCTATTGGTTAATACTAAGTCCAGTATGGCCGTCCCTCTAGTCGGGTCCTGAACCAGTTGTGAGAGGTAATTGTCTTTAGTTATTGCCAAGAACCTGTTTCCATTATGAGATATACAAGTTTCAGTTTCCCAGTCTATATCTGGGTAGTTGAAGTCCCCCATAATAACCACCTCATTATGATTTGCCGCCTCGTCTATCTCGTTTAGTAGTAGATTTTCTGTGGACTCTGGTATGTTAGGTGGTTTATAGTAAACTCCTATTAGTAATTTATTATTGTTTTTAGCGCCATGTATCTCTACCCACAGTGACTCCACATGTTCATGTCCCTCACTTATATCTTCACGGAGTGTGGTCTTTAGACCGGACTTTACATAAAGGCAGACCCCTCCCCCTCTCCGATTTTGACGATCTTTTCTAAACAGACTGTAACCTTGTACATTAACCGCCCAGTCATAGCTATCATCCAGCCATGTCTCAGTTATTCCCACTATGTCATAGTCCTCCTCACACATCACTAATTCCAGTTCACCAGTTTTATTAGTCAGGCTTCTGGCACGAAGTTAAGTGCGCGGAATGGTTGAACGATGCACAATGACTCCATCTGCAGCAAGATGATGTTGTAGGTCTTTGGTGCTGGTCTGTGGGTTGACTCTGACTGTTCTCACCATTCGTCGCTTCTGTCTATCCGAGATTTTTCTTGGTCTGCCACTTCGAGCCTTAATTTGAACTGAGCCTGTGGTCTTCCATTTCCTCAATATGTTCCTAACTGTGGAAACAGACAGCTGAAATCTCTGAGACAGCTTTCTGTATCCTTCCCCTAAACCATGATGGTGAACAATCTTTGTCTTCAGGTCATTTGAGAGTTGTTTTGAGACCCCTATGTTGCTACTCTTCAGAGAAAATTAAAAGAGGAGGGAAACTTACAATTGACCCCCTTAAATACTCTTTCTCATAATTGGATTCACCTGTGTATGTAGGTCAGGGGTCACTGAGCTTACCAAGCCAATTTGAGTTTCAAAAATTAGTTCTAAAGGTTTTGGAATCAATAAAATGACAACAGTGCCCAAATTTATGCACCTGCCTAATTTTGTTTAAACAATTATAGCACACTTTCTGTAAATCCAATAAACTTCATTTCACTTCTCAAATATCACTGTGTGTGTCTCCTATATGATATATTTAACTGACATTTTTTATCGTAAGAACCAACGTTTTATACAGGAAAATCATGACGATTAACAAGGTTGCCCAAACTTTCGCATCCCACTGTAGCTCCTGAACATAGAAGCCCAATGGCTTAGGTAGGTTTAGCGTAGGACCCGCCTCACCTGAGACCACCTTAGCGCTTGGTAGTCAGGCACAGATGTGTTTTGATCAAAATATATTGGCTAAGTGTCTCAGATTTTATCACAATAGAGTGAGGACTTTGTACAGATATAATGCTTGCATCTATTCTATTAAGTGCATTATTACCTTATTTCTGTGATTTATTTTCAGAAACTCTGCCAAAGACAAAAAGGAAGACCACTCCTCCTGGTTCTTGGATACAAAACAACTCAAGTAAGTCTCCAGACTCTGATTAGTGCGCTCCATCTGTCCGTTCGATTGAGGATGAAAAGCCAAAGAAAAGGACAGTTGAATTCCCAGACGAGTACAGAACGCCTTCCAGAACCTGGAAACAGTGCCGCGATCCGAGACCACGTCAGAGTGAATGCCATGGAGTTTCACAATGTTGTCAACAAATACATGTGCAAGGGTTTTAGCATTAGGTAGGCCTGGTAATGCAATAAAATGTACGATTTTACTAAAGCGATCAACTACCACCAAAATAACTGTCTATCCTGAAGAATTAGGTAGATCAGTGATAAAGTCCATGGATATATGAGTCCATGGTCTGGACGAAATGGGTAACAGAAGCAAAGATCCAGAAGGTTGAGTATGTGTCACCTTGGCACGTGCACAGGTAGTACAGGCTGACACATAGTCCTTCACACACTTACGCCACCCTGGCCACCAGAATCTACGAGATATGAGGTTGGCAGTGGACCTACTCCCAGGATGTCCTGTAAGAATTGTACAATGATGTTCCTCCAACACTTTGTGACGCAATTCCGGTGGCACAAACAGTTTCCCAGAGGAACACGAGTCCGGTGCGTCTCCCTGAGCCTCTAACACCTTCACCTCAAGGTCAGGGTAGATGGTGGATATCACCACCCCTTTAGACAGTATGGAACTCGCGTTTTCAAAATCACCACTTCCAGGGAAACTACGTTACAAGACATCCGCCTTGACATTCTTAATCCCAGGACAATAACTGACAGTAAAATTGAATCTGGTGAAAAACAGGGCCCATCTGGCTCGTCTTGGGTTCAGTCGTTTCGCCAACTCCAGATAAGCCAGATTTTTGCGATCAATGAATATCGTGATCTGATGAATCGCCCCTTCCAACCAATGACGCCATTCCTCAAACGCCAATTAAATGGCCAGCAACTCTGTTACCCACATCATAATTTTTCTCAATGGGGGATAGTTTTTTTGAGAAAAATGCACATGGTTGCCATTTACCAGGTGATGGGCCCTGTGACAAAACTGCTCTACCCCCACCTCGCATGCGTCCACTTCCACAATATAAACGGTTGTGACCCATCTGGCTGCACCAATATGGGAGCAGAAGAGAAGCATTCCTTAATCCCAGAAAAGGCTTGCAATGCTAAATCAGACTATACAGAGACATCCGTCCCTTTCTTAGTCATTTCCGTTAAGGGTTTTACTATTGTCGAATAATTCTTAATACATTTTCGGTAATAGTTGGTGAACCCTAAAAACCGCATAAGAGCCTTCAGATTTTCGGGTCGATCCCAGTCCAATACAGCATGGACTTTCTCAGGATCCATTCAAAAACACGAAGATGACAGCAGGTAGCCCAAAAACTGTACCTCGCTTACTACAAAAACACACTCTCTAATTTTGCGAACAATTTATAATCCCTTAGAATTTGTAACACCTGTCTCACGTGATTCTTATATGTTTGCATGTCTGGATAATAAATAAGAATGTCATCGAAATACACGACCACAAACCTCCCCCACCAGGTGATGAAAGATGTCATTCACAAAATGTTGGAAGACTGCTGGGGCATTGATCAACCCAGAAGGCATGACCAGGTTCTTAAAGCGCCCCTCAGGAGTATTAAAAGCTGTCTTCCAAAAAAAGTGCTAAGACATCAGTAGGGGCCGCACTATAAGGTAGGATAATATTTAGATTAAGGAAATCCAGGTAAAAGTTCCTCTTTAAGTCCAACTCGGAGAACACCTTGGCACCAATAATCTGGTTAAACAAATCGGGAATCAAAGGAAGAGGGTAAGGATCATTGATAGTAATCTGATTGAGTTCACGAAAATCCAGACATGGCTGGATCCAGACCTCCATCCTTTTTTTTTTTACAAAAAAGAACCCTGCAGCCACTGGAGACTTAGAAGGTCTTATGTGCCCTTTCTTCAAACTCTCGGAAATATATTCTCTCATGACCTGCCTTTCAGGTTCAGAAATATTATGCAAACTAGATTTGGGCAATTTAGCCCTGGGAATAAGATTGACAGGACAATCATATTCCCGATGGGGAGGTAAATCCTGACATCCACTCTCAGAAAACACATTGGCAAACTCGGATATAAAAGAGGCTACAGCCTTAGTAGTAACCACAGATAAGGATGTATTGAGACAATTATCAATGCAATAGTCCCCCCAATCCAGAATCTGCCTAGCTTGCCAATCGATAGTTGGATTATGCTTGGTAAGCCACGGTAAACCAAATCCAGAACCATAGGTGCAGGGAGAACTTCCAAGACAAAACACTTCTTGATGAAAGTCACCCACTCTTAATCTGATATCATGCAAAGCTTGCAACAAGCACCTCTGAGTAAGACGGGCAGAATCAATAGCAAATACAGGAATGTATTTTTTTAATGTACTTGGTCATAACCCGTGCATGCGGACAAACTGAGCATCAATCAGGTTCACCCCGGCCCACTGTCGATAAATGCTACAACTCCCAGAGTTTTGGACTCTAGCGCCACCCCGGCAGTCAGGAGAAATCGGGTACTACCAGCAAAGGACAAATGCACATTCTCTGACTCCCCACTCACACCTCCGATAGTCAGATGGGATTTAGACACCCCTTCTTTTTTTCTCTTTTTGCCGCTGAATGCTTGGACATATATTGATAAAATGTCTCCTTTGACTGCAGAAAAAACATTCTCCCTGCTTGCAACTCCTACTTTTGCAAGCAGATCTCGGAGTTGCTCCCCCTAATTGCATGGGTTGAATCCCAGGTATAACCTCAGGAGTCTCTTGACCCAAATAGTCAAAGGAATATGGTACATTATGTAATAGAACGTCCTGAGAGAGCAGGCCCTTAGATCTCTCTCTCAGGCGTCTATCAATCCGTACAGCCAAAGACATAGCGGCTTCCAAAGACTCAGGATTCTAATAAAAGGCAAAAGCGTCCTTCAGCCTCTCAGATATTCCCAACAAAACTGACTATGGAGACCTTGATCGTTCGGCCAGAGAGGTTCGGTCCGGGTCATCATAGATGAGACCTAAAGCTCCAAAAAATGCATCTACTGATTGGCGAGACTGTGATCCAGTCGGCAGAAAAAATGCCCAAGACTGGGAGTCCCCTTCAAGCAATGAAATAATCATACCCACTCTCTGTCTCTCTTCCCCAGATGAGTGTGGATGCAGCTTAAATTTCCATTTGCATGCTTCCCTGAACCGAATCAAATTATCACTCCCCCCTGAGAATCTATCCGGGAGAGCAATTTTAGGTTCAGGACAGGTCAGGTAACCACTACTAGGATCAGCCAACAGTGGTCTCTGCATCTGCGAGATGGTAGAGCGAAGGTCAGCTACCTCCAGAGACAGCACCTGAAGCTCTCCGGTCAGTGCAGCAATAACATCCATGGCTCTACTGATACAGACAACAAAATGACGGTTATTCAGTGGTTTATAATGTTACGGTCAGTGTGGGGGGAAAACTCCACACTGAATACAAGAGGGAAGGGGAATAGTAACTGGGCCTGGAAACTAGGGAAGGAACAGGTCACCTCCTAAACAACCCTAATCTGGGCCCTAACTACCAATCAATATGAATAGACCTTCAAGGTAGGAATATTCATATGCTGTATACCTAGGCCCTTATTTCCTTATAAGGCCCTGGAATAAGGTTAGGACCAGAGACAACCCATTCCTCCCTAGATGCATGAATGGAAGTTTCTAAGGCTCAGATACAAACAACACGGAAAATAAACAAAATACAATAAGAAAAGACAAAACTTAGCTTAAAGTAGAAAATTGGCAACTCTAGAAGCACCACAGAGTACAACCGACCAGCTAGTAAGAAGACAGGAAGAAAATCTATAAACTACAGCTCCAAGAGTGAGAAGCGGCTACTTATGGGGAAGGTAAATAATCAACAAGCTACATCTGAAGCAAGGGGTGTGGCATTCACCAAAACACAGACACAATGATATCCACAAGGTACTTATCAATTTAACCCACATGTTGCCAGTCTTTCTGATCTCCTGGTGACAAGACCACAGTTCTCCCTGGCATTATTACTGAGGACAAAGAGTATGGGATTGTGGACTGGGTGGCACACTCCTCCTCTTAGTGATAGCAGGATGATAGGGATGAGTGAATCAACTTTGGATGAAACATCCAAATTCGATTTGCATAAAACTTTGTTCCAATACTGTACAGAGCAGTAGCTCTGTGTAGTATTAGAATGTAAAGGTCCTTTTTAAAAAATTAGCATATTTTGATAAAGTTCATTATTTTCTGTAATGTACTGATAAACATTAGACTTTCATATATTTTAGATTCATTACACACCAACTGAAGTAGTTCAAGCCTTTTATTGTTTTAATATTGATGATTTGGGCTACAGTTCATGAAAACCCAAAATTCCTATCTAAAAAAATTAGCATATCATGAAAAGGTTCTCTAAACAAGATATTAACCTAATCATCTGAATCAACTCATTAACTCTAAACACCTGCAAAAGATTCCTGAGGCTGGTTCATTACTCAAAACCGCAATCATGGGTAAGACTGCCGACCTGACTGCTGTCCAGAAGGCCATCATTGACACCCTCAAGCAAGAGGGTAAGACACAGAAAGACATTTCTGAACGAATAGGCTGTTCCCAGAGTGCTGTATCAAGGCACCTCAGTGGGAAGTCTGTGGGAAGGAAAAAGTGTGGCAGAAAACGCTGCACAACGAGAAGAGGTGACCGGACCCTGAGGAAGATTGTGGAGAAGGACCGATTCCAGACCTTGGGGGACCTGCGGAAGCAGTGGACTGAGTCTGGAGTAGAAACATCCAGAGCCACCGTGTACAGGCGTGTGCAGGAAATGGGCTACAGGTGCCGCACTCCCCAGAAACAGGGGCGGAAGCGCCTGACCTGGGCTACAGAGAAGCAGCACTGGACTGTTGCTCAGTGGTCCAAAGTATTTTTTTCGGATGAAAGCAAATTTTGCATGTCATTCGGAAATCAAGGTGCCAGAGTCTGGAGGAAGACTGGGGAGAGGGAAATGCCAAAATGCCTGAAGTCCAGTGTCAAGTACCCACAGTCAGTGATGGTCTGGGGTGCCATGTCAGCTGCTGGTGTTGGTCCACTATGTTTTATCAAGGGCAGGGTCAATGCAGATAGCTATCAGGAGATTTTGAAGCACTTCATGCTTCCATCTGCTGAAAAGCTTTATGGAGATGAAGATTTAATTTTTCAGCACGACGTGGCACCTGCTCACAGTGCCAAAACCACTGGCAAATGGTTTACTGACCATGGTATCACTGTGCTCAATTGGCCTGCCAACTCTCCTGACCTGAACCCCATAGAGAATCTGTGTGATATTGGGAAGAGAAAGTTGAGAGACGCAAGACCCAACACTCTGGATGAGCTTAAGGCCGCTATCAAAGCATCCTGGGCCTCCATAACACCTCAGCAGTGCCACAGGCTGGTTGCCTCCATGCCACGCCGCATTGAAGCAGTCATTTCTGCAAAAGGATTCCTGACCAAGTATTGAGTGCATAACCGAACATAATTATTTGAAGGTTGACTTTTTTTGTATTAAAAACACTTTTCTTTTATTGGTCGGATGAAATATGCAAATTTTTTTAGATAGGAAATTTGGTTTTTCATGAGCTGTATGCCAAAATCATCAATATTAAAACAATAAAAGGCTTGAACTACTTCAGTTGGTGTGTAATGAATCTAAAATATATGAAAGTCTAATGTTTATCAGTACATTACAGAAAATAATGAACTTTATCACAATATGCAATTTTTTTTAGAAGGACCTGTATTGGCTCCGATGAACTGAAGTTATTGCTTTGCGAAGTCTTGCAAGACTTCGGGTAATACCTAGAGATGAGCGAATCTAAGGTGACGAAGTGGAATTAGTTACGAATTTTAGGATGAGTGAAGTTTAGACCAAACTACTTTGGTCTCATCTGACCACATGACTTTCTCCCATGCCTCCTCTGGATCATCCAGAAGGTCATTGGCAAACTTTAGCAGGGGAACCTTCCGTGCAATGCATGATTTGAAACCATGAGGGTGTAGTTATCTACCAACAGTGACCTTTGAAACTGTGGCCCCAGCTCTCTTTATGTCATTGACCAGCTCCTCCCTTGTAGTTCTGGGCTGATTCCTCACCTTTCTTATCATCAGTGATACCCCACAAGGTGAGATCTTGCACGGAGCCCCATTCCAAGGGAGAATGACAGTCGTCTTTAGCCTCTTCCATTTTCTAACAATTGCTCCAACAGTTGATCTATTTTAACCAAGCTGCTTGGCAATTGCCCCGTAGCTCTTTCCAGCCTTGTTGAGGACTACAATTTTGTCTCTGGTGTCTTTTGACAGCTCTTTGGTCTTGCCCATGGTAGTAGTTAGCGTCTGACTGACTGTGGGGTTGACAAGTGTCTTTAAAGAGCTCAGACAGGTGCTACTAAGTTAGATTTAGTGGAGTAGAGGTAGACTTTTTAAAGGCACAGTAACAGGTCTTTGAGAGCCAGAATTCTTGCTGTATCTCAGGTCTTCAAATACTTATGTTCAACAGTGCAAGACAAATACATTCTTTAAAAATCATACAATGTGATTTCCAGAATTTTTTCTTAAATTCTGTCTTTCAGAGTGGGAATGCACCTACAATGTGAATTTCAGACCCCTCCATGATTTCTAAGTGGGGAACTTGCAAAATTGCAGGGTGTTCAAATACTTCTGTTCCTTACTGTATGTGCTAAAAAGGGGCTTTGTGTGGGGAAGTGCGAAAATTACAGCCCTTTTTGTCGTGTATAAGTGGCAAAAGTTAAATATATTTGCCGCTCAGCGGTGCACTTATCTGTTTTAAAGCCCTTTTTTCCGTGTATTAGTGGATAAAGGAAAAATATATTTGCCGCTCAGCAGTGCAGGGAGATATTTTAAAGCCCAGTTTGCCGTGTATTACTGGCGAAATACAAATATATCCCCCTTTCATTGTTGCACTTATCTGTTGAAAAGCCTTTTGTGTAAAAATGGAAAAAAATTAGGGCCTAATTGCCGTTCAGCAGTGCAGTGAGATACTTTACAGCCCAGTTTGCTGTGTATTACTGGCGAAATACAAATATATTTGCTGTTCATGGTTCTACTCAGGGGCGTCGCTAGGTTAAAACATTCGGGGCCTGGGCCCCGGATGTTTTGTCCCATGCCCCGAATGTCCTGCCTGCCTGCTAGATACAACTGTTTTGCCGTACACAGAATGGCAATACAATTGAATCTAATACACTGGGAAGAGGTGAAGGACCTGTGGTGACATCACAGGTCATGTGATCAGCAAAACAGGCTGTGATAGGATGACCTGGATGATGTCACCATCATGTGACCAGTGCAGGATTGGGCCGGAGTGAAGAGGAGAAGGAGCCTAATGGTGATGTCTGTACAGGAGAGGTAAGTGAAGGGAGAGGCAGAGCAATGCTGGGAGTTGTAGTTATTTAACTGGGATGTTATTGACATGGAACTGTGTGCTTGAGGTGGCTGGGGGAGGGAGTGATGTTATTTACATGGGACTGTATGTTGAAAGTGGATGGTGGGGGGGGAATGATGTTTATGTACATGGGACTTTTAGACTACGTTCACACTTGCGTTTGGGGATCCGCTTGTGAGATCCGTTTCAGGTCTCTTACAAGCAGCCCCAAATGCATCAGTTTAACCCCAATGCATTCTGAATGGATGTGGATCCATTCAGAATGCATTCGTTCGGCTCCGTACGGTCCCCCGTTCCATTTTGGAGGCGGACCCCAAAATGCTGCAAGCAGCGTTTTTGTGTCCGTATGGCCTTGCGGAGCCAAATGGATCCGTCCTGACTTACAATATAAGTCAATAGGGACAGATCTCTTTGCATTGACACAAAATGGTGCAATTGTAAACATCTGCGTCCCCCATTGACTTTTAATGTAAGTCAGGACGGATCCATATTGGGAAATTCAAATCTAATACAAACAAATCGGTCCTGAATGGATGCATTTGTTTGTATTATCGGTGCGGATCCGTCCTGTACAAGTACAGGACAGATCTTCACGAACGCAAGTGTGAAAGTGGCCTTAGGGGGTGATGTTTACATGGGATTGTGCGTTGGAGGCGGCTGGGGAGGAGGTGATGTTATTTACATGGGACTGTATGGTGGAAGGAGAATTATAACTGCAGGGGGCACTGCAGATCCAGGAGACATTATAGGCTGTCTTATTACTACTGGGGGCTATAGGAGGGTCTTATAGGAGGGTCTTATAGATCCGCCTTATTTCTACTAAGCACACTATGGGGGCCTTATTACTACTGAGGAGTCTGTAAATGCTTTATTACCACTGGGTAGAGTTGAGCGAACACCTGGATGTTCGGGTTCGAGAAGTTCGGCCGAACATCCCGGAAATGTTCGGGTTCGGGATCCGAACCCGATCCGAACTTCGTCCCGAACCCGAACCCCATTGAAGTCAATGGGGACCCGAACTTTTCGGCACTAAAACGGCTGTAAAACAGCCCAGGAAAGGGCTAGAGGGCTGCAAAAGGCAGCAACATGTAGGTAAATCCCCTGCAAACAAATGTGGATAGGGAAATTAATTAAAATAAAAATTAAATAAATAAAAATTAACCAAAATCAATTGGAGAGAGGTTCCATAGCAGAGAATCTGGCTTCCCGTCACCCACCACTGGAACAGTCCATTCTCAGATATTTAGGCCCCGGCACCCAGGCAGAGGAGAGAGGTCCCGTAACAGACAATCTGGCTTCATGTCAGCAGAGAATCAGTCTTCATGTCATAGCAGAGAATCAGGCTTCACGTCACCCACCACTGTAAGAGTCCATTTTCATAAATTTAGGCCCAGCACCCAGGCAGAGGAGAGAGGTCCCGTAACAGACAATCTGGCTTCATGTCAGCAGAGAATCAGTCTTCATATCATAGCAGAGAATCTGGCTTCCCGTTACCCACCACTGGAACAGTCCATTCTCAGATATTTAGGCCCCGGCACCCAGGCAGAGGAGAGAGGTCCCGTAACAGACAATCTGGCTTCATGTCAGCAGAGAATCAGTCTTCATATCATAGCAGAGAATCAGGCTTCACGTCAGCCATAACTGCAACAGTCCATTGTCATAAATTCAGGCCCAGCACCCAGGCAGAGGAGAGAGGTCCCGTAACAGACAATCTGGCTTCATGTCAGCAGAGAATCAGTCTGCATGTCATAGCAGAGAATGAGGCTTCACGTCACTCACCACTGCAACAGTCCATTTTCATAAATTTAGGCCCAGCACCCAGGCAGAGGAGAGAGGTCCCGTAACAGAGGATCTGGCTTCATGTCACCAGAGAATCAGTCTGCATGTCATAGCAGAGAATCAGGCTTCACGTCACCCACCACTGCAACAGTCCATTTTCATAAATTTAGGCCCAGCACCCAGGCAGAGGAGAGAGGTCCCGTAACAGAGGATCTGGCTTCATGTCACCAGAGAATCAGTCTGCATGTCATAGCAGAGAATCAGGCTTCACGTCAGCCACCACTGCAACAATCCATTGGCATATATTTAGGCCTAGCACACAGGCAGAGGAGAGAGGTCCCGTAACAGACAATCTGGCTTCATGTCAGCAGAGAATCAGTCTTCATATCATAGCAGAGAATCAGGCTTCACGTCAGCCACCAATGCAACAGTCCATTGTCAGATATTTAGGCCCAGCACCCAGGCAGAGGAGAGAGGTCCCGTAACAGAGGATCTGGCTTCATGTCAGCAGAGAATCAGTCTTCATGTCATAGCAGAGAATCAGGCTTCACGTCACCCACCACTGTAAGAGTCCATTTTCATAAATTTAGGCCCAGCACCCAGGCAGAGGAGAGAGGTCCCGTAACAGACGATCTGGCTTCATGTCAGCAGAGAATCAGTCTGCATGTCATAGCAGAGAATGAGGCTTCACGTCACCCACCACTGCAACAGTCCATTTTCATAAATTTAGGCCCAGCACCCAGGCAGAGGAGAGAGGTCCCGTAACAGAGGATCTGGCTTCATGTCACCAGAGAATCAGTCTGCATGTCATAGCAGAGAATCAGGCTTCACGTCACCCACCACTGCAACAGTCCATTTTCATAAATTTAGGCCCAGCACCCAGGCAGAGGAGAGAGGTCCCGTAACAGAGGATCTGGCTTCATGTCACCAGAGAATCAGTCTGCATGTCATAGCAGAGAATCAGGCTTCACGTCAGCCACCACTGCAACAATCCATTGGCATATATTTAGGCCTAGCACACAGGCAGAGGAGAGAGGTCCCGTAACAGACAATCTGGCTTCATGTCAGCAGAGAATCAGTCTTCATATCATAGCAGAGAATCAGGCTTCACGTCAGCCACCAATGCAACAGTCCATTGTCAGATATTTAGGCCCAGCACCCAGGCAGAGGAGAGAGGTCCCGTAACAGACAATCTGGCTTCATGTCAGCAGAGAATCAGTCTGCATGTCATAGCAGAGAATGAGGCTTCACGTCACCCACCACTGCAACAGTCCATTTTCATAAATTTAGGCCCAGCACCCAGGCAGAGGAGAGAGGTCCCGTAACAGAGGATCTGGCTTCATGTCAGCAGAGAATCAGTCTGCATGTCATAGCAGAGAATCAGGCTTCACGTCAGCCACCACTGCAACAGTCCATTGTCATAAATTCAGGCCCAGCACCCAGGCAGAGGAGAGAGGTCCCGTAACAGACAATCTGGCTTCATGTCACCAGAGAATCAGTCTGCATGTCATAGCAGAGAATGAGGCTTCACGTCAGCCACCACTGCAACAATCCATTGGCATATATTTAGGCCTAGCACACAGGCAGAGGAGAGGTTCATTCAACTTTGGGTAGCCTTGCAATATAATGGTAAAATGAAAATAAAAATAGGATTGAATGAGGAAGTGCCCTGGAGTCCAATAATATATGGTTATGGGGAGGTAGTTAATGTCTAATCTGGACAAGGGACGGACAGGTCCTGTGGGATCCATGCCTGGTTCATTTTTATGAACGTCAGCTTGTCCACATTGGCTGTAGACAGGCGGCTGCGTTTGTCTGTAATGACGCCCCCTGCCGTGCTGAATACACGTTCAGACAAAACGCTGGCTGCCGGGCAGGCCAGCACCTCCAAGGCATAAAAGGCTAGCTCTGGCCACGTGGACAATTTAGAGACCCAGAAGTTGAATGGGGCCGAACCATCAGTCAGTACGTGGAGGGGTGTGCACACGTACTGTTCCACCATGTTAGTGAAATGTTGCCTCCTGCTAACACGTTGCGTATCAGGTGGTGGTGCAGTTAGCTGTGGCGTGTTGACAAAAGTTTTCCACATCTCTGCCATGCTAACCCTGCCCTCAGAGGAGCTGGCCGTGACACAGCTGCCTTGGCGACCTCTTGCTCCTCCTCTGCCTTGGCCTTGGGCTTCCACTTGTTCCCCTGTGACATTTGGGAATGCTCTCAGTAGCGCGTCTACCAACGTGCGCTTGTACTCGCGCATCTTCCTATCACGCTCCAGTGCAGGAAGTAAGGTGGGCACATTGTCTTTGTAGCGTGGATCCAGCAGGGTGGCAACCCAGTAGTCCGCACAGGTTAAAATGTGGGCAACTCTGCTGTCGTTGCGCAGGCACTGCAGCATGTAGTCGCTCATGTGTGCCAGGCTGCCCAGGGGTAAGGACAAGCTGTCCTCTGTGGGAGGCGTATCGTCATCGTCCTGCCTTTCCCCCCAGCCACGCACCAGTGATGGACCCGAGCTGCGTTGGGTGCCACCCCGCTGTGACCATGCTTCATCCTCATCCTCCTCCACCTCCTCCTCATCCTCGTCCTCCTCGTCCTCCAGTAGTGGGCCCTGGCTGGCCACATTTGTACCTGGCCTCTGCTGTTGCCAAAAACCTCCCTCTGAGTCACTTCGAAGAGACTGGCCTGAAAGTGCTAAAAATGACCCCTCTTCCTCCTCCTCCTCCTCCTGGGCCACCTCCTCTTCCATCATCGCCCTAAGTGTTTTCTCAAGGAGACATAGAAGTGGTATTGTAACGCTGATAACGGTGTCATCGCCACTGGCCATGTTGGTGGAGTACTCGAAACAGCGCAACAGGGCACACAGGTCTCGCATGGAGGCCCAGTCATTGGTGGTGAAGTGGTGCTGTTCTGTAGTGCGACTGACCCGTGCGTGCTGCAGCTGAAACTCCACTATGGCCTGCTGCTGCTCGCACAGTCTGTCCAGCATGTGCAAGGTGGAGTTCCACCTGGTGGGCACGTCGCATATGAGGCGGTGAGCGGGAAGGCCGAAGTTACGCTGTAGCGCAGACAGGCGAGCAGCGGCAGGATGTGAACGCCGGAAGCGCGAACAGACGGCCCGCACTTTATGCAGCAGCTCTGACATGTCGGGGTAGTTGTGAATGAACTTCTGCACCACCAAATTCAGCACATGCGCCAAGCAAGGGATGTGCGTCAAATTGGCTAGTCCCAGAGCTGCAACGAGATTTCGCCCATTATCACACACCACCAGGCCGGGCTTGAGGCTCACCGGCAGCAACCACTCGTCGGTCTGTTGTTCAATACCCCGCCACAACTCCTGTGCGGTGTGGGGCCTGTCCCCCAAACATATGAGTTTCAGAATGGCCTGCTGACGTTTACCCCGGGCTGTGCTGAAGTTGGTGGTGAAGGTGTGTGGCTGACTGGATGAGCAGGTGGAAGAAGAGGAGGAGGAAGCCGAGAAGGAGGAGGTGGCAACAGGAGGCAAAGAATGTTGCCCTGCGATCCTTGGCGGCGGAAGGACGTGCGCCAAACAGCTCTCCGCCTGGGGCCCAGCTGCCACTACATTTACCCAGTGTGCAGTTAGGGAGATATAGCGTCCCTGGCCGTGCTTACTGGTCCACGTATCTGTGGTTAGGTGGACCTTGCTACAGATGGCGTTGCGCAGTGCACACTTGATTTTATCGGATACTTGGTTGTGCAGGGAAGGCACGGCTCTCTTGGAGAAGTAGTGCCGGCTGGGAACAACATACTGTGGGACAGCAAGCGACATGAGCTGTTTGAAGCTGTCTGTGTTCACCAGCCTAAATGACAGCATTTCATAGGCCAGTAGTTTAGAAATGCTGGCATTCAGGGCCAGGGATCGAGGGTGGCTAGGTGGGAATTTACGCTTTCTATCAAATGTTTGTGAGATGGAGAGCTGAACGCTGGCGTGTGACATGGTTGAGACGCTTGGTGACGGAGGTGGTGGTGGTGGTGTTGGTGGTACATCCCCTGTTTGCTGGGCGGCAGGTGCCAACGTTCCTCCAGAGGCGGAGGAAGAGGCCGAGGCGGCAGCAGCAGAATAGGCCGAGGCGGCAGCAGCAGAAGAGGTAGCAGGGGGAGCCTGAGTGACTTCCTTGGTTTTAAGGTGTTTACTCCACTGCAGTTCATGCTTTGCATGCAGGTGCCTGGTCATGCAGGTTGTGCTCAGGTTCAGAACGTTAATAACTCGCTTCAGGCTCTGATGGCACAGCGTGCAAACCACTCGGGTCTTGTCGTCAGCACATTGTTTGAAGAAGTGCCATGCCAGGGAACTCCTTGAAGCTGCCTTTGGGGTGCTCGGTCCCAGATGGCGGCGGTCAGTAGCAGGCGGAGTCTCTTGGCGGCGGGTGTTCTGCTTTTGCCCACTGCTCCCTCTTTTGCTACGCTGTTGGCTCGGTCTCACCACTGCCTCTTCCTCCGAACTGTGAAAGTCAGTGGCACGACCTTCATTCCATGTGGGGTCTAGGACCTCATCGTCCCCTGCATCGTCTTCCACCCAGTCTTGATCCCTGACCTCCTGTTCAGTCTGCACACTGCAGAAAGACGCAGCAGTTGGCACCTGTGTTTCGTCATCATCAGAGACATGCTGAGGTGGTATTCCCATGTCCTCATCATCAGGAAACATAAGTGGTTGTGCGTCAGTGCATTCTATGTCTTTCACCGCTGGGGAAGGGCTAGGTGGATGCCCTTGGGAAACCCTGCCAGCGGAGTCTTCAAACAGCATAAGAGACTGCTGCATAACTTGAGGCTGAGACAGTTTCCCTGGTATGCATGGGGGTGATGTGACAGACTGATGGGGTTGGTTTTCAGGCGCCATCTGTGCGCTTTCTGCAGAAGACTGGGTGGGAGATAATGTGAACGTGCTGGATCCACTGTCGGCCACCCAATTGACTAATGCCTGTACCTGCTCAGGCCTTACCATCCTTAGAACGGCATTGGGCCCCACCATATATCGCTGTAAATTCTGGCGGCTACTGGGACCTGAGGTAGTTGGTACACTAGGACGTGTGGATGTGGCAGAACGGCCACGTCCTCTCCCAGCACCAGAGGGTCCACTAACACCACCACGACCATGTCCACGTCCGCGTCCCTTACTAGATGTTTTTCTCATTGTTATGGTTCACCACAACAACAAATATATTATTTGGCCCAATGTATTGTATTCAAATTCAGCGGGATATAAATTTGAGGCCTAGTATTTAGGCGCTGGGTGACCGGTATGGATTTAGTGACAGAATTAGACTTGGAAATGCACAGAAGCGTGTGTGTGAAGTTATTCTGAATGACCCTATGTGCACCTTGAATATTATATACCCTTTTTGGGATAGATTTCAAATAGCTCTGATATAGCAGGAACCACTAAATTATGAAATTGCTAAATTGGGAATTGTATTTCAACCCAGAACAAAAAATGTGCTTTGACGGACACTAAATATCTTGCCCAGCAACAACAGTACAGCGGTAACGAGAGATTTAGCAGGATATAAATTTGAGGCCTAGTATTTAGGCGCTGGGTGACAGGTATGGGTTTAGTGACAGAATTAGACTTGGAAATACACAGTAGCGGGTGTGTGTGAAGTTATTCTGAATGACCCAATGTGCACCTTGAATATTATATACCCTTTTAGGGATAGATTTCAAATAGCTCTGATATAGCAGAAACCACTAAATTATGAAATTGCTAAATTGGGAATTGTATTTCAACCCAGAACAAAAAATGTGCTTTGACGGACACTAAATATCTTGCCCAGCAACAACAGTACAGCGGTAACGAGAGATTTAGCAGGATATAAATTTGAGGCCTAGTATTTAGGCGCTGGGTGACAGGTATGGGTTTAGTGACAGAATTAGACTTGGAAATACACAGTAGCGGGTGTGTGTGAAGTTATTCTGAATGACCCAATGTGCACCTTGAATATTATATACCCTTTTAGGGATAGATTTCAAATAGCTCTGATATAGCAGAAACCACTAAATTATGAAATTGCTAAATTGGGAATTGTATTTCAACCCAGAACAAAAAATGTGCTTTGACGGACACTAAATATCTTGCCCAGCAACAACAGTACAGCGGTAACGAGAGATTTAGCAGGATATAAATTTGAGGCCTAGTATTTAGGCGCTGGGTGACAGGTATGGGTTTAGTGACAGAATTAGACTTGAAAATACACAGTAGCGGGTGTGTGTGAAGTTATTCTGAATGACCCAATGTGCACCTTGAATATTATATACCCTTTTAGGGATAGATTTCAAATAGCTCTGATATAGCAGAAACCACTAAATTATGAAATTGCTAAATTGGGAATTGTATTTCAACCCAGAACAAAAAATGTGCTTTGACGGACACTAAATATCTTGCCCAGCAACAACAGTACAGCGGTAACGAGAGATTTAGCAGGATATAAATTTGAGGCCTAGTATTTAGGCGCTGGGTGACAGGTATGGGTTTAGTGACAGAATTAGACTTGAAAATACACAGTAGCGGGTGTGTGTGAAGTTATTCTGAATGACCCAATGTGCACCTTGAATATTATATACCCTTTTAGGGATAGATTTCAAATAGCTCTGATATAGCAGAAACCACTAAATTATGAAATTGCTAAATTGGGAATTGTACTTCAACCCAGAACAAAAAATGTGCTTTGACGGACACTAAATATCTTTCCAAGCAACAACAGTACAGCGGTAACGAGAGATTTAGCAGGATATAAATTTGAGGCCTAGTATTTAGGCGCTGGGTGACAGGTATGGGTTTAGTGACAGAATTAGACTTGGAAATACACAGTAGCGGGTGTGTGTGAAGTTATTCTGAATGACCCAATGTGCACCTTGAATATTATATACCCTTTTAGGGATAGATTTCAAATAGCTCTGATATAGCAGAAACCACTAAATTATGAAATTGCTAAATTGGGAATTGTACTTCAACCCAGAACAAAAAATGTGCTTTGACGGACACTAAATAACTTTCCCAGCTACAACAGGACAGCGGTAACGAGAGATTTAGCGGGATATAAATTTGAGGCCTAGTATTTAGGCGCTGGGTGACAGGTATGGGTTTAGTGACAGAATTAGACTTGGAAATACACAGTAGCGGGTGTGTGTGAAGTTATTCTGAATGACCCTATGTGCACCTTCAATATGATCTACCCTTTTAGGGATAGATTTCAAATAGCTCTGATATAGCAGAAACCACTAAATTATGAAATTGCTAAATTGGGAATTGTATTTCAACCCAGAAGAAAAAATGTGCTTTGACGGACACTAAATAACTTTCCCAGCTACAACAGGACAGCGGTAACGAGAGATTTAGCAGGATATAAATTTGAGGCCTAGTATTTAGGCGCTGGGTGACAGGTATGGGTTTAGTGACAGAATTAGACTTGAAAATACACAGTAGCGGGTGTGTGTGAAGTTATTCTGAATGACCCAATGTGCACCTTGAATATTATATACCCTTTTAGGGATAGATTTCAAATAGCTCTGATATAGCAGAAACCACTAAATTATGAAATTGCTAAATTGGGAATTGTACTTCAACCCAGAACAAAAAATGTGCTTTGACGGACACTAAATATCTTTCCAAGCAACAACAGTACAGCGGTAACGAGAGATTTAGCAGGATATAAATTTGAGGCCTAGTATTTAGGCGCTGGGTGACAGGTATGGGTTTAGTGACAGAATTAGACTTGGAAATACACAGTAGCGGGTGTGTGTGAAGTTATTCTGAATGACCCAATGTGCACCTTGAATATTATATACCCTTTTAGGGATAGATTTCAAATAGCTCTGATATAGCAGAAACCACTAAATTATGAAATTGCTAAATTGGGAATTGTACTTCAACCCAGAACAAAAAATGTGCTTTGACGGACACTAAATAACTTTCCCAGCTACAACAGGACAGCGGTAACGAGAGATTTAGCGGGATATAAATTTGAGGCCTAGTATTTAGGCGCTGGGTGACAGGTATGGGTTTAGTGACAGAATTAGACTTGGAAATACACAGTAGCGGGTGTGTGTGAAGTTATTCTGAATGACCCTATGTGCACCTTCAATATGATCTACCCTTTTAGGGATAGATTTCAAATAGCTCTGATATAGCAGAAACCACTAAATTATGAAATTGCTAAATTGGGAATTGTATTTCAACCCAGAACAAAAAATGTGCTTTGACGGACACTAAATAACTTTCCCAGCTACAACAGGACAGCGGTAACGAGAGATTTAGCAGGATATAAATTTGAGGCCTAGTATTTAGGCGCTGGGTGACAGGTATGGGTTTAGTGACAGAATTAGACTTGAAAATACACAGTAGCGGGTGTGTGTGAAGTTATTCTGAATGACCCAATGTGCACCTTGAATATTATATACCCTTTTAGGGATAGATTTCAAATAGCTCTGATATAGCAGAAACCACTAAATTATGAAATTGCTAAATTGGGAATTGTACTTCAACCCAGAACAAAAAATGTGCTTTGACGGACACTAAATAACTTTCCCAGCTACAACAGGACAGCGGTAACGAGAGATTTAGCAGGATATAAATTTGAGGCCTAGTATTTAGGCGCTGGGTGACAGGTATGGGTTTAGTGACAGAATTAGACTTGAAAATACACAGTAGCGGGTGTGTGTGAAGTTATTCTGAATGACCCAATGTGCACCTTGAATATTATATACCCTTTTAGGGATAGATTTCAAATAGCTCTGATATAGCAGAAACCACTAAATTATGAAATTGCTAAATTGGGAATTGTACTTCAACCCAGAACAAAAAATGTGCTTTGACGGACACTAAATAACTTTCCCAGCTACAACAGGACAGCGGTAACGAGAGATTTAGCGGGATATAAATTTGAGGCCTAGTATTTAGGCGCTGGGTGACCGGTATGGATTTAGTGACAGAATTAGACTGGGATATGGCCAAAAAATAACCACACTATTGCTGGTTAAATGCACTTGGTGACGGGCGCAGCTTGCCCCTGATGTAGTATATGGCCAAAAAATGAACAGACTATTGCTGGTTAAATGCACTTGGTGTCACAGCTTGACCAACCACACTACTGAGGGTTAAATGCACTTGGTGACGGGCGCAGCTTGCCCCTGATGTAGTATATGGCCAAAAAATAAACAGACTATTGCTGGTTAAATGCACTTGGTGTGACAGCTTCACCCTGATGTAGGCTTTAGCCAGAAAACAACCACACCATTGAGGGTTAAATGCACTTGGTGACAGGCGCAGCTTGCCCCTGATTTTGTATATGGCCAAAAAATGAACAGACTATTGCTGGTTAAATGCACTTGGTGTGACAGCTTCACCCTGATGTAGGCTTTAGCCAAAAAACAACCACACCATTGAGGGTTAAATGCACTTGGTGACAGGCGCAGCTTGCCCCTGATTTTGTATATGGCCAAAAAATGAACAGACTATTGCTGGTTAAATGCACTTGGTGTGACAGCTTCACCCTGATGTAGGCTTTAGCCAAAAAACAACCACACCATTGAGGGTTAAATGCACTTGGTGACAGGCGCAGCTTGCCCCTGATTTTGTATATGGCCAAAAAATGAACAGACTATTGCTGGTTAAATGCACTTGGTGTGACAGCTTCACCCTGATGTAGGCTTTAGCCAAAAAACAACCACACCATTGAGGGTTAAATGCACTTGGTGACAGGCGCAGCTTGCCCCTGATTTTGTATATGGCCAAAAAATGAACAGACTATTGCTGGTTAAATGCACTTGGTGTGACAGCTTCACCCTGATGTAGGCTTTAGCCAAAAAACAACCACACCATTGAGGGTTAAATGCACTTGGTCGCAGCTTGTGCTGGCGCACCACAAGACACAAAATGGCCGCCGATCACCCCAGAAAAATGTGACTGACAAACGGTCTGGGCAGCCTAAAAACAGTGAGCAATTGAGGATCAGCAGCTCAATGATCCACAGCTGCAGATCGATCAGTTAATCAAGTCCTTTGGAGGAGTTAATCTGCCTAATCTCGCCCTACTGTCGCAGCCGCAACCTCTCCCTACGCTAATCAGAGCAGAGTGACGGGCGGCGCTATGTGACTCCAGCTTAAATAGAGGCTGGGTCACATGGTGCTCTGGCCAATCACAGCCATGCCAATAGTAGGCATGGCTGTGATGGCCTCTTGGGGCAAGTAGTATGACGCTTGTTGATTGGCTGCTTTGCAGCCTTTCAAAAAGCGCCAAGAAAGCGTCACAAAAGCGCCAAGAAAGCGACGAACACCGAACCCGAACCCGGACTTTTACGAAAATGTCCGGGTTCGGGTCCGTGTCACGGACACCCCAAAATTCGGTACGAACCCGAACTATACAGTTCGAGTTCGCTCATCCCTACCACTGGGGGAACAATAGGGGGCCTTATTTCTACTGGGGACTCTGTGAGGGTATTATTAATATGGGAGGGCTCTTCTAATAATGGGGGCATTGTTGAGGAGCATTATCATGGTTGGGGCAGTGTTACTAATAAGGGCATTCTAGAATGGAATTACTATTGGTGGGACTATGAGGAGCACTATTACTATGGGGGCCAGTAATGTTTCTTTAGGATAGTATTTGGGGGTATTGGGGGGGTTGAGGTTTTGGCACGGCAAGCAGCAGGATAACACTGTGGGGACTACAGTTGGGGGATAATGATAGAATGTGGGGAAGCTAAGATGTCTGTGTGTCACACTCTGCAGAGACGAGGCGGCTGAGAGAAGTTGTCCAGACCGAGTGGAGAAGATGATGACAGAGAGGAGACGTCACCAGGAGGCCCTGGATGTGACAGGTAAGTGCTGCTGTATAGCAAGTACAGCATAGTGCGGGGGGGGGGATATATTTATTGGGGCTTGTGCCCCGAATCTTTTGAGACCCTAGCAACGCCCCTGGTTGGACTTATCTGTTGAAAAGCCTTTTGTGTAAAAATAGAAAAAAAATTTGGTCTAATTGCCATTCAGCGGTGCAGTGAGATATTTTACAGCCCAGTTTGTCGTGCATTACTAGCAAAATACAAATATATTTGCCGTTCATGGTTGTACTTATCTGTTGAAAAGCCTTTTGTGTAAAAATATTTGCCGTTCAGCAGTGCAGTGAGATATTTTACAGCCCAGTTTGCTGTGTACTACTGGTGAAATACAAATATATTCGCCTTTTATTGTTGCACTTATCTGTTGAAAAGCCTTTTGTGTAGAGTTAAGCGAACACCTGGATGTTCGGGTTCGAGAAGTTCGGCCGAACTTCCCGGAAATGTTCGGGTTCGGGATCCGAACCCGATCCGAACTTCGTCCCGAACCGCATTGAAGTCAATGGGGACCCGAACTTTTCGGTACTAAAAAGGCTGTAAAACAGCCCAGGAAAGGGCTAGAGGGCTGCAAAAGGCAGCAACATGTAGGTAAATCCCCTGCAAACAAATGTGGATAGGGAAATGAATAAAAATAAAAATTAAATAAATAAAAATTAACCAAAATCAATTGGAGAGAGGTCCCATAGCAGAGAATCTGGCTTTACGTCACCCACCACTGGAACAGTCCATTCTCAGATATTTAGGCCCCGGCACCCAGGCAGAGGAGAGAGGTCCCGTAACAGACAATCTGTCTTCATGTCTGCAGAGAATCAGTCTGCATGTCATAGCAGAGAATCAGGCTTCACGTCAGCCACCACTGCAACAGTCCATTGTCATATATTTAGGCCAAGCACCCAGACAGAGGAGAGAGGTCCCGTAACAGACAATCTGGCTTCATGTCAGCAGAGAATCAGTCTTCATATCATACCAGAGAATCAGGCTTCACGTCATCCACCACTGTAAGAGTCCATTTTCATAAATTTAGGCCCAGCACCCAGGCAGAGGAGAGAGGTTCCGTAACAGACAATCTGGCTTCATGTCAGCAGAGAATCAGTCTTCATATCATAGCAGAGAATCAGGCTTCACGTCACCCACCACTGTAAGAGTCCATTTTCATAAATTTAGGCCCAGCACCCAGGCAGAGGAGAGAGGTCCCGTAACAGACAATCTGGCTTCATGTCAGCAGAGAATCAGTCTTCATATCATAGCAGAGAATCAGGCTTCACGTCACCCACCACTGTAAGAGTCCATTTTCATAAATTTAGGCCCAGCACCCAGGCAGAGGAGAGAGGTCCCGTAACAGACAATCTGGCTTCATGTCAGCAGAGAATCAGTCTTCATGTCATAGCAGAGAATCAGGCTTCACGTCAGCCACCAGTGCAACAATCCATTGGCATATATTTAGGCCCAGCACCCAGGCAGAGGAGAGAGGTCCCGTAACAGAGGATCTGGCTTAATGTCAGCAGAGAATCAGTCTGCATGTAATAGCAGAAAATCAGGCTTCACGTCAGCCACCACTGCAACAGTCCATTGTCAGATATTTAGGCTCAGCACCCAGGCAGAGGAGAGAGGTCCCGTAACAGAGGATCTGGCTTCATGTCAGCAGAGAATCAGTCTTCATATCATAGCAGAGAATCAGGCTTCACGTCACCCACCACTGCAACAGTCCATTTTCATAAATTTAGGCCGAGCACTCAGGCAGAGGAGAGAGGTCCCGTAACAGACAATCTGGCTTCATGTCAGCAGAGAATCAGTCTGCATGTAATAGCAGAAAATCAGGCTTCACGTCAGCCACCACTGCAACAGTCCATTGTCAGATATTTAGGCCCAGCACCCAGGCAGAGGAGAGAGGTCCCGTAACAGAGGATCTGGCTTCATGTCAGCAGAGAATCAGTCTGCATGTAATAGCAGAAAATCAGGCTTCACGTCAGCCACCACTGCAACAGTCCATTGTCAGATATTTAGGCCCAGCACCCAGGCAGAGGAGAGAGGTCCCGTAACAGAGGATCTGGCTTCATGTCAGCAGAGAATCAGTCTGCATGTCATAGCAGAAAATCAGGCTTCACGTCAGCCACCACTGCAACAGTCCATTGTCAGATATTTAGGCCCACCACCCAAGCAGAGGAGAGAGGTCCCGTAACAGACAATCTGGCTTCATGTCAGCAGAGAATTAGTCTGCATGTCATAGCAGAGAATCAGGCTTCACGTCAGCCACCACTGCAACAGTCCATTGGCATATATTTAGGCCCAGCACACAGGCAGAGGAGAGAGGTCCCGTAACAGAGGATCTGGCTTCATGTCAGCAGAGAATCAGTCTGCATGTAATAGCAGAAAATCAGGCTTCACGTCATCCACCACTGCAACAGTCCATTGTCAGATATTTAGGCCCAGCACCCAGGCAGAGGAGAGAGGTCCCGTAACAGAGGATCTGGCTTCATGTCAACAGAGAATCAGTCTGCATGTAATAGCAGAAAATCAGGCTTCACGTCAGCCACCACTGCAACAGTCCATTGTCAGATATTTAGGCCCAGCACCCAGGCAGAGGAGAGAGGTCCCGTAACAGACAATCTGGCTTCATGTCAGCAGAGAATCAGTCTTCATATCATAGCAGAGAATCAGGCTTCACGTCAGCCACCAATGCAACAGTCCATTGTCAGATATTTAGGCCCACCACCCAGGCAGAGGAGAGCGGTCCCGTGACAGACAATCTGGCTTCATGTCAGCAGAGAATCAGTCTTCATGTCATAGCAGAGAATCGGGCTTCACGTCACCCACCACTGCAACAGTCCATTTTCATAAATTTAGGCCCAGCACCCAGGCAGAGGAGAGAGGTCCCGTAACAGAGGATCTGGCTTCATGTCGGCAGAGAATCAGTCTGCATGTAATAGCAGAAAATCAGGCTTCACGTCAGCCACCACTGCAACAGTCCATTGTCAGATATTTAGGCCCAGCACCCAGGCAGAGGAGAGAGGTCCCGTAACAGAGGATCTGGCTTCATGTCAGCAGAGAATCAGTCTGCATGTCATAGCAGAAAATCAGGCTTCACGTCACCCACCACTGCAACAGTCCATTTTCATAAATTTAGGCTTAGTACCCAGGCAGAGGAGAGAGGTCCCGTAACAGAGGATCTGGCTTCATGTCAGCAGAGAATCAGTCTGCATGTAATAGCAGAAAATCAGGCTTCACGTCAGCCACTACTGCAACAGTCCATTGTCAGATATTTAGGCCCAGCACCCAGGCAGAGGAGAGAGGTCCCGTAACAGAGGATCTGGCTTCATGTCAGCAGAGAATCAGTCTGCATGTCATAGCAGAAAATCAGGCTTCACGTCAGCCACCACTGCAACAGTCCATTGTCAGATATTTAGGCCCAGCACCCAGGCAGAGGAGAGAGTTCCCGTAACAGAGAATCTGTCTTCATGTCAGCAGAGAATTAGTCTGCAGGTCATAGCAGAGAATCAGGCTTCACGTCACCCAACATTGGAACAGTCCATTGGCATATATTTAGGCCCCGGCACCCAGACAGAGGAGAGGTTCATTCAACTTTGGGTAGCTTCGCAATATAATGGTAAAATTAAAATAAAAATAGGATTGAATGAGGAAGTGCCCTGGAGTACAATAATATATGGTTAAGGGGAGGTAGTTAATGTCTAATCTGGACAAGGGACAGACAGGTCCTGTGGGATCCATGCCTGGTTCATTTTTATGAAGGTCTGCTTGTCCACATTGGCTGTAGACAGGCGGCTGCATTTGTCTGTAATGACGCCCCCTGCCGTGCTGAATACATGTTCAGACAAAACGCTGGCCGCCGGGCAGGCCAGCACCTCCAAGGCATAAAAGGCTAGCTCTGGCCACGTGGACAATTTAGAGACCCAGAAGTTGAATGGGGCCGAACCATCAGTCAGTACGTGGAGGGGTGTGCACAAGTACTGTTCCACCATGTTAGTGAAATGTTGCCTCCTGCTAACACGTTGCGTATCAGGTGGTGGTGCAGTTAGCTGTGGCGTGTTGACAAAACTTTTCCACATCTCTGCCATGCTAACCCTGCCCTCAGAGGAGCTGGCCGCGACACAGCTGCCTTGGCGACCTCTTGCTCCTCCTCTGCCTTGGCATTGGGCTTCCACTTGTTCCCCTGTGACATTTGGGAATGCTCTCAGTAGCGCGTCTACCAACGTGCTCTTGTACTCGCGCATCTTCCTATCACGCTCCAGTGCAGGAAGTAAGGTGGGCACATTGTCTTTGTAGCGTGGATCCAGCAGGGTGGCAACCCAGTAGTCCGCACACGTTAAAATGTGGGCAACTCTGCTGTCGTTGCGCAGGCACTGCAGCATGTAGTCGCTCATGTGTGCCAGGCTGCCCAGGGATAAGGACAAGCTGTCCTCTGTGGGAGGCGTATCGTCATCGTCCTGCCTTTCCCCCCAGCCACGCACCAGTGATGGGCCCGAGCTGCGTTGGGTGCCACCCCGCTGTGACCATGCTTCATCCTCATCCTCCTCCACCTCCTCCTCATCCTCGTCCTCCTCGTCCTCCAGTAGTGGGCCCTGGCTGGCCACATTTGTACCTGGCCTCTGCTGTTGCAAAAAACCTCCCTCTGAGTCACTTCGAAGAGACTGGCCTGAAAGTGCTAAAAATGACCCCTCTTCCTCCTCCTCCTCCTCCTCCTCCTGGGCCACCTCCTCTTCCATCATCGCCCTAAGTGTTTTCTCAAGGAGACATAGAAGTGGTATTGTAACGCTGATAACGGCGTCATCGCCACTGGCCATGTTGGTGGAGTACTCGAAACAGCGCAACAGGGCACACAGGTCTCGCATGGAGGCCCAGTCATTGGTGGTGAAGTGGTGCTGTTCCGCAGTGCGACTGACCCGTGCGTGCTGCAGCTGAAACTCCACTATGGCCTGCTGCTGCTCGCACAGTCTGTCCATCATGTGCAAGGTGGAGTTCCACCTGGTGGGCACGTCGCATATGAGGCGGTGAGCGGGAAGGCCGAAGTTACGCTGTAGCGCAGACAGGCAAGCAGCGGCAGGATGTGAACGCCGGAAGCGCGAACAGACGGCCCGCACTTTATGCAGCAGCTCTGACATGTCGGGGTAGTTGTGAATGAACTTCTGCACCACCAAATTCAGCACATGCGCCAGGCAAGGGATGTGCGTCAAACTGGCTAGTCCCAGAGCTGCAACGAGATTTCGCCCATTATCGCACACCACCAGGCCGGGCTTGAGGCTCACCGGCAGCAACCACTCGTCGGTCTGTTGTTCTACACCCCGCCACAACTCCTGTGCGGTGTGGGGCCTGTCCCCCAAACATATGAGTTTCAGAATGGCCTGCTGACGTTTACCCCGGGCTGTGCTGAAGTTGGTGGTGAAGGTGTGTGGCTGACTGGATGAGCAGGTGGAAGAAGAGGAGGAGGAAGCCGAGAAGGAGGAGGTGGCAACAGGAGGCAAAGAATGTTGCCCTGCGATCCATGGCGGCGGAAGGACGTGCACTAAACAGCTCTCCGCCTGGGGCCCAGCTGCCACTACATTTACCCAGTGTGCAGTTAGGGAGATATAGCGTCCCTGGCCGTGCTTACTGGTCCACGTATCTGTGGTTAGGTGGACCTTGCTACAGATGGCGTTGCGCAGTGCACACTTGATTTTATCGGATACTTGGTTGTGCAGGGAAGGCACGGCTCTCTTGGAGAAGTAGTGGCGGCTGGGAACAACATACTGTGGGACAGCAAGCGACATGAGCTGTTTGAAGCTGTCTGTGTCCACCAGCCTAAATGACAGCATTTCATAGGCCAGTAGTTTAGATATGCTGGCATTCAGGGCCAGGGATCGAGGGTGGCTAGGTGGGAATTTACGCTATCTCTCAAATGTTTGTGAGATGGAGAGCTGAACGCTGCCGTGTGACATGGTTGAGACGCTTGGTGACGGAGGTGGTGGTGGTGGTGTTGGTGGTACATCCCCTGTTTGCTGGGCGGCAGGTGCCAACGTTCCTCCAGAGGCGGAGGAAGAGGCCGAGGCGGCAGCAGCAGAAGAGGCCGAGGCGGCAGCAGCAGAAGAGGCCGAGGCGGCAGCAGCAGAAGAGGTAGCAGGGGGAGCCTGAGCGTTGGCACCTGTGTTTTGTCATCATCAGAGACATGCTGAGGTGGTATTCCCATGTCCTCATCATCAGGAAACATAAGTGGTTGTGCGTCAGTGCAGTCTATGTCTTCCACCGCTGGGGAAGGGCTAGGTGGATGCCCTTGGGAAACCCTGCCAGCAGAGTCTTCAAACAGCATAAGAGACTGCTGCATAACTTGAGGCTTAGACAGTTTCCCTGATATGCATGGGGGTGATGTGACAGACTGATGGGGTTGGTTTTCAGGCGCCATCTGTGCGCTTTCTGCAGAAGACTGGGTGGGAGATAATGTGAACGTGCTGGATCCACTGTCGGCCACCCAATTGACTAATGCCTGTACCTGCTCAGGCCTTACCATCCTTAGAACGGCATTGGGCCCCACCATATATCGCTGTAAATTCTGGCGGCTACTGGGACCTGAGGTAGTTGGTACACTAGGACGTGTGGATGTGGCAGAACGGCCACGTCCTCTCCCAGCACCAGAGGGTCCACTAACACCACCACGTCCATGTCCACGTCCGCGTACCTTAATAGATGTTTTCCTCATTGTTATCGTTCACCACAACAACAAAAATATTATTTGGCCCAATGTATTGTATTCAAATTCAGCTGAATATAAATTTGAGGCCTAGTATTTAGGCGCTGGGTGACCGGTATAGATTTACTGACAGAATTAGACTTTGACATGCACAGTAGCGTGTGTGTGAAGTTATTCTGAATGACCCTATCTGCACCTTGAATATTATATACCCTTTTAGGGATAGATTTCAAATAGCTCTGATACAGCAGAAACCACTAAATTATGAAATTGCTAAATTGGGAATTGTATTTCAACCCAGAACAAAAAATGTGCTTTGACGGACACTAAATAACTTGCCCAGCCAGAACAGTACAGCGGTAACGACAGATTTAGCGGGATATAAATTTGAGGCCTAGTATTTAGGCGCTGGGTGACCGGTATGGATTTAGTGACAGAATTAAACTTGGAAATGCACAGTAGCGTGTGTGTGAAGTTATTCTGAATGACCCTATGTGCACCTTGAATATTATATACCCTTTTAGGGATAGATTTCAAATAGCTCTGATACAGCAGAAACCACTAAATTATGAAATTGCTAAATTGGGAATTGTATTTCAACCCAGAACAAAAAATGTGCTTTGACGGACACTAAATAACTTGCCCAGCCAGAACAGTACAGCGGTAACGACAGATTTAGCGGGATATAAATTTGAGGCCTAGTATTTAGGCGCTGGGTGACCGGTATGGATTTACTGACAGAATTAGACTGGGATATGGCCAAAAAATAACCACACTATTGCTGGTTAAATGCACTTGGTGTGACAGCTTGACCAACCACACTACTGAGGGTTAAATGCACTTGGTGACAGGCGCAGCTTGCCCCTGATGTAGTATATGGCCAAAAAATGAACAGACTATTGCTGGTTAAATGCACTTGGTGTGACAGCTTGACCAACCACACTACTGAGGGTTAAATGCACTTGGTGACGGGCGCAGCTTGCCCCTGATGTAGTATATGGCCAAAAAATGAACAGACTATTGCTGGTTAAATGCACTTGGTGTGACAGCTTGACCAACCACACTACTGAGGGTTAAATGCACTTGGTGACGGGCGCAGCTTGCCCCTGATGTAGTATATGGCCAAAAAATGAACAGACTATTGCTGGTTAAATGCACTTGGTGTGACAGCTTGACCAACCACACTACTGAGGGTTAAATGCACTTGGTGACGGGCGCAGCTTGCCCCTGATGTAGTATATGGCCAAAAAATAAACAGACTATTGCTGGTTAAATGCACTTGGTGTGACAGCTTCACCCTGATGTAGGCTTTAGCCAAAAAACAACCACACCATTGAGGGTTAAATGCACTTGGTGACAGGCGCAGCTTGCCCCTGATGTAGTATATGGCCAAAAAATGAACAGACTATTGCTGGTTAAATGCACTTGGTGTGACAGCTTGACCAACCACACTACTGAGGGTTAAATGCACTTGGTGACGGGCGCAGCTTGCCCCTGATGTAGTATATGGCCAAAAAATAAACAGACTATTGCTGGTTAAATGCACTTGGTGTGACAGCTTCACCCTGATGTAGGCTTTAGCCAAAAAACAACCACACCATTGAGGGTTAAATGCACTTGGTGACAGGCGCAGCTTGCCCCTGATGTAGTATATGGCCAAAAAATGAACAGACTATTGCTGGTTAAATGCACTTGGTGTGACAGCTTGACCAACCACACTACTGAGGGTTAAATGCACTTGGTGACGGGCGCAGCTTGCCCCTGATGTAGTATATGGCCAAAAAATGAACAGACTATTGCTGGTTAAATGCACTTGGTGTGACAGCTTCACCCTGATGTAGGCTTTAGCCAAAAGACAACCACACCATTGAGGGTTAAATGCACTTGGTGACAGGCGCAGCTTGCCCCTGATGTAATATATGGCCAAAAAATAACAGACTATTGCTGGTTAAATGCACTTGGTGTGACAGCTTCACCCTGATGTAGGCTTTAGCCAAAAAACAACCACACCATTGAGGGTTAAATGCACTTGGTGACAGGCGCAGCTTGCCCCTGATGTAGTATATGGCCAAAAAATAAACAGACTATTGCTGGTTAAATGCACTTGGTGTGACAGCTTCACCCTGATGTAGGCTTTAGCCAAAAAAACAACCACACCTTTGAGGGTTAAATGCACTTGGTCGCAGCTTGTGCTGGCGCACCATAAGACACAAAATGGCCGCCGATCACCCCAGAAAAAAGTGACTGACAAACGGTCTGGGCAGCCTAAAAACAGTGAGCAATTGAGTATCAGCAGCTCAATGATCCACAGCTGCAGATCGATCGATTAATCAAGTCCTTTGGAGGAGTTAATCTGCCTAATCTCGCCCTACTGTCGCAGCCGCAATCTCTCCCTACGCTAATCAGAGCAGAGTGACGGGCGGCGCTATGTGACTCCAGCTTAAATAGAGGCTGGGTCACATGGTGCTCTGGCCAATCACAGCCATGCCAATAGTAGGCATGGCTGTGACGGCCTCTTGGGGCAAGTAGTATGACGCTTGTTGATTGGCTGCTTTGCAGCCTTTCAAAAAGCGCCAAGAAAGCGTCACAAAAGCGTCACAAAAGCGCCAAGAAAGCGACGAACACCGAACCCGAACCCGGACTTTTACGAAAATGTCCGGGTTCGGGTCCGTGTCACGGACACCCCAAAATTCGGTACGAACCCGAACTATACAGTTCGAGTTCGCTCATCCCTACTTTTGTGTAAAAAATATTTAAAAAATTAGGGCCTAATTGCCGTTCAGCAGTGTAGTTATATGCTGTGAAGCACTTTTCGCGGATGGACCGAAGTACGCAGTAGTGAATTTTTTTGGGGAAAATTGCTGGGTGATAGTAGACTTTCTTCTGTATGAACCGAATTACATTATCCTTTCATTGGTGAAATTTTGTATTTCAACCATGTTTTCTTCTGGAAAATTGATACGTGATTGTGCAGCGACCAGACCGCAGGGGCAACACGTGAGCTATGGTGAGCCGATGGGGGTAGTAGTAGTTTTACTCATTGTAGCAGAGCCTCCCTGTGTCGGCATGGGGTAAAGGGAAGGATGGCACAAAATCCCTCGGGACACTCTCCAATTGTCCAGGGATCCCCAGCCAGATGGTGGTTGAAGTGCCCTAGATCGTGAAGTTGCTTTGGGTGCCTCAGTGGCAGGGTCCCTGGTGTTCGTGATGCCAGCACCCTTAGGTGCAAAGGAAGGTGGTAGAAAGGATGAAGAGTCAATTGTTGTAAACAACAGAACTTTTACTTGATCAATTATCTCAAGGTAGTCAGTACAGTTCATGTAGATAGCATAAGTAAGAATCCAAATAATGGTTCAGCTGTAATCCTTGTAACAGGCTTGCCAATTGGAATTTGAGGAGTTCTCCTTCTCTCTATATCTGTCTATACTTTGTTCACGCTCTAGCACTCAGGTATGGATATAATAAACTTCTTACTTGTAATTTGCAATCCACAGGGCGGTCTCCCTAACAGCAGGCAAAAACCTTCTTCTCCATTCTTTGTGCAGGATGCTTTCATAAACTCTGTTCCACAATGTCCATAGAGACATGTGGGAAAGGACAACTTTGTGCCTAGTCGTTCGGCTCGGTCTAGGTGATTTTAGGCTTCTCCCGGTCACTGGTGCTGTGGAGTCCATAAACTAATGCTGCTTCTACCGCCACTAGACTTGCTCTATATGCAGACATTGACTCTCAGGTCTGTGCTAAGTAGCAATTAAGATCTGATACACACTCCCTTAGCTTGGCTATGGCCAAGGGGCTAAAGTGGCAGCTACATACTGTTCTTGTTCACCTCCTCCATTAACCTCCTTTCTTCTACTCACTACAACCAACAACTCTGAGATCCTCAACTAACTTTATCAGCAAACCCCAGCACCACCTAGGGGCGAATAAATGAAATGACACTCTCCTCCAAAACAGCCTGATATAAATAATTTACAGTTTACACAGAAATACATTAGATAGGCATATACAACAGTTTGAAGTGCCCACAATCATCGCTGAGTGGGACACTGCAATTGCGCAACTCTTTTTGTGGTACGGACCAAATTACGTAGTTGTGAAATTTTTTATGTGAAACAGGCTTTTTGGGGGAAAATTGATGGGTGATAGTAGACTTTCTTCTGTATGAACCGAATTCCATTATCCTTTCTTTGGTGAAAATTTTTATTTCAACCAATTTTTCTTCGGGAAAATTTATGGGTGATTGTACACCTCGTTTTGCGACATGGCCCGAGTTATTTTGTCGTGGGTTCTGCAGTAAACAATGAAAATGCCGATGACAACACACCAGCAGACTTTCCCTTTACCATCTATTCACAATTAAATCAAGTTGAAAACATTCATGTGTCTTTATCTGCTCCATCTGCATTCAATCTCCACAGCACACAAGACATAACAGGAGAGCCTCTGCCTTGGAGTCCAAGTCCAGTTTCTAGAGATCAGGAGTTCCATTAGAATTGTGCGTAACAATCTTGCTCCCTGTGCAAATACATAACAAATGGACTCCATAGGCATACACATCAGAGAAAGCTGAAGCTATTTGCCCCAGTTTAAATTCAGGAGCAGTAAACAGCGGGAAGCAAATAGAGGTGACTGAACTCCGCTGCTCTGCATCTCTTGTGAAGTCAATGTCTCAAGCAATGCCCCTCTCGCGATTTACAGCAACTACATTATTTTCATGTAGAGATCCAAAGAATATGTGGGAGGCATGTAGTGTATGCAAGCCATGTGCGACCCCTCTCAATTAAGGGCCTACTTGACATTCAGCAGTGCAGCTATACGTGGTAAAGCCCTTTTTGCGGTAAAATTTGTTATGTGACACTGGCTCTTTTTTGGAAAATGTATGGGTGAATGTACACCTCCTTTTGCGGTATGGAACATCTTACTGGCAAAATTGTTTCTGTGACATTTTTCGAAAAATGTATGCATACCTACATTTGGGTTATGAGCCGAATTACATAGTGGTGAAATGTGTTATGTGAAATGGGCTTTTTTTGGGAAAATTGATGGGTGACTGTACACCTCCTTTTGCTGTATGGGATAAATTACGCAGTGTTGAAATTTTTAAATTGAAAGTAAACTTCAATGCTCTGTATCTCTTGTGAAGTCAATGTCTCCAAATATGCCCCTCTCGCGATTTACACCAAATACATTATTTTCATGTAGAGATCCAACAGTTATGTAGAGGCATTTAGTGTATGCAAGCCATGTGCGACCGCTCTCAACACTCTCACACTGTTCTAAACCTGGTTTGCCTGGGCGAACGTAGTCACAAGAGGAGGAACTGCTCTGTGTCCTTCAGCAAGAAATCGAATCCTGGCTTTGTCCACAACAATTCAAAATCAGAACCATGGTGACCAACAATGGGGAGAACCTGGTGTCAGTGCTGCGTAAAGGATGGCTGAGCCATGTGCCTTGCATGGCACATGTGTTCAATCTGGTTGTCAAACGGTTACTGAAGTCTTCCATGAAACTTTGCATGCACTTCAGACACTAGTACACTGCAAAGCACACCCTCCTTGAGCTGCAGCGGCAGAACGCCATCCCCGAAAATGGGCTGATATGCGACGTTTCCAACCATTGGAATTCCAGCCTCCATATGTTGGACCGACTGTATGAACAGAGAAAGGCCATTAACAATTTCCTGATGATCCAAGCGGACAGGAGGAGTCCCCTGTGTTACTTTTATATAAGCCAGTGGCAGCTCATGCGTGACATCTGCTGTTTGCTCAGGCTCTTTGAGGAGGCCACATTATTTGTCAGTCGCCAGGACTACGGGATGAAAGATGTAATTCCACTGCTTCATGTCCTGGAACAGATGCTGGTAAATCTGGCTGGTCAGGGGACTGGGCACGTGGCACCTAGAAAGATGGCGGCAGAGTTTGATACGTTTGTCAATATCTCTGTTTACAGTCAGTGAGGGGAACATAATTTATCGCTAGAATATGCAAAGACCAACCGGTGGGGTGTTAACTGCCAGAAGTAGGTCGTGGGCATGAAGGAACAGTCATTTTCACAGCTCAAGGTATCTACCTGGAAGCTTGACCTCTGCACGTTGACAGCCTGCATTGCGAAGCTTGTCTAAAAGAAAAATCCCGCAGTGCACCCCTTGTAGGAAACTCTTGATCTGGCACAGGCTGCTTTGCTCCTTCAAAAACAATGGACCCTGTACAGCGTGACACTGATGTATAATTTCTCATACACCAGACTGAAAGAGTATTCCATGCAACTGTCTTGCCCACATAGCTGCCGAGAATCAGAAGGGTCTTGCCATTGAAGTGGGCTCAGAGCTGAACCAAAAAGCCAAATTTTCCTGTTTACCCGGACTCAAAGGAAAGAACAGAGAACCACTGGCTGTGTTCATACAGATTTAATCCAAGCCTCCACTCACCAAGGCAAGCACAGAGGACCAGATTGCGTGGACAAGTTGGTTTTGCAGGACGTACAAAGAGGACAATCTATTGGAGGTCTAACCTAAGATATTTACTTGCCTCCCGCTTCCTGTATAATGGCTCCGAGGCGCTCACGCCTATCATAGGGACGTGGTTCCAAAGAAACTTTGACTGTTGTTTCGGTAATCTGGTGATCAGTTGTCAGGACTAGGGACGAGCGAACCTGAACTGTATAGTTTGGGTTCGTACCGAATATTGTGGTGTACGTGACATGGACCCGAACATTTTCGTAAAAGTCTGGGTTCGGGTTCGGTGTTCGTCGCTTTCTTGGCGCTTTTTGAAAGGCTGCAAAGCAGCCAATCAACAAGCGTCATACTACTTGCCCCAAGAGGCCATCACAGCCATGCCTACTATTGACAAGGCTGTGATTGGCCAGTGCAGCATGAGACCCAGCCTCTATTTAAGCTAGAGTCACGTAGCGCTGCACGTCACTCTGCTCTGATTAGTGTAGGGAGAGGATGCAGCTGCTGTTAGGGCGAGATTAGGCACTAGACAGGGATTTACTCAGCAAAAACACTTAATGAAGTGATCGATCTACAGCTGTGAATCATTCATCTTCTGCTATTCAATTGCTCACTGTTTGTAGGCTGCCCAGAGCATTTTTCAGTCACTTTTTTCTGGGGTGATCGGCGGCCATTTTGTGTCTTGTGGTGCGCCAGCACAAGCTGCCACCAAGACCATTTAACCATCAATAGTGTATTTTTTTTGCTATATCCTACATCAGGGGCTTGGCTGTGCTTGCTATTTTATTGAGGGGTGAAATACAATTGCCAAAATAGCAGTACCCTAAATCTGGTGTTTCAGCTGTGGCTAGCCAATTGCAATACTGTCTGCTGTCTGGCAAAGGATATATTTTTGTTCTGGGTTGAAATACAATTCCCAACTTAGCAATTCCCTAAATCAGTGGTTTCTGCTGTATCAGGCCAAGTTTAAATCGATCCATAAAAGGGTATATTAGATTTATGGTGCTGATAGGGTCATCCTCAATAACTTCACACGCTACCGTGCATTTCCAAGTTTAATTCTGTCCGTAAACGTATACCTGTCATCCAGCGCCTAAATAATAGGCCTAAAATTTATATTCAGCTAAATCTGTGTTTATTGCTGTGGCTGGTCAATTCATTTAGTGTCCGTTAAAGCACAGTTTTTGTTCTGGGTTGAAATACAATTCCCAACTTAGCAATTCCCTAAATCAGTGGTTTCAGCTGTATCAGGCCAACTTTAAATCTATCCATAAAAGGGTATATTAGATTGAAGGTGCGGATAGGGTTATCCTCAATAACTTCACACGCTACCGTGCATTCCCAAGTCTAATTCTGTCCGTAAACGTATACCTGTCATCCAGGGCCAAAATACTAGGCCTACAATTTATATTCAGCTAAATCTGTCATTATTGCTGTGGCTGGTCAAGTTATTTGGTGTCTGTTAAAGCACAGTTTTTGTTCTGGGTTGAAATACAATTCCCAACTTAGCAATTCCCTAAATTAGTGGTTTCTGCTGTATCAGGCCTACTTTAAATCTATCCATAAAAGTGTATATTAGATTGAAGGTGCGGATAGTGTCATCCTCAATAACTTCATACGCTACCGTGCATTCCCAAGTCTAATTATGTCCGTAAACGTATATCTGTCATCCAACGCCTAAATACTAGGCCTACAATTTATATTTAGCTAAATCTGTTATTATTGCTGTGGCTGGTCAAGTTAATTGGTGTCCGTTAAAGCACAGTTTTTGTTCTGGGTTGAAATACAATTCCCAACTTAGCAATTCCCTAAATTAGTGGTTTCTGCTGTATCAGGCCAACTTTAAATCTATCCATAAAAGGGTATATTAGACTGAAGGTGCGAATAGTGTTATCCTCAATAACTTCACATGCTACCATGCATTCCCAAGTCTAATTCTGTCCGTAAACGTATACCTGTCATCGAGTGCCTAAATACTAGGCCTACAATTTATATTCAGCTAAATCTGTCATTATTGCTGTGGCTGGTCAAGTTATTTGGTGTCCGTTAAAGCACAGTTTTTGTTCTGGGTTGAAATACAATTCCCAACTTAGCAATTCCCTAAATTAGTGGTTTCTGCTATATCAGGCCAACTTTAAATCTATCCATAAAAGGGTATATTAGATTGAAGGCGCGGATAGTGTCATCCTCAATAACTTCACACACTACCGTGCATTCCCAAGTCTAATTATGTCCTTAAACGTATACCTGTCATCCAGCGCCTAAATACTAGGCCTACAATTTAAATTCAGCTAAATCTGTCATTATTGCTGTGGCTAGTCAAGTTAATTGGTGTCCGTTAAAGCACAGTTTTTGTTCTGGGTTGAAATACAATTCCCAACTTAGCAATTCCCTAAATTAGTGGTTTCTGCTGTATCAGGCCAACTTTAAATCTATCCATAAAAGGGTATATTAGATTGAAGGTGCGGATAGGGTCATTCTCAATAACTTCACATGCTACCGTGCATTTCCAAGTCTAATTCTGTCCGTAAACGTATACCTGTCATCCAGGGCCTAAATACTAGGCCTACAATTTATATTCAGCTAAATCTGTCATTATTGCTGTGGCTGGTCAAGTTATTTGGTGTCCGTTAAAGCACAGTTTTTATTCTGGGTTGAAATACAATTCCCAACTTAGCAATTCCCTAAATTAGTGGTTTCTGCTGTATCAGGCCAACTTTAAATCTATCCATAAAAGGGTATATTAGATTGAAGGTGCGGATAGTGTCATCCTCAATAACTTCACACGCTACCGTGCATTCCCAAGTCTAATTCTGTCCGTAAACGTATACCTGTCATCCAGCGCCTAAATACTAGGCCTACAATTTATATTCAGCTAAATCTGTCATTATTGCTGTGGCTGGTCAAGTTATTTGGTGTCTGTTAAAGCACAGTTTTTGTTCTGGGTTGAAATACAATTCCCAACTTAGCAATTCCCTAAATTAGTGGTTTCTGCTGTATCAGGCCTACTTTAAATCTATCCATAAAAGTGTATATTAGATTGAAGGTGCGGATAGTGTCATCCTCAATAACTTCATACGCTACCGTGCATTCCCAAGTCTAATTCTGTCCGTAAACATATACCTGTCATCCAGCGCCTAAATACTAGGCCTACAATTTAAATTCAGCTAAATCTGTCATTATTGCTGTGGCTAGTCAAGTTAATTGGTGTCCGTTAAAGCACAGTTTTTGTTCTGGGTTGAAATACAATTCCCAACTTAGCAATTCCCTAAATTTGTGGTTTCTGCTGTATCAGGCCTACTTTAAATCTATCCATAAAAGGGTATATTAGACTGAAGGTGCGAATAGTGTTATCCTCAATAACTTCACACGCTACCATGCATTCCCAAGTCTAATTCTGTCCGTAAACGTATACCTGTCATCGAGTGCCTAAATACTAGGCCTACAATTTATATTCAGCTAAATCTGTCATTATTGCTGTGGCTGGTCAAGTTATTTGGTGTCCGTTAAAGCACAGTTTTTGTTCTGGGTTGAAATACAATTCCCAACTTAGCAATTCCCTAAATTAGTGGTTTCTGCTATATCAGACCAACTTTAAATCTATCCATAAAAGGGTATATTAGATTGAAGGCGCGGATAGTGTCATCCTCAATAACTTCACACACTACCGTGCATTCCCAAGTCTAATTATGTCCTTAAACGTATACCTGTCATCCAGCGCCTAAATACTAGGCCTACAATTTAAATTCAGCTAAATCTGTCATTATTGCTGTGGCTAGTCAAGTTAATTGGTGTCCGTTAAAGCACAGTTTTTGTTCTGGGTTGAAATACAATTCCCAACTTAGCAATTCCCTAAATTAGTGGTTTCTGCTGTATCAGGCCAACTTTAAATCTATCCATAAAAGGGTATATTAGATTGAAGGTGCGGATAGGGTCATTCTCAATAACTTCACATGCTACCGTGCATTTCCAAGTCTAATTCTGTCCGTAAACGTATACCTGTCATCCAGGGCCTAAATACTAGGCCTACAATTTATATTCAGCTAAATCTGTCATTATTGCTGTGGCTGGTCAAGTTATTTGGTGTCCGTTAAAGCACAGTTTTTATTCTGGGTTGAAATACAATTCCCAACTTAGCAATTCCCTAAATTAGTGGTTTCTGCTGTATCAGGCCAACTTTAAATCTATCCATAAAAGGGTATATTAGATTGAAGGTGCAGATAGTGTCATCCTCAATAACTTCACACGCTACCGTGCATTCCCAAGTCTAATTCTGTCTGTAAACGTATACCTGTCATCCAGGGCCTAAATACTAGGCCTACAATTTATATTCAGTTAAATCTGTCGTTACTGCTGTGCCTGTATTAGTGTAATACAGTACCTAAATAGATAGCCAGATAGTGTTAGGTGCCTGTAAAAAAGGCCTGAATTTGAATTCAATACATTGGGCCAAATAATATTTTTCTTATTGTGGTGAACGGTAACAATGAGGAAAACATCTAGTAAGGGACGCACACGCGGACATGGTCGTGGTGGTGTTAGTGGACCCTCTGGTGCTGGGAGAGGACGTGGCCGTTCTGCCACAACCACACGTCCTAGTGAACCAACTACCTCAGGTCCCAGTAGCCGCCAGAATTTTACAGCGATATTAGGTGGGGCCCAATGCCGTTCTAAGGATGGTAAGGCCTGAGCAGGTACAGGCATTAGTCAATTGGGTGGCCGACAGTGGATCCAGCACGTTCACATTATCTCCCACCCAGTCTTCTGCAGAAAGCGCACAGATGGCGCCTGAAAACCAAGCCCATCCGTCTGTCACATCACCCCCCTAGCGGTGTTTTTTATTTTTTTCTTCTTTTTTTTCTTTCCGGCGACTGATTCTCTGCTGACATGAAGCCTGAATCTCTGCTGACATGAAGCCTGAATCTCTGCTATGGGACCTCTCTCCGCTGTCTGGGTGCCGGGGCCTAAATATCTGACAATGGACTGTTCCAGTTTTGGCTGACGTGAAGCCTGATTCTCTGCTATGACATGAAGCCTGATTCTCTGCTGACATGAAGCCTGATTCTCTGCTGACATGAAGCCTCAATCTCTGCTATGGGACCTCTCTCCTCTATCTGGGTGCCGGGGCCTAAATATCTGACAATGGACTGTTCCAGTTTTGGCTGACGTGAAGCCTGATTCTCTGCTATGACATGAAGCCTGATTCTCTGCTGACATGAAGCCTGAATCTCTGCTATGGGACCTCTCTCCTCAGTCTGGGTACCGGGGCGCCGGGGCCTAAATATCTGACAATGGACTGTTCCAGTTTTGGCTGACGTGAAGCCTGATTCTCTGCTATGACATGAAGCCTAATTCTCTGCTGACATGAAGCCTGAATCTCTGCTATGGGACCTCTCTCCTCTGTCTGGGTGCCGGGGCCTAAATATCTGACAATGGACTGTTCCAGTTTTGGCTGACGTGAAGCCTGATTCTCTGCTATGACATGAAGCCTAATTCTCTGCTGACATGAAGCCTGAATCTCTGCTATGGGACCTCTCTCCTCTGTCTGGGTGCCGGGGCCTAAATATCTGACAATGGACTGTTCCAGTTTTGGGTGACGTGAAGCCTGATTCTCTGCTATGTCATGAAGCCTGATTCTCTGCTATGGGACCTCTCTTTTCTGTCTGGGTGCCGGGGCCTAAATATGTGACAATGGACTGTTCCAGTTTTGGCTGACGTGAAGCCTGATTCTCTGCTATGACATGAAGCCTGATTCTCTGCTGACATTAAGCCTGAATCTCTGCTATGGGACCTCTCTCCTCTGTCTGGGTGCCGGGGCCTAAATATCTGACAATGGACTGTTCCAGTTTTGGCTGACGTGAAGTCTGATTCTCTGCTATGACCTGAAGCCTGATTCTCTGCTATGGGACCTCTCTCCTCTGTCTGGGTGCTGGGGCCTAAAAATATCTGACAGTGGCCTGTTCCAGTGTTGGGTGACATGAAGCATGATTCTCTGCTATGACATGAAGCCTGATTCTCTGCTATGGGACCTCTCTACTCTGTCTGGGTGCTGGGGCCTAAAAATATCTGACAGTGGCCTGTTCCAGTGGTGGGTGACATGAAGCATGATTCTCTCGGGGGGCGTGACTAACAGCCGGCATGAACGGTCGCACCTGATCTGAGCTCCGGCTCCCGTCTAAAATCCTGAGCCATCCTGAGTGCTAACGCAGCATCGTGGATCATTTAACCACCTCCGGACCGCCTAACGCACATGTGCGTTCCGGAGGTGGCAGTCTGGCGCACAGTCACGCATATACGCGTCATCTCGCGAGACGCGAGATGACGCGAGTATGCGCCCGCGCGTGCGCAGTTCGCGGCGGCATTTCATCGAGAGGTATTTCGTCAGCAACCTGCCAGCCAATGATCGTGGCTGGCAGGTTGCTGATTTTTTAAAAATCCAATCTAAGTGCCAGATAGCAGATCATATTTGTAAATATGATCTGTTATATGGCTGCCTGCTCCTCTGCTGGTTCTTTTCGTCGGTTGGATCCAGCAGAGGAGCAGGCTTCACAGTGAGTACACCAAACACTACACTATAGCCCCTGATCACCCCCCTGAACCCCTATTAACCCTTTGATCACCTCTTTGATCACCCCTGTCAATCACAAGTGAAAAGAAAAAAGTGATCAGTGCAAACTGTCACTTTTTTTTTCCACTGTTATTGACCGTTAGGTTTTAGGTATAGTTTAGGTCCCTTGGTTAGGTAGTTAGCGATCAGTTAGCGCCCAGCCCACCGCACCGCAGTCCGTTATTCGCTGATTAGCGTATCGCTAATCAGCATTTGTACTTTTATAGTATCTGGAAGTGATCAAAACTGATCACGGTCAGATCTATAATAGTACTAGTGTCACTTTAGTTCGCCCTCCACCCAAAACGCAGTGTTTGCCCGATCAGGCCTGATCGGTCGCCCACACGTGCGTTCGCCCACACCCGCCCCACCGCAGTGACAAAAAAAAAAAAATTTTTTTGATCACTGCACATTCACTTTACACGCACTGCGGCGATAAAAAAATCAGTTTTGATATTTTTTATCAACCGCAGCGGCCTCCGGTACTTCGCTAGCCTCCCCTTTGTAAGACAGGCTTGCTTTTTTTTTCTTGGGTAGTCTCAGGGAATACCCCTAAATTTAGTTGCCCACATGTCAAACAGGGGGTATTCCTCTGAAGAGGCCTACAGGCTTCTGACCCAGTCGGATGAGGAGTGGGAACCCTCATCTGATGAATCCAGCGGGTCAGAATACGAACCTGTAGAAAGCAGTGGCTCTCTGACCCAAAGTTCGGACGAGGAGGCTGAGGTCCCTGATACCACCAGGCGTACCCGGCCCCGTGTCGCTAGACCGCAGGTTGCGCAGGATCCGCTTCAAGAGCAGCAGAGTGGGGCTGGTGCTGTCGGATTTCGTGGTGAGGCATACACCAGCAGCCCAGCCCTCCCTGGACCTAGTACCAGCACTGCCGTACAACCTGGTGAAGTAGCGAGCACCAGAAGGGCAGTTGAAGCTGGTACGGTGGCACGTGCAGTAGTGACCCCGTCGCAGCCACCGCAAAGACGTGCCCGTAGAGCCCCTAGAATCCCAGAGGTGCTGGCAAACCCTGATTGGCAGTCCCCAACTTCAGCCGCACCTGTAGTTTTCCCTTTCACTGCCCAGTCTGGAGTTCGGGTTGAGACGGCTCAGATCGGTTCGGCCCTGGGATTTTTTGAGCTGTTCTTGACTGCGGAGCTTTTAGACATAGTTGTGGCCGAAACAAACAGGTATGCCACACAATTTATCACCGCTAACCCGGGAAGCTTTTATGCCCAGCCTTTCCGGTGGAAACCAGTCCAAGTTTCCGAACTTAAAACTTTTCTGGGCCTCCTCCTCAACATGGGCCTGACAAAAAAGCATGAATTGAGGTCATATTGGTCCACGAACCCGATTCATCACATGCCCATGTTCTCTGCTGCCATTTCCAGGGCACGTTTTGAGGCCATCCTGCGGTTCCTGCACTTTAGTGACAACACCGCCTCCCGTCCCAGGGGCCACCCTGCTTTTGACCGGCTCCACAAAATTCGGCCCCTCATAGACCATTTCAACCAGAAATTTGCAGATATTTATACCCCAGAGCAAAACATCTGCATAGACGAGTCCCTGATACATTTTACCGGGCGCCTTGGCTTCAAACAATACATCCCAAGCAAGCGCGCCCGGTATGGGGTCAAATTGTATAAGCTCTGTGAAAGGGCCACAGGCTATACCCACAAATTTCGGGTCTATGAGGGAAAAGATCAGACCCTGGAGCCGGTCGGTTGCCCTGACTACCTGGGGAGCAGTGGGAAGACAGTTTGGGACTTGGTGTCACCCTTATTCGGCAAGGGGTACCATCTTTATGTGGACAATTTTTACACAAGTGTGGCCCTCTTTAGGCATTTGTTTCTAGAACGGATTGGCGCCTGTGGTACCGCGCGAACTAGTCGCGCGGGCTTCCCCCAACGGCTCGTTACCACCCGTCTTGCAAGGGGGCAGAGGGCCGCACTGTGTAACGAAGAACTGCTCGCGGTGAAATGGAGAGACAAGCGTGACGTTTACATGCTCTCCTCCATTCACGCAGACACGACAATACAAATTGAGCGAGCAACCCGTGTCATTGAAAAGCCCCTCTCAGTCCACGACTATAACCTCCACATGGGAGGGGTCGACTTCAATGACCAGATGTTGTCTCCGTATTTAGTTTCCCGACGCACCAGACGCTGGTATAAGAAGGTGTCTGTATATTTAATTCAATTGGCTCTGTACAATAGTTTTGTTCTCTACAGTAAGGCTGGGAGAACTGGATCCTTCCTCAAATTTCAGGAAGAGATCATCGAGAACCTCCTGTATCCAGGAGGTTCCGTGGCCCCAACCACCAGTGTAGTTAGCCGTCTACACGAGCGACATTTCCCCAATGTCGTTCCTGGTACCTCAACCCAACCGTCACCCCGAAAAAGATGTCGTGTCTGTAGCAGGAGTGGAATAAGGCGTGACACCCGCTATTTCTGTCCTGACTGTCCGGACCACCCTGCCCTATGCTTTGGAGAGTGTTTCCGGAAGTACCACTCACAGGTACACTATTACCATAGGGATCATCTCACCAGGACAGGCACACAGGGCTATTAGGGCCCATTCACTCACTGCTGCTGCAAACGTCTCCTTTCACATGGGACAAAGTGCATAACGCACTTCGCCACATCTTTGGGCGATTTGCGCTTTGCACATTGACCATGGGGAAGGAGAGGTTTGTTCTATAAAGGTAAAAAAACAAAAAAAAAACAAAAAAAAAAACAGGTAAGCAAACAGGTTAATGTTTAGTTCCAAAAGTTAAAGTTACATGTTCTGTTCCAAAGTTAATAAAATTATTGCGTTGTGGCCTGTTTTTTTCTTTTTTTTTTTTTTGTCTTTTTACCTTCCAGGTGGACCAACCGATCTACTAGCTGCAGCACCGATGTGCATTCTGACAGAAGCATTGCGCTGCTGTCAGATTACACGCAAGTCGGTGTATGCGGCGCTGCAAGACGGGATTTTCTCCTCTGCAGTGACAGATACGTTTGCCAAGGCATACGAGCTGAGGAGGAGGCGGCGTTCCTATGCTTTGGCAAGCACTTTGTATATATATATATATATATATATAAAAAAAAAAATCCCGGCAATGATTTATTCATCCACATCGATTGATGCGAATGGAGAAATCTGGTTTGCCAGGGCATACGAGCTAAGTGGGTATGGATGTAGGGCGGAGCTCCTATGTCCTGGCAGACGCCTTTCCCCTCCATTTTTTTTTTTTGGCAGAGATTTTTTCATCCACATTGATCGATGCGAATGAAGAAATCTGTGCCGTTCATTTTTTTCTTTCAGCCCAGAGGCTGAACGGAAAAAAAAATCTCATTACCTGTATGCTCAATATAAGGAGAATAGCAGAAACTCCTAATGCTGGCCATACATGTAATGATTGCGGAGACCCTCAAATGCCAGGGCAGTACAAACACCCCACAACTGACCCCATTTTGGAAAGAAGACACCCCAAGGTATTTGCTGAGGGGCATATTGAGTCCATGAAAGATTGAAATTTTTGTCCTAAGTTAGCGGAAATTGAGACTTTGTGAGAAAAAAACAAAAAAAAATCAATTTCCGCTAACTTATGCGAAAAAAAAAAAATTCTTTGAACTTGCCAGGCCCCTCATTGGATACCTTGGGGTGTCTTCTTTCCAAAGTGGGGTCACATGTGGGGTATTTATACTGCCCTGGCTTTTTAGGGGCCCTAAAGCGTGAGAAGAAGTCTGGGTTTCAAATGTCTAAAAATGCCCTCCTAAAAGGAATTTGGGCCCCTTTGCGCATCTAGGCTGCAAAAAAGTGTGACACATCTGGTATCGCCGTACTCAGAAGAAGTTGGGGAATGTGATTTGGGGTGTCATTTTACATATACCCATGCTGGGTGAGATAAATATTTTGGTCAAATGCCAACTTTGTATAAAAAAATGGGAAAAGTTGTATTTTGCCAACATATTTCTCTCACCCAGCATGGGTATATGTAAAATGACACCCCAAAACACATTCCCCAACTTCTCCTGAGTACGGCGATACCAGATGTGTCACACTTTTTTGATGCCAAGGTGGGCAAAGGGGCGCATATTCCAAAGTGCACCTTTCGGATTTCTCCGGTCATTTTTTACAGATTTTGATTGCAAAGTACTTCTCACACATATGGGCCCCTAAATTGCCAGGGCAGTATAACTACGCCACAAGTGACTCCATTTTGGAAAGAAGACACCCCAAGGTATTCCGTGAGGGGCATGGCGAGTTCCTAGAATTTTTTATTTTTAGTCGCAAGTTAGTGGAATATGAGACTTTGTAAGGAAAAAAGAGAAAAAAAAAAAAATCATCATTTTCTGCTAACTTGTGACAAAAAATAAAAAATTCTAGGAACTCGCAGTGCCCCTCACGGAATACCTTAGGGTGTCTTCTTTCCAAAATGGGGTCACTTGTGGCGTAGTTATACTGCCCTGGCAATTTAGGGGCCCAAATGTGTGAGAAGTACCTTGCAATCAAAATGTGTAAAAAATGCCCTGCAAAATCCGAAAGGTGCACTTTGGAATATGTGCCCCTTTGCCCACCTTGGCAGCAAAAAAGTGTGACACATCTGGTATCGCCGTACTCAGGAGAAGTTGGGGAATGTGTTTTGGGGTGTCATTTTACATATACCCATGCTGGGTGAGAGAAATATCTTGGCAAACGACAACTTTTCCCATTTTTTTATACAAAGTTGGCATTTGACCAAGATATTTTTCTCACCCAGCATGGGTATATGTAAAATGACACCCCAAAACACATTCCCCAACTTCTCCTGAGTACGACTGATACCAGATGTGTGACACTTTTTTGATGCCAAGGTGGGCAAAGGGGCACATATTCCAAAGTGCACCTTTCGGATTTGCACGGTCATTTTTTACAGATTTTGATTGCAAGGTACTTCTCACACATATGGGCCCCTAAATTGCCAGGGCAGTATAACTACGCCACAAGTGACCCCATTTTGGAAAGAAGACACCCTAAGGTATTCCGTGAGGGGCACTGCGAGTTCCTAGAATTTTTTATTTTTTGTCGCAAGTTAGTGGAATATGAGACTTTGTAAGGAAAAAAGAGAAAAAAAAAATCATCATTTTCTGCTAACTTGTGACAAAAAATAAAAAATTCTAGGAACTCGCAGTGCCCCTCACGGAATACCTTAGGGTGTCTTCTTTCCAAAATGGGGTCACTTGTGGCGTAGTTATACTGCCCTGGCAATTTAGGGGCCCAAATGTGTGAGAAGTACCTTGCAATCAAAATGTGTAAAAAATGCCCTGCAAAATCCGAAAGGTGCACTTTGGAATATGTGCCCCTTTGCCCACCTTGGCAGCAAAAAAGTGTCACACATCTGGTATCGTCGTACTCAGGAGAAGTTGGGGAATGTGTTTTGGGGTGTCATTTTACATATACCCATGCTGGGTGAGAAAAATATCTTGGTCAAATGCCAACTTTGTATAAAAAAATGGGAAATGTTGTCGTTTGCCAAGATATTTCTCTCACCCAGCATGGGTATATGTAAAATGACACCCCAAAACACATTCCCCAACTTCTCCTGAGTACGGAGATACCACATGTGTGACACTTTTTTGCTGCCAAGGTGGGCAAAGGGGCGCATATTCCAAAGTGCACCTTTCGGATTTCACCGGTCATTTCTTACACATTTTGATTGCAAAGTTCTTCTCACACATTTGGGCCCCTAAATTGCCAGGGCAGTATAACTACCCCACAAGTGACCCCATTTTGGAAAGAAGACACCCCAAGGTATTCTGTGAGGGGCATGGTGAGTTCCTAGAAGGTTTTATTTTTTGTCGCAAGTTAGTGGAATATGAGACTTTGTAAGAAAAAAATAAAATAAAAAATCATCATCATTTTCCGCTAACTTGTGACAAAAAATAAAAAGTTCTATGAACTCACTATGCCCATCAGCGAATACCTTAGGGTGTCTACTTTCCGAAATGGGGTCATTTGTGGGGTAGTTATACTGTTTGGGCATTGTAGAACCTCAGGAAACATGACAGGTGCTCAGAAAATCAGAGCCGTTTCAAAAAGCGGAAATTCACATTTTTGTACCATAGTTTGTAAATGCTATAACTTTTACCCAAACCATTTTTTTGTTGCCCAAACATTTTTTTTTTATCAAAGACATGTAGAACTATAAATTTAGCGAAAAATTTATATATGGATGTCGTTTTTTTTGCAAAATTTCACAGCTGAAAGTGAAAAATGTCATTTTTTTGCAAAAAAATCGTTACATTTTGATTAATAACAAAAAAAGTAAAAATGTCAGCAGCAATAAAATACCACCAAATGAAAGCTCCATTAGTGAGAAGAAAAGGAGGTAAAATTCATTTGGGTGGTAAGTTGCATGACCGAGCGATAAACGGTGAAAGGAGTGTAGTGCCGAAGTGTAAAAAGTGGCCTGGTCATGAAGGGGGTTTCACCTAGCGGGGCTGAAGTGGTTAAACGGTGTACAACAGCTCGAATGCTTATTGCAGCCGGTGATGGGACCCAGTAAAGCTCAAGCCGCTGCTGAACGGCTGAAGGAATTTGCGCGCCAGGAGAATCAACATGGCGCCGCAGTAGCCGGGACGCCTCGTTCTCAGCACACCCACGGTCAAGCGGCATTGCAAGCAGCTGCTAACGAGCCTGAGGCGGCTGAACTTACCCCGAAAGAGGCGCATGATCAACTGATGTCGGCGATACTGGTTTGCCAAACCTCCCTCACTACAAAGATTGAGGAGGTACGCGTGGATGTGGGACTCCTCAGGCATGATGTCCAGCAACTCAGGGACAGGGTGCGGGGTACAGAGGAGAGAATCTCCGAGCTGGAGGACCTCACACGCCCATTACCTGCTAAGATACAAGCCCTGGAGGGTTCAGTCTCCTTATGGCAGAAAAAATGCGACGACCTGGAGAACAGGGCCAGGAGAAACAACGTGCGCATACCGGGCCTACCTGAGAGAACAGAGGGGCAGGATCCTGCAGCATTTCTAGAGGCCTGGTTTAAGTCAACCTTCCCTGAGGCACCATTCTCTATGGCATATGCAGAGGAGCGGGCCCACAGGGTGCCGGCGTGCCCGCCACCTCCGGGAACGCCCCACCCAGGCCGCTCCTGGCTCGCATGCTGAATTGGAAAGACCGCGACTTGATCCTTACTCAAGCTAGGAAGATGCAAACCATCATGCACGAAAATGCCAAGGTGTCTTTGTTCCGCGATTTCTCCGCTGACCTACAGAAGAGGCGGGCGACCCTTGTTGCTGTAAAAAAGAGACTCCGGATCATGAACTTATCATATTCTATGGCATACTCCACCAGGCTGCGAGTGGTGGATGGCGAGAGATCACTTTTTTTCACGGATCCCAAAGAGGCGGATGAATGGGTCGCAAGGAAGATGCGAAGATTGCCGCCACCTCCTTGAAGTACGGCAGCACGTCAGCAACCCACTTTTATTGTACCTAGGAGACCTTAACGGTCGGTCGGGACGTATTGTGGCACATATGGGTATTGCTTAGTAACCCGCACGGGTAACCGTACTGACATTATGCTTTCAGCGTGAGTTCTGCTGTTTCACTGTTCATATATATATGAAAATAGCTGCAGGCACGACTTATATCGTGCTAAGGGAGATGGTCAGATACCGGCATGTTCTGTTTTACATCTCGTGACATGCTGGTCCCTGATTATTCAGCCACAGGGAAGATATTACCCGATCTTTGGCATCATACTATGTTATTCAATGCTAGTTTATGGCATAGTTGGTTCATATTTATGTTGTTGTATTATGTCTGGGCACTATATGGTATTACACAGTTAGTAGACGGCAAAATGTATGTATTTGACATGATGTGGAGATGTATACACAGGGGTACCTGGAGGGTTGACAGTCCTGTTTGTAGCTTGATGACACAGAGGAAATGGCTGCCATATTGTTGATGTCATGGAATGTGAGGGGCCTGGGGTATCCGGGTAAGAGAATATCCGTGTTTGCACATGTCCGTAGATATAACCCACATTTATTTTGCTTACAAGAGACCCACCTCACAGCCGAAACGGCAGCTAGATTACAGAAACCCTGGTTACAATGGTCCAGTCACTCATTTGGTACTTCCCATTCAAAAGGAGTGTCTCTTCTTGTTAACCGCTCTATTAGATGGGAGCCACACACGGTTGAGTCCGATACGGAAGGCAGGTATATTTTTGTACATGCGCATGTGAATAATATTCCGTTTGTGATTCTAACTATCTACTGTCCCCCTCCTGCTAATATGTCTCTTCTGCAGACCGCGGTCACTTTTGCAGCTCAATATGGTTACGAACCCGCGGATAGACCGCTTCCATGCTAATCCGGTTTCCCCGCCCTCTGGCATGCCAAGTCTGCTGGCGTCCTAGATTGCGGAGATGGGATGGTTGGACCTATGGAGGGAGAAACATCCGGAATCCATAGAGTATTCCTGTTTTACTCCCTCCTCTGGTGCAATTTCTAGGATTGACTACGTATTTGGCTCCCCTGAGGTGTTCCTAGAACTGTCAGATATTTTGCATGGCCCCCGGAGTGTTTCCGATCATGCACCGTTAATAGTGAGGCTAAATGACACACAGGAGAGGAGGTCTAGGATAAATCTGAGAGTTCACCCATTCTGGCTCACCCTTCTGAAAGATCTGGAGGTACAGGATGTGGATACGAATCCCCTGCTATTGTGGGACACCCTTAAAGCTTATCTTAGGGGATGTCTTAAGTCATCTATATCTTTGTTAAGAGGGAAACCAGGGAGAAAGAGGGCTCTCTTAATACATGTGTTAGGGAGGCTGAAGCGAGATTTGCAATGGATACCTCTGAGGCAAACAGGCAAGATTGGTTGCAGAAAGGCAGAATGTATCTAGTCCACTTACATGAGAAAAGCAACCGGAAGCTGTTCTTTTATAGACAACAGCCCTTTGAGGTGGGAGATAGGGCAGGGTGAGTATTGGCTCATATTGTCCATAAGAACTCGTCAGCCCCGCCAGTTCTGCTAATACAGGCCCCAAATGGCGAGGTTAGGGATTCTGTGTCAGACATCCTATCGAGCTTCGCTGACTTCTACCGTGATTTATACCGATCACGAGCGGATCATTCAGATTTAGAACTTGAGAGCTACCTAGATGAGATAGAACATCCAACCTTATCAATGGAGGACAGTAATGTGTTAGAGGAGGACATAACCATAGAGGAGATACAGGAGGCTATAGAAGACCTGGCAAATGGGAAAGCCCCTGGTCCTGATGGCCTGCCATTAGAGATATACTCTAAATATGTAGATATCCTTGGGCCTCAACTCAAGGTGATGTTCCAGGAGGCTTGAAGGCTAGGCAGGTTACCTGACTCCCTGTATGAAGCAACCATAGTGGTGCTCTTAAAACCGGATAAGGATCCAGCGGACTGTGCTTCCTATCGGCCGATATCCTTGTTGAACTTAGATTATAAGATTCTGACAAAGATCTTTGCCAATAGGTTGATCAAGATGATTGCCAGCATAATACATAGTGATCAGACTGGGTTTATACCTGGACGCTCGACCTCTAGTAATATTCGCAGGACGCAAGTCATAGCCCAAATTGGTACTCAAAATGACAGGCAATGGGCCTTGGCCTCACTGGATACGGCAAAGGCTTTTGATTTACTGGAATGGTCGTATCTGATGAAAGTGATGAGGAAGTTTGGCTCTGGTCCTAGATTCATGCAGTGGATCCGGATACTTTATAAAAGCCCCAGGGCCAATGTCTTAGTAAATGGTACTACCTCAGCTTATTTTAATTTGCAGAGGGGTACGAGGCAGGGTTGCCCTCTCTCCCCTCTCTTGTTTGCAATTGCCATTGAACATCTGGCTCTCTGCATTCGCCGGGATCGAATATATGCGGGTGTTGAGCTTGGGGGGACGGAGGACAGGGTGGGCCTGTACGCAGATGACCTCATATTGTTCATCAGTAGGTTGGATGTATCTTTGCCGCGGGCGATCAATATTGTTTGGTCGGTTTTCAGGGTTACATATTAACTGGACCAAATCAGCTATAATGCCTTTATGGAACTCTGATTGGCCCACTGATTATCATAACCTGAGGATTGTAGACCATTTTAAATACTTGGGGATTTTTATTACTAGGGAGCCAAGAGAGGCGTATGCCAAATATATTGCCCCTTTGGAATCTGTTTTTTCTAGCAAGTTCAAAGTCTGGAAAACTCTGCCTATATCTATTATGGGATGGATCAACCTGATAAAAATGATTCTGTTACCCAAGGGGTTATATCTGTTGGAGCATGCCTGTACTCCAGTACCTAGGAGCTTTTTTGATCGCCTTCACTCCTTAATGGTCCAATTTATCTGGGGCAAAGCCAGACATAAATTAGCCTTACATACGTTGCAGCGATCCAGGATGATGGGTGGTGCGGCATTGCTGGATTTTCATTTATACTTCCTGGCGGGTCAGTTGAAATTTCTGGCTGGTTGGGTAAATGGGCAGCCCCTTATGAATATGGAGTATTATTTGCAACAGTATTTGGAGCTGTCCAGTTTATGGCCAATGCTAGAAGGGACTGAATCGCTGCTGAGGAAACTATTGCAGATTCACAAGCTGGCACATCAAGTTTGGAGAGACTCCAAATTGCGTCGTTATCAGGACTGGGCGGATGATATACCCTTGTGGGATAATCCATTGCTCCCCCATTTGCAGACCATAGAGGGAACAGGGCATCTTTAGGGATAAATGCGCTGCGAGACTTATATCAGAATGGTATTCTGTGTTCCTTTTCTCAAATTCAGGAGAAATTTGGCTTAGAGCTGTTGTGGAAATTTTATTATGCGGACATTTTATCTTAGGATGTGTGTGTGTGTTTTATAGATTGTCATCATGTCTCTCAGTGGTAATGGTAGATTATTGTATACATGTGTTTGTCAGCTGGCTATGTTATACAAGGATGGGGTGTGTCCATTGTCTGCACAGCCACATTGACTGCCCCTCCCTGTCCTTTGATATGTCATCACTTCCTGTATCCTTGTCTTGGGCCAGCCCCTTTTACACCTTTTGTTTAGTCAATAAAGGATGGACTGGGCAAGGAGGACCAGGGAGTTGCTCAGGATTTCAATCAAGATGGTAGCATTTGAGTCTGGCTCTAGCCACGGCTGAGGGAAGATGGACTTAACTTTTTCCTTACACAAACTTTGATGCGAGCTGATTGCAACCATTAATTTGTCTACAACAGATGGCGAGCTAGGTGGATTAAACAGATTTTTTTTCTCTGCACAGCAGGTAAAAGGGAGGATATAGGGAAACTATAGTTTTGTCTGCTGTGTCCGAGAAAATTTCTGCTTGTTAAAAGAACATTTTTCGCTCTATTTGTGTAAGGAGTAAGGTAAGTGTTTTTCCATTGTGTTGATTGTACAGAGATTGTATGATGAGCAGTACAGGGTATTGTGTTTTTTGTAACTTCTTAACTTTTATGTTACTGTGAATTTGTAAGAGGCGATTTTATAGAGGTTTATAGAGGCAGCAATTGGTTTTACCATGTGCTTGTCGGCCATCTTGACCATGTGCTTGTCGGCCTTCTTGACCATGCTTGTCGGCCATCTTTAAGTTTGTCGGCCATTTTAGTTAGTTTGCTATGGAAAGCGATTTAATTATTTTTGCCGGAAATGTTAGTTTTGTTGAATAGTTATCTTGTTTTTTTGTAACCTTTCTATGTACAGTTTGATTTTGTTTTGATAAGTTTTGTGATATCGGTTTAGTGTTCGGTTATAGTATAGCGCAGTGACCAGTCTGATACAGGAACCATTGTGTGAGCATTAGTGGCAGTTTAGTGGTGAAATCGTCCTATAGTTGATGATTCTGCTTAATGTTTGTATATCTGTGGCTGTTACACTGAATTGTAGACTTTCTTGGCATAATTAATACGGGTACTACAGTGTAGAAAGGTTCTGAGCCAAAAGTATTGGGACAACCCCTAGAAATTGGTACTAGTGTGTTGTATTTTGTAGCAACCATTGTGGTGTTTGTTTTCTGGTGCAATGGAAAGTATTTTTAAAGAAGTAACAAAGTTGAAGGACACGGCGGCCATTCTTCAGGCTATGCGGGGATCTACTGATCCATGGCTGCAGGCCCAGAATTGTGTAGAAAACCTGATCAGTACAAAAAAATGGCGCAAAAGGAAAGGCAAGTATGCTCTGATTTTTGCTGCTGGGTGGATAGCGGATAAATATCAGGAGTCTTGTAGACTGAAGCGGAGTTTGGAAGGAGAAGTGGAAGATTTAAAAGTGGAAATTCTTAAATTGAGATCTCTTTTCCAGCAGGCAGCTGAAGCTAGCGCTAATTATGAATGTACTGTGAGGTGTAATACTGAGCTGTGCAAGGAGAATGAAAGTTTATCTGAAAGCCTGAGGCATGCACAGGGTGCTGTAAGGGAATTGCCAGAGTTATTGAAACAACCATTGGAGAGTAATGTGTCTGGGATTAGAGGCAATGTATGGGCTGAAAGCATGGAGAAGTCTATGGATTGTGGTTCGCATGGTGGAGTTGACTCAGGGATGGAGATGGACAATGTGTCTGACCCTGGAGTTGGAAGTGTTAACACAAGGCCAGACGATTCCTCAGACGAGTCCGTGGTAAGTGGACTCAATGCAGATAGTAGCGTGGCTAGGATGGTTAATGTTGTGCACCAAGTCAAATCGCCTTGTGCACGAAGGCGAGCTATTGTTTGTTTCGCATGCAGGGAATACGGCCACATTGCACGATATTGTGACGTTGCTAATTGCAACAGACACAGGTTTGTTAAGTACCCCAGAACCACACCTAGAAGTAAAGTGGCTTATTCTGCAAGGTGGGGTAATGGTCCGAGTCATGCTTCTTTGCAAAGGCAGAGAACCCAGGGACAGCCAAGGTCTTGGATCAATGAAGCGGATTTTAAATCACGATATGAACGGTTAAAATGTGAAAGAAACCGGTTTTGGGACCTTGTGATGTTAAATCCTGCTTCTCTGGTCAAATGAATCTGAAGCTGTTTGGGGCTGGCCAAATTAACATTTCAATTACTGGGTGGGTAGGAATTTCTCCTGTATGGTTTCAGGGGAACCCTCCAGGACATTGATTTGTTAATTCAGTCCTATACAATTGTATTTGTTCCTAAGGTTTTAGTTTTTGTATGCGTTTTGGGTTAAGGTAAAATTAACTTTTTGCTGAAGCTCAATGTATGTAATCAAATGTTTTTTCTCCTTTTTTATTTTTCAGTTATATTTTTTTATTTTTGTTTGGGTATTTCTTTGATAAATTTATATTTACATTTTTCTTCTTTTACTCATTTTAATTTTTTAGGTTTTTATTGCATATTTGGTGCTTTTCTCTCTCTCTCCCTCTCTTTTCTCTGTAGATTTGGTTAGGAGTACTGGGGGGTCTCATGATATTGTGTGGGAACTAATGTCTGAATTCAAGGATTGCTGCTGAGTGAGAGGTTTTTGATCAGTCACTGCAAAAAGGGCTTCATGTGCTGTTCAGCTTGACTATATACAGGGAGTGCAGAATTATTAGGCAAGTTGTATTTTTGAGGATTAATTTTATTATTGAACAACAACCATGTTCTCAATGAACCTAAAAAACTCATTAATATCAAAGCTGAATATTTTTGGAAGTAGTTTTTAGTTTGTTTTTAGTTTTAGCTATTTTAGGGGGATATCTGTGTGTGCAGGTGACTATTACTGTACATAATTATTAGGCAACTTAACAAAAAACAAATATATACCCATTTCAATTATTTATTTTTACCAGTGAAACCAATATAACATCTCAACATTCACAAATATACATTTCTGACATTCAAAAACAAAACAAAAACAAATCAGTGACCAATATAGCCACCTTTCTTTGCAAGGACACTCAAAAGCCTACCATCCATGGATTCTGTCAGTGTTTTGATCAGTTCACCATCAACATTGCGTGCAGCAGCAACCACAGCCTCTCAGACACTGTTCAGAGAGATGTACTGTTTTCCCTCCTTGTAAATCTCACATTTGATGATGGACCACAGGTTCTCAATGGGGTTCAGATCAGGTGAACAAGGAGGCCATGTCATTAGATTTTCTTCTTTTATACCCTTTCTTGCCAGCCACGTTGTGGAGTACTTGGACGCGTGTGATGGAGCATTGTCCTGCATGAAAATCATGTTTTTCTTACCTTGCAGACTTCTTCCTGTACCACTGCTTGAAGAAGGTGTCTTCCAGAAACTGGCAGTAGGACTGGGAGTTGAGCTTGACTCCATCCTCAACCCAAAAAGGCCCCACAAGCTCATCTTTGATGATACCAGCACAAACCAGTACTCCACCTCCACCTTTCTGGCGTCTGAGTCGGACTGGAGCTCTCTGCTCTTTACCAATCCAGCCATCTGGCCCATAAAGACTCACTCTCATTTCATCAGTCCATAAAACCTTAGAAAAATCAGTCTTGAGATATTTCTTGGCCCAGTATTGACTTTTTAGCTTGTGTGTCTTGTTCAGTGGTGGTCGTCTTTCAGCCTTTCTTACCTTGGCCATGTCTCTGAGTATTGCACACCTTGTGCTTTTGGGCACTCCAGTGATGTTGCAGCTCTGAAATATGGCCAAACTGGTGGCAAGTGGCATCTTGGCAGCTGCACGCTTGACTTTTCTCAGTTCATGGGCAGTTATTTTGCGCCTTGGTTTTTCCACACGCTTCTTGCGACCCTGTTGACTATTTTGAATGAAGCGCTTGATTGTTCGATGATCACGCTTCAGAAGCTTTGCAATTTTAAGAGTGCTGCATCCCTCTGCAAGATATCTCACTATTTTTGACTTTTCTGAGCATGTCAAGTCCTTCTTTTGACCCATTTTGCCAAAGGAAAGGAAGTTGCCTAATAATTATGCACACCTGATATAGGGTGTTGATGTCATTAGACCACACCCCTTCTCATTACAGAGATGCACATCACCTAATATGCTTAATTGGTAGTAGGCTTTCGAGCCTATACAGCTTGGAGTAAGACAACATGCATAAAGAGGATGATGTGGTCAAAATACTAATTTGCCTAATAATTCTGCACGTAGTGTAGAATCATATCGGCAAAGGAAAGTGAGTTGATGAGCATTTTTTTAAGGAGACAAGGTGATATATATCACCCGGGCATACCAATAGCTATGTGAGTAACCCCATTCCCCACAGTAGTACTGTGTGTTTGTTTCCTGTGCACCCCTCGTCCCCACAGAAGGTACTGTGTGTTCTCTGTGCACCCCTTTTTCCACTCCAGGTCAATTGGAAGCCCTATCCTGTGGTCAGCTCACTATTCAGAGCCAAAACCAAAATATCTCATTAGGAGACTCAGAGGGCCGCGGTGTGTCGGCGAGAGCCCTTTTCCTCACACTGATTACTCCTTTTCCTGAGGTCTAACTAGGGTGGACGGAGTCCGTGTGTCGGTGCCAGAAATCCGCAAATTCCTTGCGTAGGTCGCGGGAAAAATGTATGCAAATTTAGGGATCAGAAGGGTACCACTTCTGACTACTATAGGACAGCCAAGCAGTACATGAAATCCATCTATGGAGGAGGAGTTGTTAAGCCCCTCAAAGATTGGCACCAAGAGACTGTAGGTTCAGAGTGGACCATCCCCAAAGTAGGGACCTTTGAGGTCTGGATTAGGAAAAAGTTTGTACGTAAATTCCCCACTAGACTCCAAAGCTATGGTTCCCTCCAGAAAGCAGAACTGTGGCTGCACGAATCCATCGATCTCCAGCAACAGGACATTCAAAAGTCCCAGACAGTGCGAACTAAAACTGTCATGTACTCCCATCCCGCTAAGACTGCAGAGTCCAAGAGAAGTGCTTTTCTCTTTCTCTATCTCTTTCTCTCATCCCTCCGTCATCTCTCCATCTAACCTTGAGACAATGCACCATGTTTAATCCAGCTTCTCTTCGTCCTGGTTTTAAGGCCGATGAGAAGGGGGGAAAGTGGTGCAGAAATCAACGATCTTCAAACTTTCTAAACTTTCAAATGTCAATCAATCACAACTGCCTTTTCTTTGCCGGTATTTGGGTCAGATTTTTGCAAAGTAGGTAAAAACCACGGCCGATCCATGGCCTGAATGTTCCGCTGTAACCCTTTTATTCCATCAGGTATCCCTCCAGGCAGCCCCACGGGTTATCACCCGATGTCCACCACCGGGTTCGGGAATTACTCCCGGACCCTGACTCAATAACCAGTGTTCATTCTAGTCAACCAGGTGATTGGGTTGTGCTAAAGAAACATCCGAGGACGGGACTAGAGCCGAGATATCTTGGGCCATTCCAGGTGCTGCTGATGACGCCAACCTCTCTGAAGTTCGAGGGATGAGACAACTGGATCCACACCGCTCACTGCAAGAAGCTGCTCAACTAAGTCAAAGAATGTAGAGTATCACTTTTGTTTACTTGTTACAAGGAGGCATTTGTTGATAGACGATATTAATATTAGCTCTGGCTCCTGCTCCTCGCTTGTTAATCCTGTATGGGTGTCCGGGCAGCTAGACGACCCGTAGATTTGGGATCCTCCAGTTGTGAGGAAGGTATATGGTTATGCCAGGCTAGCAGACACCATTGACAAGGGTCAGGCCCATACTGACAGGAGCAGGGCAGGGGCGGAGCTATGACTAGTGAGAGTCAGAATCCTTTTTAAAGCTTTGGGAGGTCTTGGGGCTCACTGGTTTTCCATTGGATCCGGGCGAAAGGAAATTGGACATATACGTATGTTTTTTGTTTCCATTCCTTCTTTACGCAGGAGTGAGATGTTCCTGATGTCTAATCGACTGATATACCGAAGCCCGAACAGACAGGACGCCCTGAAGACCAGACTATGGACCAGATGCAGAGGATTCCAAACCAGCCGGCGACCAGCGCGAAACACCACCTCCTGAGTCAGCTCTCGAAGAAAAGAATCTCGAGTCAAGATTTGTTTTAAGCTACGTGTCAAGATTGACTTTCTGTTTTCCATCATCTGTTTTGTTTTATGGATTACTTTTCGTAGACAAGACTGTTTAAGAAGATCAAGATTCGTCAAGGGACACTGGGGAGCATATGACAAAGAGGAGGGACTGTTGTGGAAATTTTATTATGCGGACATTTTATCTTAGGATGTGTGTGTGTTTTATAGATTGTCATCATGTCTCTCAGTGGTAATGGTAGATTATTGTATACATGTGTTTGTCAGCTGGCTATGTTATACAAGGATGGAGGATGGGGTGTGTCCATTGTCTGCACAGCCACATTGACTGTCCCTCCCTGTCCTTTGATGTCATCACTTCCTGTATCCTTGTCTTGGGCCAGCCCCTTTTACACCTTTTGTTTAGTCAATAAAGGACGGACTGGGCAAGGAGGAGGGGGGAGTTGCTCAGGATTTCAATCAAGATGGTAGCATTTGAGTCTGGCTCTAGCCACGGCTGAGGGAAGATGGACTTACCTTTTTCCTTACACAAACTTTGATGCGAGCTGATTGCAACCATTAATTTGTCTACAACAGAGCGTACCCAATTTTTTAGATACTTGCAGATTAGACACGCTTTGCAGGAACAGTTTAGAGACCGTAATAGGGCCATCTCCTCCTACCCTAGAGGCATGATATCGGCCCTTTAAACTTACCTATTGGGATTGCGGATGTCCTCACAGCCCATTCTAGCCGAAGCTAGGTGGAAGAGTAATATCCCCCATCTTACTGCAGAGGAATGGACGGATGCGATGATGGCTGTCACTTCTGTGTCCCCCTCGGTTAACAATAGACTAATACAATTATACATGTTGCACCGTAGTTATTTGACTCCTACCAGACTGCATAAGATGGGGAGGATGCCTCAACCTACTTGCCTTAGATGTTCATACAATAATGCGGACTTCTGGCACATGATGTGGGAATGCTCCCATATCAGATCATATTGGCAGGATGTACTCAGAGTATTGTCATCATTGGGTATGGGCCCAATACCGCTATGTCCCAAGGTATGTTTGTTAGGTATATTGGATAATGACATTACAATAAAATACTTCTCAGTGAATCCCTGTTTATGGCCTGCAAAGTAATAGCTCTCAAGTGGATGGCGGAGGAACTTCCTACTTTGGGAATTTGGAAGAGGTTAGTGAACCAGATCATCCCTTTTGAAAAAGTACTATATGTGAATAGAAAGTGTCCTGAAAAATTTCAGAAAGTTTCTGGTGTGATCAGGGACCATTTATGCTTCTTAAAGGGAAACTCTCAAAAATCTGCCATGCTGGAGCCTAGAAAAGGTTTATTTTAGGCCACGGGAGTACAGGCCCCAAACATTTGGCATTCACCAAACAGAAAACATCAAGTGATTATGTGGCTGGAGGTATATTAGACAGTCATTGGATATCAATTTTGCTGCAGGCCTGTGGAGTACAGGCCCCAAACATTAGGCATTCACCGGACAGAAAACATCAAGTGATTATGTGGCTGGAGGTATATTAGACGGTCATTGGATATCAATGTTACTGCAGGCCAGTACAGATACATGTCAAATACATATTTAAAAAAATATAAAAATATAAAATTGGATTAAAAACATGGCTAACGAAATCCTCCCTCTTGAAAAAAAACCAATATGGAATAGAAGACCGGCACTTCACAGGTAGAATCTTCAGATTTTTATTTCAGCATAGGAGGAAATAGCGCAGAAGCGACACGTGTTTCGGCTCAGATGTGAGCCTTTGTCAAGCATAATGAGCTATTGCATGAAGCACATTTAAATATCCCGCCTACATGGGCGTCGAACGTGATCACATCACCATAGAAACGGAAATACAAATCATAAGGTGCAACAATTCTCTACATTGTTGCAACAGTACTATGCTGTATATGATACAATTACATTTTTGAAAGTGTTACAGAAAGGAGAAAACAATAGTGGACATGGGATACAACAAATCTGGAAATTACAATAAACATATTCGCTGTAATAATAATAATATATCTGAAAAACTAAATAATCCACTGGCTATCTCAAAATGACAACATATTATATCTTACTGCTCTTTTATTCTTTTTTCTTTTCTTTTTTTCTTAAATGCTTCAATATTTTCATTTTTTTCTGTGACTTAAATGAATAAAGAATACATATAGTACATTGAAGATGTGGTTACAATAAAAATTTCTTTAGATCCTACAGGAATGCACTCAAATCATATTCTCGATTTAAACCTCTCGGTTCAATGGTCTGCAGGGTATGGATCCAAAAACTTTCACGTTTCTTCAGTAATAGCAACCTGTTGCCACCTCTACGCGGTGGCAGCACCTGCTCAATTATTTGAAACCTTAATTGTGAGACATTGTGAGCACACCTGAAAAAAAGCCAAATGATAATAGTTGAAATTCGATAACACTTGGTCGTCACAGGTGTTGAATTCCACCGATGTCCCAAACATTAGGCATTCACCGGACAGAAAAGGCCTTTTCTGCCTCTGCATTTACATAAGACAAGGACCATTATTTGTTCTGGGTGATGGCCGATATGTGTTAACTTAATCATGGTCGTCACAGGTATTGAATTCCTCCGAGATCCATGCCTCATTCATTTTTATAAATGTGAGGTAGACCACACTGTCGTGAGCTAGGCGAGTGCGCTTATCGGTCACGATATCACCTGCTGCGCTGAACGTCCTTTCGGACAGGACACTTGACGAGGGGCAAGCCAAGAGTTCCATGGCAAATTGTGCCAGCCCTGGCCACAGGTCAAGCCTGTACATCCAGTAGTCAAGAGTCAAGGGGTTCCTTGCTTCTCATAGCGTCCACATTGGCCGTTAACCCAATGTAGTTGGACACCTGCCGGTCTAGGCATTCCCTGAGGCTGGATCCTGAGGGCGGCTGTTGATGAGTTGGATGCAAGAATGATCTCGTATCCGAAGTGACCAACAGATCTTCAAACTGCCCTCTTCTTGCATGAACTGTAGGATTAGTACTCGCAACTGTTTCTCTGTGGGTGGAAATTCCTCTGCCAACACCCACAACAGCAGAATGCAGCATCACTAGAAGCAAGGCCTGGATTCTGACAGCCCTCTGTGATGCTGCTGCAAGACGTCCTGGACCCTGGGGTATTTGGCAACGTATCACTGCACGAATAAGTTCAGGACGTGTCATTTTGCCCTGTTTCAGCTCGGTCAGCAGATTAGCACCATTGTCGCACAACACTTTACCAACTCTCAAATTGAGCGGGGTTAGCCACTGATCGGCCCGTGACCGCTGAGCTAAAAGGAGTGCAGGGCCGGTGTGGCTCTTGGCTTCCAGGCACAACAGCCACAGAACATCATGGCAACGTCTCACCTGGCACGTCAAATAGGTTTTGGGGAGCTTGGAGGGTGCAGCAAAAGAAGCAGTAGCAGTGGAAAAGGAGGAGTCAGCTGAGGAGAAGACGGAGGATGGCGTAGGAGGAAGAGAAGAAGAGGCAGGCCTGCATGGAATCTGTGGCGGTAACACCAAATACACACGAGTGTCATGGGTTACATGCTTGATGGCAGTCAGAAGGTTCACCTAGTGGACAGTAAAAGTTATGTACCTTCCTTGCCCGTGTTTGCTAGACCATGTGTCTGTGGTCAGATGTATCTTGGAACCGACACTGTGTGCCAGAGATACATTCACTTGTCGCTAAAAATGGCCATAGAGCTCTGGAATGCCCTTCTGGGAGAAATATTTCCTTCCGGGGACCTTCCATTGCGGTGTGCCAATGGCAACAAATTTTCTAAAGGCCTCTGAGTCTACCAGTTTATATGGCAGTAGATGGCGGGCTAGCAGTTTCGACAAGCCGGTGGTCAGCCGTTGGGCAAGACGGTTATCCATGCGTCATCAAATTTTTATGCCACAGAAGACTGCCTTTTGCCATGGTGGAAGGTTGGAGTGGAGGACAAATGGGAGGAGAAGGAGAAGAAGCAGGATGTGGGGTGCCGGGAGTGTGGCTTTGTGGGTTCTGACGGTGTTGCTCCCACTGGGCTCGGTGATGGGAGGCCAGGTGCATTTTTAAGGTGGTCGTCCCTAGGTGAGTGTTGGGCTTACCGTGACTTATGCGTTGGCAGCACAGGCTGCAGAGGGCAACACTATTGTCAGCAGCTGACACATTAAAAAAAAGCCCACACTGCAGAGCCATGTGTCGGCATCCTGGGAGCACCAGATGTGACCGTGCATGGTGGATGGTTTGCTCCATATACATTTACAGTCTGCTTTTTGCCTCCTGTGCACTGAAAGTTCTGCCTGCTTCTCCTTCTTCTCCTCCCTATCTATTGCTCCGTCTATCCCTCTGAACTCCCCTCCTCTTCCTCTCTTGTGAGCATCCATGTGACGTCCATCGACACGCCATTATCGTCACCTATCGTGCTGAGTGTGATTTTGTGGGAGTAATTGCAGGTGGCTGAATGTGGATTGAAGCAGAGATCCTTGAAAGTTGAGTTTTTGCATTCTAGTACTGTGATTTAAAACTTTTCTCTTTTATTTTTGTTTTTTTATTTTTTTGTCTCTCTGCTTGATTAAGGGGAGTGGCCTAGGCAACCAGGTGCTATAAATTGAACCACTTAACTCTTCAGAGCTAGCTCTTCCTGAGGCTTGCTCTACTAAGTGGCTTTTTATTAAGTGGAGTGAAAAAAAAAAGTTCTAGTGCTAAATGTGATTTTGTGGGAGTGATTGCAGGTGGCTGAGTATGGATTAAAGCAGAGATCCTTGAAAGTTGAGTTTTTGCATTCTAGTACTGTGATTTAAAACTTTTCTCTTTTTTTTTTTTTTTTGTCTCTCTGCTTGATTAAGGGGAGTGGCCTTGGCAACCAGGTGCTATAAATTGAACCACTTAACTCTCCAGAGCTAGCTCTTCCCGAGGCTTGCTCTACTAAGTGGTTTCTTATTAAGTGGAGTAAAAAAAAAAAGGAGTTTAACAAAAGGAGTTGGAAACTAAGGTTTGGTTATAATTTCCTTGTGTGTTGTTGGCTTAATTTTAGGTAGTCCTTCAACTACAGCAGACAGGGCCTAATTCTAAATCATATTTACTGTTTCATTTTTTTACTGTTGTAAAGTACATTTAGTATGTGTTGCACAATTGACAACACAGTCCAGTGCACATCTTGCATGATGTATGCAGGTGTATATCTTTGTTCAAGATGTGAGCAAATTACCCGTTTGGAATCGCAAATCGAGTCTCTAAACGGGCAGGTTGCAACACTGAGAGGCATTGACAATTTGCAAGAGTTTGCGTCCCACCGAGCAAGCACTCTTTGGGTAGATGAGGGGGAGGGTGACAGAGAGGAGGCTGAGGAAAGTGAGGTAGCTAGCTGGGCAACAGTTAGAAAGCGGGGTAGAGAGAAGAGTGCCAGGGAGGCTAGCCCTGATCTAACACACCCCAACAAGTTTGCACGTTTGGCAGATGAGGGGAATGTCAGTTCAGGGACAGCACTGCTGCAGCCGGACACTTCCTCTGCCAGTCAGGGGAATGTCAGCTCCAGTAAGCAGGGAACTAGGAGAGCAGGGCAGGCCAGACAGGTGCTGGTAGTGGGAGACTCCATTATTAGGGGAACAGATAGGGAAATCTGTCACAAAGACTGTGATCGCCGAACAGTGTGCTGTCTTCCTGGTGCAGAGTTTAGCACATCGTGGATCGGGTTCACAGATTACTGGGAGGGGCTGGAGAAGATCCAGCGGTCATGGTCCATATCGGAACCAATGACAAAGTTAGAGGTAGGTGGAGAGTCCTTAAAAATGATTTCAGGGATTTAGGTCAAAAGCTTAGGGCAAGGGCCTCGAAGGTAGTATTTTCCGAAATACTGCCTGTACCACGAGCCACACAAGAAAGGCAACGGGAGATTAGGGAGATTAACAAGTGGCTCAAGAACTGGTGTAGAAAAGAGGAGTTTGGGTTCCTGGAGAACTGGACTGATTTTTCTATCGGCTACAGGCTCTATCGTAGGGACGGGCTGCACCTCAATGGGGAAGGGGCAGCTGTGCTTGGGAGAAAGATGGCTAGGTTGGAGGAGTGTTTAAACTAGGGACTGGGGGGAGGAAATTACATTATAGGAGGGAAAGATAGGGCAGATAGAGACCAGGGACAAGGTAGTGGGACTGGGGGAGGCATGGTAGAAGGGACTAGAACAGTTCAGAAGGAAAGGTGTAGGGTAAAAAATATACATAAACCTCTCAAATGTATGTATACTAATGCCAGAAGCCTGACTAATAAAACTGGGGAGCTGGAATTAGTGATATGTGAGGAGAACTACGACATAGTGGGAATAACTGAGACATAGCTGGATGATAGCTATGACTGGGCAGTTAATGTACAAGCTTACAGTCTGTTTAGAAAGGATCATCAAAAATGGAGAGGGGGAGGGGTTTACCTTTATGTAAAGTATTGTCTAAAGCCCACACTCTGCAAAGATATAAGTGAGGGACATGAACATGTGGAGTCACTGTGGGTAGAGATACATGGAGCTAAAAACAACAATAAATTACTAATAAGAGTTTACTATAAACCACCTAATATACCAGAGTCCACAGAAAATCTACTTCTAAACGAGATAGACGAGGCGGCAAATCATAATGGGTGGTTATTATGGGGGATTTCAACTACCCAGATATAGACTGGGAAACTGAAACTTGTATATCTCATAAGGGAAACAGGTTCTTGGCAATAACCAAAGACAATTACCTCTCCCAACTGGTTCAGGACCCGACTAGAGGGATGGCCATACTGGACTTAGTATTAACCAATAGGCCTGACAGAACAACAGACGTGCAGGTTGGGGGACACCTGGGAGTGGGAAATAGTGACCATAAAGTAATAACCTTCCAATTATGATTCAAAAGAGCGTTTCTACAGGGAGGAACAAAAATGCCAAACTTCAAAAAAGCTAAATTTAGCCAACTAAGAGAGGCCATAGGCCGAACTAACTGGGACAAAGTCCTCAAAAATAAAAATACAGCCACAAAATGGGATATCATTAAAAACATCCTAAAATCTCATTGTGAGAGGTACCGTATTTTTCGCCGTATAAGACGCACCGGCGTATAAGACGCACCTAGGTTTTTGGGGAGGAAAATAAGAAAAAAAATATTTTTAACCAAAAGGTGTGCTGTGGGTTTGGAACTAGGTGGTCTGTGGATGGCACTATTACTGGGGATCTGTGGATGACGGACACTGTTATGGGGGGATCTGTGGATGACGGACACTGTTATGGGGGGATCTGTAGATGACGGACACTGTTATGGGGGGATCTGTGGATGACGGACACTTATGGGGGGATCTGTGGATGACGGACACTGTTATGGGGGGGAACTGTGGATGACGGACACTGTTATGGGGGGAACTGTGGATGACGGACACTGTTATGGGGGGAACTGTGGATGACGGACACTGTTAGGGGGGAACTGTGGATGACGGACACTGTTAGGGGGGAACTGTGGATGACGGACACTGTTAGGGGGGAACTGTGGATGACGGACACTGTTAGGGGGGAACTGTGGATGACAGACACTGTTATGGGGGGATCTGTGGCTTTCACTGTTACAGGGGGATCTGTGGCTTTCACTGTTACAGGGGGATCTGTGGCTGGCACTGTTACAGGGGGGGATCTGTGGATGGCACTGTTATACATGTGTCATTCACAGACCCTCCCAGCCCATAACTGTGCCATCCACAGATCCCCCGCCGCTCCTGTATACTAATATCATATGTCTTATTCAATTAATAGTTTTTAAATATGCCTCTTTATTCCTAAAAGTACCTTAAATCCGAAGCGCTTCAGTACAATGCCGGCAGGCCGGGCAGCCGGCGCGGCGCGGCGCGTCACTCACTGACGTCACTTGCCTGCGCCGCCTGCTTCATTCATAAAGTAGGCGGCGCAGGCACGTGACATCAGGGAGTTACGCTGCCGCCCGCCCAGCCTGCATACTACTGAAGCGCTAAGGATTTAAGGTACTATTAAGCATAAAGGGGCATATTTAATAACCATTCATTGAATATGCCATATTTTATTAGTACACCGGAGCGGCGGGGCGGGCCTTTAGTACAGTGACTGCACCGCCCCGCCGCTATTGCCGGCCCCAGCTCCTCCTCCCAGTCCCTCCCAGAGTCCCCGCTCGCTTTACATCGCTGCCAGCGATGTAAAACTGACTGCATTCGCCGTATAAGACGCAGGGGCATTTCTCCCCCATTTTGGGGGAAGAAAAAGTGCGTCTTATACGGCGAAAAATACGGTACATACCGTATGGGAATAAAAGGTTAAGGAACAAAAAGAAACCAATGTGGATAAATAGAACTGCAGAATAGAAAGCAATAAATGACAAAAATATAATTCACTGAAACAGGAGGGTAGCACGGATGCACTGAAAAACTATAAAGAAAAAAATAGAACATGTAAAAATCAAATAAAAGCGGCCAAACTAGAGACCGAAAGATTAATTGCGAAAGAGAGTAAAACTAACCCTAAAATGTTCTTCAATTATATAAATGTTATAAATGTTAAAAAATATAAATCTGAAGGTGTCAGCCCTTTAAAGAGTAATTAGGGGGGAGTCGCAGAGAGCGACGAGGAGAAAGCAAAGCTGTTAAATATTTTTCTCTCCAATGTATTCACTGAGGAGAGATGACATGCAGAATGTAAAAATAAATTCCCCATTAAAAGTGTCCTGTCTGACCCAGGAAGAAGTACATCAGCGACTTAAAAAGATTAAAATAGACAAATCGCCAGGACCGGATGGCATACACCCCCGTATCCTAAAGGAATTAAGTAATGTCATAGCCAGACCCTTATTTCTGATATTTGCAGACTCTATACTGACAGGGAATGTCCCACAGGATTGGCGCATAGCAAATGTGTTGCCAATATTCAAAAAGGGTCCAAAAACAAAGCCTAGAAACTATAGGCCGGTAAGTTTAACATCTGTTGCGGGTAAACAGTTTGAAGGTTTTCTGAGAGATTGTCACCACCAGACATCTGAGAAGCTCTGACAGATGCCTTTCAGAACCTCCTCCTTGAGCTTCCTTTGTTTTGCTTTCAGTTCCTCATCTCGTTAGACTCTCTCAGCTGTCATGTAGTTGGACTGATTGCATCCCTTTATATTCCTCCCCATAGTGCATCAGTTTGCGGTTTATATAACTTCCTGGAGTGTGTGTGCATGCTGATCCTACTTCCCAGTCTTCTACAAGATAAGTGTTGTGCATTCATTTGTGTTTTTCTGTTTGCTGGATCCCAGGTGACCCTGACTCCCTCCGTATCTAGTGTAGGGAGCCGGTGGTCGTGTCCCCTCACTATTATAGGGTGTTCAGGTGTTATACAGTCGAGGTACGAGGATATGCGATCATCTACCATTGGGATTATCGCATAGGCTGAGCAGTAAGGGAGAGAGCCAGGTCTGATGCAGGGGTCTCCCTTTTATTCCTTAGTTTTGGATCCAGTGAGTCGTATATTCATTTTGTGTTGTCTTGTTTCCTGTACACCTTCCGTGACATTATAAACCGCCAAAACCGTCTCAAGCATGGATCCGGTTTCACTTTTGACTGAACGCTTGCAGGGTCTTTCATTGGAGGTAGCAGATCTCCGTAAGACTCTTTCTCAGTTTCAAGTGACCGGTTCAGCTTGCGTTCATGGAGTTTGTTCTGATCCTAAGATCTCGCTCCCGGATACGTTCTCCGGGGGTTGTGAGAATTTTGTGCGTTTTAGAGAGGCTTGCAAACTCCATTTTCGCCTTCTTCCCCATTCCTCTGGTGATGAGGAATGGAGGGTGGGGATCATTATGTCGCTGCTCAGGGATAACGCTCAGTCCTGGGCCTATTCGCTGCCGGTGGGGGCATGGCCCCTCCGTTCAGTGGATGAATTCTTTTCAGCCCTGGGTCAGATATATGATGATCCGGATCGTATTGCTTTGGCTGAGTCTAGACTACGTCTGTTATGCCAAGGTAAACAATCCGCAGAGATATACTGCTCAGAATTTCGGAGATGGGCAGCTGATACTGGTTGGAATGATGCTGCACTCCGAAGTCAATTTTGCCATGGTCTTTCAGAGGGATTGAAAGATGCATTTGCCTTTCATGAGAGGCCTATCTCCTTGGACTCTGCCATGTCTCGGGCCGTTCGTATTGACAGGCGTCTTAGAGAGAGAGGAGAGATCACTCCTTCCTGTCATACTCAATCCCAGGACAGTGCAGCGGTCTCATTCTGTGCGCAGGGGTCTCAGTCGCTGTCAACCCCTTCTGAGCAGGAGCCCATGCAGCTAGGGTTGATTGCCTCTGACAATAGAAGATTCAGCCCGCATGGGAAGGTTTGTTTTTGTTGTGGAGGTATAAATCATTTGGCAAATGTTTGTCCCTCTAGGAGATTCAGGCAGTTTTTTGGGAGTAATAAAGAAACAAAAAGGAAAAAATCCTTTAAAAATGTTCCATCTGTTGACATTGGCAGGGTTGAGGCGGAAATTGAAGGTTTTCCGTTTGCTTGTAGTTCCCGTTTTGTCCTGCCTGCCAGGGTGGCGCTAGAGAGCAAGAATTTTTTTGTGTGAGATTTTTGTAGATAGTGGAGCAGCTGTCAATCTTATTGATAATCAATTTGCGATAACTCATGGTTTCCAGGTGTGCACTTTGGGAAAGGATATTCCTGTTTTTGCTATTGATTCCGCTACACTTTCTAAGAAATCATTAAAGGGCATAGTTCACAATATCCGTTTAATTGTGAGTGATGCTCATGTTGAGGATGTGTCATGTTTCCTCCTTAGCGGATTGCCTACTCCTCTAGTGTTGGGGCTACCCTGGCTCACTAAACATAACCCCACCATTGATTGGCAAACGAGGCAAATAAATGTTTGGAGTGACTTTTGCAAAGAGAATTGCCTCACGACATCTGTTTCTGAGGTTTCTACTAAGACTGTACCATCTTTTCTCTCTGAATTTTCGGATGGCTTCTCTGAGAGTGGAGTTCAGGATTTGCCCCCGCACAGGGAGTACGATTGCCCTATTAATCTCATCCCAGGCGCCAAGCTGCCTAAATCTCGTTTATACAATCTCTCCCAACCTGAAAGGGTCGCTATGCGTGCTTATATCTCTGAGAGTCTGAGAAAAGGACACATACGACCCTCGAAGTCACCTGTTGCCGCTGGTTTTTTCTTTGTTAAGAAAAAAGATGGTTCTTTAAAGACCTTGTCTGGATTTCAGGGAGCTGAACAGTATCACAATTCGTGACCCTTATCCGCTTCCTCTGATCCCGGACCTGTTTAACCAGATTGTTGGGGCTAAAGTTTTTTCCAGAGCTAAGAGGGGCATACAACCTAGTCAGGGTCAGAGAAGGAGACGAATGGAAGACGGCCTTCAATACCCCTGAGGGCCATTTTGAGAATTTGGTTATGCCTTTTGGTTTGATGAATGCTCCAGCCGTTTTTTTATCATTTAATGGGGAAATTTGTATTGGTGTATTTGGATGACATTTTGATTTTTTCTCCTGATTTCAAAACTCATAAGGAACACTTACGTCAGGTCTTGCTCATCCTGCGGGAGAATAAATTATACACGAAACTGGAAAAATGTGTGTTTGCGGTTCCAGAAATTCAATTTCTGGGGTTTCTTCTCTCCGCTTCTTGTTTTCGCATGGATCCGAGAAGGTCCGCGGTGTGCTTGAGTGGGAACTTCCTGAGAATCAGAAGGCGCTGATGCGTTTTTTGGGCTTTGCCAATTATTACAGGGAGTTTATTTTGAATTATTCCTCTGTTGTTAAACCACTCACTGATATGACCAGAAAGGGGGTAGATTTTTCTTCCTGGTCGGTAGAGGCGCGTAAGGCCTTTTCTAATATCAAGGAGAGTTTTGCTTCCGCTCCCATCTTGGTACAACCTGATATTTCTCTACCCTTCATAGTTGAGGTTGATGCTTCTGAGGTGGGTGTGGGTGCGGTCTTGTCTCAGGGTTCCTCTCCTGCCAAATGGCGACCGTGTCCCTTTTTCTCGAGGAGACTCTTCTCCGCAGAGAGAAATTACGATGTGGGAGATAGGGAGTTGTTGGCCATCAAGTTAGCTTTTGAGGAATGGCGCCATTGGCTAGAGGGAGCCAGACACCCTATTACCATGTTTACTGACCATAAAAATCTGGCCTACTTGGAGTCAGCCAAGCATCTGAACCCGAGACAGGCCAGATGGTCTTTGATCTTTTCAAGGTTTACTTTTGTTGTTACGTTCCGCCCTGGGGTTAAGAATGTGAAGGCAGATGCCCTGTCATGTTGTTTTCCGGGAGGTGGGAATTTTGAAGACCCGGGTCCCATTTTGGCTGAAGGTGTGGTGGTCTCTGCTCTTTATCCTGAATTGGAGGCAGAGGTGCAGTTAGCCCAGTCAGAGACTCCTGATCTTTGTCCCCCTGGGAGGTTGTTTGTGCCTCTCGCTTTAAGACACAAGATTTTTAAGGAACACCACGATACGGTCCTTGCTGGGCACCCGGGGGCAAGAGCCACAGTGGATCTCATCGCTCAGAGATTCTGGTGGCCGACGCTTCGTAAGTCGGTTGAGGGTTTTGTGGCAGCCTGTGAGACCTGTGCTCATGCCAAAGTCCCTCATTCACGGCCATCAGGTCCTCTCCTTCCCTTACCCATTCCTTCCTGTCCTTGGACACATCTTCATAACGGACCTGCCTCGTTCCTCGGGGAAGACTGTGATTCTGGTGGTGGTGGACCGTTTTAGCAAAATGGTGCATTTCATCCCTTTTCCTGGCTTGCCCAATGCTAAGACACTGGCGCAGGCATTTATTGATCGCATTGTCAAATTGCATGGTATTCCTTCAGACATAGTCTCTGATAGGGGCACGCAGTTTGTTTCCAGATTCTGGAAGGCTTTCTGTTCTCGCTTGGGGGTTCGGTTGTCATTCTCTTCTGCTTTCCACCCGCAGTCGAATGGCCAGACAGAGCGCGTCAATCAGAATATGGAGACATATCTGCGCTGTTTTGTGGCGGAGAATCAGGAGGATTGGTGTTCTTTTTTGTCCCTTACTGAGTTTGCTTTAAATAACCATCGTCAGGAGTCCTCTGATAAGTCACCATTTTTTGGTGCATATGGGTTTCATCCGCAGTTTGGGACATTCTCGGGAGAGGGGTCTTCTGGTTTATCTGATGAGGACAGATTCTCCTCGTCTTTGTCATCTATTTGGCAAAAGATTCAGGATAATCTAAAGAGCATGAGTGAGAGATATAAGCGTGTGGCGGATAAGAGACATGTGCCTGGTCTGGACCTGAATGTTGGTGATCTGGTGTGGTTGTCTACTAAGAATATCAAATTGAAGGTTCCCTCCTGGAAGTTGGGTCCTAAGTTTATTGGGCCTTACAAAATCTTGTCTGTCTTCAATCCTGTTGCCTACCGTCTTGATCTTCCTCAGACTTGGAAGATGCATAATGTTTTTCCTAAGTCCTTATTAAAACCTTATGTCCAACCCATTGTACCCTCGTCTTTGCCTCCTCCTCCGATTGTGGTTGATGGTAATCTTGAATTTCAGGTCTCTAGGATTGTGGATTCTCATGTTGCCCGCAGTTCTCTCCAGTACCTCGTTCATTGGGAAGGTTATGGTCCTGAGGAGAGGATGTGGGTCCCAGTGACGGACATTAAGGCCACTCGTCTCATCAGGGCTTTCCATAGGTCCCATCCTGAGAAGGTGGGCTCTGAGTGTCCGGAGTCCACTCGTAGAAGGAGGGGTACTGTCACCACCAGACATCTGAGAAGCTCTGACAGATGCCTTTCAGAACCTCCTCCTTGAGCTTCCTTTGTTTTGCTTTCAGTTCCTCATCTCGTTAGATGGACTGATTGCATCCCTTTAAATTCCTCCCCATAGTGCATCAGTTTGCGGTTTATATTACTTCCTGGAGTGTGTGTGCATGCTGATCCTACTTCCCAGTCTTCTACAAGATAAGTGTTGTGCATTCATTTGTGTTTTTCTGTTTGCTGGATCCCAGGTGACCCTGACTCCCTCCGTATCTAGTGTAGGGAGCCGGTGGTCGTGTCCCCTCACTATTATAGGGTGTTCAGGTGTTATACAGTCGAGGTACGAGGATATGCGATCATCTACCATTGAGATTATCGCATAGGCTGAGCAGCAAGGGAGAGAGCCAGGTCTGATGCAGGGGTCTCCCTTTTGTTCCTTAGTTTTGGATCCAGTGAGTCGTATATTCATTTTGTGTTGTCTTGTTTCCTGTACACCTTCCGTGACAGAGATGCTATCTTAGAGCATCTCAACAGAAATAAGCAAATAACGCCATATCAGCATGGCTTCGTGAGGGAGCGGTCATGCCAAACTAATTTAATCAGTTTCTATGAGGAGGTAAGTTCTAGACTTGATAGCGGCAAATCAATGGATGTCGTATATCTGGACTTCTCCAAAGCATTTGACCCTGTACCACATAAAAGGTTAGTATATAAAATGAGAATGCTCGGACTGGGAGAAAACGTCAGTATGTGGGTAAGTAACTGGCTCAATGATAGAAAACAGAGGGTGGTTATTAATGGTACACACTCAGATTGGGTCACTGTCACTAGTGGGGTACCTCAGGGGTCAGTATTGGGCCCTATTCTCTTCAATATATTTATTAATGATCTTGTAGAAGGATTGCATAGTAAAGTATCAATTTTCGCAGATGACACTAAACTGTGTAAAGTAACTTACAATGATGAGGACAGTATACTACTACAGAAGGATCTGGATAGATTGGAGGCTTGGGCAGATAAGAGGTTTAACACTGACAAATGTAAAGTTATGCACACGGGAAGGAATAATGCAAGTCACCCGTACATACTAAATGGTAAAACACTCGGTAACACTGACATGGAAAAGGATCTAGGAATTTTAATAAACAGCAAACTAAGCTGCAAAAACCAGTGTCAGGCAGCTGCTGCCAAGGCCAATAAGATAATGGGTTGCATCAGAAAGGGGATAGATGCCCGTGATAAGAACATAGTCCTACCACTTTACAAATCGCTAGTCAGACCACACATGGAGTACTGTGTACAGTTCCGGGCTCCTGTAAACAAGGCAGACATAGCAGAGCTGGAGAAGGTCCAGAGGAGGGCAACTAAAGTAATAACTGGAATGGGGCTACTACAGTACCCAGAAAGATTATCAAAATTAGGGCTATTCAGTTTAGAAAAAATGACGACTAAGGGGAGATCGAATTAATATGTATAAATATATCAGGGGTCAGTACAGAGATCTATCCCATCATCAATTTGTCCCCAGGACTGTGACTGTGACGAGGGGATATCCTCTGCGTCTGGAGGAAAGAAGGTTTGTACACAAACATAGAAAAGGATTATTTACAGTAAGAGCAGTGAGACTATGGAACTCTCTGCCAGAGGAGGTGGTGATGGTGAGTACAATAAAGGAATTCAAGAGGTGCCTGGATGTATTTCTGGAGCGTAATAATATTACAGGCTATAGCTTCTAGAGAGGGGTCGTTGATCCAGGGAGTTATTCTGATTGGAGTCGGGAAATAATTTTTTATTCCCCTAAAGTGGGTAAAATTGGCTTCTACCTTCTGGATCAACTTGCAGGATAACAGGCCGAACTGGATGGACAAATGTTTTTTTTCGGCCTTATGTTACTATGTTACCTTCACCAACACTGAAATTAGAGATCTCGTAGTAGGCAGCAACAGCGGGTACCACCCTCTTTGGGTTGATCATGGTACTGTCATCAGACCACTGGGTGGCGGCCGTTGCTACCTCCTCTTCCTCATCCAATGCAAAGAATGCCTGCACATCGGTATGGTCTAGAAATTGATGGGAAAATAATTGCTCTGACTCGAGTGGAGGGGCTATGGTGGTGGTGTCTTTGGGGGTGCACACAGCAGAGAGTGAGGAGGATGCTGATACAGAGGATGAGGAGGGTGCAGAAGCGGAAGGCTGAGTGAGCCACTCAACTAACTCTGGTGCGTCCTTTGACATAATCGCATGCACCTTCTCCAACTTCCCACTTAGGCTCTGGCCTTGTGCACCTGTCCAACCCCTACCACCCCTGCTGAATGGCCTGCCTCTTCTTCTGCCTGTCATTTTTAAAATGCCTGTGATAAAGTCCCTATAAAAGAGCAGTATTTGTGGAAGCAGGTATAAAGAACCTCTTAATCAGTTTATTTTGGGACAACAACAGGTATATAACAACAGTTGCAATTAGTTCTTCCAATAGCGTTTGTCCCTCTGTATAGGTGCGATATCTCAGCAGAACCACACACAAATACTGCACATGCACTATATATAAATTATATTATAGGTATATCACAGCCATGCTTCAATCAGTATTTTGGGGGGCAACTGGTATATCACACCAGTTGTGATTAGTTGTTCCAGTAGCGTTTGTCCCTCTGTATATGTACTGTCTTCTCTTCCCTAACTATTGCATAGTTTGGTAATGTGTGTGTTCATATGTGTGCCTTCAGCACCATCTAGTGACCTTTAGCTGTAAGTGGATCTTCTGCCTTGTTAACCACCTCCGGACCGCCTAACGCAGATCTGCGGTCCGGAGGTGGCAGCCCTGCGCTCAGCGACGCATATACGCGTCATCTCGCGCGACGCGAGATTTCCTGTGAAGGCGCGCACGCAGTGAATTTCCTAAATTTTTTTATTTTTTGTCGCAAGTTAGTGGAAAATGAGACTTTGTAAGGAAAAAAAATAATAAAAAAATTATCATTTTCCGCTAACTTGTGACAAAAAAATAAAGAGACTTCATTGAACTTTTTATTTTTTGTCACAAGTAAGCGGAAAATTATGATTTTTTATAATTTTTTTTTTCTTACAAAGTCTCATATTCCACTAACTTGCGACAAAAAATAAAAAATTCTAGGAACTCGCCATGCCCCTCACTGAATACCTTGGGGTGTCTTCTTTCCAAAATGGGCATAGTTATACTGCCCTGGCAATTTAGGGGCCCAAATGTGTGAGAAGTACTTTGCAATCAAAATGTGTAAAAAATGGTCTGCTAAATCTGAAAGGTGCACTTTGGAGTGTGTGCCCCTTTGCCCACCTTGACTGCAAAAAAGTGTGACACATCTGGTATCGCCGTACTCAGGAGAAGTTGGGGAATGTGTTTTGGGGTGTCATTTTACATATACCCATGCTGGGTGAGATAAATATCTTGGTCAAATGCCAACTTTGTATAAAAAAAATTGGAAAAGTTGTCTTTTGCCAAGATATTTCTCTTACCCAGCATGGGTATATGTAAAATGACACCCCAAAACACATTCCCCAACTTCTCCTGAGTACGGCGATACCAGATGTGTGACACTTTATTGCAGCCTAGGTGAGCACCTTTCGGATTTCGCAGGCCATTTTTTACACATTTTGATTGCAAACTACTTCTCACACATATGGGCCCCTAAATTGCCAGGGCAGTATAACTACGCCACAAGTGACCCCATTTTGGAAAGAAGACACCCCAAGGTATTCAGTGAGGGGCATGGCGAGTTCCTAGAATTTTTAATTTTTTGTTGCAAGTTAGTGGAATATGAGACTTTGTAAGAAAAAAACTAACTTGAGACAAAAAATAAAAAGTTCAATGAACTCACTATGCCCATCAGCGAATACCTTAGGGTGTCTACTTTCCGAAATGGGGTAATTTGTGGGGTTTTTCTACTGTCTGGGCATTGTAGAACCTCAGGAAACATGACAGGTGCTCAGAAAGTCAGAGCTGCTTCAAAAAGCGGAAATTCACATTTTTGTACCATAGTTTGTAAACGCTATAACTTTTACCCAAACCATTTTTTTTTTTTGCCCAAACATTTTTTTATCAAAGACATATAGAACAATAAATTTAGCGAAAAATTTATATATGGATGTCGGGGTTTTTTTTTGCAAAATTTTACAGCTGAAAGTGAAAAATGTCATTTTTTTGCAAAAAAATCGTTAAATTTTGATTAACAACAAAAAAAGCAAAAATGTCAGCAGCAATAAAATACCACCAAATGAAAGCTCTATTAGTGAGAAGAAAAGGAGGTAAAATTCATTTGGGTCGTAAGTTGCATGACCGAGCAATAAACTGTGAAAGTAGTGTAGTGCAGAAGTGTAAAAAGTGGCCTGGTCATTAAGGGGGTTTTAGCGAGCGGGGTTAAAGTGGTTAAACCATGCATATTCATTAGGTCACCTAACTTCCTGCTCACAGTGCTCTCTGGGAAAGAGACAGGCACCTTCTTCCTTTACCCTTCACCTCATGGAAGGAGCAGCTGCACATTGTGTGTCTCTTACTAAAGCATCGTCGGTAAGGGATTATTTCATGTTTTTGTATTGGTTTTGTGTACATTGTGCTGTATATTCAGTTTTTTTTTCTTATAGTTTACCTTATCTACTGCCGGTTAATAAAAACCACAGACTACAGAAACAAATCTCATCTTATTAACTAGTACAATGGTGATATCTGCCTGTTGAACTGCATACAGACCCCGGGGGTACATGTTGTGAGAACAGGACGGTAAACAGCGATTTCTAGCGAGAGAGACGCACCTGACTACACAGAAGTCTGTTACGGTCCACGCATTATCTGCAAACGGACACCACAGCGACTTCTATACAGTCCAGTGCTGCAAGGGGATAGCTGCTTCAAGCAATGTAGACACATTTGATTGCATACTGTGACCGTTCCCTAAGCACAGCGCCCGGCATTCCACAGCACAGTAGTTTCCACGCAGTTAAGTGTCTTTACCAACACCATGTCGAGAAGCACAGTATCAAGCTACAAGACAAGATCAGAGAGGGATGGTTCCTCCAAGTCGTCTTCCGTTAGCAATGCGGCTGCCATTGCCCACGCAAAGGTCAAAGCAGCCTTTGCCGAACAAGAAATGAAGATGAAAGAAGAAAAGGCACAGCTGGAAATGAAGATGAAAGAAGAAAGGGCACAGCTAGAGGCTGAGAAAGCAAAGCAACAGGCTTCAATAGACATGCAAAAGGTCCTCTTATATGCAAAGTTAGAGAAACTCGCCGTAGAGAAAGAAACGGCAGCCGCCATAGCTGAAGCAGAGTTCTTGGAAGCAATGGAATACCCGAAAACTGGAAGTCACCGCAGCTACCAACAAGAGAGCACAGAGCCACGTGACAAATCTCCAGCTAACTTCCCTGAACACCAAGGAAGCCAGCTTCCAGTCCAGCCTGCAGAGCCACCGTATCCTACAAGACGGTATGACATGGGCTGGCCTAAGTCAGAGACTCCATACAGGTATGATCACCCACCGCACTGTCACCGTGACTTTCCACCTCCAACTAACCTTAGTAGTAACCATAGCACAATAGACTTTGCCAGGTTCTTTACTAAACGAGAGCTAGTTACAAAGGGACTGGCGAAGTTCAGTGCTCGCCCTGAAAACTATAGAGCATGGCGGGCCTCCTTTTATAACATTGTAAAAGACTTGGGTCTGTCATACAGTGAGTAGATAGACTTTCTTGTAGATTGGCTTGGAAAAGACTCTGTAGAACATGCCAAGAGAATCAGTGATATTAATATAAACTACCCAGAGATTGGCCTAAAAAAGATCTGGGATAGACTTGATGAATGTTGTGGTTCTGCAGAGGTCATAGAGGATGCGTTGTTTAAAAGAATTGACGAATTCCCTAAAATATCTAGCAAAGGGTTCCAGAAACTTAGGGATTTAAGTGATCTACTGATGGAATTACAGGTTGCCAAAGCTGAAGGGGATTTACTGGGGCTTGCTTTCCTCGACACTGCCAGAGGTGTCAAGCCTATTGTATTAAAGCTTCCCCACAACCGGCAGGAGAAATGGGTCTCTCACGCGTCAAGGTACAAACATACCTACAATGTGCCAATCCCTCCCTTCAGCGTGTTTGTTGACTTTGTAAGGCTAGAGGCTAATATTCGTAATGACCCTAGCTTTGATCTATCACAGTCTTGTTTCACTCCTTATGACCACAGACCACACAAAGGATCAGTGGCAGTGCACAAAACTAACATTTCACCTGCAGATACTTACAGGCATTGCAGCTCCGCAAGCCGTGAAACAGTCAAAGATCATGGTAAGCAGTGCCCTCTACACAAGAAGCCACACCCTCTTCTGAAGTGCAGAGCCTTTAGAGAAATGTCCATAGGAGATCACAAAGCCTTCCTCAAGGAGAACTGCATTTGCTACAAGTGCTGCTCATCAACATCACATATTGCCAAAGACTGTCAGGTTTGTGTAAAATGCACAGAATGCAACAACTCAGATCACAACACGGCCTTACATCCTGGGCCTTTCCCATGGACCTCATCACAGAGTAACAGTGCCAGAGAGCATGGCGGGGAGGAAAGTAACTCTGAAGCTAACCCACCACCAGTTACTTCACAATGCACTGAAGTCTGTAAAGGACTCACAGGTGGCAGGTCCTGCTAAAAAATCTGCCTCACAAAAGTATACCCAAAGGGCTGCAGAGACAAAGCCATCAATGTTTACACCATCCTAGATGACCAAAGTAATGCGTCCCTAGCCAAATCTACTTTATTTGACATTTTCAACATCAAAGGACCCAACACTCCTTATTCTCTAAAGACTTGTGCAGGTACTGTAGAAACAGCGGGGAGGAGAGCTAGTGGCTACCTAATTGAATCCATAGATGGCAAAACGTGTCTTTCCTTACCAACTATTACTGAATGTAACCAAATCCCTGATAATAGACATGAGATCCCTACACCAGAGGTAGCCATACATCACCCCCATTTACAGGTCCTTCTAAAAAAATTAGCATATTGTGATAAAGTTTATTATTTTCTGTAATGTACTAATAAACATTAGACTTTCATATATTTTAGATTCATTACACACCAACTGAAGTAGTTCAAGCCTTTTATTGTTTTAATATTGATGATTTTGGCATACAGCTCATGAAAACCCAAATTTCCTATCTCAAAAAATTAGCATATTTCATCCGACCAATAAAAGAAAAGTGTTTTTAATACAAAAAAAGTCAACCTTCAAATAATTATGTTCAGTTATGCACTCAATACTTGGTCGGGAATCCTTTTGCAGAAATGACTGCTTCAATGCGGCGTGGCATGGAGGCAATCAGCCTGTGGCACTGCTGAGGTGTTATGGAGGCCCAGGATGCTTCGATAGCGGCCTTAAGCTCATCCAGAGTGTTGGGTCTTGCGTCTCTCAACTTTCTCTTCCCAATATCCCACAGATTCTCTATGGGGTTCAGGTCAGGAGAGTTGGCAGGCCAATTGAGCACAGTAATACCATGGTCAGTAAACCATTTACCAGTGGTTTTGGCACTGTGAGCAGGTGCCAGGTCGTGCTGAAAAATGAAATCTTCATCTCCATAAAGCTTTTCAGCAGATGGAAGCATGAAGTGCTCCAAAATCTCCTGATAGCTAGCTGCATTGATCCTGCCCTTGATAAAAACACAGTGGACCAACACCAGCAGCTGACATGGCACCCCAGACCATCACTGACTGTGGGTACTTGACACTGGACTTCAGGCATTTTGGCATTTCCCTCTCCCTAGTCTTCCTCCAGACTCTGACACCTTGATTTCTGAATGACATGCAACAGTCCAGTGCTGCTTCTCTGTAGCCCAGGTCAGGCACTTCTGCCGCAGTTTCTGGTTCAAAAGTGGCTTGACCTGGGGAATGCGGCACCGGTAGCCCATTTCCTGCACACGCCTGTACACGGTGGCTCTGGATGTTTCTACTCCAGACTCAGTCCACTGCTTCCGCAGGTCCCCCAAGGTCTGGAATCGGTCCTTCTCCACAATCTTCCTCAGGGTCCGGTCACCTCTTCTCGTTGTGCAGCGTTTTCTGCCACACTTTTTCCTTCCCACAGACTTCCCACTGAGGTGCCTTGATACAGCACTCTGGGAACAGCCTATTCGTTCAGAAATTTCTCTGTGTCTTACCCTCTTGCTTGAGGGTGTCAATGATGGCCTTCTGAACAGCAGTCAGGTCGGCAGTCTTACCCATGATTGCGGTTTTGAGTAATGAACCAGGCTGGGAGTTTTTAAAAGCCTCAGGAATCTTTTGCAGGTGTTTAGAGTTAATTAGTTGATTCAGATGATTAGGTTAATAGCTTGTTTAGAGAACCTTTACATGATATGCTAATTTTTTTTGAGATAGGAATTTGGGGTTTTCATGAGCTGTATGCCAAAATCATCAATATTAAAACAATAAAAGGCTTGAACTACTTCAGTTGGTGTGTAATGAATCTAAAATATATGAAAGTCTAATGTTTATCAGTACATTACAGAAAATAATGAACTTTATCACAATATGCTAATTTTTTTTAGAAGGACCTGTACAGCGTATAGCCCTTCTCTTACCAAAACTCGATCCTAACGCTCAGATAATCCTACTCCTAGGGAGAGATATCTTACAAGTTCATGAAACTAGAGAACAGATTAATGGCCCACATCATGCTCCTTATGCCCAAAGGCATGACCTAGGATGGGTCATAGTAGGAGATGTCTGCTTAGGAAGCATACACAAACCAACTTCCATTAATAGCATGCTTACAAGCACATTAGATAATGGACGTCCCTCTGTCTTCCAACCATGTAAAAACAACTTCTTCATAAAGGAATTACCACATAGTACTCACCTACCTTGTTCCTTCATAGACTCTTTAGACCACGACATAGCTTGTGAAAGTGACAAAGACCACCTAGGTTGCTCAGTGTTCCAAAGGACCAAGGAGGACAATCAGGTAGCAATGTCCCACGAAGACAGATTGTTTTTAGAAACCATGCAAAAGGAAATCAGTAAGGATGAAACAAATAGTTGGGTTGCACTCCTTCCCTTCAGGCCTCAAAGACAACGTTTGCCTAACAACAGAAAGCAAGTCTACAGAAGATTTGTCTCTCTAAGACGTAGCTTACATAAGAAGCCAGAAATTAAAGATTACTTCTTTACTTTCAGGAGGAAAATATTTGAGAATGGTCATGCTGAGGTAGCTCCCACCCTTAAAAACTCAGAAGAATGTTGGTATTTACCCTTATTCGGGGTTTACCACCCAAAGAAACCAGGTCAAATTAGAGTAGCTTTTGACTCTAGTGCAAAATATGAAGGCGTCTCCTTAAACGACGTCCTGCTCTCAGGTCCAGATCTTAACAACAAGCTCTTAGGAGTACTGCTTTGTTTTCGTAAAGACTCTGTTGCCTTCATGGCGGACATTCAGCAGATGTTTCATTGCTTTTTCGTTAAAGAGGAACACAGAAACTTTTTAAGATTTCTTTGGTTTATTGACAATTTTTGGACGCTTGTTTCCAACAAGCCACTGTTGATGCTAAGTGAGTAAATAAATAAATAAATATGAAAAAGCATGACACATACGACAGAGCAGTGTGTTTTTAAGCACATAGTTTCCACTCTCAACCGTAATTTTACCCACAGGTATACAGGTCCTTCTAAAAAAATTAGCATATTGTGATAAAGTTCATTATTTTCTGTAATGTACTGATAAACATTAGACTTTCATATATTTTAGATTCATTACACACCAACTGAAGTAGTTCAAGCCTTTTATTGTTTTAATATTGATGATTTTGGCATACAGCTCATGAAAACCCAAATTTCCTATCTAAAAAAATTTGCATATCATGAGAAGGTTCTCTAAACGACCTATTAACCTAATCATCTGAATCAACTAATTAACTCTAAACACCTGCAAAAGATTCCTGAGGCTTTTAAAAACTCCCAGCCTGGTTCATTACTCAAAACCGCAATCATGGGTAAGACTGCCGACCTGACTGCTGTCCAGAAGGCCATTATTGAAACCCTCAAGCAAGAGGGTAAGACACAGAAAGACATTTCTGAACGAATAGGCTGTTCCCAGAGTGCTGTATCAAGGCACCTCAGTGGGAAGTCTGTGGGAAGGAAAAAGTGTGGCAGAAAACGCTGCACAACGAGAAGAGGTGACCGGACCCTGAGGAAGATTGTGGAGAAGGACCGATTCCAGACCTTGGGGGACCTGCGGAAGCAGTGGACTGAGTCTGGAGTAGAAACATCCAGAGCCACCGTGTACAGGCGTGTGCAGGAAATGGGCTACCGGTGCCGCATTCCCCAGGTCAAGCCCCTTTTGAACCAGAAACAGCGGCAGAAGCGTCTGACCTGGGCTACAGAGAAGCAGCACTGGACTGTTGCTCAGTGGTCCAAAGTACAAGCAAATTTTGCATGTCATTCGGAAATCAAGGTGCCAGAGTCTGAAGGAAGACTGGGGAGAGAGAAATGCCAAAATGCCTGAAGTCCAGTGTCAAGTACCCACAGTCAGTGATGGTCTGGGGTGCCATGTCAGCTGCTGGTGTTGGTCCACTGTGTTTTATCAAGGGCAGGGTCAATGCAGCTAGCTATCAGGAGATTTTGGAGCACTTCATGCTTCCATCTGCTGAAAAGCTTTATGGAGAAGAAGATTTCATTTTTCAGCACGACCTGGCACCTGCTCACAGTGCCAAAACCACTGGTAAATGGTTTACTGACCATGGTATTACTGTGCTCAATTGGCCTGCCAACTCTCCTGACCTGAACCCCATAGAGAATCTGTGGGATATTGGGAAGAGAAAGTTGAGAGATGCAAGACCCAACACTCTGGATGAGCTTAAGGCCGCTATCGAAGCATCCTGGGCCTCCATAACACCTCAGCAGTGCCACAGGCTGATTGCCTCCATGCCACGCCGCATTGAAGCAGTCATTTCTGCAAAAGGATTCCCGACCAAGTATTGAGTGCATAACTGAACATAATTATTTGAAAGTTGACTTTTTTTGTATTAAAAACACTTTTCTTTTATTGGTTGGATGAAATATGCTAATTTTTTTATATAGGAAATTTGGGTTTTCATGAGCTGTATGCCAAAATCATCAATATTAAAACAATAAAAGGCTTGAACTACTTCAGTTGGTGTGTAATGAATCTAAAATATATGAAAGTCTAATGTTTATCAGTACATTACAGAAAATAATGAACTTTATCACAATATGCTAATTTTTTTAGAAGGACCTGTATGTGTCAGTAGCACTTTAATGTTATTTGCTATTGTCACTGCATTCAAGGGCTTAAAAGGAGGGGAGAAGAGGAGATATATCAGGTATACCCATACATCATGGTGGCTGAGGGAATGTATGGAGTTGGCTGCTGCTGCAGTGAGTCCGCTCCATACCCATACCTTGCCGCAATCATGGGGAATAAGGATCCTGCCGAACCCCATCATTTAATCCCTCAGATGCTGCGATCAACACAGATCGTGGCATCTGTGAGGTAAGGCAGAGGGATGCGACTCCCTTTGCCTTCTGATCAGAGCCCCCTGCAGTAAAAGCGCAGGGCTCTGATTGGTTACCATAGCAACCTTAACACTTTTGAAGCTTCCCAGGTCTGCCATAATAACCTCCCTGCTATGCTGTGCATGAGGCACGCATCAGCAAGCAGCGCATCAAAATCCTATTCACCCTAATAGATTTTTATTAGGGTAAATAGGACAACAGATCAAAAGATCCCAGGTTCTAGCCCCCTATTGGGGTTAAAAGTTGTCACTCTAAAAGTAAAAAAGAAAAAAAAAATTACGTTTAAATCACTCCCCTTTCCCTATAAGGTTCGCTTCATCCGAAAATGTCTGAACTATTAAAATATTAATAATAATTTCCTGTGCGCTGATAACCGCAATGGAAAAGGAAAACATTTTTTTTTAAACATGATTAGATGTTTTTAGTCACCCCCTCCCAAAAAAATATAATAACAGTGATCAAAAAGTCATATGTACCACAAAAATGGTACCAATAACATCTAAATTTCATCCTGCAAAAATCAAGCCCTCAAGTTTGGAATTGAATGGTGCTTTTAAATAGTAAAAATTATCCCCCCAAAAATAAGCCCCCATATGGCTATATGAATGGAAAATTTAAAAAGTTATGGCTATTGGAGCGCTGGGAGGAAAACTGAAAATGCAAAACAAAAAATGGGCTTCATATCATATACTCTGAAAAAAATACAAACAACGAAAACCTTTCAAAAGCAGACTGGGAATAAATATAAAAATGTACACAATACAGTTGTAAATGGCTCTGTTCTGTCAAATGGAAAACTACTGAAAGAACATAAATTATTTCTTAACACAAAAGAAGAGAACGGATCTGATATCTGTGGTGCTGGAGCTGTTAGTGCATCCAGTAATATCCTCAATTGGCTAACTGTAGATATGGCTCAAGCTAAGTTAAATAAGGTAAATGTGAACAAGGCTTCAGGTCCAGATTGATTACACCCAAGAGTTCTTGAAGAGCTCAGTGTAATCATTGATGTGCCCCAAATAATCGGTGCAAGGCAAATGTGGTGCCCATATTAAAAAAAGGATCTAGGTCCTCTACAGGTAATTATAGACCAGTTAGTTTAACTTAAGTTGTGTAAAAAATGTTTGAAGGACTCTCAAGGGACTATACACAGGAGTCTGTTACTGTAAATAATATTATAAGTGATAACCAACATGGATTTACCAAGGAAAGAAGTTGTCAGTCTAACCTGATTTGTTTTTATGAGGAGGTGAGTAGAAGTCTGGACAGAGGGGCGGCTGTGGATGTAGTGTTTCTGGATTTTGCAAAGGCTTTTGATATTGTCCATCATAAACGTTTAATAGGTAACGTAAGGTCTATAGGCTTGGAAAGCATAGTTTGTAATTGGATTGAAAACTGGCAGAAGGACTGTGTCCAGAGAGTTGTGATCAATGATTCCTATTCAGAATGGTCCCGGGTTATAAGTAGTGTACCCCAAGGTTCAGTGCTGGCTCCTCTATTATTTAATTTATTTATTAATGATATTGAGGACAGGATTAATAGCACCATTTCTATTTTTGCAGATGACACTAAGCTGTGTAGTACTGTGCAGTCTATGGAATATGTCCATAAAATACAAGCTGACTTGAACACTCTGACTTGGCAAATGAGGTTCAATGTGGATAAATGTAAAGTTATGCATCTTGGTAGTAATAATCTCTGTGCTTCATGTGTCCTAGGTGATGTAGCAGTGGGAGAGTCACTTATAGAGAATGATTTGGGTGTACTTGTAAATGGTAGATTACATAACAGCATTTAATGTCAATCAGCTGCTTCTAAGGCTACCAGGATATTGTCAGGCATGGAGTTGCGGGGCGGGGATGTATTATTACCACTTTACAAAGCGTTGGTGTGGCCTCATCTGGAATATGCAGTTCAGTTCTGGGCACCAGTCATAGAAAGGATGCTCTGCAGCTGGAAAAAGTACAGAGGAGAGCGACTAAACTGATAAGGGGCATGGAGGGTCTTCGTTATGAAGAAAAATTAAAATAATTAAATGCATCTAGTCTTGAGAAGAGATGTCTAAGCGGGGAAATGAATAAACTATACAAATATATAAATAGGCCATACAAATAATACGGTGAAAAACTGTTCCATCTCAAATGCCCTCAAGAGACAATGGGGCACTATATGGATAATAACTATGGAACTGTGGAATAGACTTCCTAAGGATATGGTCACCTCAGGAACAGTGGACAGTTTAAAAAAGGGTTTAGATGAGTTCTTAAGAGTAAATTACATTAATGCTTATGAAAATGAATCCTTCTGGGATTCGCGTCCCCATCAATTCCTTGGTTGAACTTGATGAACTTATGTCTTTTTTCAACCATATTAACTGTAACCATGTAACACTGTAGACATGAATCCCTTTAAAAAAAAAATTATTTCCATATTCCAAGTTTAAAATAAAAAACTATATAAATATATACTATGAACCGGATGGTATTTTGCTTTAAACATGTATTACAGTTAACGAGGACCTTTCACCACTCCTGACATGCCCGTTTTAATAGCTACATGCATTCCTCATGCAAAAACAATTCTGGAGCATCTGTTCTTATGGCTCCATGTTGTACTATTCTTTTATTATTTCTGCTAGAGGTTATGAATTAATTGCTAGCAGTCTACAGTAAGGGTACAGAGGGGTGGTAATAAGTTGGGTAGGTGTATCTGCACAGTCTGAAAATGGCAGCACTGATTGGATAGAGTGAGTCTGTGCAGGTACGCACTCATAACTGTTTTTTTACCCCTCTGTACCCTTACTGCAGACTTCTAGCAATGCATTCATAACTTCTAGAAGAAATAATAAAGGAATGGCACAACATAGAGTGATAAGAATAGATGCTCAAGAATTATTATTACATGAGGAATACATGTAGCTATTTAAACAGGCAGGTCGGGAGTGGTGAAAGGTCCTCTTTAACTCTTAGGATACCAGTGCCATATATTTGTGGCACTGGGAACTGGGCCAGAAAACCCAGCGCCGTACAGCTACAGGGGTCCAGCAGTCACTGATAGCCGTAACCTTGCTGTATGCGCCAGCACTGATGAAAACACTGATGCTGGCGTATTAACCTTTGTACTGACGCGCATGTGCTGTATCCTGATGGGTCTGTGTTTCCATCGGGTCCCCGCACTGCTATGACGGGGATCCGATGACTTGAACGGCAGCCCAATGCCTTCCTTAGGCATTGTGGCTGCCATCCGTGTCAGCCTGTGAGCCCCCTGGATCTCACAGGCAGGAAGGCTGTAAGTGTATTACACTGGTAATACACTTGCAGCCAATGCATTATAATACAGAAGTATTGTAATGCATAGTAAAGGGTATCAGACCCACCCTGCCAGGTGAACACCGTAAAAAAAAAAAAAAAACAGTGCCAAAACACATTTTCTGGTCCCCTTGCCTCACAAAAAGTGTAACACCAAGCAATCAAAAAGGAATATTTAGCCCAAAATGGTACCAATCAAACCGTCGTCTCATCCTGCAAAAAATGAGAGCCTAAGACAATCGGCCAAAAAATAAATAAAAATATGGCTCTCAGAAAATGGTAACACAAAAACAAGATTTTATTCTGTTCATAAAGGCTTTCACTGTGTAAAACATAACAAAAATAACAATAATAGACACATTGGGTATCGCTGCATCCATAACAACCTGCTCTATAAAAATATCACATAAAATGGCCCCTCAGGTGAATGCTGTAACAATTATATATTTTTTTAAACTATGCCAAAACAGCCATTTTTTGTCACATTGCCTCACAAAAAGTGTAATATCAAGCAATCAAAAAGTCTTATGTACCCCAAAATGGTACCAATAAAAATGTCACCTCCTCCCGCAAAAAAATGAACCCCCACATAAGACAATAACTTAAAAAATAAAAACCAATGCCACCTGTAAACCAATCCATCAAAATCTGAGCTGCAAAAGCCATATGGCGCTCCTCTTCTGAGTCCTGCCATGTCCCCCTAGAGCAGTTTACCATCATATACTGTATGGGGTGTTGCCGTATTCAGGAGAAAATGGGTAACAAAATGTGGGGTGATGTTTCTTCTTTTACCCCGTGTGAAAATGAAAAATTTGGAAGAAATTACACTTTTCATTTTCACGGCCAAGTGTTTCCAAATTTCGTAAAATGTTTAGGGGGTCAAAGTGGTCAGTACCCACTTAATATATTCTTTAAGGGGTGTAGTTTTCAAAATTGGGTCACTTTTTAAGGGTTTCCACTGTAGGGGTATGTGAGGGTCTCTTCAAATACAAAAGGGTATTGTGAGACAGTGACAGGTCTCACGCAGGTTAGAGGAAAGGAAGGGGTGGATAGTGCGGTCCACACCCCTATTCCACCTCAGGTGAGGTAAGCTGGAGGTAATAAGGCTGGCATAAAGCACCTCCCAGGGTGTCAGCAAGGGGGAAGTGTTGTCTCGGGACAGAGACTGTGACAGAGGCCTGGAGGCTCTGTGAGTGTGGACTCAGCCAGGCAAGGCTGAGGGGCCACGAGGCTGGGTGGTAGCCTGGAGTTGGGGTACGTAGCGACACCTGGAAGGGTCACAGGGCCATAGTCAGGCAGACTACTGAGCCCAAATCCCCCACAAGAAACAGTTAACTGGAGATAGTGGGCGTACTGTGCTCTGTACAGCCAGCAGGCTGTGGGACATTGGCTGACAAAGCCGCATAAGGTCACAGGGTGTAAACTCTGACCTAGGTGAGTCAGGAAACTTTGTGTTTAGTTAGAGCCTGGACGGGCGAGTGTTTATTATTTTGTCATTTTGTTGTTGCTGGTATTGTGAGAATGACCCCCGGAGAAGAGCTAAACCCCCACAGTATCTAAAAACCATTCTAGCAAAATCCATATGGTGCTCCTTTCCTTCTGACCACTGCTACGTGCCCATAGGGCAGTTTACTGCCACATATGGGGTATTTATGTAAACTGCAGAATCAAAGTAATTTATATTGAGGTTTATTTTGCTGTTAACCCTTGCTGTATTGCAAGAAAAAAATGATTAACATAAAAAATCTACCAAAAAAGTGACATTTTGAAAAGTAACATCCATTTAATTCTTGTTGAACACCTCAAGGGTTAGCAAAGTTTGTAACATCCGTTTTTGAATCATTTGAGGGGTGTAGTTTCTAAAATGGGGCAATTTATGGGTGGTTTCCTTTACATAAGCCCCTCAAAATCACTTTATAACTGAATTGGTGCAAAAAAAATGGTTTTGGAAATTTTGTTTAAAATTCCAAAAATTGCTTCTAAACTTCCAAGCCTTCTAATGTCCTAAAAATGTAAATTACAATTAAAAAAATGATGCCAACATAAAGTAGCCATATGGGGAATGTTAAGTAATAAACATTTTATGAGGTATCACTTTTTAGTTTTAAAAGCAGAGAAATGGAAATTTTGAAAATTGCAAATTTTTTTACATTTTGGGTAAATTTGGGATTTTTTCATAAAAAAGGTGAAGTTTTATGACTTCATGAAGTAAAATGTGTCAAGAGAAAACAATCTCAGAATGGCTTGGATAAGTAAAAGGGTTCCAAAGCTATTATCACATAAAGTGACACATGTTAAACTTGCAAACATCGGCCTGTGATTAAAGGTGAAATACCAGATGGAAGAGTATCTAATGGTGCAGCAGGTGACTGGCAGTTGGATCCAACAAATTGATAAAAGAGGACAGAAAAATGGGGGGCATTCCCGGGGATACACAAGAAGACTGCTCGAGCCAATGGGAGATGCAGCGATTGCTGCATCAGGCTGTAAAATTAAAAGAGTGGCATGGTTTTCCCACGACTTGGTGAAAAATTCCCACACAGGCGAGTATGACATTTTCCCTTCCCCACACGTGATGCCTGCTTGCCGCTTCTTTTATGAACCTGTGCACTGCTAATGTTTTCCTCACAGGTAGTATCCTTAGCAGCAGGTGTTCCCCTCCTGGGTTTGGCTGCAGATCTCCCACTGCTTCCACACTGTTGTCTCACGGGCAAGCTTCCTCCTTGCTGTCTCATGGGCAAGCTTCCACCCTGCTGTCTCACTGGCACGCTGCCAGCATGCTCTCTCACTGATATACTGCCAGCCTCTCCCCCTGATGATGATGATGATGCCCCTTCTTCATCCAGCTCACACATGCATCATCATCTACATCTGTTTGAATGTCACTTGTGTCACCCTCACCTGTCTCCTGTGGATGTCCCTGACCTCTTGCAACATGTGTTACCTCTCGACTGTCATCATCGGTAGTTGCACATCTAGAGGAGTCCGCAATGGACCTCTCTGCCAAGTTTGGGCTAGCCTGTAACTGCTGACAGTCCTCCTTGATGAGAAGCTGAGCTGACAGCATACGTACATTACTTGGCTGGCAGAATGAGAAGTAGTAAAAGGCAGATTCAGGACAGGTGAGAGCACAGAGGAAGTTCCTGGGCCATGCCAACTAAGAGTGGCGTCAGAGGAACCCACCAATTCCTGGCTATGGGTATCTGTTGTCACCACCCCTTCTTCTGTTGCTACTTTTAATGTCGCAGCAGTTGAACAAGATAAACGCTGTGATATATTAGACCGCCCTTTAATACCGAGTCTGATGCACAGTAAGTCTATGTGTAAAATGACAGATTAACTATGAGTGCTGTTGAACAACATAAATGCGGAGATTACATTCAACCTGCAGTCTCCCTATGCTCTCCCTACAGTCTCAAAAACTCACCCTACGATCTCCCGGCACAGACCCTGCACTCTTCCTCTCCAATATTCTTTAGATTTAACAGTTTGCATCGACACTGCCCCTAGTACATTCGTGCTTGTCATGTCTCTCTCTATGCTCAGCTCACAGTGAAATGGCAGAGACCACAGGGGATGAGGCTTTTATAGTGTTGTGACTTCACAGGGAATAGCTATCTGCGGATTGGCTGGCTGCACGGCCTTATGGGTGATCTTGTGTTCCCGGGTGTCTTACTTTTACTTTGCAACACGTGTAGCTGACATTTTAGATAAAAATCTATTCATTACCATGAAGAGCAAGGAAATTCAGATTTGTGGTGAATCCAATTTTCCCTAAACTTTGGACCGAATTCAACTTTGGATGCTTTGATTCTCTCAACACTAAAGAGGGCATAAAAGTGCTTACTTTGCTGCCCCATAAAAAGGCCTTTAGATGCTACCTTTGGGTAGCGTACCTGTTGGTGACAGATTGTTGACTAATAAACATGCCTTACGATGTATTCAAAGACATTTTGCCTGCGTAACGGACTTTGAAAAGGGGCACATCACTGGCAGTGGCGTAACTACCGGGGAAGCAGCTGCTTCAGGGCCCGGCAGCATGTGTGACAGTTTATTTTCAAGTTAGTTAAATATCGTGTTCAGGGCCCCTTCACAGCAGCCGCTAGTGTGATCTAATCTTACTGTCCTGCTAAAGTCTCCTGGTCTGGGATTCGAACCCACAACCTCCATAAAGGCTGCATTTCAACTGATTGAAAAAATATGAGACTACTGTTATAGCTGGCTAATTGTACATCTATACACATGACAGCTGCCCAAACACACCTAGCACTGCTATATCTGTATATGACAGCTGTCCCTGCACACTCAGCTCTGCTATATCTCTATATATGACAGCTGCCCCAGAAAACCCAGCTCTACTACATCTATACACATGACAGCTTCCCCAACACACCCAGCACTGCTATATCTCTATATGACAGCTGTCCCTGCACACTCAGCTCTGCTATATCTCTATATATGACAGCTGCCCCAGAAAACCCAGCTCTACTACATCTATACACATGACAGCTGCCCCAACACACCCAGCTCTGCTATATCTCTATATATGACAGCTGCCCCAGCAAACCCAGCTCTACTACATCTATACACATGACAGCTGCCCAAACACACCCAGCTCTGCTACATCTATACACATGCCAGCTGCACCTGCACACTCAACTCTACTATATCTCTATATATAACAGCTGCCCCAGCAAACAAACCCAGCTCTACTACATATATATACATGACAGCTGCCGAAACACAGCCAGCTCTGCTACATCTATACACATGACAGCTGCCCCAACACACCCAGCACTGCTATATCTCTATATGACAGCTGTCCCAGCACACTCAGCTCTACTATATCTCTATATATGACAGCTGCCCCAGCAAACCCAGCTCTACTACATCTATACACATGACAGCTGCCCAAACACACCCAGCTCTGCTACATCTATACACATGACAGCTGCACCAGCACACTCAGCTCTACTATATCTCTATATATGACAACTGCCCCAGCAAACCCAGCTCTACTACATCTATACACATGACAGCTGTCGAAACACAGCCAGCTCTGCTACATCTATACACATGACAGCTGCCCCAGCACACTCAGCTCTGCTATATCTCTATATATTTATCTACTGTATAACAATACTTAGAGATATATAGATGTAGCAGAGCTGGGTGTGCTGGAGCAGCTATCATATATAGAGATATAGCAGAGCTGAGTGTGCTGGGGCAGCTGTCATATAGAGATATAGCAGTGCTGGGTGTGTTTGGGCAGCTGTCATGTGTATAGATGTAGCAGAGCTGGGTTTGCTGGGGCAGCTGTCATATATAGAGATATAGCAGAGCTGAGTGTGCTGGGACAGCTGTCATATAGAGATATAGCAGTGCTGGGTGTGTTTCGGCAGCTGTCATATGCATAGATGTAGCAGAGCTGGGTTTGCTGGGGCAGCTATCATATATAGAGATATATATGCTATATCTCTATATATGAGCAGCTGTCATGTGTATAGATGTACACTTAGCCAGCTATAACAGTAGAAGTCTCATATTTTTTCAGTCAGCAGCAAGACAGCTGGTATGGTCTTGTGGTTAGCTGCTTTCGCTCTGAAGCAGAAGGTCGTGGGTTCGAATCCCAGCAGAATCTTTTCTGAAATACAAGCACTGACTCCATATAAGGACATACAGGGCGGGACACAGGAAGAGGCTGCATTGCATCGCTGACATGGAGGTAAGTAGAAGTGTTTATTATTATTATTATTTTAATACCCGACTGTTACTGCCATGGGGGAGCGGGAGGCACCTGATACTGGCACATGGGGGGAGGGGAGTTGGCACCTGATACTGGCACCTGGGGGGAGGGGGGGTTGGCACCTGATACTGGCACATGGGGGGGAAGAGGAACCTGATACTGGCACATGGGGGGGAGAGGGGTTGGCATCTGATGCTGGCACATGGGGGGGTGAGGGAGAGAGGCACTTGATACTGGCACTTTTTTTGTGGGGGGGGGAGATGGCACTATGATACTGGCACCTGGAGGGGAGAGGGGGGGTTGGCACTTGATACTTGCACATGGGGGGGGAGAGGCCCCTGATACTGGCACATGGGGAGGGGGAGGGAGAGAGGCACTTGATATTGTCACTTTTTTGTGGGGGGGGAGATGGCACTATGATACTGGGACATGGGGGGAGGAGAGAGGCACTTGATACTGGCATGTGGGGGGCTGGCGGTTGGCACTATGATACTGGCACATGGGGGGGCACTTAATACTGGCACTTTTTTGGGGGGGAGATGGCACTATGATAATGGGACATGGGGGGGAAGAGAGAGGCACTTGATACTGGCACATGGGGGTTTGGCACTATGATACTGGCACATGGGGGGTGGGAAGGAGAGAGGCACTTGATACTGGCACATGAGGGGAGATGGCACTATGATACTGGGACATGTGGGGGGGGAGGCACTTGATACTGGCACATGATGGGGGGGGCATCTATGGGGACACTTACTGGCACATTATTGGGGGGCATTATGGGGGACACTAGGCCGGCAGCCTATCAGAGGACGGACACTGAGGGGCATCTACTGGGGCACTATATATGGGGCATTTTATACTGGTACATTATGGGGGGCACTAGCAGGAAGGGGGGAGAGGAGCACTATGGGGGAATTTACTGGGGGCACTATATAGGGGTATTTTATACTGGCACATTATGGGGCACTATGGGGACATTAGCTCAATTGGGGGCAATAAAAGGGGGTATTTTTGCACTGTCACATTATAAGGAGAATTATTACTACTGGGGGGGGGCATTATGGTGGGCGTTATTACTCCCCCATGGTATGACCCCCTAGTAGCAGCACCGGCCTCTCCCTGCTCTGCTATCCCTCTGCCCCTTCTCCAAATCCTTATTATAAAATCTTTCTCATTAGGATAAAACACAACATCAGCTCCACCGAGCCCCCCAGCCAAGTGTGGAAGTGGTGTCCGAGATCCCCAAGGGCCAAGCAATTGTAAGTTTTCATGTGAAATATGTTTATGTTATACACATATAGCCTACACTGTGCCACACAATATACAGTATACTGCTACACTGTGCCACACAATATACAGTATACCTTTTACACTGTGCCCCACAATGTACAGTATACCTCTATACTGTGCCCCACAATGTACAGTATACCGCTACACTGTGCCACACAATATACAGTATACCTCTACACTGTGCCACACAATATACAGTATACCTCTACACTGTGCCACACAATATACAGTATACCGCTACACTGTGCCACACAATATATAGTATACTTCTACACTGTGCCTCACAATATACAGTGTACCTCTACACTGTGCCACACAATATACAGTATACCGCCACACTGTGCCACACAATATACAGTATACCGCTACACTGTGCCCCACAATATACAGTATACCTCTACACTGTGCCACACAATATACAGTATACCGCTACACTGTGCCAAAGGAGTGGGGTATACACAGGAGAAGGGAGGTGCGAAGTGCGCTGAGGGGGGCCCTTACAAATATTTGCTGTGGGGCCCAGTCACCTCTAGTTACGCCCCTGATCACTGGAATGAAGAAGAATAGCCTTTTCAGTGAATTGCCTGCCATCTAGGCCGTTCTGACTTAGCTATTAGGATAATTGGTTACGTGAGGGCACGCACACATGGTGAACAGGCTCTGCATGGCCCAGAGAGACAACCAGTAGAGAGGATTGTTTGATTCACTGAAATTACAATCAGCACCAACAGTTTAATTGTCCCTGATTTAGACACAGGTAGCCCTTTCATGACACATCCCTGTCTCTGCCTGGACCATTTCCAGGCGCTTAGTAGAAGGATATTTGGTGTCATGGCACTCATTACGTGTCCTGCTATTGACAGTCAGCCGCTAACAGTTGTTTTCAGTGGTGTCGTGAGCAGTGTTGTCATGAACAAGAAATCTGGATTGGATTGCTATGAATTGGAAACATATTGTCTTTAGAGATTCATCCAGTTTCTGTTTGGGATCTGATAAGGGTTGGGTTTGTGTATGGAAGCCTCATGGTGAGCGTTTTAGTCCTGCCATTGTTGTGGAGCGGCAAACTGCGACAACTGCTGGTATGATGATCTTGGGACCCATAAGACAGTCAGTCACCCACAGTAGTGTTATGAGGAACAATATCTAACAGTTATATGTGCAGGACATGCCTCTCATGGCAAGACTTCCAACGGCATGTTGCAGCAGGATAATGCTCGCCCACAGACAGTAAAGATTTCCTAGAAATGTCTCTGTTAGATAACAACACCTCCTTGGCCTACCTGGTTGCCAGATTTATCGACAATCAAGCATGTACAGTATCTACTGGGACACTATCTTCAACAATCTACTGTATCTCTTCTCAAATCCAGTCTAGAGATGGCTCAACAGGGTACTAGAGCCTCCTTTCAATTATACAGTTTCTCCAATAAACTTATTCTTTCACTCTAATATGGTAATCATTTATAAATTATCATTACATTAACACACAAAGTTTCATTCGAGTTCAACAACTCCTTCTATTAGAGTGAAAGAATAAGTTTATTGGAGTTTATTGGTGTATATTCTTCTTTAAAAGCTGTCTTTCTACTGCTGTTCTGTATTAATCTTTCACTGCTAATATTCCACTTTTAATATACAATATCTCCCCCTCTTCTGTTTACGCTTCAGCTTTCTGTGCATTGCACCTTCTATTATTCTTGTCTCCGATTCTGACACCCGCCCCCTCTGTTTTTCTCTCTTGTCTCAGTATGTCTGTTTCATCTCTGGTTTTCTCCCCACAGCTCCTAGTAGTATTATTATGATTAGAATTTGTGACATTTACTGCATATTCTTTTTACATATGTACCACCCTAGCATGTGACGTAGGTGTGACTGCAAATGAGTTGAGGCTACTTTCACACTTGCGTTCGGGGCTCCGCTTGTGAGTTCCCTTTGAAGGCTCTCACAAGCGGCCCCGAAAGGATCTGTCCAGCCCTAATGCATTCTGAGTGGATGCGGATCCGCTCAGAATGCATCAGTCTGGCAGCGTTCAGCCTCCGCTCCGCTCAGCAGGCGAACACCTGAACACCTGAACGCTGCTTGGATCCGTCCAGACTTACATTGTAAGTCAATGGGGACGGATCCGACAGTGGCTCCGTTCAGAACAGATCTGTCTGCATTATATTGTAAAAAAAAATCTAAGTGTGAAAGTAGCCTGAACGGATCCGTCCAGACTTTTACATTGAAAGTCAATGGGGGACGGATCCGTTTGAAGATTGAGCCATAGTGTGTCATCTTCAAACGGATCCGTCCCCATTGACTTACATTGTAAGTCTGGACGGATCCGCACGCCTCCGCACGGCCAGGCGGACACCCGAACGCTCTGCACGGCCTGGACGGATGCGTTCTGGGCCGCTTGTGAGCCCCTTCAAACGGAGCTCACAAGCGGACACCCGAACGCTAGTGTGAAAGTAGCCTAAGTCAATGGGGACGGATCCGTTTGAAGTTGACACAGTATGGCTCAATTTTCAAACTGATCCGTCCCCCATTGACTTTCAATGTAAAGTCAAAACGGATCCGTTTGCACTATCATGAACAAAACGGTAATGGTAATGCAAACGGATCCGTTCTGAACGGATCTAAGCGTTTGCATTATAGGTGCGGATCCGTCTGTGCAGACACCAGACGGATCCGCTCTGAACGCAAGTGTGAAAGTAGCCTTACTTACTCCACTCGCCAAATCTTGCACTCACCTTATACTCAGTCTGCAAACTAAATACACCCTTAACCAGTCAATACCAATAAACACATTTGCTGCCACCAAACATTTGAAGACACGGTCTGTTTTTCAAGCAGACACGCAGTAACACCAGCTGCACTTTTACTCTATACAGAATGCCTGGATTTCTTAGGACAACTATTAATGTGTTCAAAGTGTTCATGTGCAAAGACAGTTATGAAATAAAAAGGAGAAAAAAAACGAAAGTCTAAGGGCTCTTTCACACAAACAATACGGATTGGCTCCGGATACGTTTAGTGAAACTCGCACAATTTTGCAAGAAAGTTCAGTCAATTTTGTCTGTGATTGCATTCAGTTATTTCCGCGCGAATGCAATGCGTTTTAATGCCTTTTTCACGTGCATGATAAAAAATTGAAGGTTTACAAACAACATCTCTTAGCAACCATCAGTGAAAAATGCATCGCGTCCGGACTTTCTTTCTGATACAATACATTTTTCACTGAAGCCCCATTCACTTCTATGGGGCCAGGGCTGCGTGAAAAACACTGAATATAGAAAATGCTGTGTTTTTCACATCAACACCGAACTGATGCGTGGAAAAAAAAGCTCATGTACATGACCCATTGAAATGAATGGGTCAGGATTCGGTGTGGGTGCTATGTGTTCACGTCACGCATTGCACCCACGCGGAAAACTCGCTCGTGTGAAAGGGGCCTAATACTTAGCGTGCTCCGTGGTACAAGTCCTTTGCTGTCCCAGAGACGGGGATGAAGATATACACTGTCAAATCAGTCATTATTTGACCCAACCTGTGTCAAATAAAATGTCCATGGTCTTGTATTTTTATCAACAAATTGCCACCATAAAAACTGGAGCAGCAAGTTTTCTTAGTCTCAAAACTTTTAGCCTTGACTGTATATCAGTAATTGGCTTCAGTGGTCTCCTGGGTATATGGACATGCCATTGTGAAGAAGACGTCAGGGCTGAAGTGGCAGGGTAGATCTGAGTAGTGGTGCCCTGTCATTGGTGTGCTCTGTGACTGCCTCCATCCTGCTATCTGGGGTGGGCATGGGCGCGCATCACTGGCCTAGCTTCTGCCTGGCTGCCAGATTCCTGTGCTGCACGCAGCAGGCAGAAGCCTGGTTGCAAGGCCTCTTCCTGTGTGTGTTTTCCCTACAACATTGCAAGAGTTAATTTCCCTTTATAATACTGTGCTCAGCTCCTTGACCAATGAGCTCTCCTATATATCCTGAATTGTTTGTTCTTCACCTTGGCTGAGCAATAGCAAAGAGAAATAACATGTTTGTCTGTCCGTGTACTGACTTCTGCATGATTCCTAGGATGAGACTCTCTGCCACCTGACCAGACCCATGCCTGTTCTCCCTTCTGACCCTGTATTGCCTGCCCTGACCTTTGGACTAATTCTTGGATTTGCATGGACTATGCCTACAAATGACCCCAGTCTGCCACTGACCACAAGTAATGTAACAGGCTAGTTTAGATCTGTAAAAAGAACACAGATGGGCGCACCATAGGGTAATTCTGTGGGTGTATAATAGTATACGGAGAGAAATGGTAAGGCTCACCTTGTATAGTTGTGCAAAGGTAGGCACAACACTATTGTAGGTATTTGTCAAACAAGCCTGGACGTCTGGATATGGCGGTCTGCAGCCACGGGACCACAAAGAATCTTCAAACGGAGAAGCCTGGAGCCCCCAAGAAGATAGTGGTATAAGAGAACAAAAGCACGTCCCACGGCGCAAAATACCGTCAGCCAGTCACCAGGATCAGGAAGGAATCTTTTATTGCAGCGATACAACGCGTTTCGGGGGAATCACTCCCCTTCATCACGTACAAACAGCTGCACAAGGGTAACAGCACAAAGCTACACATATTTATACTTACAAACATACCGCCCTAAGGAGGTCACAAGGTCAAAAGGGGAGGAAATTTGGGTGTTGCTTAAATGAATAGTAGCAAATATAATGTGCATATCAGCAGGCTCTCATGATGGGCCGCCGATGTGCACATTCTAAACACATTTATATTATATAAAGCAGAAAAAGCACACTGGAAAACGTCCGCTTTATAAAAGATCTCAAGACAATACGCCCATATGGGGGCCGACCTTATAAAGTGTGCAATAACAAGCACATCACAGGTTTCTAATCACGCAAGATGATGATGGAATCCTATCAGGAGTCTAGGACCTGTGTCACATGAGCGGATCCTAGTCACGTGAGAACCGTTGCTTAGCTACAGAGTAGTATCGATAGTGAGAGGGCCGTCCTCTGTAAGGAAGCTGGCTCACGTCACTCGGCCTGACGTCACGTGGCCCGCATCACATGGGTAGATCCGATCATGTGAGAGCCGTTGCCTAGTTGCAAGAACGCTTGAAAGGTGAGAGAGCCGTCTGACTTGCGCTTTTGCGACCTAACATCGCATAATCAAGTAGGATCTTATAAAAGTCATTTTTATATAGCAGAGGGCGCTCTCACCTAAAAGCTGTTGTAATACAACAAAAACAAAAACATTTGTAGAAACATTTACAGAGATAAAGGAGGAGAAGGGGACGTATACTAGGAAAATCATGTACATATAATGATACCCTACAAGTACAATAATTGGATTCCTGAGAAAAAGAATATTACAAAGAATATTACAATTGCATGTAAAGTACATGTGTAACAAAGTGGCATGATATGACCTAAAAAAGGGATTTTTTAAAAAAATGAGATTTTGAAAAAAGGAGGATAAATATATATATATATATATATAAAAGAAAAGGGAAGGGAATACATGATCTTATATATAAATAGTGCATGGTATATAAAAAAACAACTATATAAAAGTGCACTGTGTGCACATCTTCTTTTTATAAAAAATGAATTTATACTTTTAGCCACTTATTGGATTATTGAATAAGACAATCTTTCTAATAAAAGGGAAAATAATGATGATAAAATGAAGATAAAAATAGAAAATGAAAAATAAAAAATGTGTGATTGGAACACTGTCCAATCCAACCACATAATAAATTACCATTAGTAATGCAGAATTTAGGGGATATGGGTGGGTGCATGCGTGCAGTTAATAAAAGTACATGCATGCCGCCACCATCCCGAAGTACCTGATGATTGACAAACATCACCAAAATCTGTCATATTAGTGATGTAATTGTCAACCTAATTGATTTATCAACATGGAAAAAAGAAAGAAGAGGATTCAAGACAATGATTATATAGTTGGGGTCTAAATCTAATAGAGAAAATAATCTATTTTTCATATTTTCCTTTCCATTAATAAAGAAATATCATCAATTTATAGATTGATTTCAAATGCCTCATTTAAGCCCTGAGGGCTCAGGCTATTAAGTTTATAAATCCAGAACATTTCACGTCTTTTAATTGTTTGTGTAATGTTCCGGGTGTCGGCATGAATTTGTCTCTATAGGTATAACAGAAATGCTTGAAAAAAGACCCTGATGTTTATCCGTAATATGTCTTGATACACTGTGCTGCATAAATTTCTTCTTAGTGTTTGAACGATGTTTGTTCAACCTGTTCCGTAACGTCTGTGTGGTGCGACCCACGTACTGTAATCCACATTGGCATTCCAGCACGTAGATCACATTATTTGACCCACAGTCCATTGGTTGCTTAATATAAAAAATTTCCCCGGTGGTATTACTACGAAAAGAAATGGAATTTTGTATGGAGAGGCAACATAGACATTTAGGTTGTCTGCATTTAGTACTACCCACTGGTCTAGATGGTATAAATGAACTGATATTTGGCCCAGCTGCTTTGTGATGGAATTTTTGCAGCTTGCTGGGTGCTAACAGGTTTTTTAGGGTTTTTGCTCTCCTGAAAGTTAGTTATACGCTTTTGGACCCGGACCTGAACCCGAACTTTTCAGTAAAAGGGTTCGGGTTTGGTGTTCGGCTATTTTATGGCGCTTTTTGAAAATCTGCATAGCAGCCATTCAATGAGCACTTAACTATGTGACCTTAACCCCTTAAGGACTCGGCCCTATTTCACCTTACGGACTTGGCCATCTTTTTGAAAATCTGACCAGTGTCACTTTAAGTGCTGATAAATTTAAAACGCTATGGGATTAGTAGAACTACAGGTAAGCACACTGCTAGTCAATTGCACAAAGATATAAGTAAATATTTAATAAAAATAGCCATACTTACTGCAAAAGCAGCTAGAAGCTCTTTGCGCATATAATTGATCAAACATATGTCGAGCCCATCTACCAGACGACAAGGTGGCTTCTAATCAGATAGGGCCTACTCTAACATGCCTCTCCTGGGCTTATAGCCTACAATCTGGGCAAAGTAGCACCCAGCTATATCCTATACATGCCTCTCCCAGGCTCTCAGCCTGCAATATGGGCAAGGTAGGATACCTGTACAATCTACCTAATTAAAAGCACATGGTAAATGGGCAGAAGGTGAACGGTTCAAACTCACCACCAGGGGGCGCCCCCCCCCCAATAGCAGTTACAATAGGGAAGAAAAACAAACAAACAAACTTTAAAACGCTGTGACTTATCCAGGCCATTCTGAGATAGTTTTTTCATCACATGTTGTACTTCATGACACTGGTCAAATGAAGTAAAAAAAATGCATTTTTATTTATAAAAAAATACAAAATTGACATTTTTTTTTAAATTGCACATTTCCAAGTTTCAATTTCTCTACTTCTATAATACATAGTAATACCTCCAAAAATAATTACTTTACATTCCCCATATGTCTACTTCACGTTTGGATCATTTTGGGAATGATATTTTATTTTTTGGGCATGTTACAAGGAAGTTTAGAAGCAAATCTTAAGATTTTTCAGAGATTTTCAAAAAACCCAATTTTTAGGGACCAGTTCAGGTCTGAAGTCACTTTGCGAGGTTTACATAATAGAAACCACCCAAAAAAGACCCCATTCTATAAACTACCCCCTCAAGGTATTCAAAACAGATTTTACAAACATCGTTGACCCTTTTAGGTGTTCTGCAAGAGTTATTGGCAAATGGAGATGACATTTCATAATTTCAATTTTTTGGACAAATTTTCTATTTGAATCCATTTTTCCCCAGTAACAAAGCAAGGGTTATGTCACAACCAGACATCTGAGAAGCTCTGACAGATGCCTTTCAGAACCTCCTCCTTGAGCTTTTCTTTGTTTTGGTTTTCAGTTCCTTATCTCGTTAGTCTCTCTCAGCTGTCTTGTAGTTGGACTGATTGCATCCCTTTAAATTCCTCCCCATAATGCATTAGTGTGCGGTTTATACAACTTCCTGGAGTGTGTGTGCATGCTGATCCTATTTCCCAGTCTTCTACAAGATAAGTGTTGTACATTCATTTGTGATTTTATGTTTGCTGGATCCCAGGTGACCCTGACTCCCTCCGTGTCTAGTGTAGGGAGCCGGTGGTCGTGTCCCCTCACTATTGTAGGGTGTTCAGGTATTATATAGTCGAGGTACGTGGATATGCGATCATCCACCATTGGGGTGTTTGCATAGGCTGAGCAGAGTCAGGGAGAGTGCCAGGTCTTATGCAGGTGTCTCCCTTTTGTTCCTTAGTTTTGGATCCAGTGAGTCATATATTCATTTAACATTGTCTTGTTTCCTGTACACCTTCCGTGATAGGTTAACAGCCAAACAAAATGCAATATTTATGGCCCTGATTCTGTAGTTTACAGAAACACCCCATATGTGGTCGTAAAGAGCTGTACAGGCACACGGCAGGGCGCAGAAGGAAACAAATGGCATACGGTTTTTGGAAGGCAGATTTTGCTGGACTGGTTGTTTTGACACCATGTCCCATTTGAAGCCCCCCTTATGCACCCCTAGAGTAGAAACTCCAAAAAAAGTGTCCCCATTTTAGAAACTACAGGATAGGGGGGCAGTATTGTTGGTACTAGTTTAGGGTACATATGATTTTTGGTTGCTCTATATTACACTTTTTGTGAGGCAAGATAACAAGAAATAGCTGTTTTGGCACCGTTTTTATTTTTTGTTATTTTCAAAATTCATCTGACAGGCTAGATCATGTTATATTTTTATAGACCAGGTTGTCACGGATGCGGCAATACCTAATATGCATACTTTTTTTTATTTATGTAAGTTTTACACAATGATTTATTCTTTGAAGCAAAAAAATATCATGTTTTAGTGTTTCCATAGTCTGAGAGACATAATTTTTTCAGTTTTTGGGCGATTACCTTGGGTAGGGTATAACGACAGCAAGCAGTTTTTAAACTTATCTGTTTGGGGGACAAACCCCACACACCGCACAGGAGCTGTGAACGGCCCTTGAACCACAGACTGATGAGTGGTTGGTGCCAGTGAGCCTCAAGCCCGGCCTGGTGGTGTGCGATAATGGGCGAAATCTCGTAGCAGCTCTGGGACTAGCCGTTTTGACGCACATCCCTTGCCTGGCACAAGTGCTGAATTTGGTGCAGAGGTTCCTTAAAAATTACCCCGATATCTCAGAGCTGCTGCATAAAGTGCGGCCAGTCTGTGTGCGCTTTCGGCGTTCTCACCCTGCTGCTGCTCGCCCGTCAGCCCTGCAGCGTAAATTCGGCCTTCCCACTCACCGCCTTATATGCGACGTGCCCACAAGGTGGAACTCCATCTTGCACATGCTGGCCAGACTGTGCGAGCAGCAGTGGAGTTTCAGCTGCAGCACGCACGGGTGCGTCACTCTGCGGAACAGCACCACTTCACCACCAATGACTGGGCCTCCATGCGAGACCTGTGTTCCTACTTGCGCTGTTTCGAGTACTCCACCGAAATGGCCAGTGCCGTTCTCAGCGTTACTATCCCACTTCTATACCTCATTGAAAAAACGCTGCTAGCGATGATGGAAGAGGATGTGGCACTGGAGGAGGAAGAGGAATCATTTCGTAGATTTTTTGGCCAGCCGTTCACAAGTGACTCAGAGGGTGGGTTCCTGCACCCACAAACGGCAGGTACACAATTGTCCAGCCAGGGCACAGTTCTGGAGGATGAGGAGGAGGAACCAAGTTAACAGCAGGGTGGCACTTAGACCAGCTCATGGCCATCACTGGTGCATGGCTGGGCGGATACAGAGGATACAGACGATACACCTCACACAGAGGAAAGCTTTTTGTTGCCTGTGGGCAGCCTGGCACACCTGACCGATTATATGCTGCAGTATCTCCGCAACAAATGCCGAGTTTGCCACATTCTAACGTGCTGATTACTGGGTGGCCACGATGCTAGATCCCCGTTACAAGGACAACGTACTGTCCTTAATTCCTTCACTGAAGCGTGATCGTAAGATGCGCGAGTACAATCAAGCGCTGGTAGATGCGCTTCTGGTGGCATTCCCACCTGACAGCGGGGGCACACTGGAAGCACAAAGTGAAGGCACAGGAGAAGGAAGAGGTCGCCAACGCAGCTTGGGCACCGCCAGCACCTCAGAAGGCAGGGTTAGCATGACCGAAATGTGGAACAGCTTTGTCAGCACGCCACAACAACCAGCACCACCAGCTGATATGGAACTTTTTAGCAGGAGGCAGCAATTCATCAACATAGTGGAGCAGTATGTGTGCATATGCCTACACGTACTGAATGACGGGTCTGCCCCCTTCAACTTCTGGGTCTCCAAATTGGGCACATGGTCTGAGCTTGACCTTTACGCCTTGGAGGTGCTGGCCTGGCATTATCACAGACAAGCGCAGCCGCATGTCCACAGCCAATGTGGACAAGCTCACTTTCATTAAAATTAATCAGGCATGGATCCAACAGGACTTGTCCGTACCTTGTGCAGAATCTATATGTATACCGGCCTTACCCAGCCATTGTTATACTACAGCGCAATTGCTCATTGTTGCATTTTTTATATTTCCCACTCTTTTGGGGTACTGACCACTGATATATTTATACATAGTTATTAGAACTCCCCTCAGTCGTCTTATTTCTAAAGTGAATAAGCCTAATGTTGATAATTTTTTAGGGTACTGTAGTGTCCCCATTCCAGTTATTACTTTAGTTTCCCCCCTCTAAACCCTCTCCAGCTCTGCTATGTCTGCTTTCTTCACAGGAGCCCAGAACTGTACACAGTAGTCCATGTGTGGTCTGACTCGTTATTTGTAAAGTGGTAGGACTATGTTCTAATCACTGGCATCTATGCCCCTTTTGATGCAACCCATTATATTATTGGCCTTGGCAGCAGCTGCCTGATACTGGATTTTACAGCTTAGTTTGATTGTATCCCTCTTTACCACATAAATCTATTTTGGAAGCATTGGAATTTCACCTCACACGCCTCAGCAATTACACAAGTGACCTCATTAAGTTTCTGCTGGGGGTAACTGCATTTTTGATTAAAATTAATGTTTTTATTTTTTGCTAACAAATATTAATCGCCAAAAAACAGGTGTTCCAAATGGAGCAAAATACCCCCCTTCCTTAACAAACTTGGCAATATGTTTGGGGGAATCCAGATATACAGTATTTACAGGGCAGTCTTTAATATTTATTGGACCGTGGGCAAGAGGGAGAACACAAGTGCCGCTGGCGCGTTCATGGGTCCATACTTTATTAACTAAGTAACAGGACATGTAGGGCATACATGGGGGATGTCCCTGCACTTACCATTATTTCTGGGCGCCGCTCCGTTCCGCCACTGTGGCCCCCGTTACATTCTCCTGTGCTGTATGCTAAGTAACAGCATTGTAACACCAGCTTTTCTCCCTGGGCGTTCCTTCTCCCTAGCTGTAGCGCTGTCCAATCGTAGTGCAAAACGTCACAGCCAGGGAAAAGGTGAGTTTTTTTTCTCCCTGATGATGGTAAAACAAACCATCGAGAGTATACCTTAAAGGCCATCCCTGTAGGAGAAATAACATGCTCTAAGCGCAATTGCAGTATAGAAACATTATTTCAGCAGGAAATTTATACAATCCAGCATAGAATGGCACAAAGAGGATATCCTAATTGGATGGTAAATAGAGCAGTGAAATAAATCAATCACAAAAACACATGATCAGTTACTAAAAAATACTGATAAAAAGTTAAATACTACTACTCTGATTTTAACACTACAAAATTTACAGTAAATATTAGCTGAAGGTTGCAAAGGCCCAGACAATGGGACAGAGAGTAGCACCTAGGGCAGGGATGGTCAACCTACGGCTCTCCAGCTGTTGTAAAACTACAATTCCCACCATGCCCTACTGTAGGCTGATAGCTGTGGGCATGCTGGGAGTTGTAGTTTTGCAACAGCTTGGGAGCCTCAGGATGGCCATCCCTGACCTATGGATTTAAAAACATAACATGAAAATAGTTCCTTACTGCATCACACAAGTTTTTATGCATGTAGAAATTATCCATGCAAGACACATACTTACATCATGATTACTAAAACATTCATGCCATTTCAAGACCTACAGTATACAACAAAAGAGTACATGAATTGCAACTCATAAGGAGTTGTTTACATGATTATCTGCACAGCTGTAATGACCGGCGTCACACAAAGGGAGGGAAAAGGGAAGGTCCTGCCCAATGGAGAGGGAAAGGTGGTGACCCCTGACTCACCTTGCGGCTGGCACCTGACTGCCCTGACGTCCCTAGACGGGTTCCTCACCCGTACGCCGATCACCTGCCTAAACCCTGGCTTTCCCTAAGATGAGCCCTAGGTAGTGAACGGGTCGGTGGGATCACTAGTCCGCACCACTAACACTAAGAGGAAAACACCAAGGAGAGGACAGACAATACAGACAAACATATAATCCCAGGTGGGCGACAACAGCAGACCACAAAGGCCCCATAGGGATCCGGAGGGTAACGTTCTGGAACAACAACCAGGGAACGCAGCAACAAAGCTCCAGTGGGTCAGTATAGAAGTCCAGGCTGGAAGCTCTATATCTGGCAACCAGAGAAGTGGAATATAAGGAGGTTGGGAGTGCTGGACAAGGAACAGCTGAGGAGAAGGAGCTACGGATCCCTGAATGAGCCAAAAGGGGTTGCAAAGCAAACCCAGAAAGCTACCATAAAGAAACAGCCCTATCTTTCTACATAGAGCGCGCAGCCAACCGCTGCGACTTCCTAACCCCGGGTATAACAGAGTCAGGTGTGGTTCTTAACACCCTCATGACAACAGCATGCCAACTTATATACATAGTGTGTACTAAAAGAAAATAAAAAAACTTGATTTCTAGAGCATTTGAATGATGTAATTGGTAAGAACAAAAAATGCAGTATCTCCGCAGTACTTGACTTTAGTCGCTGGATCATTCCTCACTTCGCTCCATTGACTGGGAGTTGAATAAACTCCAGATCTGTGCTGAAGTAGGACATTCATCCATCCACCTGAGAGCTGGACAACATTACACACAAAAGCTACATTTTCTCTAGCCTTTCTTCGGGACATTTTGTGTTCTCTGACTCATGGACTGCTGGGCAGGCAAACTGGACCCAGCACGTTCTTTCTTCCCTCTTGTACAATTTCCAGTGTCATCGCAGGGAGGGGTTTCACCATGTCAGGAGGTGTTGAGACACCCAAACGGAAAAATTTGTCCTCTGCCAGTGTACAAAATATCACTTTTGTCAAAATGAATCAGGCATGGATCCATGAAAATGTTCACACTGCCTTCACTGCTCGTGCCCCATCATGACACTGTCGCTGTCTGCCTGCTTATCATCATTTTCCATACCATATGACTGCCAAATACAAATGCAAAAAAATTACTGAAAAGAGATAACATCTTGTAATAAAAAAATTTTTCTTGGAGACTAGATTGTGTTTATCAATTTTCAGGGCAATTGGAGCAACTTTGATTTATTAGAGTAAAAATCTAAAATCTATATATAGTTACACAGTGAGAGGTTTGGTCTGTGAAAACAGGTCTTTTCCTCCCAGCATGTGCTGCTGGGCTGACTTACAGCCAGGTAAAGTCAAATACCGGACCAGATTTTAAGTGCCGGTCCGGGTTTTGGCAGCACCTGGCTGTCCTTAAATAGGCAGCTGGGCTCAGAAGCCATGTCTGTGTGCTGGGACCTGAGGCCAATGCTGGGCTGGAGAGCTGAGACCCGTGTGTCAGGAGAACAGGCCACCTAAAGCCTGTATTTGGACTTTCTGAGGCAGGACTGCCCCCAAGGTGACTTTTTGTTATATTAACTTGCTGTTGGGTGTGAAGTAACACCAACACTACAAAAGTGACGTTTTGTTTTTTGGCACCATGTGTGAATAAACGAAGTTTAAATGACGAACTTGTATTTTGCCTCTGTAATGCTCCCGCTTATCCTAATTACTAGAGCAAATCTCTACAATTGGTGGAGGATGCGGGCAAACGCAGTGCGGCAGGCGTTAGCACCAAAATATTGTTGTTGCTTTGTTTTTTTACGCCGGGCACAGTTGTATGTCTGGCATTAAACCCGCTAAATTTCAACCTGTGCCCCTTGACAAAATGGAGGCGGTAATAAAGGCCCTCGTAGAGGCTAATACGAATCAAACCAGCTGCTGCTACAACACGTGCTAGCTTTGCAGATGGCAGGAGCAACCTCGAGTGTCCACGATGCCCAGAAATTGGTCCGTGAGGCGATCCCCAAGATGACACCTGCAGATGACGTCGAAACTTACCTGGCGATGTACGAGAAGGAGCCCACAAGGGAGAAGCTACCCCGGGACCAGTGGGCTGAGGTAATTGCTCCGTTTCTGGCATCCGATTCCCAACGGGTGTATTTCGACTTCCCAGACGATCAGGCGGACGATTACCAGAAAGTCAAAGGTGAGATTCTGGCAAGACTGGGGGTGAATATGTTGGTCCGGGCCCAGTGGGAGCATCAGTGGGGGTTAAACCCGGCTGAGGCTGCAAGACGCCAGTATTATGACTTACTTCACCACTTGCAAAAATGGCTGTAGCCTGATGTGCTGAATCTCACTGCTATGCTGGATCGTCTGTTAGCTGATATGTTCTGGAGGGCTTTCCCATACCCTCTCCAGCACTGGATCGGTCAGTTGTCTCCTGGCAATGCCCTTGAGATGGTGGACCTGGTGGAACGCTATGAAGGTACCAGGAATATAAAGGAGGGTTCTGTTGGAAGGGGGGGGGGGGGGTCGGCAAACCTCGGAAATCTCCACCCCAGGCCTGGAGATTTGGACGATAAAACCCGCCTGGGATGTACCCACGCTGGACCTGGCTCCGATAGAGTTCTGGCGGTGTAAGGGCTGAGTGTCCCAATTGGGTTGAGCCCATGGACACTAACTATGGCTACCATGAGTCGCTATATGCCAGGAGGCTGTGTGCAACAAGTACCCCAGAGTCTCTAGATCACTTGTGCCAGGTGGAAGTGGGAGACACTCCGGCAAAGGCTCTTCTGGACTCGGAGTCTGGTGACCCTAGTAAGAGCTACCCTGGTGCAGTCCACTGAGTATACTGGCCGGAAAGTCGGGGTGATGTGCATCCATGGAGACTTAAAAGACTACCCCACCACGCTGGTGTCTCTAACCACGGTGGCCGGTAGATGGACCCACGAGGTGGCTGTCGCCACAACTCTACATTATGAACTTACAAATAGGGAGAGACTTCCCGGCACTGTTGCCTGCTACAAGAATTACCGATATCCATGAGACTGTGGTAACCCCAGCAGAGTGGCCTTGCTCAGGGTGAAAACCACAACCCTGGGAACCCAAAGCAGAAGTCCAGTGGTAGGGGTGACCAAGAGGGGGAGACAACCCCGCTGATGGTTTGAGACGTGGAAGACTTGCCGCCGGGTCCTGAATTGGCAGACCTCAATGTCTCCAGGGATAATTTTGGTACCGCACAACACCGGGACCCAAATCTATCCCGAACCCGGGAGAATGTGTTAATAGTAGATGGTGAACCACAACAACCTGGGACCGCGTTGGTTTTTCCCCGTTTTTGGGTTCATCAGGGTATGCTGTATCGGGTAAACCAACTACCGTTTTAGCATGCTGAACAGTTGGTGGTGTGACAACCACCCGCCTATTGCAGGTCTTGTCCACTAGAGACTTCTGGAAGCAAATTCACTGTGAGCACAGTAGACTTTTAAGATTGTTCGGTGTGTGTGTAACGGATCTCCTGGCACCCTGACTGGGTACCTCCGTTGATAGTTGCTCTTAGCGCTTCCTGAGGACTCCAAGTACTCCGCTGTACACCAAAACTACCACAGGAACAAGGAACAGGAACAGCTCTTACAAGAGCTAGTAGTTATAGCCAGGGAAGTATAGCAAATCTTCAGTGTATAGCAATCCTCCGTGTCGATCAGTTACCCAAACATCAGCCTCAACATGATGAAGGGTAAAACAGGAACTCTTTATTGAACACACAAGCATTGACTTATATACACATTTTCCAACAAGGGTACCACTACCGTGGACCTGGTTGGGAACTGAGGAAATAACATAGCAGCCAATCGTTACAGTTAACACAGAAAACACCTCAAAACCCCACATATCCCCATAAAATCACCCAGATCCGAGCAGGGGTTCCAGAATTCCATGGAAGTCACATTTGGCCGACCGCAAGCATGGCTTTCCTGCCCAAAACATTTCCACAGATTTAGGCTGTGTGGTCGGTCTACCTTCTCCTTCAAAGTTAGTATATGAGCCATAATCCTGAGGCAAGAGGCTGGCAAACAGGCCTCTCCAAAACCCAGTGGCGAGGTTATTTTCGCCACACATCTCCCTCTCACAGGGAAGACTAACCAGATACCTGACCTCACGCCGGTCGGTACCTGAGTTAGTCTGGCAGCCCACCCACAACCAAATACTGGACCTGTTTAATTTGGTAGCCTGTCTCTGTCCAGTGAGTCCACCAAGGTTGTGTTGGTAACTGGTACTCCCGGTCTCTGTGTTGCTCCCTGGCTTGGAGTGGAGGTTGCTTTGTGGGCAGGGATCAGCGGTACTCTGCCCTGGTGCCAGCGCATCAGCTAGGCTAGTCTGTGGGGAGTCAGCCTCTGGGCAAGAGGATAGGGGAGGGCAGAGGTCAACTGTGCTCTGCCCAGATGCCAGCTCTTCCACTGGGATGGGGTCAGGGAATCCTACCCCCAGGACCTTGTTGCGGATCAGCTGTGGAGAGAAGGGATCGCTTACCACCTACTCCTGGCATTCCTGCGGGGTTGGTGGGGAATCTGTACTGGCAGCATCCTGGTAGGCCTGGAACAGAGACTGCGGTCCCATCTGCACCATCAGAGTTAGGGGTGCTGTCCCCCTGTGATTGGGGAGAGAGACCGGTTGTCTCCTCTCCCTTCAAGGTACATTGCCGCTGGGGAATGGAGATGATGCTCTTCTCTCCCTGCAAAACATACTGCCGCTGGGAAGCAGGACCAACTGTCCCTACTCCCTGAAAATCCGGCTGCCGTTGGGGATCTGGACCGACTGCCCAGCATCCCTGTAGGGCCAGTGGAGAGACCTCGGTCCCATCTCCACTTGTCATATGGGGTTCCCCCCAGGACCAGTGCATGAGGTCCCCTAGCTCCGCAGCTGGTACTGAAGCTGTAGGGTTGTAGGTCTGGGACTGCCACCCAGCTCTTCGGCAGTGTATATTGGGGCCGAATTGAGCTGAGGAAGTATTGGTAATCCTGTTCCAGCTCCCACTCCATTGTCACTAGAGATGCCAGGTCTTGTCTCACCTCTCTCTCGCTGTAGCCCAATCATGCATAGCCTCCCTGTAGTCATAGATATCCCAGAACCGGGACTCTCCAGCATCTCCGAACTCCGGTTCTGCAAAGGACTCAAACAACATCATAATCCTCACTCTCGAGTCTGTCGTGCTCAGCCATCCAGGGGGAGTGCCGAATCACATACCACCAGAGTGCCTGGTAGGCATAGTCTAGCCAAAGCTCCTTCCATACCAGGCTCTCGAATTCTGTCACCCACTGATCCAGGGGCTGCTCTCCCAAAAGGGGCATTAGCAGGGCCACTCGCATCCACAACTGCTGCTCCTCACTGGGGAGGCTCTCGCCCCGCCAAAGCTGTACATCTTCCAGGGCCTCATGTCATACGCCTTTTCGGACTGCATCCCTCCAGTCCAGGTCATCCTCCTCCTCGTAGTGGAAAGCTGTCCGAAGACTAGCTGATTCCATCCTGCTTTAGCCAGGGGCACTGTACAGATACTAGCGTTGCCCTCAATATACTCCACGAACGGTGTCTCCGAGCTGCTTCTCCTCACACTAGGACGCCATCCCACTGCTGCCACCAATGTAATGGATCTCCTGGCACCCCGACTGGGTACCTCCGTTGATGGTTGCTCCTAGTGCTTCCTGAGGACTCCAAGCACTCCGCTATACACCAAAACCACCACAGGAACAAGGAACAGGAAAAGCTCTTACAGGAGCTAGTAGTTATAGCCAGGGGAGTATAGCAAATCTTTAGTGTATAGCAATCCTCTGTGTCGATCAGTTACCCAAACACCAGCCTCAACATGATGAAGGGTAAAACAGGAAATCTTTATTGAACACACAAGCATTTACTTATATACACATTTTCCAACAAGAGTACCACCCCCGTGGACCTGGTTGGGAATGGAGGACATAACATAGCAGCCAATCCTTACAGTTTAAACACAAACTATACATTCAACAAACACAATGGCATAGTCTGTGACACAATTAACAAACACAATGGCATTGCCTGTGACGCACTCAATAACAGAATAGGCATTGTCTTTGATGCAATCAACAAAATACAATTACCCAAACACAATGGGCTCTGCCTGTGATACAATTACCAAACATAATGGGCTAACTTAATCACTCACAGGCAGAAAACACACATTTTTCCCCAAAACACAGAAAACATCTCAAAATCCCATGTATTCCTATAATTTATCCATGGATAGCTCTGATCTGGGTGAACAACATATCCAAATATCACCCAGATCCGAGCAGGGGTTCCCGAATTCCATGGAAGTCACATTTGGCCGACCGCAAGCATGGCTTTCCTGCCCAAAACAGTTCCACAGATTTAGGCTGTGCAGCCAGTCTACCTTCTCCTTCAAAGTTAGTATATAGGCCATAATCCTGAGGCAAGAGGCTGGCAAACAGGCCTCTTCAAAACCCAGTGGCGAGGTTATTTTCGCCACAGTGTGCCCATACATGATACAATCGCGATTGTCTGTACAATCAGTAAAATAAAATTATCGATTTTGCGCTGAAAATCTAATTTATTTGCAGCCACCACTCTTCGGATTGAATCGGGGCAAAGAGACCCCGGCTAGTTAATTCTAAAGGGGCAAAACGGTTATTTGAAATCTAACTAACCAATTAACAATGTATAAAAATAAGACAAATGCGGTAGTATGTCTCCTCTGAGGACAGAGTTCTTAGCGTAGACCAGATAATCAGGTTACAAGGGCAAAACTGGAACAATTAAATGGTTAATTTTATTTAAAAAACTATACACAAAAATATACATTAAAACTGACTGATAAATAAGCCTGCCAGTCGAACAGTTTGGTTGGATGGAAATAGGTAAGAGATGGAAAGGAGTAGAATGTCTGTAAGTTCAGAATTACCATGGTAGTGTTCAGTAAAAGATAAAGTCTTTGCAAGGAATAATCAAAGATGGAGGTGTGTCAGTGTCCAGTGGGCGGTCGTGATGTTAATTTACTTCAGATGGTAGGTGAAGGACTAGGACCTGAGTGGGTCACTCTGTAGCTGGGAGTGGCTATGACACGTACAACCCCAGACCTGTGTAATTGGAAGAGGGGCAGTTCTTGCCCTGAGAGGGAGAAAATTTTGCTTTGCCAGTTTTTCCGTACCCGTAGGTCAAATTAGGAAATAACGTTCATATTTATCATCAGGAAAATTTTACGCATCATCTGATACCAAATATGAATGGAAGATAATACAGGGTGCCTGAGAACCGTTATATATCAGAGCGGGAATTTCCAATTGACTTGTGGATTTTAGGGATGAGCGAACTCGAACTGTATAGTTCGGGTTCGTACCGAATTTTGGGGTGTCCGTGACACGGACCCGAACCCGGACATTTTCGTAAAAGTCTGGGTTCGGGTTCGGTGTTCGTCGCTTTCTTGGCGCTTTTGTGACGCTTTCTTGGCGCTTTTTGAAAGGCTGCAAAGCAGCCAATCAACAAGCGTCATACTACTTGCCCCAAGAGGCCATCACAGCCATGCCTACTATTGGCATGGCTGTGATTGGCCAGAGCACCATGTGACCCAGCCTCTATTTAAGCTGGAGTCACATAGCGCCGCCCAGTCACTCTGCTCTGATTAGCGTAGGGAGAGGTTGCGGCTGCGACAGTAGGGCGAGATTAGGCAGATTAACTCCTCCAAAGGACTTGATTAACTGATCGATCTGCAGCTGTGGATCATTGAGCTGCTGATCCTCAATTGCTCACTGTTTTTAGGCTGCCCAGACCGTTTGTCAGTCACATTTTTCTGGGGTGATCGGCGGCCATTTTGTGTCTTGTGGTGCGCCAGCACAAGCTGCGACCAAGTGCATTTAACCCTCAATGGTGTGGTTGTTTTTTGGCTAAAGCCTACATCAGGGTGAAGCTGTCACACCAAGTGCATTTAACCAGCAATAGTCTGTTCATTTTTTGGCCATATACAAAATCAGGGGCAAGCTGCGCCTGTCACCAAGTGCATTTAACCCTCAATGGTGTGGTTGTTTTTTGGCTAAAGCCTACATCAGGGTGAAGCTGTCACACCAAGTGCATTTAACCAGCAATAGTCTGTTCATTTTTTGGCCATATACAAAATCAGGGGCAAGCTGCGCCTGTCACCAAGTGCATTTAACCCTCAATGGTGTGGTTGTTTTTTGGCTAAAGCCTACATCAGGGTGAAGCTGTCACACCAAGTGCATTTAACCAGCAATAGTCTGTTCATTTTTTGGCCATATACAAAATCAGGGGCAAGCTGCGCCTGTCACCAAGTGCATTTAACCCTCAATGGTGTGGTTGTTTTCTGGCTAAAGCCTACATCAGGGTGAAGCTGTCACACCAAGTGCATTTAACCAGCAATAGTCTGTTTATTTTTTGGCCATATACTACATCAGGGGCAAGCTGCGCCCGTCACCAAGTGCATTTAACCCTCAGTAGTGTGGTTGGTCAAGCTGTGACACCAAGTGCATTTAACCAGCAATAGTCTGTTCATTTTTTGGCCATATACTACATCAGGGGCAAGCTGCGCCCGTCACCAAGTGCATTTAACCAGCAATAGTGTGGTTATTTTTTGGCCATATCCCAGTCTAATTCTGTCACTAAATCCATACCGGTCACCCAGCGCCTAAATACTAGGCCTCAAATTTATATCCCGCTAAATCTCTCGTTACCGCTGTCCTGTTGTAGCTGGGAAAGTTATTTAGTGTCCGTCAAAGCACATTTTTTGTTCTGGGTTGAAGTACAATTCCCAATTTAGCAATTTCATAATTTAGTGGTTTCTGCTATATCAGAGCTATTTGAAATCTATCCCTAAAAGGGTATATAATATTCAAGGTGCACATTGGGTCATTCAGAATAACTTCACACACACCCGCTACTGTGTATTTTCAAGTCTAATTCTGTCACTAAACCCATACCTGTCACCCAGCGCCTAAATACTAGGCCTCAAATTTATATCCTGCTAAATCTCTCGTTACCGCTGTCCTGTTGTAGCTGGGAAAGTTATTTAGTGTCCGTCAAAGCACATTTTTTGTTCTGGGTTGAAGTACAATTCCCAATTTAGCAATTTCATAATTTAGTGGTTTCTGCTATATCAGAGCTATTTGAAATCTATCCCTAAAAGGGTATATAATATTCAAGGTGCACATTGGGTCATTCAGAATAACTTCACACACACCCGCTACTGTGTATTTTCAAGTCTAATTCTGTCACTAAACCCATACCTGTCACCCAGCGCCTAAATACTAGGCCTCAAATTTATATCCTGCTAAATCTCTCGTTACCGCTGTCCTGTTGTAGCTGGGAAAGTTATTTAGTGTCCGTCAAAGCACATTTTTTGTTCTGGGTTGAAATACAATTCCCAATTTAGCAATTTCATAATTTAGTGGTTTCTGCTATATCAGAGCTATTTGAAATCTATCCCTAAAAGGGTAGATCATATTGAAGGTGCACATAGGGTCATTCAGAATAACTTCACACACACCCGCTACTGTGTATTTCCAAGTCTAATTCTGTCACTAAACCCATACCTGTCACCCAGCGCCTAAATACTAGGCCTCAAATTTATATCCCGCTAAATCTCTCGTTACCGCTGTCCTGTTGTAGCTGGGAAAGTTATTTAGTGTCCGTCAAAGCACATTTTTTGTTCTGGGTTGAAGTACAATTCCCAATTTAGCAATTTCATAATTTAGTGGTTTCTGCTATATCAGAGCTATTTGAAATCTATCCCTAAAAGGGTATATAATATTCAAGGTGCACATTGGGTCATTCAGAATAACTTCACACACACCCGCTACTGTGTATTTCCAAGTCTAATTCTGTCACTAAACCCATACCTGTCACCCAGCGCCTAAATACTAGGCCTCAAATTTATATCCTGCTAAATCTCTCGTTACCGCTGTACTGTTGTTGCTTGGAAAGATATTTAGTGTCCGTCAAAGCACATTTTTTGTTCTGGGTTGAAGTACAATTCCCAATTTAGCAATTTCATAATTTAGTGGTTTCTGCTATATCAGAGCTATTTGAAATCTATCCCTAAAAGGGTATATAATATTCAAGGTGCACATTGGGTCATTCAGAATAACTTCACACACACCCGCTACTGTGTATTTTCAAGTCTAATTCTGTCACTAAACCCATACCTGTCACCCAGCGCCTAAATACTAGGCCTCAAATTTATATCCTGCTAAATCTCTCGTTACCGCTGTCCTGTTGTAGCTGGGAAAGTTATTTAGTGTCCGTCAAAGCACATTTTTTCTTCTGGGTTGAAATACAATTCCCAATTTAGCAATTTCATAATTTAGTGGTTTCTGCTATATCAGAGCTATTTGAAATCTATCCCTAAAAGGGTAGATCATATTGAAGGTGCACATAGGGTCATTCAGAATAACTTCACACACACCCGCTACTGTGTATTTCCAAGTCTAATTCTGTCACTAAACCCATACCTGTCACCCAGCGCCTAAATACTAGGCCTCAAATTTATATCCCGCTAAATCTCTCGTTACCGCTGTCCTGTTGTAGCTGGGAAAGTTATTTAGTGTCCGTCAAAGCACATTTTTTGTTCTGGGTTGAAGTACAATTCCCAATTTAGCAATTTCATAATTTAGTGGTTTCTGCTATATCAGAGCTATTTGAAATCTATCCCTAAAAGGGTATATAATATTCAAGGTGCACATTGGGTCATTCAGAATAACTTCACACACACCCGCTACTGTGTATTTCCAAGTCTAATTCTGTCACTAAACCCATACCTGTCACCCAGCGCCTAAATACTAGGCCTCAAATTTATATCCTGCTAAATCTCTCGTTACCGCTGTACTGTTGTTGCTTGGAAAGATATTTAGTGTCCGTCAAAGCACATTTTTTGTTCTGGGTTGAAGTACAATTCCCAATTTAGCAATTTCATAATTTAGTGGTTTCTGCTATATCAGAGCTATTTGAAATCTATCCCTAAAAGGGTATATAATATTCAAGGTGCACATTGGGTCATTCAGAATAACTTCACACACACCCGCTACTGTGTATTTTCAAGTCTAATTCTGTCACTAAACCCATACCTGTCACCCAGCGCCTAAATACTAGGCCTCAAATTTATATCCTGCTAAATCTCTCGTTACCGCTGTACTGTTGTTGCTGGGCAAGATATTTAGTGTCCGTCAAAGCACATTTTTTGTTCTGGGTTGAAATACAATTCCCAATTTAGCAATTTCATAATTTAGTGGTTTCTGCTATATCAGAGCTATTTGAAATCTATCCCTAAAAGGGTATATAATATTCAAGGTGCACATTGGGTCATTCAGAATAACTTCACACACACCCGCTACTGTGTATTTTCAAGTCTAATTCTGTCACTAAACCCATACCTGTCACCCAGCGCCTAAATACTAGGCCTCAAATTTATATCCTGCTAAATCTCTCGTTACCGCTGTACTGTTGTTGCTGGGCAAGATATTTAGTGTCCGTCAAAGCACATTTTTTGTTCTGGGTTGAAATACAATTCCCAATTTAGCAATTTCATAATTTAGTGGTTTCTGCTATATCAGAGCTATTTGAAATCTATCCCTAAAAGGGTATATAATATTCAAGGTGCACATTGGGTCATTCAGAATAACTTCACACACACCCGCTACTGTGTATTTCCAAGTCTAATTCTGTCACTAAACCCATACCTGTCACCCAGCGCCTAAATACTAGGCCTCAAATTTATATCCCGCTAAATCTGTCCCTAGTGCTGTAGCTGGGCGAGTTATTTAGTGTCCGTTCAAGCACATTTCTTGTTCTGGGTTGAAATACAATTCCCAATTTAGCAATTTCATAATTTAGTGGTTTCTGCTATATCAGAGCTATTTGAAATCTATCCCTAAAAGGGTATATAATATTCAAGGTGCACATAGGGTCATTCAGAATAACTTCACACACCCGCTACTGTGCATTTCCAAATCTAATTCTGTCACTAAACCCATACCTGTCACCCAGCGCCTAAATACTAGGCCTCAAATTTATATCCCGCTAAATCTCTCGTTACCGCTGTCCTGTTGTGGCTGGGAAAGTTATTTAGTGTCCGTCAAAGCACATTTTTTGTTCTGGGTTGAAATACAATTCCCAATTTAGCAATTTCATAATTTAGTCGTTTCTGCTATATCAGAGCTATTTGAAATCTATCCCTAAAAGGGTAGATCATATTGAAGGTGCACATAGGGTCATTCAGAATAACTTCACACACACGCTTCTGTGCATTTCCAAGTCTAATTCTGTCACTAAATCCATACCGGTCACCCAGCGCCTAAATACTAGGCCTCAAATTTATATCCCGCTGAATTTGAATACAATACATTGGGCCAAATAATATATTTGTTGTTGTGGTGAACCATAACAATGAGAAAAACATCTAGTAAGGGACGCGGACGTGGACATGGTCGTGGTGGTGTTAGTGGACCCTCTGGTGCTGGGAGAGGACGTGGCCGTTCTGCCACATCCACACGTCCTAGTGTACCAACTACCTCAGGTCCCAGTAGCCGCCAGAATTTACAGCGATATATGGTGGGGCCCAATGCCGTTCTAAGGATGGTAAGGCCTGAGCAGGTACAGGCATTAGTCAATTGGGTGGCCGACAGTGGATCCAGCACGTTCACATTATCTCCCACCCAGTCTTCTGCAGAAAGCGCACAGATGGCGCCTGAAAACCAACCCCATCAGTCTGTCACATCACCCCCATGCATACCAGGGAAACTGTCTCAGCCTCAAGTTATGCAGCAGTCTCTTATGCTGTTTGAAGACTCCGCTGGCAGGGTTTCCCAAGGGCATCCACCTAGCCCTTCCCCAGCGGTGAAAGACATAGAATGCACTGACGCACAACCACTTATGTTTCCTGATGATGAGGACATGGGAATACCACCTCAGCATGTCTCTGATGATGACGAAACACAGGTGCCAACTGCTGCGTCTTTCTGCAGTGTGCAGACTGAACAGGAGGTCAGGGATCAAGACTGGGTGGAAGACGATGCAGGGGACGATGAGGTCCTAGACCCCACATGGAATGAAGGTCGTGCCACTGACTTTCACAGTTCGGAGGAAGAGGCAGTGGTGAGACCGAGCCAACAGCGTAGCAAAAGAGGGAGCAGTGGGCAAAAGCAGAACACCCGCCGCCAAGAGACTCCGCCTGCTACTGACCGCCGCCATCTGGGACCGAGCACCCCAAAGGCAGCTTCAAGGAGTTCCCTGGCATGGCACTTCTTCAAACAATGTGCTGACGACAAGACCCGAGTGGTTTGCACGCTGTGCCATCAGAGCCTGAAGCGAGGCATTAACGTTCTGAACCTGAGCACAACCTGCATGACCAGGCACCTGCATGCAAAGCATGAACTGCAGTGGAGTAAACACCTTAAAACCAAGGAAGTCACTCAGGCTCCCCCTGCTACCTCTTCTGCTGCTGCCGCCTCGGCCTATTCTGCTGCTGCCGCCTCGGCCTCTTCCTCCGCCTCTGGAGGAACGTTGGCACCTGCCGCCCAGCAAACAGGGGATGTACCACCAACACCACCACCACCACCTCCGTCACCAAGCGTCTCAACCATGTCACACGCCAGCGTTCAGCTCTCCATCTCACAAACATTTGATAGAAAGCGTAAATTCCCACCTAGCCACCCTCGATCCCTGGCCCTGAATGCCAGCATTTCTAAACTACTGGCCTATGAAATGCTGTCATTTAGGCTGGTGGACACAGACAGCTTCAAACAGCTCATGTCGCTTGCTGTCCCACAGTATGTTGTTCCCAGCCGGCACTACTTCTCCAAGAGAGCCGTGCCTTCCCTGCACAACCAAGTATCCGATAAAATCAAGTGTGCACTGCGCAACGCCATCTGTGGCAAGGTCCACCTAACCACAGATACGTGGACCAGTAAGCACGGCCAGGGACGCTATATCTCCCTAACTGCACACTGGGTAAATGTAGTGGCAGCTGGGCCCCAGGCGGAGAGCTGTTTGGCGCACGTCCTTCCGCCGCCAAGGATCGCAGGGCAACATTCTTTGCCTCCTGTTGCCACCTCCTCCTTCTCGGCTTCCTCCTCCTCTTCTTCCACCTGCTCATCCAGTCAGCCACACACCTTCACCACCAACTTCAGCACAGCCCGGGGTAAACGTCAGCAGGCCATTCTGAAACTCATATGTTTGGGGGACAGGCCCCACACCGCACAGGAGTTGTGGCGGGGTATAGAACAACAGACCGACGAGTGGTTGCTGCCGGTGAGCCTCAAGCCCGGCCTGGTGGTGTGTGATAATGGGCGAAATCTCGTTGCAGCTCTGGGACTAGCCAATTTGACGCACATCCCTTGCTTGGCGCATGTGCTGAATTTGGTGGTGCAGAAGTTCATTCACAACTACCCCGACATGTCAGAGCTGCTGCATAAAGTGCGGGCCGTCTGTTCGCGCTTCCGGCGTTCACATCCTGCTGCTGCTCGCCTGTCTGCGCTACAGCGTAACTTCGGCCTTCCCGCTCACCGCCTCATATGCGACGTGCCCACCAGGTGGAACTCCACCTTGCACATGCTGGACAGACTGTGCGAGCAGCAGCAGGCCATAGTGGAGTTTCAGCTGCAGCACGCACGGGTCAGTCGCACTACAGAACAGCACCACTTCACCACCAATGACTGGGCCTCCATGCGAGACCTGTGTGCCCTGTTGCGCTGTTTCGAGTACTCCACCAACATGGCCAGTGGCGATGACACCGTTATCAGCGTTACAATACCACTTCTATGTCTCCTTGAGAAAACACTTAGGGCGATGATGGAAGAGGAGGTGGCCCAGGAGGAGGAGGAGGAGGAGGAGGAAGAGGGGTCATTTTTAGCACTTTCAGGCCAGTCTCTTCGAAGTGACTCAGAGGGAGGTTTTTGGCAACAGCAGAGGCCAGGTACAAATGTGGCCAGCCAGGGCCCACTACTGGAGGACGAGGAGGACGAGGATGAGGAGGAGGTGGAGGAGGATGAGGATGAAGCATGGTCACAGCGGGGTGGCACCCAACGCAGCTCGGGTCCATCACTGGTGCGTGGCTGGGGGGAAAGGCAGGACGATGACGATACGCCTCCCACAGAGGACAGCTTGTCCTTATCCCTGGGCAGCCTGGCACACATGAGCGACTACATGCTGCAGTGCCTGCGCAACGACAGCAGAGTTGCCCACATTTTAACCTGTGCGGACTACTGGGTTGCCACCCTGCTGGATCCACGCTACAAAGACAATGTGCCCACCTTACTTCCTGCACTGGAGCGTGATAGGAAGATGCGCGAGTACAAGCGCACGTTGGTAGACGCGCTACTGAGAGCATTCCCAAATGTCACAGGGGAACAAGTGGAAGCCCAAGGCCAAGGCAGAGGAGGAGCAAGAGGTCGCCAAGGCAGCTGTGTCACGGCCAGCTCCTCTGAGGGCAGGGTTAGCATGGCAGAGATGTGGAAAACTTTTGTCAACACGCCACAGCTAACTGCACCACCACCTGATACGCAACGTGTTAGCAGGAGGCAACATTTCACTAACATGGTGGAACAGTACGTGTGCACACCCCTCCACGTACTGACTGATGGTTCGGCCCCATTCAACTTCTGGGTCTCTAAATTGTCCACGTGGCCAGAGCTAGCCTTTTATGCCTTGGAGGTGCTGGCCTGCCCGGCAGCCAGCGTTTTGTCTGAACGTGTATTCAGCACGGCAGGGGGCGTCATTACAGACAAACGCAGCCGCCTGTCTACAGCCAATGTGGACAAGCTGACGTTCATAAAAATGAACCAGGCATGGATCCCACAGGACCTGTCCGTCCCTTGTCCAGATTAGACATTAACTACCTCCCCATAACCATATATTATTGGACTCCAGGGCACTTCCTCATTCAATCCTATTTTTATTTTCATTTTACCATTATATTGCAAGGCTACCCAAAGTTGAATGAACCTCTCCTCTGCCTGTGTGCTAGGCCTAAATATATGCCAATGGATTGTTGCAGTGGTGGCTGACGTGAAGCCTCATTCTCTGCTATGACATGCAGACTGATTCTCTGGTGACATGAAGCCAGATTGTCTGTTACGGGACCTCTCTCCTCTGCCTGGGTGCTGGGCCTGAATTTATGACAATGGACTGTTGCAGTGGTGGGTGACGTGAAGCCTGATTCTCTGCTATGACATGCAGACTGATTCTCTGGTGACATGAAGCCAGATCCTCTGTTACGGGACCTCTCTCCTCTGCCTGGGTGCTGGGCCTAAATTTATGAAAATGGACTGTTGCAGTGGTGGGTGACGTGAAGCCTCATTCTCTGCTATGACATGCAGACTGATTCTCTGCTGACATGAAGCCAGATCGTCTGTTACGGGACCTCTCTCCTCTGCCTGGGTGCTGGGCCTAAATTTATGAAAATGGACTCTTACAGTGGTGGGTGACGTGAAGCCTGATTCTCTGCTATGACATGAAGACTGATTCTCTGCTGACATGAAGCCAGATCCTCTGTTACGGGACCTCTCTCCTCTGCCTGGGTGCTGGGCCTAAATATCTGACAATGGACTGTTGCATTGGTGGCTGACGTGAAGCCTGATTCTCTGCTATGATATGAAGACTGATTCTCTGCTGACATGAAGCCAGATTGTCTGTTACGGGACCTCTCTCCTCTGCCTGTGTGCTAGGCCTAAATATATGCCAATGGATTGTTGCAGTGGTGGCTGACGTGAAGCCTGATTCTCTGCTATGACATGCAGACTGATTCTCTGGTGACATGAAGCCAGATCCTCTGTTACGGGACCTCTCTCCTCTGCCTGGGTGCTGGGCCTAAATTTATGAAAATGGACTGTTGCAGTGGTGGGTGACGTGAAGCCTGATTCTCTGCTATGACATGAAGACTGATTCTCTGCTGACATGAAGCCAGATCCTCTGTTACGGGACCTCTCTCCTCTGCCTGGGTGCTGGGCCTAAATATCTGACAATGGACTGTTGCATTGGTGGCTGACGTGAAGCCTGATTCTCTGCTATGATATGAAGACTGATTCTCTGCTGACATGAAGCCAGATTGTCTGTTACGGGACCTCTCTCCTCTGCCTGTGTGCTAGGCCTAAATATATGCCAATGGATTGTTGCAGTGGTGGCTGACGTGAAGCCTGATTCTCTGCTATGACATGCAGACTGATTCTCTGGTGACATGAAGCCAGATCCTCTGTTACGGGACCTCTCTCCTCTGCCTGGGTGCTGGGCCTAAATTTATGAAAATGGACTGTTGCAGTGGTGGGTGACGTGAAGCCTGATTCTCTGCTATGACATGCAGACTGATTCTCTGGTGACATGAAGCCAGATCCTCTGTTACGGGACCTCTCTCCTCTGCCTGGGTGCTGGGCCTAAATTTATGAAAATGGACTGTTGCAGTGGTGGGTGACGTGAAGCCTCATTCTCTGCTATGACATGCAGACTGATTCTCTGCTGACATGAAGCCAGATTGTCTGTTACGGGACCTCTCTCCTCTGCCTGGGTGCTGGGCCTGAATTTATGACAATGGACTGTTGCAGTGGTGGCTGACGTGAAGCCTGATTCTCTGCTATGACATGAAGACTGATTCTCTGCTGACATGAAGCCAGATTGTCTGTTACGGGACCTCTCTCCTCTGCCTGGGTGCCGGGGCCTAAATATCTGAGAATGGACTGTTCCAGTGGAGGGTGACGGGAAGCCAGATTCTCTGCTATGGAACCTCTCTCCAATTGATTTTGGTTAATTTTTATTTATTTAATTTTTATTTTAATTAATTTCCCTATCCACATTTGTTTGCAGGGGATTTACCTACATGTTGCTGCCTTTTGCAGCCCTCTAGCCCTTTCCTGGGCTGTTTTACAGCCGTTTTAGTGCCGAAAAGTTCGGGTCCCCATTGACTTCAATGGGGTTCGGGTTCGGGACGAAGTTCGGATCGGGTTCGGATCCCGAACCCGAACATTTCCGGGATGTTCGGCCGAACTTCTCGAACCCGAACATCCAGGTGTTCGCTCAACTCTAGTGGATTTCCTTGAAGGTGTGTTAAAGGAACCAAAACATTTTCTGAAGAGATTGTTCATTTCATATTTTTCTAACCCAGAAAATATGGGAAAAATATGAAGTCTATGGATTGGAGGTAACCAGCTGTGTGATAAGGATCTGTCCTTCTCTTTTGAAGGTCTGACCCAGCTTAAGGAGTGTGAAAACTCATGCTGTGTTTGGGCCGCTCAGACTAGAGAGAAGGTTCGTTTATGAGGTTTTGTCATGATAATATCAGATTGATGGATGTATAAACTGACAGGGGTCAGTAGGAATCGTTGGCCAGCGTTTGCTAATTAACCTCTGCTCTGTGAGCTGTAATGGAAAGTTTTAAGTCTTTGTGTGCAGGAGAGGGTTCTGGCGATTCTGTGATTTTCTTTGCATTGCCAAGATCGCAAAGCGTCACAGGTGGTCCCAAAGGCTTATATCTAGCCCACAAGCACATTCTGGTGTTGCAGAAAACACAGGATCATATACTACAGCAGTTTTACTGGCCCAGCATATTCAGAGAGGTAGAAGAGTTTTATAAGTCTTGCCCGACCTGCCAGACAACTAGCCCCCAGCCACATTTCCGTAGTCCCCTGTTCCTCTCCCGATTATTGAGGTACCATTTATCAGAATAGCTATGGATCTCATAGGCCCCGTACCGAAGTCCACCAGAGGGCATCAACACATCTTAGTCATCCTAGACTACACCACTCGGTACCAGGAGGCGGTGCCACTGCGACATACATCGGACAAACTTATAGCTAAGGAGTTAATGGAGATGTTTTCCTGAGTAGGACTACCTAATGAGGTTTTGACCGATCAGGGTACCCCTTTTATGTCCAAGGTGATGAGGGAACTCTGTAAGTTGCTGCACATAAAACAGCTACGGACGTCCGTTTACCATCCACAAACGGACAGTCTGGTAGAAAGGTTTAACCAAACATTAAAAAATATGTTTAAAAGGGTGGTGGCTAAAGATGGGAAGGACTGGGACCTTCTTCTACCCTATCTCATGTTTGCAGTGCGGGAGGTACCCCAGGCCTCTAATGGGTTCTCACCCTTTGAACTGCTGTATGGCAGACACCCTCACAGTCTCCTGGATGTAGCCAAAGAGGCATGGGAACAACAACCTACTCCATATAAAAGTGTTATTGAGTATGTTACCCAGATGCAAGAACAGATAGAGACAGTGTTGTCTATTATTAGGAAGCATATGGAGGCAGCTCAGTGAGCCCAAAGTCAGGTCTATAATCGGCAGGCTCGGGTCCAGATCTTTAACCCGGGTGATCAGGTTTTGGTTCTGGTACCAACCATGGACAGTAAGTTCCTGCCTAGGTACCAGGGGCCCTAAGAGGTACTCGATAAAGTTGGAGAAGTGACCTACAAGGTACACCAGCCAGGGCGGCCAAAACTAGATGTCAGTGAGTGGGCCAGTGCTACCCAAGACAGACGGGACGTTATAGTTCTGTAATGATTTTAGTATCCCATGCCCCGGTTGGATGAGCTTATAGAGAGGTTAGGACAAGCCCGGTATTTTTCTGTTTTGGACCTCATGAAAGGGTACTGGCAGGTGCCCTTAACGGAGGCTGCCAAAGAGAATACTGCCTTCATCACACCTGAGGGGCTGTATCATTACAAGGTGTTACACTTGGGTCTGCATGGTGCCCCCATCACTTTTCAACAGCTTATGGACATTGTGCTGCCTCCACATAGAGGGTACGCTTTGGCTTACTTTGGATATTGTCATCCACAGTACCGACTGGGAAAGTCACCTACCCAAAGTGCAGGCTGTAGTGGACCCTCTTCAGAAGGCGGGACTAACCGCTAACCCAAAAAAATGTGCGATAGGGTTAGGGGAGACTAAGTACCGGGGGTATGTCATTGGGTGCAGAGTCATCAAAACCCCAAGTGAACAAAATAGAGACAATATGAAATTGGCCTCGACCTGTCACCACTAGGCAAGTAAAGTAATTCCTGGAAATGGTGGGCTATTACATGAGTATTGTCCTCCACTTTGCTACGGTGGCCACGCCATTGACAGGGCTCTTGAAGGCACACAAGTCAATAATGGCTAGCTGTGATGATCGGGCGGAAGAGGCTTTCTCCGCTTTGAAGTCGGCCCTGCGCGGGTCCCAGATTTTGGTGACACCCGACTTTAAAAGGGAGTTTATAGTACAGACCGATGCCTCCGAAGTAGGCCTCGGTGCTGTACTGTCTCAAGATGTCAACGAGGAGGAGAATCCATTGTCTTCCTCAGCCATAAGCTCACCCCAGCCAAGACCCGGTATAGTATAGTGGAGAGAGAGTGCCTGGCTATCAAGTGGGCACTCGAGTCTCTCCACTATTATTTGTTGGGGATAAAATTCTGCCTGGTGACTGACCACTCCCCTCTCAAGTGGATGAGCCAGGCCAAGGACAGAAATTCCCGGGTCACCCGCAGTTTTGAGCAATAGGGGCAATATTCGAATCCGCAATATTTTGTCAAAATTTGGGTGAATATTTGTCATATATTAGCGAATTCGTGATCTCCAGCCTCAGGAGTGAGGAAGCCAGCAAGTCTGGCGATACGCGTTGGGCTTTCTTTCTGACCGCCACAGACACCCCCCATCATGCCAATACTATGATAAGTATTCATTAACTCTTATCTATTGTTGATGGATTTCATGCACTTTATATTATTACATGCTGATAGATGTGGGGTTTCATACATGAATTTGTGGTGATTCAGATGGGCATGCGCCGATACACGGCTTACATGGCCCGGATCTGTTGTATACAACGATTTTAAACTTTTTTATGCTGTGTCTGTTACCTTAATAAATTTGTAAACTTTGCAGATGTGCGGCTCCCATTTCGGTATTCTCTCTCTCTCTTGCTATATAGCAGAGAATCAGGCTTCACGTCACCCAACATTGGAACAGTCCATTGGCATATATTTAGGCCCAGGCACCCAGGCAGAGGAGAGAGGTTCCATAACACAGAATCTGGCTTCATGTCAGCAGAGAATCAGTCTTCATATCATAGCAGAGAATCAGGCTTCACGTCACCCACCACTGTAACAGTCCATTGTCATAAATTTAGGCCCCTGCACCCAGGCAGAGGAGAGAGGTCCCATAACACAGAATCTGGCTTCATGTCAGCAGAGAATCAGTCTTCATGTAATAGCAGAGAATCATGCTTCACGTCACCCACCACTGTAACAGTCCATTGTCAGAAATTTAGGCCCCGACACCCAGGCAGAGGAGAGAGGTCCCATAACACAGAATCTGGCTTCATGTCACCAGAGAATCGGTCTTCATGTCATAGCAGAGAATCATGCTTCACGTCACCCACCACTGTAACAGTCCATTGTCATAAATTTAGGCCCTGGCACCCAGGCAGAGGAGAGAGATCCCGTAACAGAGAATCTGGCTTCATGTCAGCAGAGAATCAGTCTGCATGTCATAGCAGAGAATCAGGCTTCACGTCACCCAACATTGGAACAGTTCATTGGCATATATTTAGAAAACCGGCACCCAGACAGAGGAGAGGAGAGGTTCATTCAACTTTGGGTTGCCTTTCAATATAATGGTAAAATGAAAATAAAAATAGGATTGAATGAGGAAGTGCCCTGGAGTACAATAATATATGGTTAAGGGGAGGTAGTAAATGTCTAAAATGTCTAATGAACCATGCCTGGTTCATTTTTATGAACGTCAGCTTGTCCACATTGGCTGTAGACAGGCGGCTGCGTTTGTCTGTAATGACGCCCCCTGCCGTGCTGAATACACGTTCAGACAAAACGCTGGCCGCCGGGCAGGCCAGCACCTCCAAGGCATAAAAGGCTAGCTCTGGCCACGTGGACAATTTAGAGACCCAGAAGTTGAATGGGGCCGAACCATTAGTCACTACGTGGAGGGGTGTGCACATGTACTGTTCTACCATGTTAGTGAAATGTTGCCTCCTGCTAACACGTTGCGTATCAGGTGGTGGTGCAGTTAGCTGTGGCGTGTTGACAAAACTTTTCCACATCCCTGCCATGCTAACCCTGCCCTCAGAGGAGCTGGCCGTGACACAGCTGCCTTGGCGACCTCTTTCTCCTCCTCTGCCTTGGCCTTGGGCTTCCACTTGTTCCCCTGTGACATTTGGGAATGCTCTCAGTAGCGCGTCTACCAACGTGCGCTTGTACTCGCGCATCTTCCTATCACGCTCCAGTGCAGGAAGTAAGTTGGGCACATTGTCTTTGTACCGTGGATACAGCAGGGTGGCAACCCAGTAGTCCGCACACGTTAAAATGTGGGCAACTCTGCTGTCGTTGCACAGGCACTGCAGCATGTAGTCGCTCATGTGTGCCAGGCTGCCCAGGGGTAAGGACAAGCTGTCCTCTGTGGGAGGTGTATCGTCATTGTCCTGCGTTTCCCCCCAGCCACGCACCAGTGATGGGCCCGAGCTGCGTTGGGTGCCACCTCGCTGTGACCATGTTTCATCCTCATCCTCCTCCACCTCCTCCTCATCCTCGTCCTCCCCGTCCTCCAGTAGTGGGGCCTGGCTGACCACATTTGTACCTGGCCTCTGCTGTTGCAAAAAACCTCCCTCTGAATCACTTCGAAGAGACTGGCCTGAAAGTGCTAAAAATGACCCCTCTCCCTCCTCCTCCTGGGCCACCTCCTCTTCCATCATCGCCCTAAGTGTTTTCTCAAGGAGACATAGAAGTGGTATTGTAACGCTGATAACGGCGTCATCGCCACTGGCCATGTTGGTGGAGTACTCGAAACAGCGCAACAGGGCACACAGGTCTCGCATGGAGCTGAAACTCCACTATGGCCTGCTGCTCCTCGCACAGTCTGTCCAGCATGTGCAAGGTGGAGTTTCACCTGGTGGGCACGTCGCATATGAGGCGGTGAGCGGGAAGGCCGAAGTTACGCTGTAGCGCAGACAGGCGAGCAGCGGCAGGATGTGAACGCCGGAAGCGCGAACAGACGGCCCGCACTTTATGCAGCAGCTCTGACATGTCGGGGTAGTTGAACTTCTGCACCACCAAAGATGAACTTCTGCACCACCAAATTCCGCACATGCGCCAAGCAAGGGATGTGCGTCAAACCGGCTAGTCCCAGAGCTGCAACGAGATTTCGCCCATTATCGCACACCACTAGGCCGGGCTTGAGGCTCACCGGCAGCAACCACTCGTCGGTCTGTTGTTCTATACCCCGCCACAACTCCTGTGCGGTGTGGGGCCTGTCCCCCAAACATATGAGTTTCAGAATGGCCTGCTGACGTTTACCCCGGGCTGTGCTGAAGTTGGTGGTGAAGGTGTGTGGCTGACTGGATGAGCAGGTGGAAGAAGAGGAGGAGGAAGCTGAGTAGGAGCAGGTGGCAACAGGAGGCAAAGAATGTTGCCCTGCGATCCTTGGCGGCGGAAGGACGTGCGCCAAACAGCTCTCCGCCTGGGGCCCAGCTGCCACTACATTTACCCAGTGTGCAGTTAGGGAGATATAGCGTCCCTGGCCGTGCTTACTGGTCCACGTTTCTGTGGTTAGGTGGACCTTGCCACAGATGGCGTTGCACAGTGCACACTTGATTTTATCGGATACTTGGTTGTGCAGGGAAGGCACGGCTCTCTTGGAGAAGTAGTGCCGGCTGGGAACAACATACTGTGGGACAGCAAGCGACATGAGCTGTTTGAAGCGGTCTGTGTCCACCAGCCTAAATGACAGCATTTCATAGGCCAGTAGTTTAGAAATGCTGGCATTCAGTGCAGGGATTGAGGGTGGCTAGGTGGGAATTTACGCTTTCTCGCAAATGTTTGTGAGATGGAGAGATGAACGCTGCCGTGTGACATGGTTGAGATGCTTGGTGACGGAGGTGGTGGTGTTGGTGGTACATCCCCTGTTTGCTGGGCGGCAGGTGCCAACGTTCCTACAGAGGCGGAGGAAGAGGCCGAGGCGGCAGCAGCAGAAGAGGCCGAGGCGGCAGCAGCAGAAGAGGTAACAGGGGGAGCCTGAGCGACTTCCTTGTTTTTAAGGTGTTTACTCCACTGCAGTTCATGCTTTGCATGCAGGTGCCTGGTCATGCAGGTTGTGCTAAGGTTCAGAACGTTAATGCCTCGCTTCAGGCTCTGATGGCACAGCGTGCAAAACACTTGGGTCTTGTCGTCAGCACATTGTTTGAAGAAGTGCCAAGCCAGGGAACTCCTTGAAGCTGCCTTTGGGGTGCACGGTCCTAGATGGTGGCGGTCAGTAGCAGGCGGAGTCTCCTGGCAGCGGGTGTTCTGCTTTTGCCCACTGCTCCCTCTTTTGCTACGCTGTTGACTCGGTCTCACCACTGCCTCTTCCTCCGAACTGTGAAAGTCAGTGGCACGACCTTCATTCCATGTGGGGTCTAGGACCTCATCGTCCCCTGCATTGTCTTCCACCCAGTCTTCCTCCCTGACCTCCTGTTCAGTCTGCACACTGCAGAAAGACGCAGCAGTTGGCACTTGTGTTTTGTCATCATCAGAGACGTGCTGAGGTGGTATTCCCATGTACTCATCATGAGGAAACATAAGTGGTTGTGCGTCAGTGCATTCTATGTCTTCCACCGCTGGGGAAGGGCTAGGTGGATGCCCTTGGGAAACCCTGCCAGCAGAGTCTTCAAACAGCATAAGAGACTGCTGCATAACTTGAGGCTCAGACAGTTTCCCTGGTATGCATGGGGGTGATGTGACAGACTGATGGGCTTGGTTTTCAGGCGCCATCTGTGCGCTTTCTGCAGAAGACTGGGTGGGAGATAATGTGAACGTGCTGGATCCACTGTCGGCCACCCAATTGACTAATGCCTGTACCTGCTCAGGCCTTACCATCCTTAGAACGGCATTGGGCCCCACCAAATATCGCTGTAAATTATGGCAGCGACTGGGACCTGAGGTAGTTGGTACAATAGGACGTGTGGCTGTGGCAGAACGGCCACGTCCTCTCCCAGCACCAGAGGGTCCACTAACACCACCACGACCATGTCCACGTCCTTTACTAGATGTTTTCCTCATTGTTATCGTTCACCCCAACAACAAAAATATTATTTGGCCCAATGTATTGAATCTGGCTATCTATTTAGGTACCTTATTACACTAATACATGCACAGCAGTAACCACAGATTTAGCTGACTATAAATTTGAGGCCTATTATTTAGGCGCTGGGTGACAGGTATACGTTTACAGACAGAATTAGACTGGGATATGCACAGTAGCGTGTGTGTGAAGTTATTGAGAATGACCCTATGTGCACCTTGAATACTATATACCCTTTTAGGGATAGATTTAAAGGAGGTCTGATACAGCAGAATCCACTAATTTAGAGAATTGCTAAATTGGGAATTGTATTTCAACCCAGAACAAAAACTGTGCTTTGACGGACACTAAATAACTTGCCCAGCCACAGCAATAACCACAGATTTAGCTGACTACAAATTTGAGGCCTATTATTTAGGTGCTGGGTGACAGGTATACGTTTACAGACAGAATTAGACTGGGATATGCACAGTAGCGTGTGTGTGAAGTTATTGAGAATGACCCTATCAGCACCTTGAATCTAATATTCCCTTTAATTGATAAATTTAAAGTAGGCCTGATACAGCAGAAACCACTAATTTAGAGAATTGCTAAATTGGGAATTGTATTTCAACCCAGAACAAAAACTGTGCTTTGACGGACACTAAATAACTCGCCCAGCCACAGCAATAACCACAGATTTAGCAGACTACAAATTTGAGGCCTATTATTTAGGCGCTGGGTGACAGGTATACCTTTACGGACAGAATTAGACTGGGATATGGCGAAAAAATAACCACACTATTGATGGTTAAATGCACTTGGTGTGACAGCTTGATCAACCACACTATTGAGGGTTAAATGCACTTGGTGACAGGCTCAGCTTGCCCCTGATGTCGTATATGGCCAAAAAATAACCAGACTATTGATGGTTAAATGCACTTGGTGTGACAGCTTGACCCTGATGTAGGATTTAGCCAAAAAACAACCGCACTATTAAGGGTTAAATGCACTTGGTGACAGGCTCAGCTTGCCCCTGATGTCGTATTTGGCCAAAAAATAACCAGACTATTGATGGTTAAATGCACTTGGTGTGACAGCTTGACCCTGATGTAGGATTTAGCCAAAAAACAACCGCACTATTGAGGGTTAAATGCACTTGGTGACAGGCTCAGCTTGCCCCTGATGTCGTATATGGCCAAAAAATAACCAGACTATTATTGGTTAAATGCACTTGGTGTGACAGCTTGACCCTGATGTAGGATTTAGCCAAAAAACAACCACACCACTGAGGGTTAAATGCACTTGTTGGCAGCTTGTGCTGGCGCACCACAAGACACAAAATGGCCGCCGATCACCCCAGAAAAAACTGACTGAAAAACGCTCTGGGCAGCCTAAAAACAGTGAGCAATTCAATAGCAGCAGTTCAATCATCCACAGCTGCAGATCGATCTCTGAATGAAGTCTTTTGGAGGAGTTAATCACTGCCTAATCTCGCCCTAACGTCGCGGCTGCAACCTCTCCCTATGCTGATCAGAGCAGAGTGACGGGCGGCGCTATGTGACTCCAGCTTAAATGGAGGCTGGGTCACATGCTGCACTGGCCAATCACAGCCATGCCAATAGTAGGCATGGCTGTGACGGCCTTTTGGGGCAAGTAGTATGACGCTTGTTGATTGGCTGCTTTGCAGCCTTTCAAAAAGCGCCAAGAAAGCGACGAACACCGAACCCAGACTTTTACGAAAATGTCCGGGTTCGGGTCCGTGTCACGGACACCCCAAAATTCGGTACGAACCCGAACTATACAGTTCGGGTTCGCTCATCCCTAATAAACACTAAAGTTTGAATTACGAACTTCTATTTTGCCTCTGTACTGCACCCGCTAATCCTAACTACCAGAGCGAATCCCCACAATATATACAGTGTATATATATATATATATATATATATATATATTTGCAAGAAAAAGTATGTGAACCCTTTGGAATGATATGGATTTCTGCCCAAATTGGTCATAAAATGTGATCTGATCTTCATCTACACTTACCTAAAGAATTATTAGGAACATCATACTAATACGGTGTTGGACCCCCTTTTGCCGTTAGAACTGCCTTAATTCTATGTGGCATTGATTCAACAAGGTGCTGTTAGCATTATTTAGAAATGTTGGCCCATATTGATAGGATAGCATCTTGCAGTTGATGGAGATTTGAGGGATGCACATCCAGGGCACGAAGCTCCCGTTCCACCACATCCCAAAGATGCTCTATTGGGTTGAGATCTGGTGACTGTGGTAGCAATTTTAGTACAGTGAACTCATTGTCATGTTCAAGAAACCAATTTGAAATGATTCGAGCTTTGTGACATGGTGCATTATCCTGCTGGAAGTAGCCATCAGAGGATGGGTACATTGTGGTCATGAAGGGATGGACATGGTCAGAAACAATGCTCAGGTAGCCCGTGGCATTTAAACGATGGCCAATTAGCACTAAGGGGCCTAAAGTGTGCCCAGAAAACATCCCCCACACCATTACACCACCAGACTGCACAGTGGTAACAAGACATGATGGATACATGTTCTCATTCTGTTTATGCCAAATTCGGACTCTACCATTTGAATGTCTCAACAGAAATCGAGACTCATCAGACCAGGCAACATGAGTGATGAGTGGTGCCCGGTAGGGTCTTCAGCTGTTGTAGCCCATCCGCCTCAAGGTTGTGCGTGTTGTGGCTTCACAAATTCTTTGCTGCATACCTCGGTTGTAACGAGTGGTTATTTCAGTCAACGTTGCTCTTCTATCAGCTTGAATCAGTCGGCCCATTCTCCTCTGACTTCTAGCATCAACAAGGCATTTTCGCCCACAGGACTGACGCATACTGGATGTTTTTACCTTTTCACACCATTCTTTGTAAACCCTAGAAATGGTTGTGCGTGAAAATCCCAGTGACTGAGCAGATTGTAAAATACTCAGACCGGCCCGTCTGGCACCAACAACCATGCCACACTCAAAATTGCTTAAATCACCTTTCTTTCCCATTCTGACATTCAGTTTGGAGTTCAGGAGATTGGCTTGACCAGGACCACAACCCTAAATGCATTGAAGCAACTGCCATGTGATTGGTTGACTAGATAATCGCATTAATGAGAAATAGAAGACGTGTTCCTAATAATTCTTTAGGCGAGTGTAAGTCACAACAATAGACAATCACAGTCTGCTTAAACTAATAACACACAAAGAATTAAATGTTACCATGTTTTTATTGAACACACCATGTAAACATTCACAGTGCAGGTGGAAAAAGTATGTGAACCCTTGGATTTAATAACTGGTTGAACCTCCTTTGGCAGCAATAACTTCAACCAAACGTTTCCTGTAGTTGCAGATCAGACGTGCACAATGGTCAGGAGTAATTCTTGACCATTCCTCTTTACAGAACTGTTTCAGTTCAGCAACACTCTTGGGATGTCTGGTGTGAATCGCTTTCTTGAGGTCATGCCACAGCATCTCAATCTGGTTGAGGTCAGGACTCTGATTGGGGCACTCCAGAAGGCGTATTTTCTTCTGTTTAAGCCATTCTGTTGTTGATTTACCTCTATGCTTTGGGTCATTGTCCTGTTGCAACATCCATCTTCTGTTGAGCTTCATCTGGTGGACAGATGGCATTAAGTTCTCCTGCAAAATGTCTTGATAAACTTGGGACTTCATTTTTCCTTCGATGATAGCAATCCGTCCAGGCCCTGACGCAGCAAATCAACCCCAAACCATGATGCCCCCACCACCATACTTCACAGTTGGGATGAGGTTTTGATGTTGGTGTGCTGTGCTTCTTTTTCTCCACACATAGTGTTGTGTGTTTCTTCCAAACAACTCAACTTTGGTTTCATCTGTCCACAGAATATTTTGCCAGTACTGCTGTGGAACATCCAGGTACTCTTGTGCAAACTGTAAACGTGCAGCAATGTTTTTTTTGGACAGCAGTGTCTTCCTCTGTGGTATCCTCCCATGAAATCCATTCTTGTTTAGTGTTTTACGTATTGTATATTTGCTAACAGGGACTGAACATTGTAAGTCTTTAGCTGACACTCTAAGATTCTTCTTCACCTCATTGAGCAGTCTGCGCTGTGCTCTTGCAGTCATCTTTACAAGACGGCCACTCCTAGGGAGAGTAGCAGCAGTGCTGAACTTTCTTAATTTATAGACAATTTGTCTTACCGTGGACTGATGAACAGCAAGGCTTTTGGAGATACTTTTATAACCCTTTCCAGCTTTATGCAAGTCAACAATTCTTAATCGTAGGACTTCTGAGAGCTCTTTTGTGTGAGGCATCATTCACATCAGGCAATGCTTCTTGAAAAAAGCAAACCCAGAACTGGTGTGTGTTTTCTATAGGGCAGGGCAGCTGTAACCAAGACCTCCAATCTCATCTCATTGATTGGACTCTAGTTAGCTGACTCCTCACTCCAATTAGCTCTTGGAGATGTCATTAGTCTAGGGGTTTTTCTTGCAACTGTGTATATATATATATATATATATATATATATATAAATGTTCACTGGCAGTCTTCCAGGCGGCCTGCACACCTGTTTGCAGTCTTCAGCCTTCAGCACAGAGGACTCCACAACTTCACTGTCAGATGGAGCTGATAGTGATGACTGCTTTTTAAGCCTGCCAAGACCCAGCCTGGAACGTGGGGAGTAGCCACCCACCCAGCATTTTGGCTACTCCCAGTAAAAGCTGTCCCAGATCAACCTTACGGCCATACTAAAGAGCTTAAGTGTCAGACTGCAATCTGCAATAATGACATTCGACAAAAAAACAGCTCTTACCTCGCCAGGAACCTCAGTGACACATACCGACCATCAATGACGGCCCCTTGTTCCTTCCTACAATATATATATATATATATATATATATTTCTGAGTGTATGTATGTATGCCTGCTAAAGGAATCTGCACCGTTGCATTTACAATCACAACAGTTTGCCCAGCCACCTCCTGTGACTCGGGGAATGTCATAGATTATGATTTGAGTGGAAATTTTCACCGCGCACTTTCCAATTATTTGCCAAAAGATACGCTTAATAACCTAACCGCCAATCTACAGGAGCCATTGTCTGCTAGCTGTTGTGGCAGTTAGTCTGGATATTCATCAGGTTGCATATAGCAACCAATCACAGCTCAGCTTCTATGTTGCTACAGGTTATTAATATGAGCTCTGATTGCTTGCTATAGGCAATGAAGGATTCTTAGTATAAGACAGCTTATGTGTAAGTTAATATGATTTCAATTGCGACACTTAGCCAACGTTGTTGTCGATGTTGATGTAACTCACATGACCTTAAGTGTCCTAATTGTACTAATTGTACTTAAGTGTACTAATTCTGTGGGGTTTTATATACTGTCAATTTTAAAAAAATGCCCCGCTGTGGAGGTATTTGTTAAGGGGGCAGGTGGGATGTTGTGGAGGTCACTGTTACAGGAGCGGGCTGCTGTGAAGGTCAAAGTTAAGGGTGTGGGCTGCTGTGGAAGTCACATATTAAGGAGGCGGAGCACTTTGTTGAGGTTAGTCTTAAGGGGTGGGGGCTGTAGAGGTCACTGTTAGGGGGTGGGGTGCTATAGAGGTCACTGTCATGGGGGATACTGTCAATATATTTTCTCCTCAATCATGACAGCACCCATGCGACTAGGACCTCCCATACTGGACAGGAAACCTGAGATAAAATGTTTCACACCCCCACCACACCTCAGTTCAGGTTTCCTGTCCTCCGGATAGGAGGTACAGATGTAGCAGGGGTAACACTCAAACCCTTAACTCAAATTTCATATTCTCATGGCGTTATCTTGAAACTAAACACGTTAAGCAATTGCTTTTCAATGGCTTTTGTTAACTTTAGTTTAGTTAACACATCTCATAAAGCATGAGTCTTACTCTACTACCATACAGAAGATAGATGAGAATCTCCTAATCCAGTTTCAGAGAAAGTATAAGGGCCGCAAAGTTTCCATTAGTGTTAATTGCTAGATGGGTAAAACATGCTTTTTCACTTGCCTATTCTTCCCTTAGCCTACCTCCTCCTATGGAGTTTGGGGCTCATTCTACCATAGCCATTGCGACCTCTTGGGCAGAGAGGGCAGATGCTTCTCTAGCCCAGATTTGTAGAGCTGCTACTTGGAGCTCTCCCCATACCTTTTTTTTTTATACATTACAGACTGTATCTTGACTAAGATGCAGCCTTTGGGAAAAAAGTGCTACAAGTTGTAGCTCCCCCTAAAAATTTTTGTCTTATATTTTATATTTTATTCTTGCATGGGTGCCATCATGGGTGAGGGAAAAACAAGCCCAAAAATTTTCCTTCCTAAGTACTAAATGCACTTAGAATGGGTGAACAGGTGAATGTGTGAACAGGTTCAAATACATGACACCAATTCTTACTATTAAGCAGCGTTTTTTTTTCTCTCTCTCTCTCTCTCTCTCTCTCTCTATATATATATACTTTCCAAAGAATGAGGCAGCACTTCCAGATTTCAGTGGCAGGGTAACGACCCCAAAAACTTTATTCCCAGCAACGTTTCGGCCTACTTAACCACTTCAGCCCCGCTAGGTGAAACCCCCTTCATGACCAGGCCACTTTTTACACTTCGGCACTACACTACTTTCACCGTTTATTGCTCGGTCATGCAACTTACCACCCAAATGAATTTTACCTCCTTTTCTTCTCACTAATAGAGCTTTCATTGGGTGGTATTTCATTGCTGCTGGCATTTTTTGTTATTAATCAAAATGTAACGATTTTTTTGCAAAAAAATGACATTTTTCACTTTCAGCTGAAAAATTTTGCAAAAAAAACGACATCCATATATAAATTTTTCGCCAAATTTATTGTTCTACATGTCTTTGATTAAAAAAAAATGTTTGGGCAAAAAAAAAAATGGTTTGGGTAAAAGTTATAGCATTTACAAACTATGGTACAAAAATGTGAATTTCCGCTTTTTGAAACAGCTCTGACTTTCTGAGCACCTGTCATGTTTCCTGAGGTTCTACAATGCCCAAACAGTAGACAACCCCCACAAATGACCCCATTTCGGAAAGTAGACACCCTAAGGTATTCGCTGATGGGCATAGTGAGTTCATAGAACTTTTTATTTTTTGTCACAAGTTAGCGGAAAATGATGATGATTTTATTTTTTTTATTTTTTCTTACAAAGTCTCATATTCCACTAACTTGCGACAAAAAATAAAAAATTCTAGGAACTCACCATGCCCCTCACAGAATACCTTGGGGTGTCTTCTTTCCAAAATGGGGTCACTTGTGGGGTAGTTATACTGCCCTGGCAATTTAGGGGCCCAAATGTGTGAGAAGAACTTTGCAATCAAAATGTGTAAAAAATGACCGGTGAAATCCAAAAGGTGCACTTTGGAATATGTGCCCCTTTGCCCACCTTGGCAGCAAAAAAGTGTGACACATCTGGTATCGCCGTACTCAGGAGAAGTTGGGGAATGTGTTTTGGGGTGTCATTTTACATATACCCATGCTGGGTGAGAAAAATATCTTGGTCAAATGCCAACTTTGTATAAAAAAATGGGAAAAGTTGTATTTTGCCAAGATATTTCTCTCATCCAGCATGGGTATATGTAAAATGACACCCCAAAACACATTCCCCAACTTCTCCCGAGTACGGCGATACCAGATGTGTCACACTTTTTTGCTGCCAAGGTGGGCAAAGGGGCACATATTCCAAAGTGCACCTTTCAGATTTTGCAGGCCATTTTTTACACATTTTGATTGCAAGGTACTTCTCACACATTTGGGCCCCTAAATTGCCAGGGCAGTATAACTACGCCACAAGTGACCCCATTTTGGAAAGAAGACACCCCAAGGTATTCCGTGAGGGGCACGGCGAGTTCCTAGAATTTTTTATTTTTTGTCACAAGTTAGCGGAAAATGATGATTTTTCTTTTTTTTTCTTTTTTCCTTACAAAGTCTCATATTCCACTAACTTGCGACAAAAAATAAAAAATTCGAGGAACTCGCCATGCCCCTCACGGAATACCTTGGGGTGTCTTCTTTCCAAAATGGGGTAACTTGTGGCGTAGCTATACTGCCCTGGCAATTTAGGGGCCCATATGTGTGAGAAGTACTTTGCAATCAAAATCTGTAAAAAATTACCGGTGAAATCCGAAAGGTGCACTTTGGAATATGTGCCCCTTTGCCCACCTTGGCAGCATAAAAGTGTCACACATCTGGTATCGCCGTACTCAGGAGAAGTTGGGGAATGTGTTTTGGGGTGTCATTTTACATATACCCATGCTGGGTGAGAGAAATATCTTGGCAAAAGACAACTTTTCCCATTTTTTTATACAAAGTTTGCATTTGACCAAGATATTTTTCTCACCCAGCATGGGTATATGTAAAATGACACCCCAAAACACATTGCCCAACTTCTCCTGAGTACGGCGATACCAGATGTGTCACACTTTTTTGCTGCCAAGGTGGGCAAAGGGGCACATATTCCAAAGTGCACCTTTCGGATTTTGCAGGGCATTTTCTACACATTTTGATTGCAAAGTTCTTCTCACACATTTGGGCCCCTAAATTGCCAGGGCAGTATAACTACGCCACAAGTGACCCCATTTTGGAAAGAAGACACCCCAAGGTATTCCGTGAGGGGCATGGCGAGTTCCTAGAATTTTTTATTTTTTGTCGCAAGTTAGTGGAATATGAGACTTTGTAAGGAAAAAAGAAAAAAAAAGAAAAATCATCATTTTCCGCTAACTTGTGACAAAAAATAAAAAATTCTAGGAACTCGCCGTGCCCCTCACGGAATACCTTGGGGTGTCTTCTTTCCAAAATGGGGTCACTTGTGGCGTAGTTATACTGCCCTGGAAATTTAGGGGCCCAAATGTGTAAGAAGTACCTTGCAATCAAAATGTGTAAAAAATGGCCTGCGAAATCCGAAAGGTGCCCCTTTGCCCACCTTGGCTGCAAAAAAGTGTCACACATGTGGTATCGCCGTACTCAGGAGAAGTTGGGTAATGTGTTTTGGGGGGTCATTTTACATATACCCATGCTGGGTGAGAGAAATATCTTGGCAAAAGACAACTTTTCCCATTTTTTTATACAAAGTTGGCATTTGACCAAGATATTTTTCTCACCCAGCATGGGTATATGTAAAATGACACCCCAAAACACATTCCCCAACTTCTCCTGAGTACGGCGATACCACATGTGTGACACTTTTTTGCAGCCAAGGTGGGCAAAGGGGCCCAAATTCCTTTTAGGAGGGCATTTTTAGACATTTGGATCCCAGACTTCTTCTCACACTTTCGGGCCCCTAAAAAGCCAGGGCAGTATAAATACCCCACATGTGACCCCACTTTGGAAAGAAGACACCCCAAGGTATTCAATGAGGGGCATGGCGAGTTCCTAGAATTTTTTTTTTTTTTGCATAAGTTAGCGGATATTGATTTTTTTTGTTGTTTTTTTCTCACAAAGTCTCACTTTCCGCTAACTTAGGACAAAAATTTCAATCTTTCATGGACTCAATATGCCCCTCACGGAATACCTTGGGGTGTCTTCTTTCCGAAATGGGGTCACATGTGGGGTATTTATACTGCCCTGGCTTTTTAGGGGCCCTAAAGCGTGAGAAGAAGTCGTGAATATAAATGTCTAAAAATGTTTACGCATTTGGATTCCGTGAGGGGTATGGCGAGTCCATGTGAGATTTTATTTTTTGACACAAGTTAGTAGAATATGAGACTTTGTAAGAAAAAACAAAAACAAACAAAAAATTTCCGCTAACTTGTGCCAAAAAAAAATGTCTGAATGGAGCCTTACCAGGGGGGGAGTGATCAATGACAGGGGGGTGATCAATGACAGGGGGGTGATCACCCATATAGACTCCCTGATCACCCCCCTGTCATTGATCACCCCCCCTGTAAGGCTCCATTCAGACATCCGCATGATTTTTTACGGATCCATGGATACATGGATCGGATCCACAGAACGCATGCGGACGTCTGAATGGAGCCTTACAGGGGGGTTATCAAAGACAGGGGGTGATCAGGGTAATCAAGGTGATCACCCCCCTGTCACTGATCACCCCCCCTGTAAGGCTCCATTCAGACATCCGCATGATTTTTTACGGATCCATGGATACATGGATCGGATCCACAGAACGCATGCGGACGTCTGAATGGAGCCTTACAGGGGGGTTATCAATGACAGGGGGTGATCAGGGTAATCAGGGTGATCACCCCCCTGTCACTGATCACCCCCCCTGTAAGGCTCCATTCAGACATCCGCATGATTTTTTACGGATCCATGGATACATGGATCGGATCCACAAAACGCATGCGGACGTCTGAATGGAGCCTTACAGGGGGGTTATCAATGACAGGGGGTGATCAGGGTAATCAGGGTGATCACCCCCCTGTCACTGATCACCCCCCTTGTAAGGCTCCATTCAGACATCCGCATGATTTTTTACGGATCCATGGATCGGATCCACAGAACGCATGCGGACGTCTGAATGGAGCCTTACAGGGGGGTTATCAATGACAGGGGGTGATCAGGGAGTGTATATGGGTGATCACCCGCCTGTCATTGATCACCCTCCATTCAGACGTCCGCATGTGTTTTGCGGATCCGATCCATGTATCCATGGATCCGTAAAAATCATGCGGATGTCTGAATGGAGCCTTACAGGGGGGATGATCAGTGACAGGGGGGTGATCAATGACAGGGGGTGATTAGGGAGTGTATATGGGTGATCACCCGCCTGTCATTGATCACCCCCCTGTAAGGCTCCATTCAGACGTCCGTATGCTTTTTGCGGATCCGATCCATGTATCCGTGGATCCGTAAAAATCATACGGACGTCTGAACGGAGCCTGACAGGGGGGTGATCAATGACAGGGCGGTGATCAATGACAGGGGGGTGATCAGGGAGTTTATAAGGGGTTAATAAGTGACGGGGGGGGGGGGTGTAGTGTAGTGTGGTGTTGGGTGCGACTGTACTGACCTACCTGAGTCCTCTGGTGGTCGATCCTAACAAAAGGGACCACCAGAGGACCAGGTAGGAGGTATATTAGACGCTGTTATGAAAACAGCGTCTAATATACCTGTTAGGGGTTAAAAAATTTGGATCTCCAGCCTGCCAGCGAACGATCGCCGCTGGCATGCTGGAGATCCACTCGCTTACCTTCCGTTCCTGTGAGCGCGCGCGCCTGTGCGCGCGCGTTCACAGGAAATCTCGGCTCTCGCGGGAGGACGCGTATATGCGTCCACCCAGAAGAGCAGGACCGCCGCCAGGACGCAATCCTGCGTACGGCGGTCCTGAGGTGGTTAATGTCAAGCTTGAAAAAGGCCTCATTGAGTAGGCCGAAACGTTGCTGGGAATAAAGTTTTTGGGGTCGTTACCCTGCCACTGAAATCTGGAAGTGCTGCCTCATTCTTTGGAAAGTATATATCGTGGAGGAGGAGCCGACCTCTGTGAGGAATTGCACCCAGTGCACACTATCTGACTGTGCTGCTGCGGTATTTGCTATATATATATATTTATTTATTTATATACACACAGTATATATAAATCACATATAGACGTGTCCTTTCTTACCATCCTTTTGGCTGTTTTATTATTTCAAATGACAGAGTAGTGCAAAAGTTTTTTCACAACACTCATCTGACAAAATGAGTCTAAAGGAAAGGTAAGTGAGGACACACATAATGTATCTAGTGATGAGCGGCGGGGGCAATATTCAAATTCGCTATATTTTACAAATATTTTGTAGAATATTCATCATATATTCGCAATTTTGAGAATTCGCTATTATTTTCTTGATTGCGAAAATCAGCAATGTAATATTTGCGTAAAGTGCATGCAATACAGGCGTGGGTCACTTTTGCTACATTTTCCAAGCTGCTAGAAGTTTCCTGAGACTGGAGAAAATGCTTGGCACGGCAGAACATTAAAAATGGCTTTATCTGCAGATAGAGTGCTCCAATATATTTGCAATTTCGCTAATCAGCAATTAATGATGCGCATATTTCTGACTGGTGCACTATGTATTGTTGTGACATCACAGCACTATGTCTGTAGCATGTATGTATGGACAGCAGAACATCTACACTACCCAAACACCTTGCAATGCAACATCTACACTTTATCAGGAATGACCTACACTGACTATCTCCCACTAACTATCTGTATTATATGGCTATTTGCCGCATTTGTGTGAGGGGAGGCGGGGCTATACTGCTTATAAGCCGCAGCCTCCTGCTCACCTTACCAACGGCTCGTTTCTGCGTCACTTCAGGGCGCCTGTATGCACGCGAGTATACAGTCTCTGCCTCTCATCGGCATCGAATGTCTACATCCCAGCGTTCACATCTTCCAGCGGTAAGATCGGGGCCTTGCGGCACCGACACGCCGCACATTGTTACCTGCACGTCTCGGCGGATGGCAGAGCCGGCTTCTATGTGTTCAGAGCCACGCTCTGCTGCCTTAGGTTGTCCCAGCATGCCATCTGCTGGTCGGCGGTGTTATTACAGCTTACATTTGCCTGTCATGTCTTCATACATTCTGGTTATGGTTGTGTAGTATTACAGTGGTAAAAAGTGTGTTACAGGATTTTTTTTTATTTTATTATAAGTTAAAGGGGTTAAAAATGATGGAGTGTTTTATATGTATATCCGGTATTGTTACATCATAGGACGGACCAGTACATAGGCTATATTCAGTCCCATCAGCCTTATGTCTGGCTGCACAGGGACCCTGGTTGCATTGTCTTTCGTCCTCTCAGTCTGGCCGGCATTGTGTCGGCTCCTTTAGGTAAGGGAGCACCACCGCACCGGAACGTTTCTGCTTGGCAGCCTTGGCTCTCCATGCGGCAGTCTCTCAGGTTGCAGGAGTCAGCGCGACTCCGCTCTCTACACATTGTAATGTATAGCACGGGCCGCAGTGCTCATAGTGAGGCAGGGGTGCGTGCAAGGCTGTTTTGCTTCTGGTAGGCTCTTGATTCATCTGGTGTGCTGGAACCTCCAGGCAGCAGGTGATAGTGATTTAAAGGAAAAAAATAATAATTATTGGGTGTGGGTTGTGAAAAAAAAAGTGCCAGTTTAATAATAATAAAAAAAAAAATGAAAAAAAAATGGGAGTTTGGGTTGAGAAACTCTTTAAGGTTGAGTGGACTCTTTAAGGTTCCACAGCATGTGTCGCAAGTTAATTGCCCATCATCTTCTCTAGTGGGGTCATCTCAAGCAGTGTGTTACTTATCAATTATTGGGTCAATTGTCTACAGGTTTTTCTTTCATATATGCATCCATAGGTTTGTGGCTCCTTCTATCCACCCGATGCACGGCTTCGTAGTAGCAGACGCAGCTATTCTTAGTAGACACATTTAGCATCAGCTCAAAGTAAGCTATTGTGCATCACGGGAGTAGATTTAAGACTAGGGGGTTGGTACAGTTGCTAATACTCAGTTTTTAACATGTTCAGCTACGTTCAGTCATTTCATCAGCAAAGTAGCAGTTGCCAGGTACAGTAGCAATGTGGGTGCGTACTTACATTCCACTTACGAAGTTGGTTATGGCAAGTCTGTCTGTCGGACAGGTCTCTCACTTGTCTATTATATCCTCGGTTAGGCTCTAGCCTGTCATGACCACAGACTCGATAAAAAAAAAAAAAAAAAAAAAAAAAAAAAAACTTAAGTCGTCACGACTACAGGCATCAATTAGATACGTCTTTCACGTCTACAGACACTTTATGGTCCTGTCACGACTACAGGCATCAATTCGATACATCTGTCATGTCTACAGACACGTTTAAGTCCTGTCACGTCTACAGGCATCAATTCAATACGTCTGTCACGTCTACAGACACGTTAAGTCCTGTCACGACCACAGGATACGGTCCTACACTGTATGCCTTGTCCACTCTCATGTCTCAGTCTACACTCATTCGGGGCTTGCAAAGCTACTTAGGTCACATTCTATTCTGCAAAGTACACATCTTCCCATATTCAGTCACTTCGGTGAAGGGGTACTCCGCATGCTAGCCGGCATCTCGTGTGCTGGTACGGCGGTTCTTGGCCCATCGGTGGTCCGTGATACTGGTGAATGGCACAAACTGGTGTTGGGTATTCATCTTCTACATTAATCATGTTGTGTTTTAGTAGGATGTCTCAAGAATAATTGATGGGCGATAAATCATCATCCCATGGGAGCGTGCTGTCACATTCCGCAAGAGACTCCACACCATCATTAAGGTCATGGACTGTGCCCAAGTTGATGGCAGAGTTATCCAAAAGAGGCATTCCATTTCCAGCTTCTGCAAGGAAGGCGGAACTGTTCCGTCTTCTGTCTTCAGGCGGTGTCCATGGACACTATTCAGACCTCGCTTACACAACTGCATGCGGCCATCAACTCCATGGCGTCATCAATTTTGAACTTTCAGGGCAGGCTAGAGTCGGTCGAAGCAGGTGATACAGCTGCCCGTTTGGCGTGCCAAAGTCCGGCAGATTCTTCTAGCCTCCAGGCTAGTGTTGCTGGTGGGTCAGGTTCTGTACCCCATATCGCACCATTCCACTTCGTTCCAGCCAACATTCGACAGGAAATAATTGACGGCAAGGACGTGAACTTAGCGTCCTTACTCATAACAGCTCATGAGGCGCCAGACAACAAGACCATAGTCTGTGGGGAGGTCTCGGTGGTCCTCAAATCTAAGGATGTGAGGTTGAATAGACTCGGCATACCAGAGTTTGTCTTAGCCTTTAGTCTGTACAGGGATGTTGTCTTATCCTGTTAGGGTCCCATCCACATACAAACTGGGTAAAGTATGTTATCAATGGTCTATCCGCAGGTTTCCATACAGGGCTATTGGCTCTTCTCTTTTTGCAGGTCTCTCCCCAAGCAGTGCCCAGGCTCGACCAGCTAGTGATGGACTAATGGTTCATCTCACCACCGCCAGGTCCCTTATGACTAAAGCCCTGTCCTGTAACACCCTGAAGATATACAAGAAGGCATGGACCTCGTTCTGTAATTTTAAGAGAACCCATTCTTCGGCAGGAGTGTGCAACATCTCTTACCTACTGGCCGTTGCCGCATTTTTGCCACTCTCACTACAAGCTGTCATTTAGCACTATTAAGTTATATCCGGCTGGGATTCAACATCATTTGTATCTACTGCATCCTAATCAACCCTCTTTGTTTTCAGCCCATCCAATTAGAATGCTACTGAAGGGTATCCAGAAGGGGTCCCCTGTGGCCCGCCCTACACTTTCAGATTGCTTTCAGATAAACTACGCAAAACCCCTTCAGTAAGCACACTAGTTTATTGATCAAGACAACCATGTACCTAGCCTTCTACGGCTTCCTCAGATCAGGCGAGTTCACTTATGCCACAACATGCAAGAACTATCGGAGGTAGGATCAGCTGTCATGGGATGGGTCATGCCAAGTTCTTACTTTAATGTCCACAAAGACGGCCCGAGCGGGTCAGCTCACAGAGGTTAGATACTTCCCCACTGGTGATAAGTGGTGCCCAGTTATGGCAGTGCAGGAATGGATGCGCTTTACCAAAGCAACCCCAGGGGATGCTCTTCTAAAGCTGGGTTCTGCGCATTTGCGTTGTCAGAACTTTCTCAAATTCATCCGAATATTATTGAGGAATGTTGGGGTCTGTCCCAGTTCCATCACAGGGCATTCCTCTTGCATTGGTGCGGCTTCGCCGCCTCCAAGCACAACGTCTCAGTGCATGTTATTAAGAAGTTGGGCAAATGGCAGTCGGCTTGTTAGGCACGATATATACCAAATCCGCAGTGTGAAATGTTTAATGCTTTCAGGAATCTGGTATTTTAATTTTGTTAATAACACTATTGCCCTGAGCTATGTTTATTTTTTTTTGCCCCTTTACCCTACCCTCCATACAGCAGTCTCGACATACCCCTACTGCTTAGCATAGTAGGTAGGTAGGCATACTTATCTTGAGCCGACCCGAATACAAATATAAGCTAACTATCCAATTAGTGGAAAGCACAGAGCACAGCAATGATACTGCTGTCTCTCTCAGAACTCCATAAAACTACAGAACATGGCTACTGGGCAGGTTCTTATATAGTAAGGGGTAGGCAAATTTCCTATTGGTTGCTAGGAATGTTGCTAAGTTCAGACAAAGACATTGCAGACTTCTCATTGGCTCACAAGCAAGAAGCACGGAGGGATCATGGGTTCAGATAAAAAAAAAATCTAGAATATTCGCAAATACGAATATATAGCACTATATTCTAAATATTCGCAAATTTTCAAACTGCCGATATTCGCAATTAATATTTACTATTCGAATATTCGCGCCCAACACTACAAATATCTACACACACTGCTTAAACTTATACCTGTATACTCACATTACTGTGGATAGAGATAAGAGAAGAGCAGCTAATAGAGGTAGAAAAGGGCAGATAGAGATGGAGCAGGTGACAGAAGAGAGCAACTTTTCTATCTTCCTTCTGTACTGATCTGTTCCACTCTGCAGGCTCCCCATACCATCCAAGTCCTGTCAATGGGACTTTAGAACAACACATATACACTCACCTAAAGAATTATTAGGAACACCTGTTCTATTTCTCATTAATGCGATTATCTACTCAACCAATCACTTGGCAGTTGCTTCAATACATGTAGGGTTGTGGTCCTGGTCAAGATAATCTCCTGAACTCCAAACTGAATGTCAGAATGGGAAAGAAAGGTGGGCTACAGCAGCAGAAGACCCTACCGGGTACCACTTATCTCCACTACAAATAGGAAAAAGAGGCTACAATTTGCACAAGCTCACCAAAATTGGACTGTTGAAGACTGGAAAAATGTTGCCTGGTCTGATGAGTCTCGATTTCTGTTGAGACATTCAAATGGTAGAGCCCGAATTTGGCGTAAACAGAATGAGAACATGTATCCATCATGCCTTGTTACCACTGTGCAGGCTGGTGGTGGTGGTGTAATGGTGTGGGGGATGTTTTCTGGGCACACTTTATGCCCCTTAGTGCCAATTGGCCATCGTTTAAATGCCATGGGCTACCTGAGCATTGTTTCTGACCATGTCCATCCCTTCATGACCACTATGTACCCATCCTCTGATGGCTACTTCCAGCAGGATAATGCACCATGTCACAAAGCTCGAATCATTTCAAATTGGTTTCTTGAACATGACAATGAGTTCACTGTACTAAAATGGCCCCCACAGTCACCAGATCTCAACCCAATAGAGCATCTTTGGGATGTGGTGGAACGGGAGCTTTGTGCCCTGGATGTGCATCCCTCAAATCTCCATCAACTGCAAGATGCTATCCTATCAATGTGGGCCAACATTTCTAAAGAATGCTATCAACACTTTGTTGAATCAATGCCACATAGAATTAAGGCAGTTCTGAAGGCAAAAGGGTGTCCAACACTGTGTTAGTTAGTATGGTGTTCCTAATAATTCTTTAGGTGAATGTATGTCAGAACCATTGAAGAACAGCCAGTTACATACAGTAAATGCAATTTTAACAACCTGCTATTTTGTTGAATGACGTTTTTGCAAATGTATCCTCATGTTTAATAGGGCCCCTGTTCACCAAGCTAATTAAATTGCTGCTATGCCATGATTGTGCGAGCTGTTTAAGATTTGCAGTTTCTTTTCTTTGTTATTTTTATGCTATGTATGATAGACAACCTTCCATTTATTTTGATAAAGTAAAAATCTTATGGTAAGGCAAAATCCAAAACATTTTTATTAAAATTTATACACAGCATATTTACAGGCTTATGGATTATAGGTTCTGCTTATATTCAAATATTTTATTGGTGTGGCTGTGGAAGGTCATATAGATGTTGATATTTGAGCCTTATGCTCATAATCAAATTTGGCCTTAAAATTGTAATCTGGAAATTTTGAAGTTTTCTTCTATCAGTTGGATAGGGGATAAGTATTAGATCAGTGAGGGTCCTACTACTAGGAACCTGAGTGATCACAAGACTGGGTCACCTTCCCCGTAGAACCCCTCTAAATTAACAGAGCAGCAGGTTGAGCATGCATACTGCTGCTGCATTCATGTCTGTTGGACCTGCCGGAAATAGCTGAACACTCTACTTGGATATCTCCTGCCGTCTTATAGAGTGAATGGAGTGGTAGAACCTGCTGCACCATTCATTTTGGGGAGAAGTGAAGAGACCTGTGGGGAACCCGGCATCCCCTTCTTGAGATAACGTCAAATTACCAGAATAACCCTTTAAGGACCAGGCATGCTCTGAACTGGGGAATATGTCACTGTGAAATGAGGAGGAAGATGGGGAGGATCAGGTGAACTGTGACCATCACCTGTTGTCATTTGTATAATTCTGTGTTATATGTGTTAAGGCAGTCGGTGTGGAACCAATGTGTTAACTAGAGATGAGCACATTTTTAAAAAATTCGATTCGCCGGTTAGCCAATTTTTTCGCTAAAATTTCGATTCGATGCGAATATATTTGCGGCAAATTACGTTAAAAAAATTATATTTCCTGGCTTCTGAGAGCCTTTATAATAGTGTAGAAAACTGTGCCTTGAAGTAACACGCATAGAGATTCTGCTTTGGTAGTGAAATAATACTGTGAGTCAGTATGACAAGCAGATGACAGGAGTCGCTCTTAGAATCACTGCACACTTCACTCAATAGGGCAGTCACAGGGCCAAAACTGACCAAATAACTCAAGCCTTACAGGTCAATGTTAGCGTTAAGAAGATACGCATTCCTTTTACACCGTCGCCAGCTGATTCCACATAGATGTCTATAGAACCTGTTCTATTAAATGCGTATACAAGTAGAGCCCCTCCAGAGAGAGTGAAGAGGGTGTCAGCAGTAAGTTTGTGTTGATGTCAACGGATCCTGTCTGTGGAGCATATGCCTTCACTCGATCAGCATTTGCTCAATAATCCATCAGTATTGATAATGCCCTAAAAAACTGAAGTAGATGTAAAACAGAGATGACACATGAATGGAATATTTGCATGTCTTCTGTGTTTTGTACCCACTCCTGTTTTTGGCTACCAAATCACAATCCAATTCTGATGGGACCATACAGGCCTTACAGCTGCTACACAGATAGGATCTGTTGTGCATCTCATTTTTCCTACCTTTCCTGTCAGCTAAGCCAAAAGGCACAATAGTGTCCCAGTAATGAAGTGGGGAGGGTGGGGACAGCATGAGAAGTCCACAGAGTAGACCTATGACATATTAATAAGGTGGATATGTGTGGCTATGGCAGCAGCAACAGGATACCACAGAGTGGCAAGGTGAAATAGTGTGGAGATGGCAGCAGCAGGAGGATACCACAGAGTGGCAAGGTGACATAGTGTTGAGATGGCAGTAGCAGCATCAGGAGACCACAGAGTGGCAAGGTGACATAGTATGGATATGGCAGCATCAGGATACAACAGAGTGGCAAGGTGACAGCGTGGATATGGCAGCAGCAACAGGATACCACAGAGTGGCAAGGTGACATAGTATGGATATGGCAGTAGCAGCATCAGCATCAGGATACAACAGAGTGGCAAGGTGACAGCGTGGATATGGCAGCAGCATCAGGAGACCACAGAGTGGCAAGGTGAAATAGTGTGGAGATGGCAGCAGCAGGAGGATACCACAGAGTGGCAAGGTGACATAGTGTGGAGATGGCAGTAGCAGCAGCAGCATCAGGATACCACAGAGTGGCAAGGTGACATAGTGTAGAAATGGTAGCAGCATCAGGAGACTAGGGTTGTTTCGGATATCGAACTTTTGATACCAAATCAATACTTTTAACCCAGTATCGATACAATACCAGGATTTGTCTTTTATCTATACTAGGCTGTTCGCCATGTTCCCTCAGCAGCACAGGGAAGAAGGAAGCAGTCTCTCCCTCCCCCTGTGCTGCTGCTGCCACCAATGAGAGGAGAGAGGGGCGGAGGAGGGGAGGGGCTGTGGCCACTGCGCCACCAATGAAAACTAACGTTTAATACATAACAAATGCAGGGTCGGTAGAAACACGTTGTCGGCAACCTGAGAGGTTAACTGCCACAGATCGCAGCCCATGTCAGAGGCAGGGTGATGGCAATGTGTTTCTGCCGCCGGATGTATTTGTATATTAAGCATTAATTGAGTTGAGCGGACACCTGGATGCTCGGGTTCGATGGGTTCAGCCAAACTTCACTGCAAACAAATGTGGATAGGGAAATTACTTAAAATAACATAAAATACGTAAAAATAATAAAATAATCTCTTGATCTAGGAGGATGAGGTCAATATGGAGTAGGAGGTTGAGGAGGTGGTGGATGTGGCGGTATAGGTGGAAGCGGCGGGGGAGGAGGAGGTAGCTTTGGCGGAACCCGCCTCGCCACTGGGCATTGGAGAGGACTGGCTACCCGCCTCCTACCTGCTGACTATGGCCCCTGGTAAATTTGTACGTTTGAATGCAATTTGGGCATATGGTATTTTATATTGCTGCTACTGGCCCTTTAAGGACCATCTGTGGACATGTGACTTTTGGGAACAATAGCCTTTGAGACTGTGTAGCAGATTGCATTCGGACTGTCTTGAATATTGTGTAGGTTGTTATGGGTTCGGTTGGATTGTATTGCGATGTATTGTGGGCTGTGTGTATCTTGCTCTTGCTGTGATGTTAAAGGCATTGCTGTTCTGTGCCTCTTCTCCTCCCCCTTTTCCTGTCCCTCCTCCATCTCCCATCAGCCCTTGCTATTGTCGGGCCCCACCCTTCCTTGTACCATAGACCTCCATGTGCCCTATTGTATGCAAATGAGGCTGTTGGGGGGGTTTAAAGTAGGTGTGCTATGTCTAAATAAAGTGAGTTCCTGTTTTTACCCTCAAGGTGAAGTGTCGTCTCATTCTTGGGGGAGGATTTGCATGCTGTCCCAGTTTGACTGCTAGGAGTGTAAACCTATTCGTATGGTTTCCTATTCAACTGTCTACAGCATTCATATGCTTGAAGAAGATTTATATGCTGCTTCGGTTCGGTGATTGTGGTGTCTGCCAGAGTGCTTGGAAACCTCAGGAAACGCTAGGAGCATCCGTCAACGGAGGTACTCAGTCGGGGTGCCAGGTGATCCGTTACAGTAGCCAACACTGTTTTTTGTTTTTAATTAAATTTAATTTTTTTTGTTCAAATTTGGGTAGACCCCAAAACATTGGGAATTATAAAAAGTAAAACAAATAGAAAGTGCGCTGGTGTACAACAATGGCTGGGTGAGGCCGGTATACATGTTTATTCTGCACAAGATACGGACAAGTCCTGTAGGATCCCTTCCTGGTTCATTTTAATGAACGTGAGCTTTTCCACATTGGCTGTGGACAGGTGGCTGCGCTTGTCTGTGATAAACCCCTCCTGCTTGTCACGAGGGTGTCAAGAGCCACGCCTGACTCCGTTGTACCCGGGGTCAGGAGGTCGCAGCGGTTGGCTGCACGCTCTATGTAAGATAGGGATGTTTACTTATTGTAGCTTTCTGGGTTTGCTTTGCGAACCCTTTTGGCTCACTCAGGGATCCGTAGCTCCTTCTCTCAGCTGTTCCTTGTCCAGCACTCCCAATCCTCCTTATATTCCCCTCTCACACTTCTCTGGTTGCCAGATATAGAGCTTCCTGCCTGGACATCTATTCTGACCCACTGGAGCTGTGTTGCTGCGTTCCTTGGTAGTTGATCCAGAACGCTACCCTCCGGATCCCTGTTGGACCTTTGTGGACAGTTGTTGTTGTCCACCTGGGTGTTTGTGTTTGTCTGTCCTCTCCCTGGTGTTTCCCTCTTAGTGTCAGTGGTGAGGACTAGCAATCCCACCGGCCCGTTCATTATCTAGGGCTCATTTCAGGGAAAGCCAGGGTTTAGGCACGTGATCGCCGCACGGGTGAGGAACCCGTCTAGGGACGTCAGGGCAGTCAGGTGCCAGCCGCAAGGAGAGTTAGGGGTCACCACCTTTCCCTCTCCCTTGGGCAGGACTTTCCCTTTTCCCTCTCTGTGCGTGTTGCCGGTCATTACATTATATCTGGCCCTTATTTTTGTGTAGGTAAAAAAAAAATAAAAAAATATATATAATAATTCTTTTTTTTACCCACTTAGAATCCAGTATGGATCAAATTGCTGCTCTGTCTGAACAATCTCATGGCCTGTCTTTGGAGGTGGCAGGATTGAAGGCGTCGGTCCTCCAGCAACAGCAGCAATTACAACAGACCGCAAGTCCAGCGGTTGCTACTGGTAACCAGGTTGTTGCGGAACCCAAGGTCCCTCTCCCTGACAGATTTTCTGGGGGAAGGGACAAGTTTTTGATTTTCCGTGAGGCCTGTAAATTATACTTTAAGCTGCGCCCTTACTCCTCCAGTAATGAAGAACAGCGGGTGGGGGTTGTTATTTCCCTGCTGCAGGGGGACCCGCAGTCCTGGGCGTTCTCTTTACCTACTGATTCTCAGGCGTTTCGGTCAGTGGATGAGTTTTTCGGGGCCTTGGGTCTCATATATGACGACCCTGACCGAGTCGCACTGGCTGAATAAAAATTACGGAGACTCCTACAAGGAGAGCGGCCGGTAGAGGAGTATTGCTCTGACTTCCGTAGATGGGCTATGGATACCCAATGGAACGACCCGGCTCTCAGGAGTCAGTTCTGCTCTGGGTTATCCGAAAGGGTTAAGGATGCGCTTGCATTGTATGAGACCCCCTTTTCCCTTGATGCAGTTATGTCCCTTTCTATCCGTATAGATAGACGTCTTAGGGACAGGTTGAAAAAACCGGAGCCATTGGTAACCCCTCCCAAGCAGCAGTTAGTCTGTACGGACTTAGACGAGCCTATGCAGCTAGGAGGAACTACTCGTCAGGTCCGTCCTCCTGAGGTTCGCCGTAGGCGTGGGTTTTTTTTTTTTTGTGGGGAGAGGGGTCATTTCATTAATGTCTGTCCTTCTTTCCTCAGAAACAAAAAAACCGTCGGAAAACTACTAACCCCAGGCTGGTTGAAGGATGTCAGCCGGGGGGTATACGTTTCCTCTATACGTACATCACAATTTGTGTTGCCAGCGGTTATTGTTTTTGGTGATAAGACAGAGACTATTTCTTTCTTTCTAGACAGTGGAGCAGGGGTAAATTTGATAGATGCCCATTTTGCCTGCACTATGGGTTTGTCTCTCTGTACACTACAGAGACCTATTCCCATATTTGCTATAGATTCTGCTCCTCTGTCTCAGAGAAATCTCACCCACATTGTTCATAACTTACACCTTCGGGTAGGGGACCACCATAACGAGATGCTCTCATGTTATGTTCTGGAGGGGCTTCCCACTCCGGTAGTGCTGGGCCTTCCCTGGTTGGTAGCGCACAATCCAGTGGTGGATTGGCAGGCCAGGGAGATATCAGAGTGGAGTGAGCCGTGCAGAGAAAATTGCTTAAATAGCAATTGCTTAGTCGCCTCCATAGCTACCCTACCTACTTTTGTTTCGGACTTTGAGGACGTTTTTTCTGAAATGGGTTGTCAGAAGTTACCACCTCATCGTCCTTATGATTGCCCGGTTAACCTTATTCCTGGCGCAAAATTACCCAAGACCAGGTTATATAATCTTTCAGGTCCAGAGAGACAATCCATGAAGGATTATATCTCCGAGAGTTTGGCTAAGGGACACATCAGACCCTCTTCTTCACCCGTGGCTGCAGGGTTTTTCTTCGTTAAAAAGAAAGATGGGGGCCTGCGTCCTTGCCTAGATTTTTGTGAATTAAATCGGATAACCATACGAGACCCATACCCTCTTCCTCTCATTCCTGACCTGTTTAATCAGATTGCGGGTGCTAGGTGGTTCTCCAAACTTGATCTTAGGGGGGCCTACAATCTGATTCGTATTAAGGAGGGGGATGAGTGAAAAACTGCTTTTAACACCCCTGAGGGGCATTATGAAAATCTAGTTATGCCTTTCGGCCTGACCAATGCTCCTGCCGTCTTCCAATATTTCGTTAATGACATTTTTAGTCATCTAATCGGCAGGTTTGTGGTAATATACCTAGATGATATCTTAATTTATTCTTCTGATCTGAGAACACATGAGGAGCATGTCAGACAAGTACTACAGGTCCTACGGACGAATGAATTATATGCTAAAATTGAAAAATGTGTTTTTGCCGTTCAGGAGATACAATTCCTAGGTTATTATTTATCTGCGTCAGGTTTCCGTATGGATCCTAGGAAGGTCCAGGCAATTTTAGATTGGGATCTTCCTGAGAACCTCAAAGCATTACAACGGTTCTTGGGCTTCGTGAATTTCTATAGGAAATTCATTAAAAATTATTCAGTTATTGTAAAACCCCTTACTGACATGACTAGGAAGGGGACTGATTTTTCTAAATGGTCTGACGCCGCTAAAGTTGCTTTTTCCTCTCTAAAAGAGAGATTTACCTCGGCACCTGTACTAGTCCAACCTGATGTCTCTCAGCCTTTTATTGTTGAAGTCGATGCATCAGAGGTGGGAGTGGGGGCTGTACTGTCTCAGGGTCCGTCTCCTGGCAAATGGCGTCCTTGTGCTTTCTTTTCTAAAAAACTATCTGCAGCAGAACAGAACTACGATATTGGCAATAGGGAACTGTTAGCTATTAAACTTGCGTTTGAGGAGTGGCGTCACTTCTTAGAGGGGGCAGTCCACCCCGTCACTGTGTTTACGGACCACAAAAATCTGCTGTACCTCGAATCAGCTAAGCGTCTCACCCCTAGACAGGCTAGGTGGTCGCTATTTTTTACCAGGTTTAACTTTGTGATTACCTATCGTCCTGGGGCAAAGAATACCAAGGCTGATGCACTATCTCGTTGTTTCCCTGGAGGGGGTAATGTGAGTGATCCGGTGCCCATTCTTCAAAGAGGAGTGGTTGTCTCTGCGGTACACTCTGTTTTGGAGGGGAAGGTGTTAGAGGCCCAGGGGGACGCCCTGGTCTCTTGCCCCTCAGAGAAATTGTTTGTACCGTTGAACCTACGTCTCGAATTATTAAAGGAACATCATAATTCGGCACTTGCTGGGCACCCGGGTGGTAAAGCAACCTTGGAGCTATTGTCTCGTCGTTTTTGGTGGCCAAGGTTGCGTCAGGATGTATTGGATTTTGTGTCTTCTTGTTCTACCTGTGCGCGCGCAAAAGTTTCACATACACGTCCTGCAGGGTCTCTATTACCACTCGTCATTCCCAATAGACCATGGACACATCTGTCTATGGATTTTATCACTGACTTACCTTTGTCTGCAGGTAAAATAGTTATTTTGGTAGTAGTGGACAGGTTTAGCAAAATGGCACACTTCATTGCGTTACCCGCACTACCTAATGCTAAAACTCTTGCTCAGGTATTCGTCAGTGAAATCGTGAAGCTTCACGGGGTCCTCCCCGATGTTGTTTCGGATCGGGGTACCCAGTTTATTTCTAAATTTTGGAAAGCTTTTTGTGCCCGTTTGGGGGTTCACTTGTCCTTTTCCTCAGCTTTCCATCCTCAGTCGAATGGACAGACTGAGCGTACCAACCAAAACCTGGAGACATATCTAAGATGTTTTGTGTCTGAAAACCAAGAGTTGTGGTCGTCATATTTACCCTTATCTGAGTTTGCCATAAATAATCGCCGTCAGGAATCCACTGGCAAGTCACCATTTCTTGGTGCATATGGTTTTCATCCCCAATTTTGTACTTTCAAAGAGGGGGGTCTTATGGGGTTCCCGAAGAGGAACGGTTTTCGTCATCGCTTTCATCGGTATGGCAGAAGGTGCAAGCTAACTTGAAAAATATGGGAGGTAAATACAAATGCATGGCTGATAAGAGACGGTCGCCAGGTCCGGACCTAGGAGTGAATGACTATGTGTGGTTATCTACTAGGAATATCAAATTGAAGGTTCCCTCTTGGAAACTGGGTCCTAGGTTTATTGGTCCGTACAAGATTGTAGCCATCATCAACCCCGTGGCTTTTCGCCTGGAGTTGCCTCAGACTTTTAAAATCCATAATGTCTTTCATAAGTCGTTACTCAAAAAATATGTTCCACCTCTAGAACCGTCACCGCTGCCACCCCCTCCTGTTGTCGTGGATGGTAATTTAGAATTTCAGATATCCAAAATTATTAATTCTCGTCGGGTCCGCCGCTCTCTCCAATATCTGGTGCACTGGAGAGGTTACGGTCCCGAGGAAAGAATGTGGGTTCCTGCGTCTGAGGTAAACGCCGACAGGCTAGTTCGGATTTTTCATGCCTCTCATCCTGAGAGACCTGGTCCTGAGTGTCCAGAGGCCCCTCGTAGAGAGGGGGGTACTGTCACGAGGGTGTCAAGAGCCACGCCTGACTCCGTTGTACCCGGGGTCAGGAGGTCGCAGCGGTTGGCTGCACGCTCTATGTAAGATAGGGATGTTTTCTTATTGTAGCTTTCTGGGTTTGCTTTGTGAACCCTTTTGGCTCACTCAGGGATCCGTAGCTCCTTCTCTCAGCTGTGCCTTGTCCAGCACTCCCAATCCTCCTTATATTCCCCTCTCACACTTCTCTGGTTGCCAGATATAGAGCTTCCTGCCTGGACATCTATTCTGACCCACTGGAGCTGTGTTGCTGCGTTCTTTGGTATTTGATCCAGAACGCTACCCTCCGGATCCCTGTTGGACCTTTGTGGACAGTTGTTGTTGTCCACCTGGGTGTTTGTGATTGTCTGTGTTTGTCTGTCCTCTCCCTGGTGTTTCCCTCTTAGTGTCAGTGGTGAGGACTAGCAATCCCACCGGCCCGTTCATTATCTAGGGCTCATTTCAGGGAAAGCCAGGGTTTAGGCACGTGATCGCCGCACGGGTGAGGAACCCGTCTAGGGACGTCAGGGCAGTCAGGTGCCAGCTGCAAGGAGAGTTAGGGGTCACCACCTTTTCCTCTCCCTTGGGCAGGACTTTCCCTTTTCCCTCCCTGTGCGTGTTGCCGGTCATTACACTGCTGTGCTAAAAAAACAAACATTCTGACAATACACTGGCTGCAGGGCAGGCCAGCACATCCAAGGCGTAAAGGACAAGCTCAGGCCATGTGCCCAATTTGGAGACCCAGAAGTTGAAGGGGGCAGACCCATCAGTCAGTACGTGTAGGCGTGTGCACACACACTGCTCAACCATGTTGCACGTCCCCATGGCGTCCACGATCCAATTGGATATCTTCTCTATCAACTTTCGATGTTCTTTTCTGCGCCTACCATGGTGATCACGGGTAGCGGGGAATCAGGGTTCCAGGCAGGAGAAGGAGCCTGAGAAAAGGATACCACATCCAAGGGAGGTCAATGGCTGAAATGTGATTGAACAGGAAATGTGGGTCAAGTTGTTAAAGCAGAAGGATCGAAGGAAAGGAGGTGGCGCGCGTCAATTAAAAAATCCCTGTCACCTATGCAGAGCAGGGGTTTTTCATCGGCAAAAATGGGTTATTGTCACCCACCAATGGAACAGAAGATTTTAAAAAAATTTGGTCCCTGTCAACTATGCAGAGCAGTGGTTTATTCACGGCAAAACTGTGTTCATGTCACCCACCAATTGAACAAAAGATATTACAAAAATGAGGTCCCTGTCACCTATGCAGAGCAGAGGTTTGTATACGGCAAAATTAGTAAAGGTCAACTGAAAATGTAACAGATGATTTTTTTGAAATTTATGTCACTGTCACCTATGCAGAGCAGGGGTTTATTAATGTCAAAAATTGTAAAATGTCTCCCAAGAATGTAGCAGACGCTTTTGCACCCTGCTCCCTCTTTTGCTGTGCTGGTGCCTCTGTGCGGCCACCGCCTCTTCCTCGGAACTGTACACGTCACTCACATGACCTTGATTCCATGTGGGGTGTAGTACCTCATTATCCTCCACATCATCTTCCACCCAATCTTTACCCCTGCCCTCCTCGTCAGTCTGCAGACTGCAGAAAGCCGCAGCAGTTGGCACCTATGTTTCGTCATCATCAGAGACGTGCTGTGGTGGTCTTCCCATGTCCTCATCCTGAAACATAAGTGGTTGGGCATCAGTGCCCTCAATCACTTCCACTTCTGGGGCAGGGCTATGTGGATGGCCCACTGAAACCCTGCCAGCAGTCATCAAAAAGCATAAGAGACTGCTGCATGACTTGGGGCTCAGACTGCTTGCCTGATTTGCAAGGGGGTGAGTTGAAAAACAGATGGCCATGGATTGTAGGTGCCAACTCTAATCTTTCAGCAGGGGACTGGTTGGGAGACAATGTAAAGGAACTGGAGGCACTGTCTGCCACCCAATCTACTATTGCCTGTACTTGTTCTGGCCTCATTCGTACTGTCCTAAATGCAGTGTAGTCCGCAAATGTACTTTCTAGTGCAAAATATGAGAATTTGTCATCCAACAATGTAACAGACGAGTTAGTGAAATGTATTTCCCTGTCCACTATGTAGAGCAGGGGTATATCACAGCCAAAAATTGGTGAATGTCACCCAACAATGTAACAGATGAATTAGTTGAATGTATTTCCCTGTCGACTAGGTAGAGCAGGGGTATAACACAGCCAAAAATTGGTGAATGTAACCCAACAATGTAACAGATGAAATGGTGAAATGTATTTCCCTGTCTGCTATGTAGAGCAGGGGTATATCACAGCCAAAAATTTGGGAATGTGACCCAACAATGTATCAGACTAATTAGTGAAATGACTTAAAATAACATAAAATACGTAAAAATAAAAAATAATAATCTTGATCTAGGAGGTGGAGGTCCATATGGAGTAGGAGGTTGAGGAGGCAGTGGACCTAGCTGTGTAGGTGGAAGGGGCGGTGGAGGAGGAGGTAGCCAACACAGTTTTTTTTTTTTTTTTTTTGTTTAAATTAGGGTACCACCCAAAACATTGGGAAATATAAAAAATAAAACAATAAGAAAGTGTGCTGCTGTATAACAATGGCTGGGTGAGGCTGGTATACATGTTTATTCTGCACAAGGTACGGACAAGTCATGTGGAATCCATGCCCGTTTCATTTTAATGAATGTGAGCTTGTACACCTTGGCTGTGGACAGGTGGCTGCGCTTGTCTGTTATAATGCCCCCTGCCGTGCTAAACACACGTTCAGACAAGGGCAGTCCAGCACCTCCAAGGTGAAAGGGACAAATTGGGCCATGTGCCCAATTTAGAGACCCAGAAGTTGAAGGGGGCAGACCCATCAGTCAGTACGTGTAGGCGTGTGCACACATACTGCTCCACCATGTTGCTGAAATGCTGCCTCCTGCTAAGACATTCCATATCATCTCGTGGTTCTGGTTGTTGTGGTGTGCTGACAATACTTTTTCACATTTCGGCCATGCTAACCCTGCCTTCTGGGGTGCTGGTAGTGCCCCAGCTGCGATGACGACCTCTTCTTCCTCCTCTGCCTTCACCTTGTGTTTCCACTGTGCCACCACTGTCAGATGGGAATGCCATCAGCAGCGCATCTACCAGTGTGCGCTTTTATTCACGCATCTTACGATCACGCTCCAGTGACTGAATTAAGGACGGTACGTTGTCCTTGTAACGGGTATCCAGCAGCGTGCCTACCCAGTAATCAGCACAAGTTAGAATGTGGGCAACTCTGCATTAGTTGCGCAGACACTGCAGCATGTAATGGCTCATGTGTGCCAGGCTGCCCAGAGGCAACGTCAAGCTGTCCTCTGTGGGAGGTGTATAGTCTAGTCTGTGTCCTCTGTATCCCCCCAGCCACGCACCAGTGATGGCCATGGTTTGGGTGCCACCCTGCAGCGAACACTGTTCCTCCTCCTCCATCTCGTCATCCTCCAGAACTGTGCCCTGGCTGGACAATTGAGTACCTGGCATATGTTGGTGAAGGAACCCACCCTTGGAGCCACTTGTGAATGACTGGCCTGAAACCCTTGTAAATGATCACTCTTCCTCCTCCTCCTGCGCCACATCCTCTTTCATCATCGCCCAAAGCATTTTTTCAAGGAGGCATAGAAGTGGGATAGTAACGCTGAGAACTAAGTCATCGGCACTGGCCATGTTGGTGGATTACTCGAAACAGAGCAACAAGGCGCACAGGTCTCGCATGGAGGCCCACTTATTGGTGATGAAGTGGTGCTGTTCCGCAGAGCGACTCACCCGTGCGTGCTGCAGCTGAAATGCCACTATCGCCTGCTGCTGCTCGCAGTCTGGCCAGTGTGTGCAAGGTGGAGTTCCACCTTGTGGGCGCATCGCATATGAGGCGTTGAGAGGGAATGCCGAAGTTACGCTGCAGAGCTGACAGGCGAGCAGCAGCAGTGTGAGAACACCGAAAGCGCGCACAGACGGTCCGCACTTTCTGCAGCAGCTCTGACATACTTAGATAATTTTTTCAGGAACCTCTGCACCACCAAATTCAGCACATGTTACAGGCAAGGGATGTGCGTTAAACCGGCTAGGCCCAGAGCTGCTACGAGATTTTGCCCATTATCGCACACCACCAGGCCGGGCTTGAGGCTCACTGGCACCAACCACTCATCGGTTTGTTGTTCCATGCCCGTCCACAGCTCCTGTGCGTTGTCGGTTTTGTCCCCCAAACAGATACGCTTCAAAACTGCCTGCTGTCGTTTACCCCTGGCTGTGCTAAAGTTGGTGGTGAAGGTATTACGCTGACCGGATGAAGAGGCGGTAGAGGATGAGAAAGCAGAGTAGGAGGAGGAAGCAACAGGAGGCAAAGAGAAACGCCCTACAATCCTCGGTGGTGGAAGAACATGCACTAAACTTCTATCTGTATTAGGCCCAGCCGCCACTGCATTTACCTAGTGTGCTGTTAAGGATATATAACGTCCTTGACAGTGCTTACTGGTCCACGTATCCGTAGTTAGGTGGACCTTGCCACAGATGGTGTTGCACAGTGCACACCTGATTTTGTCCCTCACGTGGTTGTGCAGGGAAGGGATGGCTCGTCTGGCAAAAGTAGTGGCGGCTGGTAACGACGCACTGTGGGACAGCCACCGCCATAAGGTTTTTAAAACTCTCCATCACCACCAGACGGAATGACAGCATTTCAAAGGCCAGGAATTTTGAAATGCTGGTATTCAGGGCTAGGGATCGCGGGTGGGTAGGGGGGTACTTCCTTTTTCTCTCCAGTGTTTGGGAGATAGACAGCTGAACGCTTCCATGGGACATTGTGGAGATGCTTGGTGACCCAGGGGGTGGTGTTGCTGACACATCCTCTGTTTGCAGGGTGGCAGGTGCCACTGTCACTCCAGAGGGGGATGAAGAAACCTCTCTTTGTTTTGGAGATGTCTACTTAACTGCAGCTCGTGCTTTGCACTTAGATGCCTAGTCATGCAGGTTGTGCTCAGGTTGAGAATGTTTATGCCTCGCTTCAGGCTCTGATTCGTGTCTTGTCGTCAGCACATTGTCTAAAGAACTGCCACGCCAGAGAACTTCTTTGAGCTGGCTTTGGTGTGCTCAGTCCCTTGGTGCGGTGGGCAGTAGCAGGCGTACTGTCTAGGGCGTACTGTCTTTTGTTGTGCTGGTGGCTCTGTGCAATTACCGCCTCTTCCTCCGAACTAGACAGGTCACTCGCATGACCTTGATTCCATGTAGGGTCGAGGACCTCATCATCCTCCATTTCATCTTTTACCCAGTCTTCACCCCTGCACTCCTTGTCTTTCTGCACACTGCAGAAAGCTACAGCAGTTGGCACCTGTGTTTCATCGTCATCAGAGACGTGCTGCGGTGGTCCTCCCATGTACTTATCCTGAAACATAAGTGGATGGCCATCGGTGCACTCAATCTCTTCCACTTCTTGGGCAGGGCTATGTGGATGGCCCACTGAAACCCTGCTAGCAGAGTCATCAAAAAGCAGAAGAGACTGCTGCTTGACTTGGGGCTCAGACTGCTTGGCTGATTTGCAAGGCGGTGAGGTGAAAGACTGATGGACATGGGCTGCAGGTGCCAACTCTGATCTTTCAGCAAGAGACTGGGTGAGAGACAATGTGAAGGAACTGAAGGCACTGTCAGCCACCTGATCTACTATCGCCTGTACTTGTTCTGGCCTCACCATTCGTAGAGCCGCCTTCGGCCCTACCAAATAATGCTGAAGGTTCTGTTGTCTACTTGCACCTGAGGAAGGTGTTTTACTTGTGGGTGTAGATGGCACAGATCGACAACGTCCTTATTTGACACTCTCCTCATTCTTTGCGTTCACCCACCAAACTAACAGATGGTTTATATCAGGCGACAATGTGACCGTCAATAGTCAACAATTAAGTTCACTGACAGGCTGTGCCGGTGTCATAAAGAGAAAACATTTCTTGATGTCACACAATAGTGTGACAGGGGAATTTTATATAATTGCTTCACAGTCACCAAAAATCTGAATTTGTCAACCACAGTAGTAATGACTGGTTGTATTGGACGGTCAGAAATGCTGCAAAGGCCGCAAATGTAGTATCTAGCACAAAATGGGTGTTTTTTTCAAACAAAAATTTTACACCAGTATTTAACGCTTATATTGGACTTTTAGAAATGCATCAAAGGCCACAAATGCAGTATCTAGCACAAAATGGGTGTTTGTTTCAAACAAAAATGTAACAGCAGTATTTAACGGTTGTATTAGACTGTCAGAAATGCAGCGCAGGCCGCAAAGGTACTTTATGGGGAAAAAAATATGATTTTTTCACCCACAATTAAACAGATGGATTTAACAGATTTTATTTAACTATCACAAATGCAGTGCAGGGCGCAAATGTACTTTTTAGCAAAATAATAATAATTTGTCCCCCCAGAATCTAACAGATGGATTTACTGAATTGATTACACCCACATATGCAGCACAGGGGTACTTTACAGATTTTTTTTTGAATATGTCACCCCCTGGGTCCCTGAACTCACAGACGAATTACCTGTATTATTCTCCCTTTCCCTGGCACATATGCAGTGCAGGTGCAATTAAAAAATGGGTATATGTTGCCCACTGAACTAAAAGAACAGGATTAAAATATTGTCCCTGGCACAATGCAGTGCTGGTGCACTGAACTTGCACAAAAGGCCCGCCGACGCCTACCTAACTAACAGACAGATAAAACTTATTTTTCTGTGTCACTGGGCTCACGGCAGGGTACAAAAATGTTGCATTGCACCCACAAAAAATAAAATAAAAAATGGCTGTAGATCGCAGAGTTAACAACAAGTTCTTATATCAGATAGATTCTTTCCTATTCTCTCCCTCACAGCAGCAGCACCCTATCCCTACACTAGTAAGAGCAGAGTGATATAGAGGCTGGGTCACATGCTGCACTGGCCAATCACAGCCATGCCATTAGTACGCATGGCTGTGATGGCTTCTAAGGGCACAAAAGTTAAACGCTTGTTTCAAAAAGCGCCATAAAATTGACAAACACCAAACACCAATCCCCCCCAAAAAAATAGGATAGGACTGTTCGATTATGGGCCGGATGTTCCATAAAATGCAGAATGCATGTGCCTTTTTATTTGGGTTTTAGTTTTATTGGCGTGGTATCGAGTATCGCAATACTTTTTTATGGTATCGAAACCGAATCAAAATTTTTGTATCAAAACAACTCTACAGGAGACAACAGAGTGGCAAGGTGACATAGTGTGGATATAGCAGCAGCAGAAGGAGGATGCCACAGAGTGGCAAGGTGACAGCATGGAGATGGCAGCAGCAGCTGCAACAGAACACCACAAAGTGACCAGGTGACAGAGTGGGGGGGGGGGGGTGGAAATACCAGTATCCGCTGAGGAAGGTGGCTGAAAGAAGGAGCACCTGGCATCAGATGTATGGCATCAGGAGGGTGGCAGCATCAGAGCAGTAGCTGAGGCAGGTAGTCAGAAGAAACCGGTCTTTTTTTATCAAAGTGTTGGTGTGGCACCATGGATGATCTAGTCCAGGGCTGGCCAACCTGTGGCTCTCCATCTGTTGTAAAACTACAACTCCCACCATGCTTTGCTGTAGGCTGATAACTGTAGGCAGTCTGTACATGCTGGGAGTTGTAGTTTTGCAACAGCTGGAGAGCCTCAGGTTGGCCATCCCTGATCTAGTCTAATGCATCAGGAATTGGTGGTTGGAAATTCTGGCTTATCTAATTCATCTTGATAAAAGGTCAGTCTCTCCACATTTTGGGTGGACAGGTGAGTTTTCTTTGGGGTAACTATGGCCCCCGCCACACTACTGGCCAGGCAGGACAGTTTATCCACGGCAAACTCTGCTAGTTGTGGCCACAAATCCAGTTTGGATGCCAAGTATGCCACGACCTACTGGTTTAGGTCCTACTTGAGGTCTACCTGCTGCTGTTGAGTAGTTTCTTCACTATGCGGGTGAAGAAAGCTACTCATCAGCGACTGTAGACTCAGGCTGATGCTGATGGAGCTGGTACCACTCCTGCCACCTCACCCCTCCCCAGAAGCCATGGCAGTGGAACGTGAACGCAGAGGGTCCCCCCGGTCAGACCTGCGAGATGATGGACGATAGTGCAGATAGGCAGCGGCCAACTGACTACATAATATTTCCCTGTAGTAGTTCAGTTTGTCCTCCCAAAAAGTCCCCCATTCTGGACTGGTAGTGAGGGTCCAACAAGGTGGATGGTGGTGGTGGGTCCTCTGTCTTGTCTTCCTCATCGCCCTGGAGCTCCTCTGGCTGCTCCTGCTCCTCCTCTCCTGTCACTTGAGTAGAAAAACCACACATTTGACTACACATTGCCTGTTTTCCAATGTCCCCACAGGGCTCATGTGGCTGTGAGATCTAGGCGACACATCTCCAGTCCCCTGAACAGCCATTGTTAACAACATCTGTTCCAGGACATGAAGGAGTGGAATGGCGTTGTTCAGCCCGTAGTCCTGGTGACAGACAAATAACATGGCGTCCTCAAAGGGCCTGAGCAAATGACAGGTGTCAAGCATGAGCTGCTACTTGCTGACATCGAATTTACACAGGGTAGTACTCCTATCCGCTTGCATCATCAAGAAATCGTTGATGGCCTTTCTCTGTTCTTATAGTCGGTCCAACATATGGAGGGTGGAATTGCAAAGGGTGGAAACACCGCATATCAGCCTATTTTGTGGGATGTATTCTGCCGCTGCAGCTCAAGGAGGGTGTGCTTTGCGGTTTACAAGTAGCTGAAGTGCATGCAAAGTTTCCTGGCCATTTTTACGATTCTTGCAGATGGGTGGAAGACATCAGGAACTGCTTGACAACCAGATTGAACACGTGTACCATGCAGGGCATATGGCTCAGTCCCTCTTTAACGCAGCACCGACACAATGTTCTTCCCATTGTCGGTCACCATGGTTCCGATATTGAGTTGTCGAGGAGAAAGCCAGGATTCAATTTCTTGACTCAGTTCGCCCAGGGAAACGAGGTTCAGAATAGTGTGATACCGCCGTGCCCTGCACATGTGGTATGCTGGAGGGGCACTGTGAGTTGACCCTGCAGTGGAGGCTGAGGACATGGTGGGGGATGAGGAGGCAGAGGCGGACATTGTCGCCAGACCAACAGCGTGACAACGTGGAGATGGAAGCGGCGTGACCTAGCCAAGTTGCTGGTGTGGCTGTGCATTAACCCATTAATTGGCTGAAACCGGGTGCGTGCTACTGGGTAGGCTGGAGGACCACATCTGAGCCACGGTTCTCCCAGGCCACTTTATGGCGACACTGCATATGTTGATTCAGGGCCGTAGTGCCAAAAGTGGCACCCGGGCCACGCTTCACCTTCTGCCCACATATTCTACATATGGCCACATTAACCTCCTTGTCAGCTTAATAAAAACAGCCACACTGCTGAGTAGGTCATTTTCCCCCGCATTGACTGACTGCTACCGCCGCTGCCTCCATGAATCCCTGCACCACTACTACCTGGGCAGGTAGGCTGCTGCGAAGCAGGTGGTCTACCTGGGGCTAGTTTGGCTCTTGATCTCCCACTGCTGCCACCCTGCTGACTCTCAGCCATGCTATCACCTTGCTGGCTCAGCCGCTGCCTCACAGGCAAGCTGCCATCCTCTTCTCCTGATGATGAAGCCCCTTCTGCACCCGGCTCCCAAGTGCGATCGGCTTCATCATCGAGTAGTGTCTGCATGCCACTGATGTCCTCCTCAATGGTCTCTGGATTAGGACCCTGACCGCTCGCAACACCACCTCCCACGCCACTCTCCTCATCACTACTTGCCCACCTAGCGGAGGAAGCAGCGGATGTCTCCTCCAGATCTTGGCTGGGGAGTAGCTGCTGACTGTCCTCTAGCTCGCAATGGGTGCCTGAACCCCTAAGGCCAGTCCTGGCGAGGACTAATCTTGTGCCCCTTCCCCCCGGTTCACCTAAACATACACAAAGAGGGAAAACAATCCTTTTTTTTTTTTATTACTGATAATTTAAGTGCAAGTGTAAACAAGTACAATCATACCCAGTGTCACCCATAGCCAGTCTCCTGCCCCCCTTAATCATACCCTGTCACCTTCACCCAGTCCCCTGCCTGCCTTAATCATACCCAGGTCAACCAAAGCCAGTCCCCTGTCCCTTAATCATACCCAGTGTCACCCTTATCCAGTCCCCTGCCCCCTTAATCATGCCCAGTGTCTGCCCCCATTATTTAGACCATGCCCCCATTTAATGAAAGATATTTGTTTAAAAAAAACTAAAAAACAACAACAATAAGAACTCACTATTTGAAGTCTTCTGCTCCCTCCCTGTCTGCAGAGCACCGGCCGCCGCCCTCACACATTGAGCGGATCCTTCCGCGGCTCTCTGTGAAGGCACAGCACTTGGACGCTGCACCTGTGCCCCTAAGCTCCTCCTCCACGCTCCGGAACCTGACCTGGCAGCTGCATCAGCTCAGCTCGCCAGGCTCGCATCACACAATCTTGGGCTGGCCTGCTATAAGAGACAGACTGCCAGCTGTGTCGGCCGCCGGGCGCCCCTGTTGCCTTGGTGCCCTATGCGGCCGCACAGCTCGCACACCCCAAAGGCCGGCCCTGGTCCTCGCTGTATAGTGGAGCAGAGCCCACAGCTTATAAAACTTCTCTGGCTGAGGGAACAGAAAAGGACAGAAGCAGGTTAAGGACAGGTGAGGGCACAGGGCTTGATCCCGGGCCATGCCATCTAAGGGTTGTGTCTGACAAACCCAATGACTGTTGGCTGGGGGTGTCTGATGTTAACCAATCAAGAACTGCTAGGTTTCTGGTCAAGACACGACCGCTAGATGACACCAGGATCTCAGGCCTCTCGCTGAGACTCCTGCTGCCACGTCTCCTTACTCTACTGCAACCTCTGCCTGCGCCAGAAACATTTATTTCTTCCCCTCCTCTGTGCATGGCCTTGCACTTCTGTGTCTGACATACTTTTAGCTGAACTAAATAAATTAAAAGCAAATTAAAAACACCCCTAAAAGCGACAAATATATTTTTATTTCTATACTGAAATAGGCCACTAAACGCTTTTGTCACAAATAACTGCAACAGTGAAGTGAGTATATATTTTTCTTTCTGTACTGAAATAGGACAGTAAACACTTTCAAAACATATAACTGCAGAAGTGAACTGAGAATATATTTTTCTTTTTGTACTGAAATATGAAACTAAATGCTTTTAGCAGAAATAAAGGCACCAGTGAAGTGCGTATATATTTTTCTTTCTGTACTAAAATAGGCCACTAAACGCTTTTGCCACAAATAAGTGCACCAGTGAAGTGCATATATTTTTTTTCCCCAATATGAAATACAGGAGAAAAAAAAATAAAAAAAATTAGAATATTGTGCAAAGTTCATTTATTTCAGTAATGCAACTTAAAAGGAACTAACACATGAGATAGACTCTTTACATGCAAAGCAAGATATTTCAAGCCTTTATTTGTTATAATTTGGACGATTATGGCTTACAGCTTATGAAACCCCAAAGTCTCAATTTAGAAATACCCTTTGCTCAGGGGGTATGGATTAATTAGCTGACTAGAGTGTGACACTTTGAGCCTAGAATATTGAACTTTTTCACAAAATTAAAATTTTAAGCTGCATAAGATTACATGCACACGGCCGTGTCATTTTTTGCTGTCCGCAAAACGCGGATCCGCAAAAAATGAAAGTCGCCCATGTGCCATGGGCTGAATGGAACGGGCGGGCCATTGTAGACATGCCTATTCTTGTCCGCGGAGTGCTGTCCGCATCTTTTGCGGCCCCATTGAAGTGAATGGGTCCACACCCGAGCCGCAAAAACTGCGGCTCGGATGCGGACCCGAAACAGTCGTGTGCATGAGGCGGTAATGCAATTCCTTTTAATTTGCATTACTGAAATAAATGGACTTTTGCACAATATTAAAGTTTTTGGAGTTTCACCTGTAGGCCATTAAACGCTTTTGCCACAAATAAGTGCACCAGTGAAGTGAGAATATATTTTTATTTCTGTACTTAAATAGGCCACTAAACGCTTTTGCCACAAATAAGTGCACCATTGAAGTGTGTATTTTTTTTTCCTTTTTGTACTGAAATAAGCCACTAAACGCTTTTAGCAGAAATAAATGCACCAGTGTAGTGCGTATATTTTTTTATTTTTGTACTGAAATTGTACACTGAACCCTTTCACCACATATAACTGCAGAAGTAAAATGCGTATATATTTCTCCTTTTTGTACTGAAATAGACCACTAAACTTTTTCACAAATAAATGCAACAGTGAAGTTCGTATATTTTTTCCTTTTTGTACTGAAATAGGACACTGAACGCTTTCAACACATATAACTGCAGAAGTGAAATGCGCATACATTTTTCCTCTTTGTACTGAAATAGGCCACTAAACTCTTTCAACACAAATAAGTGAAATGCATATATATTTTTCTTTTTCCACAGATATAAGCCACTGAAGGCTTTTCAACATAGCTCTCCCTGCACTAAGATGCTGTGAAATGATTCCTCCCTATCCTTTTCCTGCACTTGTAAATCACTATTTTTGCACTGTCTCTAGCGCCTTCTGATGTTTCTCCCTGCACTAAGATGCTGTAAAATTATTCCTCCCTATCCTTTCCCTGCATTTATAAATCGTTTTAAATTTTTTTTTTCACAGTGAGGTTTTTCCTGTTGCTTTCCCTAACGCCCTCTCACGTCTGTCCCTGCACTATAAACACTGGAAAATGTCTGACTCTAAGATGGCCGCCGTATTTATAGGGCTGTGACATCAAAGGTCTGGCTGGCTGCTGATTGGCTGCATGCATGGCATTATGGGTCAACCCGCCTTCCCAGAGTTCCTTGCCCATGTCCTCACATGTGTAGCCGCCATTTTAGGAATGCTGATGCTGAGTGTGCACATAGCCACCAATCATATTCCCCCAAGCCACCCATTCCAAGACACATCAGTCACCTTTAGGGGGGGGGGGGGAATATTATTGGTGACTATATGCACACTCAACATCAGCAGCAAGGAGTTAAAGTGGTTTGGGGTAAGAGAAGTGATGACAAAATGGCGCTGGTAGCAAAGGGATTAAAGGGAGTCTGTCAACTCCATATGGCCATATGCAGTGCTTACATGGCTCTGTAGCACAGAGGGGGCTGATGGAGAGGCACTGGGGGGCTGATGGAGAGGCACTGGGGGCTGATGGAAACGCTACTGGGGGCTGATGGAAACACTACTGGGGGCTGATGGAAAGGCTACTGGGGGCTGATGGAAAGGCTACTGGGGGCTGATGGAAAGGCTACTGGGGGCTGATGGACAGGCTACTGGGAGCTGCTATGAGGCTACTGGGAGCTGCTATGAGGCTACTGGGAGCTGCTATGAGGCTACTGGGAGCTGCTATAAGGCTACTGGGAGCTGCTATGAGGCTACTGGGAGCTGCTATGAGGCTACTGAGGGCTGCTATGAGGCATGGGGCTCTTATCTGAGGTCTGATTAGGGGTCATTCATATTGGGGTCTGAGCTGAGGTCTTTTTGGGGTCTTATTAACATTGGGGTTCTTATTGGGTCTGTCAGCTGAGGTCTGATTAACATTGGGGGTCTGATTGGTGGTCTGACCTGAGGTGTAATGATTTTTTTTTTTCTCTGAGCAGCTTGGAGAAAAAGGCCTCACAGTCTCCCACACTCCTTCTGCCCAGCTAAGCCAGCCATCACCCTTTAGGCCAAGCCAGCCAGCACCCCTGAGGCCAAGCCAGCCAGCACCCCTGAGTCCTCAGAACTGTAAGTAAATTATATATAAAGGGAGCTTAAAATATGAAAGAGACAAATTATGTCAGAGCGGCTCTTCACCTACACGTGTATCAGCACTAGATATATACCCCTTACTCTCCCTAATACCCAAACTACACAAGATACATATCCCTACCTTCTGTCTAATACACATACACACCCCACGATATGTACTTTCACCTTCTTGTGTTACAGACCCCTGTACAATTTAACAATCTTCTTTAATACACAGACATTTAGATTCATACATTTCCTACACTAGCACAAATGCATTGCCAGTGACCACCTGTCTGTGCTCAGTCCTACGCGTCACCGTTGCAAGTGCATGAGGAGCTGTGGATGTGGCGGCGAGGTCCGAGAGGTATGTGGCGGTTGGAGATCCGGGAGGGCGGCCGATAATTTTTTTTTGCTATGGGGCCCAGTAATTTCTAGCTACGCCCCTGTATGTGGCCACATGTGTTGCTGCTCATGGTAGGGATTCCTACTGGTATTTTTCAGCAGGACAATTCTCACCCACACACAGCAAGGGTTTTCTAGGAATGTCTCTGCAAGACTGCAAAACTTCCTTGGCCTGTTTGTTGGGATGCCATGAAACTAGGAGTGTGCAGGATCTACAGGCCTAGCTGCAACATTGGTGGACAAATGTGCAGCAGGATACCATAGCTATCTCCATATCTCCATGCCCAACCATATCTCATCTGGTATCCAGGATAGAGGCAGTTCAACAGAATATTAGAGCCTCCATTTATTTGTACAGTATTCCCTAATAAACTTTTCCTTTTGCTCTAATCACTTTCAAATATCATCATTACGTTAACATATATGAAGTTTTATTTGAGTCCATTAACGCCTCCTCGGTCTGTTATTTTTTTTTTGTCATAGATTATATGGAGTGTCACCTCCAAAATAATTTTTAAGTATGCATACCACAAGTTAGAAGGCTGACATGTCAGCCTGGATTTGTGGGAGGGGCGTCTTCCCTCTCTTAAGCCCCCGTCTCCTCAGGGCGATACCGGATTTCAGTGGTCCGCCTGGAGTGCTTCCGGATCACAGCCTCTTACCTGGAGTCCACAGTGGTCTGCTCGCCGCTACGTCGCCTCCCGCGTCTCTCTGTCAGGTCGGGTGAGTCTCCTTCCCTCGTTCCTCTGCTTCACTTTGTTGCCTCCAGCCGGCGCCCGCATCTGCTCTCCTAGCAGCGGCACTTCCGGTCGCGATTCGGCGTGCGTTCCAGCGTGGAACGCACGCCTAGGATCTCCATTTTCCACTGCATCGGCAGTCTGCTTTATCATTGTATGTTGGGTTTTGTTTTTGTATTCCTTTCTTTTTCCTCCTTCCGCTTACATGTGAAGGTCCCATGAGGCCTATGGCTAGGATTGTGCATAATCACTCTGGTTGTCAGCTCCACTCACGATTGCATTGACCCCCAAATTACCTTTGTCTCCATAACCTCATGTCTGCAAATTGTCATCTGGGATAATCAGGGTCGCCCTGTTCTCTCCCAGCAGCTTGTGGCCATTTTCTGTACATTCCATCATCTCCTGCTGAACCATACCTTCCGTCACAGCATGCGCTTATATTGTGCCAGGATCGGCTAGCTGAGAAGTACGTGCCTGTACCTACCTGAAGCAGTGGAGTTATGCCGGAACTGCTGTATTTTGAGGGTAGCCTGAAGGGGGCTACCCCAGTGTGGATTATGTGATGAAAGGGGAGGGTTGGGCGGGCAGACGTGCCGATGAAGGAGCAGCAGCAGCAGGTACCTCAGGCTGCCTCCTTTTAACCCTATGTGGCCCCGCCTCCCCTAGCACAAACCCAGCAATGTAAACATTGCTTAACACTTGTGCCAGGATCGGCTAGCTGAGAAGTACGTGCCTGTACCTACCTGAAGCAGTGGAGTTATGCCGGAACTGCTGTATTTTGAGGGTAGCCTGAAGGGGCCAAAAACCACACGGATGCAGGAAAGGTTAGGATCTGTGTATTCTAAGTGAAATTACAACAATAAATTATTGAAAGCAAGGGACATTTCCTGTTGAGGATCAGGCACATAACGAGCGTAGCATGCCGATTTCCACCTGCCCAACTTCTGAATGACGTGTGCCGGTACATTATTTTTGGAGGCTGCGGAGGCGGCACCTATGCGAAATGAATGCCCGGTGATGGCTAACGGGTTGCCCCCTGACGAGGAGATCAATAACCAAACGTATCTGAGAAAAGACTGAATGTTCAAGGGGGACCCATCTAGCTGGAAGAGGGGGGCCTCCGCGGGCATGTCCCCGGTGTACTGCAACCATTCGCGTAGGATCGTTACTGGGCACCACCTGTTGTTGGTGGCAAAGTACATGACCGGCACGGATTCCCCAGGTCGGCCCGTCTTGCTGGAGTCCAAGCTGAGGATGAGATGAATACCGTCCCAAACCAGTTGGTTTCTCTGCAAGAATTTTTTGGATGATTTTACACACGTGAACTCACCTGGCCTGAGGAACCCGTAGAACGCCAGATACAATGCCGCCCTGACGAGTGAGCTGATGTAGTGTCCGAAGGGGTCGTTGGCCAGTGCGTCGGAGACTGTCCTCACCATGTTGCCGGTGAAAGGTTGCCTGGCAGGTCTTCTTTTGATGGCCTGTTTCTGGATGCCCCTCAGCAAGGATTTGACCGGATGGGCCGTGAACAGAGATGGTTGATCCGGGAACTGTACATACCAATGATGCTGTATGCCCGCGAGCTACAGCTTAATGGTGCTATAAGATAGCTTTAGCTGAGTGTGGCAAAAAGCTATAAACGGCAGCAGGTAAGTGATAGGACCCTCCCCGGCCGGAGGGTAAGAGATTTTGAACCTGTTGAACAACCGCCAGGCCGTCCTGTACGCCTTGCGTGTGTTGCTAGATAGAGAATCGGACATGATGTTCCTAGCCAACTGGAGAAATGGTGCTATTCCAACAACAGCTGGCCATGAGGCGGGGTTGGTGTTTGGGAACGATCTGCCTCTGGAAAGACCTGAAAGAAGAGGGGAAAGTTAAAGCGAGATAGAGCATCGGCTGCAACATTGCGTTGGCCACTTATGTGCGTGCATATGAAGTTGAAATTGTTTTGCAGAGCCAGCCACACCAGCTTTCACACGAACGCCATGATGTGCCTGGAGGCTGACCTGCCCTTCATTAGAATGTTGGCGAGAGCCTCATTGTCGGTTAGGAACAGGACTGTCTGGTTGCTCCACTGAGCCCCCCACGTGACAGCTGCTGCTACTATGGGATAAATCTCAAAGAGTGAGGAACTCCTTGAAAACCCTGCGATGCTGGTGACCTCTGCCGGCCATGATTGGGCGAACCAGTGAGTGCCGTGGATGGCTGCAAATCCAGCAGCAGGCGAGGCGTCTGTGTGGATCACTGGGGAATTACTGGATGCCACCGGGATGAACAGGGAAACCCCATTCCATTGGGAGAGAAAGTTGTCCCACATCACCAAGTCAGCGATGGCGTCTTGGTCCAGCTGGACTGGGCTGTCTTGGCAGGGTGCTAGCGGGAGGAGTGCCAGGAGCCTTGAAATGAAGGACCTGCCCTGCGGCATGATGCGCATGGCGAAATTCAACATTCCAAGGAGCGACTGAAGATCCGCCCTGGTGGTTACCCTCACTTGTGCCAGTCTGTGAACAACCGTCTTGATTCTGGCCAGCTTGTCCTGAGGAAGACTGGACTTCATGTCTACTGTGTTCAAGTGGATTCCTAGAAAGGTGATCTCCGTGCTGGGTCCCTCCACTTTGTGCGGGGCCAATGGAATTCTCAGGTCTGAAAATGCCGTGCGCAGGACTTGTAGGTCTTGAGGTACTTGATCCGGGGATTCTATTAGGAGAAAATCATCTAAGTAGTGGATGACGTGGTTTGCCCTGAAGCTCGTCGAACAACCAGGGGCTGGACTTTGACCCGAAGGTCAGTTTACTGGCGAAATAATAAGCACCCTGCCATTTCATGCCATGCCACTGCCATAACTCAGGATGGATGGGAAGTAATTTGAAAGCATCGGTGATGTCTGCTTTTGACAGCCAGGTGCCTCTGCCTAACCTGATTATGACCTGTATAGCTTCGTCTATAGATGCGTATCTCATGGTGAATTCTTCGGATGGAATCAGAGAGTTCAAGCTTGGTATGTGTAAAGAATGTGGGGCGGACAAATCATAGATTAGGCGTTTTTTATTATTAAATTTGCCGGTCACGATGCCTACTGGATTGACTCTCCAGCATGCGAAGGGAGGTTGGCTAAATGGTCCTATCAAGTATCCCCGGTCTAGCTCAGTGTGGATCAACTGGGTTACCGCCTCGGGGTCCCTGGCTGCGGACTGCAAATTGTCACACTCGAACATGGTTTGAGGGAGTGCGAGAAGCCCTGTATGAAACCCGTGTGTCAATCCGTGGATGACAAACTGGACCCAGGCCGGGTGTGGATGTTCCGCCAATAATACCGCCAGCAGAGCCACGTTGACCACGCTTAGTCACGCTGTGCCTTGATTCCTTTGAGGGCATGCCGTGCGTGGATGGGCCCTAAAGCAAGTCGCACACAAGTGTAGCAACCTGCACTGGTTGTAGTGACAAATGGCGTAGTTATAGTTGTTACATATCTGGCTCCTGCCAAGGTATTTAATGGGACGATCTAACTTGTCTACCCCGGATGCTGGCTTGGTGTTGGATGGACCTGGGGCTGAGTAAGGTGGTGCCGGATCTGCTACGTGGCTTGTCTGAGAACACCAACCCGTGGTATGAGAGTACGAGTTGCAGACCGTGCAGGTCGGGGCTTTGAGCCCTGCAAAATGGCGGCAGAACAATTCTGTGTCTATATCCGACCAATCCAGCACGTGCTGACACTGGATGAGTGCAGCTGCTGCTTTGGCTGAGAAGGACCGATGATAGTCAAAGAATGCTGTGCCGCCATATTTGTAACCCAATTCCACCACCTTGTACATGTATAGATCCAGTTCAGCCCTCCTATGCGGGTTGACTGTGCAGATCACGTCCCGATATAAGCTGAACGCTAGAACGAATTCTGTGACGTTCAATTTCCTGTTAAGCCTAGCGTCCTTAGACTTCAGGATTACCGAGACCTCCCCACACGCAATGGTTCTATTGTCCGGGGCCTCATGTGTCGCAATAAGCAGGGACGCCAGGTTGACGTCTTTGCCCTCCAATATGTCCTGCCTTATACTGGCCGGAATGAAGTGGGACGGGGCGATTGAGGGAAAGTGGGATGACCCACCCGAAGCACCGGATGGCCCTGCCACAGGTTCCGCAGGTGTTGGTGTCGCTAATGCTGCCGCCGCCGACCTGGCTTCCACCGAATCCATTCTGGCTTGAAGGTCTGACATGGATGACGCCATATTGTTGATCACGGCGTGTAGTTGGGTTAGTGACGTCTGAATGGTACCCATGGAAACCTCGTCTTGACTCACTGGTGGTCCATCTGACATCAGAAGACGATATAACTCGGCTTTCCTTGCTGATGCTGGGAAGGGGATGCCTCTTCGGCGCAGCTCGGCGGACAACTTTGGGATGGTCCAGGAACGTAACGAGGGTCCCACGCTTCGCTCCGACTGGGTGTCCCCATTGTCTCGCGACGCGGAAGAGCCTCCAGGAGTGAATTCTTGCGACATCTTCCTATTGGTTATTAATTGAGAGCGATTAGAACCCCCCTTTCCCGAGCTGCGAGTATGACCTTGTGCTCGAGTGCCTGGCCACTGCGGGAGCCTGACCGCCCTGCGGGTGGCCGGGGCGGACCAGCGTGCTACCGCCACCTGCGTGATCGCCCCCCGTAGTCTCCCGGGCTGTGAGGCCCGAAGACAGAACCAGCCCTGGCCCGTATTGGGATGTCCAGGTGGCACCTGTGGAGTGACCATGACTGAGAAGACGTCCTGGTACGTGTGCCTGTGGACGTGACAGGACTTCGTGCTGATGTGTGGAAGAGCGGTGGTGTGCCTGTAGGCGTGACAGGACTTTGACCAGCCTGTGGACGTGGAAGTTGTGTATGACAAGACTGCCTGTGGTCGTGACAGGACTTTATTGCGAGTCTGTGGACGTGACAGACGTTGAGATACGAACACCTGTAGTCGTGACAGGGTTTTTTTTTCTCTCTTTCTTTATCAACTGCCTGTAGTCGTGACAGGTTTTTTTTTTTTTTTTCTTTTTCGAATGCCTGTAGTCGTGACAGGGTTTTTTTTTTTTTTTTCTTTTTCTTTTTTCTCTTTATCGAATGCCTGTAGTCGTGACAGGGTTTTTTTTTTTTTTTCTCTTTATCGAATGCCTGTAGTCGTGACAGGGTTTTTTTTTTTTTTTCTTTACCGAATGCCTGTAGTCGTGACAGGATTGTATCGCAAGTCTGAAGACGTGACAGACGCGTTATGGATGCCCGTGGTCGTGACAGGACTTAAGTGAGTCTGAGGACGTGACAGACTTTTTTTTTTTTTTTGTGGCCAACCCTCCACCGTGGACTTCACGCCGTGGATGACTGCCTGCTTGCGCTATGGCGGAACCTGATACATACCTTGTTTCCGTGTATGCCTATGGTGCCACCCGCCGTGACACGAACTGTAAAACATGGACATGGGTTTTATTTTTCCCTGGCCTTCTGACCCCCCCCCCCCTCCCACAAGGAGTGGCTGGCGACCAGGACTGCGAAGGCCGCCATCCCACCAGACCGTCGCCTGATGAGGTCACGGCAAGTCGCATGTGACCTGATTGTGCGGTCGTCTGAACCTGGGGCGTGAATACTACGGCGGTATGAAGAGGTTGCTGAGGTACGTGTAGGATGAACAAAATGCATTTTGACAAGCACCAAAGCAGAACCCTCCCTGATGACATGCGTGGCGTGCCAGTGAACGTGACACTGTATTGCATCTGTGCAACCCTCCCCCCCCCCCTGCATTCATTTATTTATATATTTATTTATTTCCAGTGTGTGGCTGAACCGTGTGGTGCCCTTGCTTGCAGCCAGGGGGGGGGGGGGGGGGCGCTGGACAATAGCCCTGGAGTTGGAGTTCAGCTTGCAGCAGCCTATGCCGAGTGCCAGGTCTCTGGCTGCCGCTGAACCCCCCCCCCCGACCGCGCCGCATGTGGCTGTGCAGAGCGAGTCCCGCCGCCGGCCGTGCGGCCAGGAACGCGGTCTGCACTGCACCCATCAGCCGCCGGCTAGCAGAGCAGAGCGCGCTCGCCGGTGTTTGCCATCCCGCCCCCTCAGTGTCCTGAGACGTGCAGCCGCCCCTGTCTTACTTGGAGTCGCGATGATGCGACCTGCACCAGCTGCTTTCCAGACCCGAACCTGACCCTGAACGACCCGGAAGTGCCTCAGACGTGCCGATGAAGGAGCAGCAGCAGCAGGTACCTCAGGCTGCCTCCTTTTAACCCTATGTGGCCCCTCCTCCCCTAGCACAAACCCAGCAATGTAAACATTGCTTAACACTTGTACGCCATGTGGGTGTTCCATTCACGCCCAAGCTATGGTGTTCCTGGGTGATTAATTCAACACACTTGAGATATTAGTTCGCCGCTTGGTCGGCTGCCTGCGGTCCCTGTGCGGCGCACTCACGGCCTGTGCGGCTACGGCACGGTCCCAGGTTCTGCCTGGTCCTGTTTGTCAATTTGCCAGCTGGTGCAGGGTTACCCCTGTGTTCCACTGCACAGCTGGGTAGTTGTTCAGATCACAGCCGGTTGACCTGGGGATCATGCCGTGGTCGTATTATGCGTCATACATATACTTTTCCCCCACTCCCTGTCTTCTGGGTTGCATCATTGTAGCTGTCAACAGGTCAGGCCTGGCTTTTCCATGCTTCACTTGCGGTCGGCTCATCATATGGCAGTCTGTTCGCCAGTTCTTGTAGTGGTTCGGGGGTCATCCTGTCTGTCTACCTCTGTCCGCCTGGATCGCCCAGGCTCGTTCTACCTCTGTCCGCCTGGATCGCCCAGGCTCGTTCTACCTCTGTCTGCCTGGATCGCCCAGGCTCGTTCTACCTCTGTCCGCCTGGATCGCCCAGGCTCGTTCTACCTCTGTCCGCCTGGATCGCCCAGGCTCGTTCTACCTTTGTCCGCCTGGATCGCCCAGGCTCGTTCTACCTCTGACAGCCAGAACCTGGATGACATCTTCCGGGTTCGCCGAAGCCTCGTCCACTCTTTTCGGCTGTTCGCCTCCTGACCACGTGGGTAAGTATTCAAAGTCCACATCTTGTCAATTCCCCTGGTTCACTCAGGCCCGTAAGTCATCACTCCTGCCATTCTCACCTTGGTTCTGCACTTCCGGGTTTCAGCCCAGTCCGTATTTCTCGCCCCTCAGCTAGGCACACCCCGTTAACTCACGCTGGCCGCGTTCATTCATCTCCCTTCTTCTGATCGTCTGTCCATCCTCACCTCGGGTCACCTAGGCTTCACGGGTCTTCGCTCAAATATCTCTTCAGGGACCCCCGGTCACGACTTTGGTCCCCCAGGGTGCAGGGATCGCTCCGCATCTTCCTGCGCTTCGGTCCTGGTTCAATCACTCCGGTCAACTCCGGGGTAGTTTCTTCAATTCATGGCCAGTCCGCCCATTCTCTACCTTCTGCACACCCTAGCTGCCACACTCACCCGTTCCCGGCACACGTGGGTTTTTCGGTCATCGACCGGTACCATCTGGTCCCCGGTCAGTGTGCATGTTCCCCCTTTTTCTTCCAGGTTATAGCCGTCAACTTCGTCTGGCACGTTGCCCAGGTTCGGGTTTGTCATACGTCTTTTTAGGCTTTTCCAGCAATTTCAGGTTCGTTTACAGTTTCCCCCACGGCTCCGATCGTTCCACCTCTCATACAGACATTGTCATCCAGGGGTGTCTTTTTCCTCTACAGGTCCAAGCATGTCACGGGCCTTGAACATGGATGACGCCATGTCAGTTCCAGAATCTTCAGTATCAGGCCAGTCCGGGGCAATGTCCTTAAGAAGTTGGACGATCCCGAAGCTGGTGGCGGAACTCAACAGGAGAGAGATTTCACACCCGGCCTCCACCCATAAGTGGAATTATATAAGCTACTCATGACCAGCCCAAGTCCGTCGGGTGTCCAGTCGGGGTTTACATCTATCCAGGAGTCACTGTCCCAGCTACAGGCTACCATCGACTCCCTGGTCAGCTCGGTAGCGGACGTACAGTCCAGGGTGACGGTGCTGGAATCTCGGGCCCCCATGCCCCCCCAGGCATTAACCGCCTCCGGACTGCCTAACGCAGGATCGCGGTCCAGAGGCGGCTCTCCCAGGCACAGTGACGCATATACGCGTCATCTCGCGAGACGCGAGATTTCCTGTGAACACGCGCACACAGGCACGCGCGTTCACAGGAACTGCAGGTAAGCGAGCTGATCTACAGCCTGCCAGCAGCGATCGTTCGCTGGCAGGCTGTAGATGCGATTTTCTTGACCCCCTAACAGGTATATTAGACGCTGTTTTGATAACAGCGTCTAATATACCTGCTACCTGGTCCTCTGGTGGTCCCTTTTGCTTGGATCGACCACCAGAGGAAACAGGCAGCTCAGTAAAGTAGCACCAAGCACCACACTACACTACACCCCCGTCACTACACCTGATCACCCCATATAGACTCCCTGATCACCCCCCTGTCATTGATCACCCCCCTGTTAGGCTCCATTCAGATGTCCGTATGTGTTTTACGGATCCACGGATCCATGGATCGGATCCGCAAAACAGATACGTACGTCTAAATGGAGCCTTACAGGGGGGTGATCAATGACAGAGGGGTGATCACCCCATATACACTCCCTGATCACCCCCTGTCATTGATCACCCCCCTGTAAGGCTCCATTCAGACGTCCGTATGTGTTTTACGGATCCACGCATCCATGGATCGGATCCGCAAAACACATACGGACGTGTAAATGGAGCCTTACAGGGGGGTGATCAATGACGGGGGGTGATCACCCCATATACACTCCCTTATCACCCCCCTGTCATTGATCACCCCCCTGAAGGGCTCCATTCAGACGTCCGTATGTGTTTTACGGATCCACACATCCATGGATCGGATCGGCAAAACACATACGGACATCAGAATGGAGCCTTACAGGGGGGTGATCAATGACAGGGGGGTGATCACCCCATATAGACTCCCTGATCACCTCCCTGTCATTGATCACCCCCCTGTCATTGATCACCGCCCTGTAAGGCTCCATTTAGACATTTTTTTGGCACAAGTTAGCGGAAATAGATTTTTTTCTTTTTTTCTTACAAAGTCTCATATTCCACTAACTTGTGTAAAATATTAAATTTCACATGAATTCACCATACCCCTCACGGAATCCAAATGCGTAAAAGTTTTTAGACATTTATATTCCAGCCTTCTTCTCATGCTTCTCATTTTGTTAAATTTCGATTAATAACAAAAAAAGTAAAAATGTCAGCAGCAATGAAATACCACCAAATGAAAGCTCTATTAGTGAGAAGAAAAGGAGGTAAAATTCATTTGGGTGGTAAGTTGCATGATCGAGCAATAAATGGTGAAAGTAGTGTAGTGCAGAATTGTAAAAAGTGGTCTGGTCATTAAGGGTGTTTAAGCTAGGGGGGCTGAGGTGGTTAAACCCTTTGGCGGTTCCCATGGCATTGCAGGTGTTTTCACGACCGGCCTCAGACCCCAGGTGGCGCCATCGCATTTCATTCCCGACTGTATCAGAAAAGACATTCTGGCAGGGAAGGACGTGAACTTGGCGTCCATTCTCATCACTTGTGCTCAGGGCCAAGGACGTGCGACTCAATAGGAAGCTCTCAATCCCCGAGTTTGTGCTGGCTTTTAACCTTTTCAGGGACATCCTTTGTTCAGCCCAGCCCGCTAGAAGGGAAGAGCTAGATACCTACCTGTACCTCGTCACCGACCATGGGCACAAGTATGGCGGCTTGTCGTTCTACTACTATCACCGCTCCTTCTCGGCAAAGGCTGCGTCTGCGCTGGTCCAGTTCCAGTTCATCACCAACATCGATATGGAGCTATTCTGCTGCCACTTTGCGGGCCTCAGGGCTGTACCATATGCCAGTCCATATTCCACTCCTCCGACTGGTGTCCCAACACTGTCAACCCCATCCAGGCTAGGTCCCTGCCTGGACCCTCGGCCTCCCAACCGGGCCCCTCCGGGGTGGACAAGCTGGGTTGCCCTATAGTGTACCTGGGTAGGATGTGCCTTCAATGCGGGCGGATGTGCCTTCAACAGCTGCAGGGCTCTCCACATCTGCTCCTCGTGTTTCAGGGCTCATCCTCGTTCGGCCTGCCCCAAGAGGTCGGTCAAGCAGTCCTGCCTAGCTGACATTTATGTCGAGCTACTCAGTGTCCTTCTGCAGGACCACCCCGACAGGGGGTTCATCCAGTTCCTGTTGTCCGGGTTTACGAAAGGCTTCCCCACAGGCCTCATTGCCCTTCCTCAGACGTCTTGGGTGGGCGGCCACTTGTGGTCTGCCACTGGAGATCCGGTGGCGGTTGAGGAGTTGCTCCTGTCAGAGGTTGCTAAGGGGTTCCTCATTGGCCTGCTTGATGTCATCCCCTTCCCGTCCTGGCGTATCAACCCGATCGGTCTGGTCTCCAAAAAATCGTCCAATAAAAAGCGCTTGATTTATGATCTTTCCGCTCCTCATGCTTCTGCCACACCCAGTGTCAATTCTCTCATTCCATCATTCCAGGAGTTCTCAATACAATATTCCTCTATTGAGGAGGCAATTAAGTCCATCTTGCTCTCTGGCAGGGGTTCTTGGTTGGCAAATGCGGATATCGCCGATGCCTTCAAGCTCCTTCATGTCCAACCGCAACTATGGGGGTATTATGGACTAAAGTGGGCTGGCCGCTACTACTTTGCGAACAGGCTCACGTTTGGGTCCAAGAGTAGTCCATGGTTGTTTGACCAATTTGCCAAAGCCTTGCATTGGATCCTCCATCATGGTGGTCTGCCTACCATCATCCATTGCCTGGATGATTTCCTTGATCATCGAGGGTCCACGCGGCGGGTCAGGCAATCTGGATACCCTGCTCCAAATTTTCTCCAGTCTGCAGGTATCGGTGGCCCGCGCCAAGACTGAGGGTCCCGCCACCAGGGTCACGTTCCTGGGAATCATCCTGGATTCCATCCGGATGGAGGCCAGCCTCCCGGAAGAGAAGCTTGCCAGCTGCCGGGCACTGATTGCTCACGCCACGTCCTCGGGCTTCCTTTCCAGGGTTGAGCTTCAATCTTTGTTGGGGCGGCTCAATTTCACCTCTAGGATCATGCCACAGGGCAGGGCGTTCATCTCCAGGCTGCTCCAGTTGCTACCTTCGGCTCCCGACCAGGACAGCATCATCCATCTGGACACCCATGCCATGGCGGACTTGGCCATATGGTCACCGTTCCTGTCCCGGTGGAATGGCGTTTCCCTCTTTGTACCTTCTTGGGGGCCGTCATCCCCCACCGTTTTTTCCGAGGCAGCTGCATCCCGCTGGTTCGCTGCTATCCTCGGGACGCTGCTATCCTCGGTCGGTTCTCGAAGGTCTGAGCTCCTCTTCCCTGCTGGAGCTTTATCCTGTTGTGGCGGCCGCCCAAGTGTGGGGACACCAGTGGGCCAACGCGTTCGTCATGTTTGTCACCGATAATCTGGCTCTGGTCGACATTATTCTGAAAGGCAGGGCGAAATCCCTCAAGATCATGTCCCTTCTCCACAAGTTAGTGTGGCTCTCCCTGTCCCATAATTTTCATATATTTTGTAACCACATTCCAGGGGCGGAGAACGTAGCCGCTGATGCTCTGTCCCGCTTTAATTTCCCCCTTTTTTTCCAGGTAATGCCAGAAGCAGATCCCACGGGGTCCCCACCCGCAGCCTTCAATTCCCCGGTGATGGATTAGAATCCCTTCTCTTACACTCCAGGAACCTACTTCAACATTCTCTCTCCCCCAACACCGGCAGGAATTACCAAGCTGGCCTCAAAATTTATAAGTTATTTTGCGGGTCTCACCCGCAGGGTACCCTGGATGATATACCCTAATTATTGGCTTTTATCGCCCATTGCCATCTCCACCGCAAGCTTTCATACAATACCATCAAATTGTATTTAGCGGGGATCCAGCACTGCTCCATGCTCCACAGTCCAGGCGGGGGTTCAATTTTTACGATTCAGGCCGTCAAGGCTGCACTCCGTGGAATCCAGAAGAGCGGGAATGCCTCCCCTGCCCGTAGACAACCTGTTTCCGGGGAAATGTTTAGAATAATTTCTGCTGTTTTGGATGGTCATCCTTTTGGCCCCTCTCGCAGCTTAGTCATCAAGTCAGCAATGTACCTTGGGTTCTATAGTTTCCTCAGGCCAGGCGAATTCACTTGCGCCACTTCCAGGCATGAAGGGCTGACCTGGAGCCAGGACCATTTCATCCTCCATCTACTTTCCACCAAAACTAGCCAACAATGGCCCTCGCTCGGAGGTCCAGTTTTTCAGGACCTCCAATGATTGGTGTCCGGTCGGGGTCCTTCAACAGTTGTTGGCTCTGCTACAAGACGCTCTCCCTGAATTCCCGATGTTGCCTTTTTATGAAGGTAGTCTGTCATCTGTTCAATTCACGTCCCATATTAGGACCTTGGCGGCAGGCCTCGGGTATAACCCCCTCGCCATCACCCGTCATTCATTCCGTATCGGGGCGGCTTCCAAAAATAGGGTCCTGGACCACGTAATCTAAAAGATATGGCGGTCCTCTTCTTTTGCCAGGTACATTCCTAACCCCAATGTCGAAATATCCCAGGCTTTTTTTAACCTTGTGCTCTGAAGGCATATTAAATGGTTTCACACCTCCAGTCTCCTCGCTCTTTTTTTGCCCACTTCTAGGCTTACCCATGCTCCTGGCTCCCGGCACAACTCAGCCAGCTTAGGACAAAGGTTTAGGTGCTCCTCCTTGTCAGTTACCTTTAGCTTCTACCACAAGTTAGAAGGCTGACATGTCAGCCTGGATTTGTGGGAGGGGCATCTGCCCTCTCTTAAACGCCGGCCCCCGTCTCCTCAGGGCGCTTCCTTTTTCCCTCAGTTCCCTCTAGGGTAGGCCCACTTCTAGGCTTATCCACGCTCCTGGCTCCCAGCACAACTCAGCCAGCTTAGGACAAAGGTTTAGGTGCTCCTCCTCGTCAGTTACCTTTAGCCTCAAGTTACTGTTGGTGTCCCGAAATATAACCAATCTTTTATTGTGAAAATTGGTTCTCGAATTCTGAGAAATACTTTCTCTCTTACATTTTCTTTTTATGTAATTAAAGGGAGTCTTTCACCTAATCTGAGGGTTTTAGACCGCTCAGATCAGGTTATAGACTCTTTGACCCTCATTACAATGGAACCTTTGTTTACTGTGTCCCTCCTCCAGATCATGAAAAAAACACTTTTTTTTTAAATGTATGCAAAAGAGCTTATGAAGGTGCCCAGGGGCAGGTGTCACTGGGCGATGTGCCCATAAAAACTCACCTCTTTCAGCCTTCTGGCCCGCCCTTCTGTCCTATTATTACCTCCTCCTTTGCCTCTAGCCGGCGGACGTCATGAGCGGCAAGAGAAGAAGTCAGGCTGGGAACTGGCCCGCACCTGCGCACTGCTCTGCCCATTATGGGCAGAGGAACAGCTTTTCATATTGCGCATGCGCCGGCTAGCTTTGCCTCCATCACTGCTACCAGCTACAAATCGCATGGACATGCGTATGCAGGGCCGCCATCAGGGGGGGTACAGCCGATACCCCAGTAAGGGGCCCGGACCCTGGGGGGGGCCCGGCCAGTTCCAATTTGTCAGTGACTTGAGTTGAACTTTATTGCATCGCTAGAGGGGGGCAATTGATTATTCCTTGCTAGTGATGTCCGGTTCATGAATGAATCGTTCATTTGAATCGATTCAGTTCACTGAACCGGAGGAGTCGATTCCTCTGACTGAGTGGATCTGAGTGAAACAGCTCAGTCTGACCCAGCACACAATAGCAGAGCCGCTGGCAGCAGGGAGGGGAGGGACTCGGGAGGAGTGTAATCTGATCCTAGAGTGGAAGCTGCTTCTGCCAGCCCCTACCCTCCCTGCCCACCAACCAATCAGAGCTGAGTCAGTGAGTCACAGCACACAATAGCAGAGCCGCTGGCAGCAGGGAGGGGAGGGGCTTGGGAGGCGTGTAATCTGATCCTAGAGTGGAAGCTGCTTCTGCCAGCCCCTCCCCTCCCCGCCCACCAACCAATCAGAGCTGAGTCAGTGAGTCACAGGCACACAATAGCAGAGCCGCTGGCAGCAGGGAGGGGAGGGGCTCGGGAGGAGTGTAATCTGATCCTTGAGTGGAAGCTGCTGCTGCCAGCCCCTCCCCTCCCCGCCCACCAACCAATCAGAGCTGAGGCAAGGCAAGCACTAGCAGCTCTGAGTCACTGACACAAGTACAGGGAGTCTAAGAAAGAATTGGATGAGTCTCAGGTTAAAAGAATCTAAAGATCCGACTTAGTTAGTGACTCATTCGATTCTTTGAGTTCAAAGAGCCGTCAGACTCTAGAACAGTTTACACTGAGGCTGATGCTTTTGTTGCAGCAGTGATGAGAGAAGGGACAGGTGCAGAGAGATAAGAGAAGTGACAGATGACTGTGAAGACCACGCGATCTGTTGCTCAGAAGCCATGAGATTGTAAGGCTACTTTCACACTGCCGGCAGGACGGATTCGTCCTGCCGTTATTTCGCCAGACTGCCGCTCCGTCCCCATTTACTATAATGGGGCGGAGCTCCGGCGCAGCACGGCAGTGCATGGCGAAAGGCCGCTGGACTAAAAGTACTGCATGTCCAACTTTTTAGTCCGGCGGCCTCTCACCGCGAACTGCCGTGCTGCGCCGGAGCTCCACCCCCGTCCCCATTATAGTCAAAGGGGACGGAGCGGCGGCAGGACGGGGTGACAATCTCTCTTCATGTTTATTAGAAAATCGTGCACAAATTGCACACTAGTTATTTTCCTGAGTGATGTCTGTGTGGACTGTGGGGACTGTTTTATTATCAGCCAGTGTTACTGTTATCACCTCAGCACATCCAGTGTTCCCTGTGCGTTCACTTGGCTGTCCTGCTGTCAGACTGCTGTCACTGTGGGTGACAATGCATTGCATGCCCAGCACACGGCTCCTGAGTCCTCCTGTCCGCTTCCCTTCATTCCTGACTCACTCAGTCAGAGCTCAGACAATGTACCAAGAGCCGACTCAGCGAGTCAGCAAGTGAATCCAAGCATCCGCGCATGCGCACCACCTAAGCTCTTCAGTCAGTGACTCAGCAAGTGAACCGAAGATCCGATTCCTGAATCGGTTCATTTGAATGAGCTGATTCAAATGAACCAATTTATCTGAAAGATCCGAACTTCCTATCTCTATTCGGATCTTTCCATAACAGTGTGTCATCCACAGATTCCCCCCATAACAGTGTGTCATCCACAGATTCCCCCATAACAGTGTGTCATCCACAGATTCCCCCCATAACAGTACGTCATCCACAGATCCCCCCATAACACTGTAACAGTAAACCTTGTGCTTTTAAGGTGTTTTTTTCTTAAATGTGTCGGGGGAAGATTTCTAGGGCAGATTAGAACAGGTAGTGTAGTTAGTGTGGGGTCCTGCTTAAAAGAGACTACCTTGTCGTGGTAGCAGGCTTCATATTATTTGGTCAAAAATTAATTCCTTACTGAAATCACTGATTATCACTTTTTACTGTCTTTGTAGTTGTACAAAAATAATAAAATTGGGGTAGGTCCTTGGGGGTGGAGGGGAGGTGGAGTCAGGACGAATTCTAAAGGGGCGGGTAGGAGGGGGGGGCCCAGGCCTTGAGCTGTGTAAGGGGCCCCAAAATTTCTGATGGCAGCCCTGTGCGTATGGATATATAAATGTCAGTCAAACAAGTGGAGGAAGCACTAGTGGAACATAGGTAACAAATCACTGATCTCCAAAGTGAATAAACTTCATATAGTTCTTGATGTAATGATGACAATTTGGTTTACATTGTCATAATTACATCAATAACTATATGTAGTTTACTCTGTTTGGAGATCAGTGTTCTGTTATTTTGTAAAAGATTTGATCATGATCAGTGATTTGTGTAGTCGAACACTGGTGCATCAAACGGAGCGGCCCCACTTACAATATACTGAAAACCTTCAAGGAATTAAGGATTAGAGGACTGGATTTTACAACAAAGGTTTGATCATGTTTCAGGGCACCTAAAATACACAACAGTATGATTAGTTTTAAGCTGATTTTGGAGATGACAGACTCCCTTTCATTTAAATATAGGTAATAGTAGATATGGAGAATTGCTAATTTTAGAATAATATTTTTTTTTTCAATTTATTCCAACCAGGGTATTTTTACTTTTGATTTTTCTTTTAAACAATAGAGTATGGATACATATCTGTATGATTGTGTACCAATGTACAAGGGTGGTATTTGTACACCTAGGCCCAGCTGGATCAATATATACGTAAACCCTGGTGATCACAGATTCTCTGATTCTGACCATTTGTATGTGAAAGCAGCAGACATTCATTTTGAATCTGACACCACTCTGTTCACAGTCACCAGGACGTAGAATTCCCATCTATATGTTGGGATGGGGGCAATACCTTTCGTCAGTGGTATACATGTTAGTTTTTCACAGCCTGTCTGTCCTTATTTCAGTCTCCTAACTCTTGCATCCTTCTCAGAGACATATAATTTTACATAAAGCATGGCTATGGTAATATATGACATAAATAACACAAGCTATAATGGGGCATTGCTTAATAACGTACCCATAGATTTAATCAGGTAATCTGGATATATAACAAAAAAGGAGAGTTACACACTTTGCCCTTCATACATGGATCTCATGCAAACCTCTCCTGCTGCATACACATCAAACACATTCTTCTGTTCTCCCTTTCCTGTCTGTTGTTTTTTTTGTCTCTTTTATGTGCATTTCCCTATTCCCTGGATTCATTTTCCTGTGACAAGTCTTTGCTATCTCTGGCTTGTAGATTCTTGCCCTGATCCATCTGTCATGGAAGATGCTCACAAACCGGCTGTGATGAAAGCTCACCCCCCCCCCCCCCCACCCGTCTTCCACAATCTTTCTCTCATCAGCCTCTGAGAAATAAGTATTCTGACAAACCTGCTGCAAGATGCAAGATCAGAGGCTTCTAAAGCTAAGATTTTATCCCTCCTCCCATTTCTCCCATCTAATGATCCATCTCCAGTTTTGGCAGCCTATCTGCTGTACATCTATCTTTCTTAAAATATGCATTTATCTATCACAATGAATTATCCATGCAGAACATCCACATATACCTGGTTTTCCTATTGCTATCCATATGGTTAACAGTTGACTGATCTAAAATATAAGATATCCATAGCAATAGTAATATTTATTTGCATGTATACATAGGCTTTTTTGTGCCTACCTCAGGCTCCAGCTCGGAATAGTATACATCGTCATAATTGTTCAGGTCAATAGAGTCTCCATAGTTTTCCAGACTGGGGTCGTAATTATCCAGATCAATGTTTTCATAGGAGATACTCTCTATAGGTTGAAACCTTTCAGAGCTATGCCTTCTTGTTTTGGATGGCGGAGGAGCCATGCATAGGACCACCACAGAAAGACAGATAGTCGCAATCAGGTACATTGTGGTAGTAGGCCTGTGATACAGCAACTGTAAGTGAATAAAAAAAAAATATATACAGACGTGGACAAAATTGTTGGTACCCTTTGGTCAATGAAAGAAAAAGTCACAATGGTCACAGAAATAACTTTAATCTGACAAAAGTAATAATAAATTAAAATTCTATAAATGTTAACCAATGAAAGTCAGACATTGTTTTTCAACCATGCTTCAACAGAATTATGTAAAAAAATAAACTCATGAAACAGGCATGGACAAAAATGATGGTACCCCTAGAAAACACAGAACATAATGTGACCAAAGGGACATGTTAATTCAAGGTGTGTCCACTAATTAGCATCACAGGTGTCTACAACCTTGTAATCAGCCATTGGGCCTATATATATGGCTCCAGGTAATCACTGTGTTGTTTGGTGATATGGTGTGTACCACACTCGACATGGACCAGAGGAAGCAAAGGAAAGAGCTGTCTCAAGAGATCAGAAAGAAAATTATAGACAAGCATGTTAAAGGTAAAGGCTATAAGACCATCTCCAAGCAACTAGATGTTCCTGTGAGTACAGTTGCACATATTATTCATAAGTTTAAGATCCATGGGACTGTAGCCAACCTCCCTGGACGTGGCCGCAGGAGGAAAATTGATGACAAATCTAAGAGACGGATAATCCGAATGGTAACAAAAGAGCCTAGAAAGACTTCTAAAGAGATTCAAGGTGAACTTCATGCTCAAGGAACATCAGTGTCAGATCGCACCATCCGTCGTTGTTTGAGCCAAAGTGGACTACATGGGAGACGACCAAGGAGGACACCATTGTTGAAAACGAATCATAAAAAAGCAAGACTGGAATATGCCAAACTACATGTTGACAAGCCACAAAGCTTCTGGGAGAATGTCCTGTGGACAGATGAGACAAAAATCGAAGTTTTTGCCAAGGCACATCAGCTGTATGTTCACAGACGAAAAAATGAAGCATATCAAGAAAAGAACACTGTCCCTACTGTGAAACATGGAGGAGGCTCTGTTATGTTCTGGGGCTGCTTTGCTGCGTCTGGCACAGGGTGTCTTGAATCTGTGCAGGGTACAATGAAATCTCAAGACTATCAAGGAATTCTAGAGAGAAATGTACTAGCCAGTGTCAGAAAGCTTGGTCTCAGTCGCAGGTCATGGGTCTTGCAACAGGACAATGACCCAAAACACACCGCTAAAAACACCCAAGAATGGCTAAGAGGAAAAAATTGGACTATTCTAAAGTGGCCTTCTATGAGCCCTGACCTCAATCCTATTGAGCATCTTTGGAAGGAGCTGAAACATGCAGTCTGGAAAAGGCACCCTTCAAACCGGACACAACTGGAGCAGTTTGCTCATGAGGAGTGGGCCAAAATACCTGCTGAGAGGTGCAGATGTCTCATTGACAGTTACAGGAAGCGTTTGATTGCAGTGATTGCCTCAAAAGGTTGCGCAACAAAATATTAAGTTAGGGGTACCATCATTTTTGTCCATGCCTGTTTCATGAGTTTATTTTTTTACATAATTCTGTTGAAGCATGGTTGAAAAACAATGTCTGACTTTCATTGGTTAACATTTATAGAATTTTAATTTATTATTACTTTTGTCAGATTAAAGTTATTTCTGTGACCATTGTGACTTTTTCTTTCATTGACCAAAGGGTACCAACAATTTTGTCCACGTCTGTATATATATATATATATATATATAATGCCATGGTTATAATATTTATGTGAATATTTAAAATGTGTGAGAAAGAATGGTTTGTAAATATTCAGACAACAAGAAGTTTAACAAAAACATTACTAAATGGACAGTTAGGGGCACATTCATTAAGACCAGCGTTTTAGACCTGGGTCTTAATAAGCCCTATAGCTGGCGGTGGATTGCTGAAGCTATGAAGAGGCGACAGCTTCTACATAATTTCTGCGGATTCACTGCTGATTCTAAATGTATGACAGCTTCCTAGCTTTTAGACCATTTTCTACGCCTAAACTGGGAGTAGTAAATGTTGAATGAGACGTACTTACTGATCCGTCCTCTTCCCCACCAACACTACGCCCACTTTTTCAGACCTGACGTGAGCGGTGAATAAGTCGCAGATTCTGCTGCACCATGGCGTGTGTCACATTCTGCGCCAGATGTACGCTACAAAAGTGGCAAATGTCCCTTAATGTGTCCTCAGGAATGTCTGCTAGTCTAATAAATGTATGATTAAAAATGACAGTACATTTTAATTGAAAACTCAAGGCAGTGTAATGCTTTTTACCGGTCTAGGATGCAACGGATTTATTGGTATTCAAATATGGGAAGAAAATCTCAATACACTGTATTGTATTTGAATTGTATTCACAGATAACAACTTGGTAAAGATTATCTGATTAGTACTATTGTCTTTTTCATAGTCCCAGTGTATTATAGATTGCTCTGCAGAATTTTTAGGTGCAAATTATATTCCTATGGAGTACACTGTAACCTGGACCAATGTATTTACAAGTTAAATGACAGGAGCAGGACGATGATCAGATTCATTAGCACAATTACACATTACGGGAAGATGCACCAGAAAATTGGCCTTAAAATGTTTCAAGCTGTGTGTTTGTGACTTTTTAAGTGCAACTTTTTGAAAATAAGTCACAAGTGCCTCTATTTACGCCTCTCTCACCAGTTTTCCTAAAGGAGGCGTGGCAAGGGTGGAAATGCTACGTGGCCAACACTGGAGACAACTGATATTTCAGCATACAGGTGAGTGCCGCTGTCTTTTTTCTTTTCTACACTGGCTCCATGTGCACTAGAGACAAACTTATCTGCTTTTACGCCAGTTTTCTGGCGCAAATGAAGCCAGAAATCTACAGAAGCTCTGAGCTGTTGATTCCTATTTAACGCATGGACTGCAGGAGGATGCGCCTAATTTATGATGAGGCCTGCTCCTCGCCATAAATGTGGTGCATCCTCTGACATTGCAGGCAATATCGAGACGGGTGCAGAAAGAGACTATGTCCCTCTTAGCCTCGATTTAAGGTGACTTTTGTGGCTAATGTCATTTCCTTTTGGACCTGTTGGGTTCAGGAATTACATTTAAAAATATCTTGGTCTATTTGTAGGATCCATCTGTCAGCTGGAAGTCCTGATGACAAAAGTAAACGTGCACTGGGAGTCATCAATGACAGATTGTTCCTCTGCATATGTCTGGCACATGCTCAAAATACTCTGCAGTGCAGGGCCGGCAGTTATGTCACCTATTTACTGTTTAAATCTTCTTTCCTTTTGACAGTCATTTCTAATATTTTAGGATACACAAAAAGAACAATAGTCTATATTATACAGTACATACAAATAGAGTATGTTCACAAACACTGTACTGGTGTAGGCAAATATCTGCATATTTTTTTTAGCATAATACACAACCAGGAAAGTTTTCATATAAATAGGACCACTGTTAGAAAATACATTTAAACTAAAATCAGTTAGTATCCATGTACACTTAAAGGGGTTGTCCTGCCATTCATATCAATATCTGATTGGTGTGGGTCCAACACCCAGCACATCCGCTGATCAGCTGTTTGAAGAGGAGGCAGTGCTCTATGCAAGTGCGGCTTCCTCTCCACTACAGCTGAAAATGCATATCAGAGCGAAAAACAAGCCAAGAGGAGGAAATAACTGCCTGTAAATCACAGATCTGGAGAAGGGTACAAAAAAATCTTTCCTTCACTGAAATGTCCCAAGAGCACAGTGTCCTCCATAATTCATAAATAGAAGAAGTTTTGAACAACCAGGACTCTTCTTACACCTGGAACCCCTTCAAAACTAAATAAAAAAGAAACCAGTGGCTGAGTTCCAAAAATCCTGGGTACAGATGGGAGAAATTTACAGAAGGTCAACCATCACCGCAGCATTTTTCTAATCTGGGCTTTATGGCAGAGTGGCCAGAAAGGAGCCTATCTTCAGTAAAGGACACATGAACATTTTCAAAAAAGCACAAAAGGACTGTGAGAAACGACATTATTCGGTCTGATGGAAAGCTGGCTTTAGTTTAAATGTTTGGCGGAAACCAAACACTGGCCAATACCATACCTACAGTGAAGCATTGTGGTTAAGCGCAGTTTTCAAAAATTCGATTGAGACGCTTCCCTTAAATTTTACATAAAAAATGCTTTGCTCCAAATTAATTCATCATGAAGCGCGTTAAATCAGCTATATTCTGGCCTGGAGGGAGAGTGTATTTCAGTGTATTGCAGCAACATGCATAGCTAGTTCTTTCTGGTACTAAAACCGTTATTGTGCATCAGTATGACAGACGGGTCACATACAGAACAGGTGCTGATCTTTTCATGATACCCTATCTGCATGTAGGATTGTCTCCTGATTTTAGCTTACCATACAATAACTGGAATTAACTGACTAAATAACTGAAGTGTGAACTCAGCCTTAGGGTCCATTCACACGTCCGTTTTTTCTTTCCTGATCTGTTCCGTTTTTTGCTGAACAGATCTGGACCAGATCTGGACCCATTCATTTTCAATGGGTCCTGAAAAAAAACGGACAGCACAATGTCAAATTTTTTTTCAGGACCCATTGAAAATGAATGGGTCCAGATCTGGTCCAGATCTGTTCAGCAAAAAACGGAACAGATCAGGAAAGAAACAACGGACGTGTGAATGGACCCTTACAGGTGCAACACGCCAGACCTGCAGGGTATGACGAAGTGAGGTCACGGTTATGGGCAATCGAGGGTACTCACTATATTTGAAGAACCCTGGGCAGGCGCGTGGCAGTGAAGGAGAGGTAGACACGGTTCCTCTGGGGCACACTCTGTATATAGGGACCAGGCCTGATGGTGGATGAGGTGCCCTGGATGTTACAGGTATTTTAAGTGCCTGGGGCAAGGTCCCTGTTGTATTTGTGACGCCAGTGCCTTTGGACGGTGGCACGCCGGTTGGTGGTTGGAATGATGGAGGTACACAAGTATATAGTGAACCAAACGTAACTTTACTGAACAATCCAACTTTGTACAGCAGGTAGTAGTACAGTCCTTCAATCACAGTTCCACAAGTAGGCTTATTCACAATTTGGCAGGTAATAGTCATGCAAGATACGCAGAGGGTAAATTCACAAGCACTCAGCAGCAGGTTGTACCTTTCTTCAGAATCAATATACACTGTCCTTTCTAGAACTCCTGCTCTGGCTTTATCTCCCAAGGCACGGATGCCTAAAAGGGTGGCTTAAATCCTTGGTTACTTTCCTCCTCAGGTATTAGATTCTTGCTGCACTTTCTAATTTCCTCTGCCCATCAGGGTTACTTAGCTTACCCTGGATCGCCCTCTCTTGTAAAGTGGATAACTGTAGGTTTCTCCCAGGAGGTTGGGTCCTGCAACTAGGGTGTCTTCAGAGCTAACTAAGGCTCTCTTGTTCTCAGGCAGACTGGAGCTTCTCACTAGCCTCCTGGACATCACTAGCAGCCAGGGCTATTAAGCTGCATGTCAGGAGCAGGCTTTCTAGCCTCTGTCTTCTCAGACTCCTGACTCTGCACACACTGCACTGCACTAACTCTCCCGGTCTGGGCCTGGACATTTATACTAGGGGCCCCCTATCTCCCTCTAGTGTCTGGGATGTCTAACTACACCCAACTAGGCCTGCTGTTGCATCATACAGGGGTACATTGCATGTAAAAACACATTAGAACATACATAAAATGCACAATTAAATATAACACTTCTGTTCCTTGTGAGTAGGAGTAACGCACACACCAATTGACCCTTGTGTAGTGCCCACCCCTACCTAGTGGGACACTACACAGGTCAATGTTTGCATCAGGTATAATGTACTTAAAGGGAACCTGTCACCAGTTTTATGGTGTCCTAACTAAGGGCAACATAAATAAGTGACTGATTCGCTTAGCAAAATGCTGGGTCACTTTCTTTAACCACTTCAGCCCCGCTAGCTAAAACCCCCTTCATGACCAGGCCACTTTTTACACTTCTGCACTACACTACTTTCACCGTTTATCGCTCGGTCATGCAACTTACCACCCAAATGAATTTTACCTCCTTTTCTTCTCACTAATAGAGCTTTCATTTGGTGGTATTTCATTGCTGCTGACATTTTTACTTTTTTTGTTATTAATCGAAATTTAACGATTTTTTTGCAAAAAAATGACATTTTTCACTTTCAACTGTAAAATTTTGCAAAAAAAAAAACGACATCCATATATAAATTTTTCGCTAAATTTATTGTTCTACATGTCTTTGATAAAAAAAAAAATGTTTGGGCAAAAAAAAAAACGGTTTGGGTAAAAGTTATAGCGTTTACAAACTATGGTACAAAAATGTGAATTTCCGCTTTTTGAAACAGCTCTGACTTTCTGAGCACCTGTCATGTTTCCTGAGGTTCTACAATGCCCAGACAGTAGAAAAACCCCACAAATGACCCCATTTCGGAAAGTAGACACCCTAAGGTATTCGCTGATGGGCATAGTGAGTTCATAGAACTTTTTCTTTTTTGTCACAAGTTAGCGGAAAATTATGATTTTATTATTTATTTATTTTTTTCTTACAAAGTCTCATATTCCACTAACTTGCGACAAAAAATAAAAATTTCTAGGAACTCGCCATGCCCCTCACGGAATACCTTGGGGTGTCTTCTTTCCAAAATGGGGTCACTTGTGGGGTAGTTATACTGCCCTGGCAATTTAGGGGCCCAAATGTGTGAGAAGTACTTTGCAATCAAAATGTGTAAAAAATGGCCTGAGAAATCCGAAAGGTGCACTTTGGAATATGTGCCCCTTTGCCCACCTTGGCTGCAAACACTTTTTTTTCATGTCCGTGGATCCTCCAAAAATCAAGGAAGACCCACGGACGAAAAAACGGTCACGGATGACGGACCCACGGACCCCGTTTTTGTGGACCGTGAAAATAAACTGTCGTGTGCATGAGGCCTTAGTGGAATATGAGACTTTGTAAGAAAAAACAAACAAAAAAATATATATATATTTCCGCTAACTTGGGCCAAAAAAATGTCTGAATGGAGCCTGCCAGGGGGGGGGGGGGTGATCAATGACAGGGGGGTGATCACCCATATAGACTCCCTGATCACCCCCCTGTCATTGATCACCCCCCCCCTGTAAGGCTCCATTCAGACGTCCGTATGATTTTTACGGATCCATGGATCGGATCCGCAAAACACATGCGGACGTCTGAATGGAGCCTTGCAGGGGGGTGATAAATGACAGGGGGTGATCAGGGAGTGTATATGGGTGATCACCCCCCTGTCATTGATCACCCCCCTGTAAGGCTCCATTCAGACGTCCGTATGATTTTCACGGATCTATGGATACATGGATCGGATCCGCAAAACACATGCGGACGTCTGAATGGAGCCTTACAGGGGGGTGATCAATGACAGGGGGGTGATCAATGACAGGGGGGTGATCAATGACGGGGGTGATCAGGGAGTGTATATGGGTGATCACCCACCTGTCATTGATCACCCCCTGTAAGGCTCCATTCAGATGTCCGCATGTGTTTTGCGGATTCGATCCATGTATCCGTAAAAATCATACGGACGTCTGAATGGAGCCTTACAGGGGGGTGATCAATGACAGGGGGTGATCAGGGAGTGTATATGGGTGATCACCCCCCTGTAAGGCTCCATTCAGACGTCCGTATGATTTTTACGGATCCATGGATACATGGATCGGATCCGCAAAACACATGCAGATGTCTGAATGGAGCCTTACAGGGGGGGTGATCAATGACAGGGGGGTTATCAATGACAGGGGGTGATCAGGGAGTGTATATGGGTGATCACCCGCCTGTCATTGATCACCCCCCTGTAAGGCTCCATTCAGACGTCCGCATGTGTTTTGCGGATTCGATCCATGTATCCGTGGATCCGTAAAAATCACACGGACGTCTGAACGGAGCCTGACAGGGGGGTGATCAATGAGAGGGGGGTGATCAATGACAGGGGGGTGATCAGGGAGTTTATATGGGGTGATCATGGGTGATCAGGGGTTAATAAGGGGTTAATAAGTGAGGGGGGGGTGTAGTGTAGTGTGGTGTTTGGTGCGACTTTACTGACCTACCTGTGTCCTCTGGTGGTCGATCCTAACAAAAGGGACCACCAGAGGACCAGGTAGCAGGTTTATTAGACGCTGTTATTAAAACAGCGTCTAATATACCTGTTAGGGGTTAAAAAAAATCAGATCTCCAGCCTGCCAGCGAGCGATCGCCGCTGGCAGGCTGGAGGTCCACTCGCTTACCTTCCGTTCCTGTGAGCGCGCGCGCCTGTGTGCGCGCGTTCACAGGAAATCCCGGCCCTCGCGAGATGACGCGTATATGCGTCGTCGTGCGCAGGGCTGCCGCCTCCGGACCGCGCATCTGCGTTAGGTGGTCCGGAGGCGGTTAATTGACCCAGTCAATCTGCCAACATCTTCTATTGAAAAGCTCCAGCTGATAATGATGAGTCATGAATATTCATGAGCCCCTGACTCTCCCCGCCCACCTGCTGCTGAATGACAGTTTGTTTACATATGAATCAGCAGCAGGTGGGCAGGGGAGTGGCTATAGCTCTGAATTAAATATACGCTAGACTCAATGACATCACGCTGGACTCCAATCAGCTCACTAGCATGCGGCATCTTTGTGTGTATATTATGAGGTAACCATCTGTCACACCAGTAAGTGAATACATCTAGGGCACTTTTTAGTAGTTAATGATTGTATATAATTAGATTATAATCAAATATCCACATGACTGGTTCCCTTTAAGTGTGCAGTGGTCCAAGATTCTACTATAGACTGAAAGAGTGCTGTTTCCACATAGATTGCTAGTTAACCTGTGATCCACTGATTCTACTAAGTTGTGAAAGAGTGGTCTCATTTCACTGTTTGTGGGGTATCAACATTGATTGATATATAAGGTATTGTGTTACCCACTCATTCTACTATAGAGTGAAAGAGCGGTCTCATTTTACACTGTCTGCTATTTCTACATAGATTACTAGAGAACCTTTTCTGTTACTTACTGATACAAATAGTGGCCCAATGACAGGGAAGTGAGGGTGTCAGTAGAGATGAGTGAATTTAAAAAAAAATTGATTCGACCAGTTTGGCGAATTAAAGAAAAAAATGTGGATCGATCTGAATTTATTTGCGGCGAATCACATTACAAAATGGCTATTTCCTGGCTGCAGAGAGCCTTTATAGAGGTGTAGAAAAACTATGCCCTGCAGTAACATGCATAGGGAGTCTGCTGTGGTAGTGAAATAATACTGTGAGTCAGTATTATAAGCAGATGACAGGGTCGCTCTTAGAATCACTGCACACTTCACTTATTTGGGTAGTCACAGGGTGAAAACTGTCCAAATAACTCAAGTATGATCTCAGCCTTACAGGTCGATGTTAGCACCAATTAGAAGCGCACTCCTTTTACACTGTCGTCAGCTGATTTCACAAAGATGTCTACAGAACCTGTTTTGTTAAATGTCAGAACAATAACCCCAAAAAAACTAATCCCGTCTGTTGAGCATCCGCCTTAACTCGGTCAGCATTTGGTCAGTAATCCATCAATATTGCTAATGCCAGAGTGGATCTGAAACAGAGATGACACGTGAATGGAATATTTGCATGTTTTGTACCCACTCCTGCTTTTGGCTACGAAATCACAAGCCGATTCTGATGGGACCATACAGGCCTTACAGCTGCTACACAGACAGGATCCGTTGTGCGTCTCATTTTTCCTTCCTTCTGACAGATCAGAAGAAGGGTCAAATAATTGATGATGTCAGCCAGGCCGAAGGGCAAAATAGTGTCCCAGGCATGAAGTGGGGAGGGTGGGAACAGCATGATAAGTCCACAGAGTGGCCCTATGACATAGTGGTGAGGTGGAATCAGCATGATTAGACCGCACAGTGGCCCAATGACAGAGTCTGGAGGTGGCAGCAGCATCAGGAGAAGGCCACAGAGTGGCACAATGACAGTGTGGAGGTGGCAGAAGCATCAGAAGACCACAGAGTGGCAAGGTGGCATAGTGTGGAGGTGGTAGCAGCATCAGGAGACCACAGAGTGGCAAGGTGAAATACAGATGTAATAGCGTTAACACACATGCTTTATGAGTCATGTTATCTAAACTAAATGTGTTAAGCAAACAGCTTCCACTGCTTTTCAATGGGTTTAGTTTCAAGATAACTCGATTAGTTAAACATTTTAAGTTAAGAGTTTGTGTGTTAACCTTGCTAATCTTTAGTAGGCCACAGAGTGGCACAATGACAGTGTGGAGGTGGCAGCAGTATCAGGAGACCACAGAGGGACCCGGTGACAGAGTGGGTATAACAGGGGCGCTCAGTGGTGACCTGTGGTCGGTGCTTCCCATTTCACGGCTGTGGTCCTGGGCTCTGTTTCAATAGGTGGTATTGTTTTTAAGGATTTTTCTCCACAGCTTCCACTCAGCACTGGACACAGCATGGGTTCAGCTGGTTTCGTGTTACACTGCTCTTAGGGAAGAGCGCATCACTCCATGGGCTGTGTGGGGTAGGTCAGATGAGCTCACTGACCAACCCTGGCTCTCCTGCAGGTATTTAAGTGGCTCAACCCTCTTCCCAGATGCCTCAGTGTCAAGGTACTTGAGTTTGCTGGTTCCTGCCTGATACTCTCGTGAGCTCCTGATTTATACTTCATTCTTGAACTCTGCTTATCATCTGATCCCTGCCTGCTTGCCTTGTCTCTCCTGTTGCCGACTGGGATTTCCTGACCTGTACTTGTGCTGCCTGCCCTGACCTTTTGCCTGTCTGACTACGCCTCTGCCTCATCCTTCGGTACTGCACTGTTGCTCCTGGTAATGACCCCGCCTGCCTGACTACACGTGTACTTCTGGTACCTACCCAGACATCTCCTGGACCGCCTGGACTAGCTGCTACTGACTTGGGGATCACTCTAGAGTAGCCCCTGGCAACAACCCCAACGGCTCAAGTCCATCCTCACTATCTGAGGCTCTAGTAAAAAGCAGGTAGTTGCTTAGACACGCCCCTCCAGAGTATAGACAGTCAGTGGCACAGTAGGTTCACACCCGCTGATACGTGACAGTGGGGAGGTGGGTGGAAATACAAATACCAGCAGAAGATGGTGGTTGAAAGAAGGAGCACTTGGCATCAGATGTTTGGCATCAGGCGGGTGGCAGCATCAGAATAGAAGCCGAGGCAGGTACACAGAAGAAACCAGTCTCTTTTGTCAAAGTGTTGGTGTGGCACCATAGTTTATCTAGTCTGATGCATCAGGCATTGGTGGGTGTAAATCCTGGCTGATCCACACCTGATTCATCTTAAAAAAGGTCAGTCTCTCCACATTTTGGGTGGACAGAGTTCTTCTTGGGGTAACTATGGCCCACACCATGCTGAACATCCGACTGGCTTGATCCCAAACTAAGGAGCATATAGGTGACCCCTATAAAACCCTAAGAGCTCACCCTGACTGCTAAGCACATACAAGGGTCTCAAAAGTAGACGATTGTATGCCCATGTACCTAGGTTTGCAGCTACATTTTTAACCCCAGGGCGGAACGTGACAACAAAATTAAACCTAGAAAAGAACAAAGACCATCTCGCCTGTCTCGGGTTCAGACGCTTGGCTGCTTCCAAGTAGGCCAGATTCTTATGGTCGGTAAACACGGTAATAGGGTGTCTGGCTCCCTCTAACCAATGGTGCCATTCCTCAAAAGCTAATTTGATGGCCAACAACTCCCTATCTCCCACATCGCAATTTCTCTCTGCAGAGGAGAGTTTCCTTGAGAAAAAGACACACAATCGCCATTTGGCAGGAGAGGAACCCTGAGATAAGACCCACACCAACCTCAGAAGCGTCCACCTCAACAATAAAAGGTAGAGAGACATCAGGTTGTACCAAAATGGGAGCGGAAGCAAAACTCTCTTTGATACTAGAAAAGGCCTTAAGCGCATCTACCGACCAGGACGAAAAATCTACCCCCTTTTTAGTCATATCAGTGAGTGGCTTAACAACAGAGGAATAATTCAAAATGAACTTTCTGTAATAATTGGCAAAACCCAAAAACCGCATCAGCGCCTTCTGATTCTCAGGAAGCTCCCAATCAAGCACAGCGCGGACCTTCTCAGGGTCTATGCGAAAACCAGAAGCGGAGAGAAGGAAACCAAGAAATTGAATCTCCGGAACCGCAAACACACATTTTTCCAGTTTAGCGTACATTTATTCTCCCGCCGAATGAGCAAGATCTGACGTAGATGGTCCCTATGAGTTTTGAAATCAGCAGAAAAAATCAAAATGTCATCTAGATACACCAGTACAAATTTCCTCATTAAATGATAAAAAATGCTGTTCACAAAATAGTGGAAGACGGCCAGAGCATTCATCAAACCAAAGGGCATAACCAAATTCTCAAAATGACCCTCGGGGGTATTGAAGGCCGTCTTCCATTCGTCCCCTTCCCTGACCCTGACTAGGTTGTATGCCCCTCTTAAATCCAACTTAGAAAACACTTTAGCCCCAACAATTACAGGTCTGGGATCAGAGGAAGCGGATATGGGTCACGAATTGTGATACGGTTCAGTTCCCTGAAATCCAGACAAGGTCTTAAAGAACCATCTTTTTTCTTAAAAAAAAAAAAAAAAAAACTGCGGCAACAGGTGACTTCGAGGGTCGGATGTGTCCCTTTCTCAGGCTCTCAGAGATATAAGTACACATAGCGACTCAGGTTGGGAGAGATGGTATAAACGTGATTTTGGCAGCTTGGCACCTGGGATGAGATTAATAAGGCAATCTTACTCCCAGTGAGGGGGCAACTCCTGGACACCACTCTCGGAAAACACAACCGAAAATTCAGAGAGAAAAGATGGTACAGTCTTGGTAGAAACCTCTGAAAGAGACGCCGTGAGGCTATTCTCTCTGCAAAAGTCACTCCAACCATTTATTTGCCTTGCTTGCCAATCAATGGTGGGGTTATGTTTAGTGAGCCAGGGAAGCCCCAACACTAGAGAAGTAGGTAATCCTCTTAGGACGAAACATGACATATCCTCAACATGAGCATCACCCACAGTCAAACGGATATTGTGAACCATGCCCTTTAACGATCTTTGAGAAAGTGGAGCGGAATCGATAGCAAAAACAGGTATATCCTTTTCCAAAGTGCATACCTGGAAACCATGTGTTATAGCAAATTGATTATCAGTGAGATTGACAGCTGCTCCACTATCTACAAAAATCTCGCAAACAATTTTCTTGCTGTCTAGCGCCACCCTGGCAGGTAGGAGAAAACGGGAACTACAAGCAAACGTCAAACCTTCAATTTCCGCATCAACCTTGCCAATAGTAGCAAATAAAAAAAAAAAAAAAAAAAAAAAAAAAAAAAACTTTCTATTACCCTCTGAAAACTCCAAGAATCTCCTAGAGGAGCAACATTAGCCAAATGATTTATACCCCCACAACAGAAAGAAACCTTCCTCTGGGAGCTGAAACTTCTACTATCAGAGGCAATCAAACCCAGCTGCATGGCCTCCTGCTCAGAGGGGATTGAGAGAGACTGAGACCCCTGTGCACTGAATTAGACAGCCCCACTGTCCTTGGGCTGAATATGACAGGAAGGAGTAGTCTCTCCTCTCTCTCTAAGACGCCTGTCAATACGAACAGCTAGAGACATGGCGGACTCCAACGAGGCAGGTCTCTGATGAAAAGCAAATGCATCTTTCAATCCCTCCGAAAGACCAAGGCAAAATTGACTTCGGAGTGCAGCATTATTCCAACCAGTATCAGCTGCTCATCTCCGAAATTCAGAACAATATATGTCTGCGGACAGTTTACCCTGGCATAAAAGACGCAGTTTAGATTCAGCCAGAGCAATACGATCCGGGTCATCATATATCTGCCCCAGGGCTACAAAAAATTCATCCACCGATTGGAGGGGCCGTGCCCCCACCGGCAGCGAAAAGGCCAAAGACTGAGCGTTATCTCTGAGCAGCGAGATGATGATCCCCACCCTCTGCTCCTCATAACCAGAGGAATGGGGAAGTAGGCGAAAATGGAGTTTGTAAGCCTCTCTAAAGCGAACAAAATTCTTACTACCCTCTGAGAACTTATCTTAGGCTCGGAACAAACTCCATGAACGCAAACAGAGCCGGTCACCTGAAACTGAGACACAGTTTTACGGAGATCTGCTATCTCCAGTGAAAGACCTTGCATGCGGTCAATCAAGGCTGAAACCGGATCCATGCTTAAGACGGTTATGGTGGTTTATAATGTCAAGGATAATGTTGCAGATAGCTGGAAGTTATGAATAAACATCCGACTGGCTTGATACCAAACTAAGGAGCATATAGGAAGCGAACACACGTGTAAAACGCGCGTCGAGGAGTGCCATCACCCAGCTGTCATCTCTAGTTTCTCTTGGTATGTTGTCCTACATGTTATTTGCACCACATGGCTAGTAGACTTGGTTGATCTTTGCTATGATTGTGTTGCTTTGATTATCCTGTGGCATATGTACCCCGGCATTTATACTTTAAAAACCTATGACCTTTTGTACCCGCTCTGGGACTTATTCACAACATCTATTGTGGTCATTTCTTGTACTACTGCCCATTACTACTGTTATGAGGCTGTCAGCAGGGTGGTGAGCAACCGTGGTTAGTCCCTGCTAGTTCATATATATGTACTGTGAAATAATGTTCATTTTTAAAGGATATTAATAAAGGTGACATTTTATTATTCATACTTGGTGTGTTACACACTCCTTTCTTGTTGTGATATATTGTATATTTTGGGAGTATAAAAAAGGTCAAAGGTTTGAGCAGCTCTCACCTGCCGAGGATTCCACTGTGTAGAACGGAACAACTCCCGGATCAGGAGAAATACGAAGTATGAAGAAAAAAGGGAATTTTGTCCAGCTTGTAGTTGTGGTAATCCAAAGGCTTTTATTCAATAATCACGTGAATATAAAATCCAGGTACAAGAAAGCAGGTCTACATGTTTCGGGCACAATTAAATTTTAGCCCTTACTCATGAGGCTCAGCCTTCCTTGACGCAATGCCGACACCATGTTCTTCCAGTTGTCGTTCACCATGGTTCCGATTTTGAGTTGTTGCGGAGAAAGCCAGGATTCGATTTCTTGATGAAGGACACAGAGCAGTTCCTCCCCTGTGTGACTCCGTTCACCCAAGCAAATGAGGGGCAAAACAGCGTGACACCACCGTACCCTGCACATGTGGTAAGCTGGAGGGGCACAGTGAATTGTCCCTGCAGTGGATGCAGAGGACACGGTGGAGGAGGAGGCAGAAGCAGTGGTAGTCATTGTTGGAGGACCAACGGCGTGACAATATGGAGGCGGAAGCGGCGTCACCCGACCAAGTTGCTGGTGTGGCTATGCAGGAACCACATTCACCCAGTGGGACCGTAAAGGACATGTATTGTCCCTGACCATAGTTACAGCTCCACATGTTGGCGCTGCCATGCACTTTGGTAGACACTGACAGGCTCAAGGACTGGCCCACCTTCTGTTCTACATGTTTGTGCAGTGCTGGTACTGCCTTTTTGGCAAATAAATGACGGCTTGGGACTCTTTACCTCGGCTCTCACAAGTCATAAGTTGAGAGTCCACAACTTGGAAAGATAGGGACTGCAGCAGTAGCACATTCAGCTTCTGCGCCGTTGGATGTGTGCACACATACTGTTGTCTCTTGGCAATCGCTCTGGTGATCGATTGCTTACGAAATGACTGACGAGGAGTAGGAGGAGGAGGAGCAGGAGCATCAGGACAAGCAGATGATGGGAAGGACAGACAGCTCCCATTGGCTGAGGTGGTGGAGCCTTGACTGCGTTCTACTGGGTGATGCAGTGGTTGCTGTGGCAGGCTGGACCACCACATCGGAGCCACGGTTCTCCCAGGCCACTTTATGGTGACCCTGCATATGTTGGCACCCTGGCCACGCTTCATCTTCTGCCCAAAGATTCTACATTTGCCATATTCGCCTCCTCCGGCAGCTTAACAAAAAACTGCCACGCAGGTGAGTAGGTGACTGCTACCTCTGCTGCTTACCTGAACCTGTGCACCACTACCTGCTGGGCAGGTAGGCTCCTGCAAAGCGAGTGGTCTACCACGGGCATGTTTGGTTACTGACCTCCTATTGCTGCAACCCTGCTGACTCTCGGCCACCCTAGTGACTTGATGGCTCCGACGCTGCCTCACAGGCAAGCTGCCACCTCCTCCCCTGATGATGATGAAGCCTCTAATTCACCAGGCACCCAAGTGCAATGAGCTACATCATCATCATCGAGTACTGTCTGCATGTTACTGATGACCTCCTCAACAGTCTCTAGGTCAGGAGCCTCACCGCTCGCAATTCCAGCTCCCACGCCACTCTCCTCATCACTACTTACCCTCCTAGCGGAGTAAGTGGTGGATGTCTCCTCCACATCTTGGCTGGCCAGTAGCTGCTGACTGTCCTCTAGTAGCTCATCCTCGCTGTATAGTGGGGCTGAGCCCACAGCATATAAAACTTCTCTGAGGGAACAGAAAAGGACAGAGGCAGGTTGAGGACAGGTGAGGGCACAGGGCCTGCTCCCGGGCCATGCCAACTAAGGGTTGTGTCTGGTCAAGACACGACTGCTAGATGACACCGGGAGCTCAGGCCTCTCTCTAGGACTCCTGCTGCCACGCCCCTTTACTCTGCTGCAACCTGTGCCTGTGCCAGAAACATTTAGGCCTCTGCCACTCTCCTGTGCAGGGCATGGCACTTCTCTGTTTTAAATACTGTTAGATCAAATAAATAAATAAAAAGTAAATTAAAAACACCTGAAAAAGTCAGCAATTTTCTCACTTCAGCACACAACAGCAAATATTTTTTTTGTACCATTAATACATGCAAAAAAGGGCTTTAAAACATATAACTGCACCGCTGAACGTCAAATATACAGTGGGATGCAAAAGTTTGGGCAACCTTGTTAATCGTCATGATTTTCCTGTATAAATCGTTGGTTGTTACGATAAAAAATATGTCAGTTAAATATATCATATAGGAGACACACACAGTGATATTTGAGAAGTGAAATTAAGTTTATTGGATTTACAGAAAGTGTACTATAATTTTTAAACAAAATTAGGCAGGTGCATAAATTTGGGCACCACAAAAACTAAATGAAATCAATATTTAGTAGATCCTCCTTTTTTAGATATTACAGCCTCTAAACACTTCCTGTAGGTTCCAATGAGAGTCTGGATTCTGGTTGTAGGTATTTTGGACCATTCCTCTTTACAAAACATCTTTAGTTTATTCAGGTTTGATGGCTTCCGAGGACACCACAGATTTTTAATTATATTCAGGTCTGGGGACTGAGATGGCCATTCCAGAACGTTGTACTTGTTCCTCTGCATAAATGCCATAGTGGATTTTGAGCAGTGTTTAGGGTCGTTGTCTTGTTGAAAGATCTATCCCCGGCGCAGCTTCAGCTTTGTCACTGATTCCTGGACATTGGTCTCCAGAATCTGTTGATACTGAGTGGAATCCATGCGTCCCTCAACTTTGACAAGATTCCCAGTCCCTGCACTGGCCACACAGCCCCACAACATATGGGAACCACCACCATATTTTACTGTAGGTAGCAGGTGTTTTTCTTGGAATGCTGTGTTCTTTTTCCTCCATGCATAACGCCCCTTGTTATGGCCAAATAACTAAATTTTAGTTTCATCAGTCCACAGCACCTTATTCCAAAATGAAGCTGGCTTGTCCAAATGTGCTTTAGACCACCTTAAGCGTCACTTTTTGTGCTGTGGGTGGAGAAAAGGCTTCCTCTGCATCACTCTCGCATACAGCATCTCCTTGTGTAAAGTGCGCCAAATGGTTTAACGATGCACAGTGACTCCATCTGCAGCAAGATGATGTTGTAGGTCTTTGGTGCTGGTCTGTGGGTTGACTCTGACTGTTCTCACCATTCGTCGCTTCTGTCTATCCGAGGTTTTTTCTTGGTCTGACACTTCGAGCCTTAACTTGAACTGAGCCTGTGGTCTTCTATTTCCTCAATATGTTCCTAACTGTGGAAACAGACAGCTGAGACAGCTTTCTGTATCCTTCCCCTAAACCATGATGGTGAACAATATTTGTCTTCAGGTCATTTGAGACCCCATGTTGCTACTCTTCAGAGAAAATTAAAAGAGGAGGGAAACTTACAATTGACCCCCTTAAATACTCTTTCTCATAATTGAATTCACTTGTGTATGTAGGTCAGGGGTCACTGAGCTTACCAAGCCAATTTGAGTTCCAATAATTCGTTCTAAAGGTTTTGGAATCAATAAAATGACAACAGTGCCCAAATTTCTGCACCTGCCTAATTTTGTTTAAGCAATGATAGCACACTTTCTGTAAATCCAATAAACATTTATTTCACTTCTAAAATATCACTGTGTGTGTGTCTCATATATGATATATTTAACTGACATTTTTTATCGTAACAACCAACGATTTATACAGGAAAATCATGACGATTTACAAGGTTGCCCAAACTTTCGCATCCCACTGTATTTTTCTTTTTTCCACTTATATACTCCACAGAAGGCTTTAAAACATATAAACGCACGGCTGAACGGCAAATATATTTTTCCTTTTTCCACTTATACACTCCACATAAAGCTTTAGAATATAAAACTACCTCACTGAACAGCAAATAAATATTTCATTTTTCCACTTATACAGTCCACAAAAGGCTTTAGAACATATAACGGCAAATATATTTTTCTTTTGCCACTAATACACAACAAAAAGAGCTTTAATTTTCGCATTTCACCACACAACGGCTAATAAGCCCTTTTTTTTCCCACTAATACAAGCCAAAAAAATGCTTTTGAACATATATGCACCGTACTAGGGCAAATAAGACGTAGAAATATTTCCTTGTAATAAACCCTGTTAATGGCTGTATCAAACAGCATTTGAACCCCAATTACAAGAACGGTTTGCTGGAATTACAGAGCTGTATGATGGCAATTTGGATCCCCAGTCAGTGCAGCAAGGAATATTACCCTGGCTGTAAACTCCCCTACTTAACCCTGTTCTACATAAATGCTGTGGAATGATGCCTCCCTATCCTTTCCCTGCATTTTGAATAATCTTTCCCTGAACTTGTAAATTGTTTTTTTAGTACAATAAAGTGTTTTCTAACACTGTCCCTAGCGCCTGACGTCTCTCCCTGCACTAAGTACAGTGGAAAATGGTAGAATCCAAGATGGCTGGGGCTATTTATAGGGCTGTGACATCATAGGTCTGGCTGGCTGCTGATTGGCTGCATGCATGGCATTATGGGTAACCCCTCATTCCCAGAGTTCCTTGCTCCATGTACTCATATGTGAAGCAGCCGTTTTAGGGAAAAATGCTATTCATTACCACAATGCGTGAGGAAATTCGGATTTGGTGCAAATCTAATTTTTTCAGAAATTTGGATGGAATTCCACTTTGTCAACTTCAATTCGCTCATCTCTAGGTGTCATCATTAAGTTTGTGTTGTCAGTGTTTCTTTTTTCTTTCTTCTGATTCGTCAGAATAACTCAAAAAAGGTCCTTATTTGACCAGTAATTAACCAGTATTGGTACGGCAGAAACAGGAGAGGATCCAAAACAGAAATGACACGTGAAGGAAAAATGTGCATATCTTCTCTGTTCTGGACCCAGTCCTGCTCTTGGCTTCAAAATCCTGAACAAATCCTAATGCAAAATACTGACCATGTGGTAGAGGCCTAATGCTCAATTTACATTAGTTTTGGCCATTTTCATCAGAAGGAAAAGAAGTTGTGCATGCAGGACTTTAATGGCTCTATCACAGTGTCAGTATTGGTTAGTATTTTGCACCAGTATTTGATTAGTATTGGTAAGGCAAAAACAGGAGTGGGTCAAAAACAAAGATGACATGTAATGGAAATAATTGCATGTTTTCTGTGTTTTGGACCCACTTATGTTTTTAGCATCCACATTTACCCATTGGGCTGTAAGGAACATATATTGTCCTCTACTATAGTTACAGCTCCACCTGTTGGCGCTGCCGTGAACTGTACTAGATACCAACAGGCTCAAGGACTGGCCCACCTTCTACTCAACATATGTTTGCTGGCTGGTACATTTTTTTACACTTTTTTTAGAGACGCAATGATGGTGTGGGATTCTCTACCTTGGCTCAGCATAAGCTATCAGTTCTCTGAAATTGGCAGAGTCAATCACATCGAAATGGAGGGACTGTAGTACAAGCAACTTGGCCAGAAGCACATTCAGCTTCTGTGCCATTGGATAAGCACATGCAAACTGTTGTCTTTATGCAATTGCCTCAGTGATCAATTCCTGGTGAAATTGCATGACTAGGAGGAGGAGCAAAAGGAGCAGTAGACGATGGGAATGAACACAGCTCCCCTCTGCTGAGATGGTGAAACCTTGACTGCTGGAGAAAGGATGCGGCCACTGGGAGATGTAGTGGTTGCTGAATTAGGCTGTACCACTACTTTAACGCCACAGTTTTCCCAGGCCACTTTATGGTGACGCTCCATGTGTTGATGCAGGGCTGTGGTGCCAACATTGGCACTCTGGCCACGATTCACCTTCTGCCCACAGATCCTACATATAGCCACGCTTACATCCTCCAGTAACTTGATTTAAAATTCCCACACCGGCAAGTATGGCAGTTTATCTCCACCACTGCGTGCTGACTGTCTGCTGCTGCCTCTATGAAGCTGTGCACTGCTAGTTATTTCCAGACAGGTAGGCTCCTGGGTAGCATACGGTCTACCATAGGCACGGTTGGCGCCAGATTTTACACAGTTGCCACCCTGCTGGCTCAATTAAATTACACAGCTTATTTACCTGAATGTTAGAATCAAGGCTTAATAGATCTGCATGTCTATTAAACAGGGTGGGCACCCCAATAACAGTCAAATTGCAATACTTATTCATGGCAATTTGAGAATCAAGCTGTGATAGTATTTTTTATTTTATTTTTTTAACAAGGGAGACACCTAGTGTTGATCGAGCACAATAGTGCTCGGGGGCTCGGGCCGAACACATCGGGATGCTCAAGTGCTCTAGTATAATGGAAGTCAATGGGAGAATACAAGCATTAAACCAGGCCTGGTTCATAGGAAAAGGTCAGAAATTGATGGAAACACCACCAAAATGGTTCGGTAACAGCATGGGGAGGATGTCTGGATGCATCTTGGACTCCCAAGTCACTGCTTGGAACGATGTTGTCTGAGTAGTACGCCACTTTTACAGACTGACAATAATACGCACAAAACCGAAGATAAAATCGATTTTAGATTAATAATTGTTAGGAAACATTCTTTCCTGTATATTTACTTGTATATAAAGTGCAAGTGCTGCCAAAAATGACAAGGAAGAGGCACTCCTGTATATTACATAAAGGAGGGCCTCATTCACATTATGGTACAATTGTTCATGTAGTGGGACTCCTACACTCATAAAGCCTATGAACTAAGTGAAACGGATGCCAAAAATTGCAAGGAATCAGTACTACAATTCACCCTTTGCCACACATAAAGGAGGGCATCATACATAGCCTTGAAAATTTTTGATTGATGGACTGCTGGTGACCCTCAAAAACATTTGGAGCAAGGGCCTGCTGATCTGACCATCTAAAACATTATGGGCAAGGGCCTGCTGTCGTTTTGGTGACTCTAGATAACCTGGGGCTGATTGCACGTCCCCATGACGGCGACGATCCATTCAGATGTCTGCCCTATCAACTTTCAATGTTATTGTCAGCGCAAACCATGGTGACTATGGGTAATGGGGAATCAGGGTTCGATTCTGGAGAGGGAGCCTGAGAAACAGCTACGGCTACCGCATCCAAGAAAGGCAGCATGCGTGCAAATTACTTATTAGGTATAATTAGGTAAGGGCCTGTAGGTGATCTGACCATGTAAAAGATTTTAGGAGTAGGCCTGCAGGTGAGCTGACCCTGTAAAAGATTTTAGGTGCAGGCCTGCTGGTGAGCTGACTCTGTAAAAGATTTTAGGTGCGGGCCTGCTGGTTAGCTGACCTTCTAAAAGGTTGTAGGTGAGGGCCTTCAGGTGAGCTGACCCTGTAAAACATTATATGTGAGGGCCTTCAGGTGAGCTGACCCTGTTAAAGATTGTAGATGAAGGCCTGCTGGTTAGCTGACCTTCTAAAAGGTTGTAGGTGAGGGCCTTCAGGTGAGCTCACCCTGTAAAACATTATATGCAAGGGCCTGCTGGTGAGCTGACCCTGTAAAAGATTTTAGGTGCGGGCCTGCTGGTTAGCTGACCTTCTAAAAGGTTGTAGGTGAGGGCCTTCAGGTGAGCTCACCCTGTAAAACATTATATGCAAGGGCCTGCTGGTGAGCTGACCCTCTAAAAAATTATATGCGTGGGCCTGCTGGTGAGCTGACCCTCTAAAAAATTATATGAGAGGGCCTGCAGATGAGCTGACCTTGTAAAACATTATATGCGAAGGGCATATATGCAAGGGCATTACGGGGAGTGCAGAATTATTAGGCAAGTTGTATTTTTGAGGATTAATGTTATTATTGAACAACACCATGTTCTCAATGAACCCAAAAAACTCATTAATATCAAAGCTGAATATTTTTAGAAGTAGTTTTTAGTTTGTTTTTAGTTTTAGCTATTTTAAGGGGATATCTGTGTGTGCAGATGACTATTACTGTGCATAATTATTAGGCAACTTAACAAAAAACAAATATATACCCATTTCAATTATTTATTTTTACCAGTGAAACCAATATAACATCTCAACATTCACAAATATACATTTCTGACATTCAAAAACAAAACAAAAACAAATCAGTAACCAATATAGCCACCTTTCTTTGCAAGGACACTCAAAAGCCTGCCATCCATGGATTCTGTCAGTGTTTTGATCTGTTCACCATCAACATTGCGTGCAGCAGCAACCACAGCCTCCCAGACACTGTTCAGAGAGGTGTACTGTTTTCCCTCCTTGTAAATCTCACATTTGATGATGGACCACAGGTTCTCAATGGGGTTCAGATCAGGTGAACAAGGAGGCCATGTCATTAGTTTTTCTTCTTTTATACCCTTTCTTGCCAGCCACGCTGTGGAGTACTTGGACGCGTGTGATGGAGCATTGTCCTGCATGAAAATCATGTTTTTCTTGAAGGATGCAGACTTCTTCCTGTACCACTGCTTGAAGAAGGTGTCTTCCAGAAACTGGCAGTAGGACTGGGAGTTGAGCTTGACTCCATCCTCAACCCGAAAAGGCCCCACAAGCTCATCTTTGATGATACCAGCCCAAACCAGTACTCCACCTCTACCTTGCTGGAGTCTGAGTCGGACTGGAGCTCTCTGCCCTTTACCAATCCAGCCACGGGCCCATCCATCTGGCCCATCAAGACTCACTCTCATTTCACCAGTCCATAAAACCTTAGAAAAATCAGTCTTGAGATATTTATTGGCCCAGTCTTGACGTTTCAGCTTGTGTGTCTTGTTCAGTGGTGGTCGTCTTTCAGCCTTTCTTACCTTGGCCATGTCGTATTGCACACCTTGTGCTTTTGGGCACTCCAGTGATGTTGCAGCTCTGAAATATGGCCAAACTGGTGGCAAGTGGCATCTTGGCAGCTGCACGCTTGACTTTTCTCAGTTCATGGGCAGTTATTTTGCGCCTTGGTTTTTCCACACGCTTCTTGCGACCCTGTTGACTATTTTGAATGAAACGCTTGATTGTTCGATGATCACACTTCAGAAGCTTTGCAATTTTAAGAGTGCTGCATCCCTCTGCAAGATGTCTCACTATTTTTGACTTTTCTGAGCCTGTCAAGTCCTTCTTTTGACCCATTTTGCCAAAGGAAAGGAAGTTGCCTAATAATTATGCACACCTGATATAGGGTGTTGATGTCATTAGACCACACCCCTTCTCATTACAGAGATGCACATCACCTAATATGCCTAATTGGTAGTAGTCTTTTGAGCCTATACAGCTTGGAGTAAGACAACATGCATAAAGAGGATGATGTGGTCAAAATACTCATTTGCCTAATAATTCTGCACTCCCTGTATATGCAATGAATAAGCATGTGTTGATGTGACGGAAGAGGAGAAGGAGGATGAGAAAAGGAAGACTCAAACATATAGCCTTGTTTGTGGTGGAAGGGGTGCATGGGAATACAGTGTATTCAGTACATTATAAACAACACATTTAAAAGTGCCTTTGGTGGAGTCGAGAAGTAATGGTCAATCCAGGCCTTGTTCATTTTTATAAGAGTCAATCTGTCAGCATTTTCAGTTGACAGGCGGATACGCTTATCTGTTATAATGCCACCAGCAGCACTAAATAACCAAGAAGAGAAAACTCTGGTGGCACGGCAGGCCAGCACCTCCAAGGCGTAGAGCGCCAGTTCTTGCTACTTGTCCAGCTTAGACACCCAGTAGTTGTAAGGCACTGCGTGATCATTGATGACGCTGACATGGTCTGCTATGTAAACCTTCACCATCTTCCAAAAATTTTCCCTTCTTGTGACACTAGGCCGCACATCAGGGTGAGGGTGCTGGCGGGGTGGCATGAAACTGTCCCAGGCTTTGGAGAGTGTTTTCCTCTGCCTCTGTTGGAACTGTTGTTTGTTAGCCTTGTCTTCCCTCCTCGGTTGGCCAAGGAAGTACTGACTCTGCCGCCAGCGTTGTCAGTTTGAAATTTTTGGAGCAATTTTTCAACAAGGATGTTCTGGTATTGCACCATTTTGCTCGTCCTATCCACCAGAGGAATGAGAGATGAGAAGTTCTCTTTGTAGTGGGGGTTGAGAAGGGTTAACAAACAGTAATCAGTGTTCTCTAAAATGCGTATAATGCGCGGGTCGCGGGAAAGGCAGCCTAACATGAAGTCAGCCATGTGTGCCAGAGTACCAAAAGGCAAGACTACCTAAAATGTAACCTTTATTATGGTCAATTAAAAGTAAGAATTCCCTGGAAGGGGAACGAATAGTGCAACAAAACACAACAAAGACATAATACAATTTACACACGGAAGAGCAGGACAAGCGGATTAATATGAGAGGAAAAAAGGGGAGGAACGCATCAGGGCAACCCGTGCCATAACAGTATCTGTCCCTGCGATGTCCCTTTATGACTCCTCAGCCCGGAGATGTGTCTTAATGGTAGGCACACTCCGTCCACGTACCTATGCTGTCTATCCTTATAGTGCCCTTTGTATACTATCCCATATGGATATCTGGGTAATAGTATATAGGATAGATATCGGTTGTACAATAACGTGTCCCGACGCGTTTCCCCCTTCCTCTCATTGAAGGGGTTCATCAGGGGACAGAAACCCTGGCCTATCCTTCTCATGGACCCTGGGATTGCAGATGTGCTTCCCGCACGCCCGAGCATTACTTTCAGGCGGGGCAGAAGTCTTCGGGATCGCTTAGTACATAGTCATTACGTACGACCAACCCCTGAGGGCACATGGCTGGATCGCAAGCCATTGGGCATGTTCCGTTGTGGGGCATGCATGGCCTGCAGCTATATCAATAACACAAAAATCAACATTTGTTCGGCGACTGGTATTAATTATGTCATCAGAGATTTTTCCAATTGTAGGAGCAAAGGAGTGATTTATTTGGCGCAATGTACATGCCCTCTTGACTATGTGGGAAAAACCTTTAGAGAATTCCGTAGACGTATCCTTGAGCATATCAATGATATTAAAAAGCGAAAAGAAACCCCGATAGCTAACCATATCTGGGAATGCCATAAGGGTGATCCTAAATCACTCAAATTCGCGGCTTTGGAAATTATCAGACCATCCCCCAGGAGAGGAGACTGGGACCGCAGGATCCTACAGAAGGAAGCCGAATGGATTCATCGGTTGCGGTCCCAGTCCCCTAGAGGCCTGAACGAAAAACTTATTTTCACATGTTTCCTTTAGATCCATAGGTTTTGGGTCTATACAGGCGATATTGGAAATGTTCGGTATACTCCCATACACTTGATCCTATTATAGTGGATAGAATTTATTATCGACACATGAAGTGTAATTTTCATATTTATCTTAGGGGTGACATTTATCTATTACCCACGTTACATCTAATTGAGTATCCGTTTTGCATTATTAACATAGCAACGACCGACAACACACCTTTATTCATTAACATGTGGTAGTCCACCAATAAAGATGTCCTATTAAATTGTGAAGTGGCCGGTGCATGATAAATGCATTTGGCACCATTATGCTATTATAGTGATCAGTCATCGAATGTATTCATTAATAAATCCAGGCTGTAACCATCTTATGTTTTCTTGCCCCTCCCCCATATCCTGGGATTAACAGGGTTAATTAAATACTTGCCCTGCGGACATATATTTCGGTACCCTTACGACCGTTATTATCTATATGATGTCCGCCACCACTTATCCCTAATTGATTGCTATTTATGATCAAATGAAATGGAGGCTGGCACTACGTTTATGCATGGTCAGCTGACCGAATGGGGGAACGTATCGGTTACCTCTACGTCCCTACTGGATGATGTGGCGGCGGTCCCCCATTGGTTGTGGATGGAGCGCACGGTCATCTCTGTGTGACGTGCGTTCCATCCACCCACTTCCGGTGACACATGACGGAGGACTAGTGGGGCTTGTCCCTATTGGTTGGAGGTGGAACGCACGGCCATTTTACCTGTCGGCGTGCATTCCACTAGTATTTGGACAGCCTGATCGAGTTTTCACCTTAGCGGTTCCCCAGATTGATAGTGATCATGCGATTCATGAGTAACCTGGTGCTGTCCCTTGATCTATGTTTAAGGGGGGTAGATTTAACCTGGTGACGTCCTCCTAACACATGAGGATGTATAATATGATTACTATAACCTATACTGGCCGTTCCCTATAGCAGAATCACATGATTGACACCAGCATCCCTGGCTATTTAGGGAAGGTGGGAACTTCACACAAATTGGAGCTGCAACATATTTTGCCCCCTGGAGGCCCTTTCAAGACGTTCACCTAGGACCGCTGACTTGGATCCCCATCCAGTGGACCAGCTAAGTATATTTATTACTGTTGGAGAGTTTGTTTATTTTAACACAACCGTGTGCGGACCCCTATATATCTAGTGAACTCGTCTTGGTTGTGGCCTCCAGATTAATGATCCATCTTCACGGATATCTGTTGAACACTTTATGTGTTTGATTGACATTTGTTTTTGTGTCCTGATGAACCCCTTCAATGAGAGGAAGGGGGGAAACGCGTCGGGACACGTGATTGTACAACCGATATCTATCCTATATACTATTACCCAGATATCCATATGGGATAGTATACAAAGGGCACTATAAGGATAGACAGCATAGGTACGTGGACGGAGTGTGCCTACCATTAAGACACATCTCCGGGCTGAGGAGTCATAAAGGGACATCGCAGGGACAGATAATGTTATGGCACGGGTTGCCCTGATGCGTTCCTCCCCTTTTTTCCTCTCATATTGATCCGCTTGTCCTGCTCTTCCGTGTGTAAATTGTATTATGTCTTTGTTGTGTTTTGTTGCACTATTCGTTCCCCTTCCATGGAATTCTTACATCTCCGGGCTGAAGAGTCATAAAGGGACATCGCAGGGACAGATACTGTTATGGCACGGGTTGCCCTGATGCGTTCCTCCCCTTTTTTCCTCTCATATTGATCCGCTTGTCTGATCCTGCTCTTCCGTGTGTAAATTGTATTATGTCTTTGTTGTGTTTTGTTGCACTATTCATTCCCCTTCCAGGGAATTCTTACTTTTAATTGACCATAATAAAGGTTAAATTTTAGGTAGTCGTACCTCGGTGATTTTGATTGAATAGCTTTACGACCACCCGCTTTATCTAGATTTAGAGCTTTATTACCAAAAGGCAAGACTTTGCTGTCACTCTCAATCTCCTCATCCTCTTCATCCTCTTCTGCCCACCCTCGCATAACAGATGGAATTAAACTTCCATGGTTACTACCTTCTGTAGTGGAGGCAACAGCCTCCTGCTCCTCCTCTTCATTATCCAATTCGGACTGAGAAGACGAACTGAGGGTTGTCTGGCTATCACCCTGTGTAATGTCTTCCCCCATTTCCACCTCTTCCACATGCAAAGCGTTGTCCTTAATTGTGAGCTGCAAGCGTTTGAGTAGACACAGAAGTGGGATGGTTACACCGATAATAGCGTTATCGACGCTCACCATCTGTTTTGATTCCTAAAAGTTTCTTAAAACCTCACAGAGGTCAGACATCGATGCCCACTCCTTGCTTGTGAATAGTGGAAGCTGACTGGAAAGGTGATGACCATGTTGCAGCTGGTATTCCACTACTGCCATCTGCTGCTCACAAAGCCTGGCCAACATGTAGAACGTGGAGTACCAGCCTGTTCTCGCGTCGCACAACAGCCGGTGAACTGACAATTTCAAGCACTGCTGCAGCATTGACAGACTGGCTGAAGCTTTCGATGACTTGCGGAAATGTGCATAATCGCGGTGCACCTTTACCAGTAGCTCAGGGAAATTGGGGTAGGTTTTGAGAAACCGATGAACCACAAGGTTGAACACGTGGGCTAGGTATGGGATGTGTCTGAGCTTGCCGAGCTCCAAAGCTGCCACCAAGTTATGTCCATTATCAGAAACAACCATGCCTGGTTGTAAATTGAGTGGCGAGAGCCACAGCTCAGTCTGGTCTCTTATCCCCTGCCACAGCTCTGCGGCAGTGTGCTGTTTATCCCCTAAACATATCAGCTTTAGCACGGCCTGTTACCGCTTCCCCACTGCAGTGCTACACTGCTTCCAGCTACCGACTGATGACTTACTGGTGCTGCACGCGGATCAATTGGAGATGGAAGTGGAGAAGGAGGCGAAAGGAGGAGAAGTGGGGTTTGGAGCCAATAACATAGATGCTGGTGGAAACCCTGATCGACGTAGGGCCCACAATCCTTGGCATCGGTAGCACCTGTGCCATCGCAGGGTTTGACTCATTCCCGGCCTCCACAACATTCACCCAGTGTGCCATCAGGGAAATGTAGCTTCCCTGGCTGAATACACTTGTCCATGTGGTTAAGTGGACATTCCCAGTAACTGCGTTGGTCAGGGCACGTGTGATGTTACGGGACACATGTTGGTGTAATGTGGGCACCGCACACCTTGAAAAATAGTGGCGGCTGGGGACTGCGTAACGCAGGACGGCCACCGACATTAGGCTGTGGAAGGCCTCAGTGTCCACAAGCCTAAATGGCAACATTTCCAGGGCCAGTAATTTGAAAACTGTGCATTTAGTGCTATGGCCAGTCGGTGGGTGGCTGTTTTTTTTTGCTTGTGTTCAAAGGCCTGGGGTAAGGACATTTGGATGCTGCACTGGAACACTGAAGTGGATGTGGTCGCTGATGGTGCTTGGTGCAGGTCCAGGTGCAGGGCGGGAGGCATTCGGGCCTGCGCCTTCGACAGGGGTTTGGCTATCACATAACAATTATGTTCAATTAATTATGTTCAATTAAGAGTCATCTGGTACAGTGCAGTGTTTGTTATTTATGTATCGATGATTCTCTGTACTATATATATATAACATGCAGGAAATTGTTTAGAGCGCGGTGGGGGTGGAGGTGGGGGGCTGGGGGGTGTGGGGGGGGGAGGCCTAGGCGATGTGTAAGAGGCGCTTGGGATTTTATCGTCCTGTTCACCATAGGGAAGGGGGGGGGGTTGTTTTACTGCTGCGGGATCCAACCTAGAATTTGGGAGGGGGGCGGGAGGGCCTGGCCACTCGTTGCAATTCTGTAAATGTCACGTATACTAACATGGAATGTCCGCGGATTGGCGGACAAACTTAAACGGAGGGTGGTATATGATGTCATCTCCAGACATTTACCTGCCATTGTGGGGCTGATTGAGACACATTTTACTGCTGAAAAATTGGAATATATGCGAAAACCTTGGACGCAGTACGAATATCACTCCCACTACTCGGCCTATTCACGAGGTGTTAGTGTTTACATACATAGGAATGTGGATTATGAGCCATATGATCAATGGATTGATAAAGAGGGAAGATTTGTATTCCTATATGGCCGGTGGAAGGGACTGATATGCGTACTTGCGTTTGTATATATTCTTCCCCCTTTCTCCTCGGAAGTACTTAGGAAACTTGCAGAGTATTTATGTAAGTGGGATCCGTGTCCTATATTAGTGTCGGGAGACTTTAATTCTATTATGGATAATAAGGATAGGGTATCCGAGTATAGCGGAAGGGGGAGTATTAATGACCAACCCACGATCCTTAGCGGGATCTGCCGGGAGATGGGTCTTATAGATGTGTGGCAGTTCTTGTACGGGAAAAAAACGTCCTTCTCCTGTTTTAGTAGAACTTGCAGGGCCATGTCTAGGATAGATCTATTTCTAGCAAATGCAGAATTTTTGGAACTGATTCAAAAAATGAAGTACGAACAACATGGTATATCCAATCATACTCCAATGTTAATTTCGAGGGCTGACTCTCTAACCCCCGTGGGGAAAAAATCCTTTAGGCTAAACCCACATTGGATACAGGTGGTCGGTGACCAAGAAAAAATTGGGAAAGACATTTCAGAATTCTGGGCACTAAATTATGGATCCACACACATACATTATGTGTGGGATTCCTTGAAGGCCATGATAAGAGGGGCATATAGTATGAGGATTATGCGGAAAAGGGCGGAATATGCTAACACTAAAAAAGGAATTGGTAGAGTGGGTCAGGGCGCTTGAGGCGGCCTTGGCCAAACAAAATGAGAATGGCACTCGATCATTACTAATGGAGGCAAAGAGGGAATACCAAACTTTTCTTTATGAAAAGGCGCAACATAGACGCTTCTTTGCTGGACAGCAAGATTTCTTTGAGAAAGGCAAGACAGGTAGAATGCTGGCATCGGTGATTACTAGTCAAAAGGCCCAAATCCCAATAAAGCAAATAAAACTGCCAACGGGTGTACTAACTAATGACAGCTTTAAAATCAAAACTGCCATCGTAGAACACTTTACTAAAGTGTATCGGTCGGACCTCGGGGTGGATGACAGAGCCCAGGCTCTTTTTTTTGAAGGTATGGCACTCCCTTGCCTTTCCGGGCAAGATAGTGCCAAACTAAATTTGCCACTTTCTCTTGAAGAAGTGGAGAAAGCTGTTGACAGTATAAAGGGCAATACAGCTCCGGGCAGGGATGGCACACCTTTTGAATTTTACAGAGCATATCGCAAAACCGTACTGCCTCTTCTTCTGCAAATGTTTAATGAATCTTGGAGGAGTGGTTCACTCCCCCCCTCCTTGAGGGAAGCCTCCATTTCCTTAATCCTGAAGAAAAATAAAGATAAGACAGAGGTGGGGGCGTATCGCCCTATTTCACTACTCAATACCAATTACAAGATACTAGCGAAAGTACTTGCAAACAGGTTAAGGGGGGTTGTTCACCGTCGGATCCATTCGGATCAGACGGGTTTCATCCCAAAACGAGATATACAATCTAACATTCGCAGGGCCTTTCTTAACGTATATGTTGGGAAGGGGGAGGATCGCTCCATCCTGTCTTTGGATGCCGAGAAGGCCTTTGACAGGGTGGAGTGGCCCTTCCTGTGGGCGACTTTGGATAAAATTAATTTGGGCGAACATTTCATTAAATGGATACAGTTACTTTATTCGGATTCTAGGGGTTAAGATAAATGGGATCGACTCGGAACAGCTTCCCCTACAGCGAGGTACACGGCAGGGTTGTCCCCTTTCACCTTTGATATTTGCCCTAGCTCTGGAACCTCTCGCTTATAAAAATCCGGCAGTCTAATCAGATCATAGGATTTGGAGGGAGAGGAGAGGAAGATAAGATTAGTCTATACGCGGACGACATTCTTGTATTCCTGAGACAGGGATGGAAAGCCGTTACACCTGTTATGAATATCTTGAAAGAATATGGGGTGATATTGGGGTATAAAGTAAACTGGGATAAATCTGAACTTCTCCCTCTGGTCCGAGTGCCCCCTGACAGGCCCTAAGGCATTAAGTTACTCTGACTAACTGATTCCAGTATAAGTGCGGACCTGTCTCGATATAATTCCTTAAATATAACTCCTATGGTTAATAAGATCAGGGAGAAGATCCGGTCTTGGCAGAAGCTGCCCCTGTCACAGGAGGAAAGGATTGCACTGATTAAGATGGTGGTCCTCCCTATTGCATTATACCCTCTGACAGCATGCCCGATATGGATTGATGATTCCATTTTTGGGTTACTGGACAAATTGATGAACGACTTAATCTGGGCCAGGGGAAGGGTTAGGATTAAGCAAAAATATCTCTGTATATCGGAGAGAAGGGGTGGCCTTTCCCTTCCATTCCTCCAGGGATACTATATTGCAGCACAGATAAAGTAGTGTTTGGGAGGGGGGAGGGCAGAAAGCCAGGCCGCTTTGTTGTTGGGTATCCTCTCAAGGGATTTCCAGGGGCCATATGGGGATATTTTTTCTGTCTTGGAGACTGGTCATTTGGATATGAGGAAAAAACAATGTTTGACTAGTGATACACTAAATAAGGTTTGGAATAAGATAAAAAAAAAAATACTGGGTGAGACATTCCCTACTCATTTTACCCCACTTTGGCACAATTATAATTTAAAAGAATTTAAGTCAATTGTAGATTATAAATACTGGAATTCACGTGGAATTAACTGCTTAACTCATATAATATCACACGGTAATATTATTCCCTTAGATGAATTAATAAAAGGTACACCGTCCTTCTTAGGTAGATATAGGTATGCACAAATTAGTCATGCATATATGAGCACTCAGGATAAAAGTTTGTTGGCCATTAGGGCAAGCCCCTTTTTGAATTATTGTTTCAGATTTAAGGATACTCAACTTACACTCTCAAATATATCATAAACTCCGGGACTGTATGGGTGAAATAAATATATTTAAAAGTGAGGGAGGCTGGGAAGCTGAATTGGGCAAGGGGAACAGCTTGGAATGGGATATGGTATATCAAAACATAAAAAAAGTATCGATCTGTCAGAAATTCAGATTGATACAGTTCAAGATTGTTCACCACTAGAGTTGAGCGAACACCTGGATGTTCGGGTTCGAGAAGTTCGGCCGAACATCCCGGAAATGTTCGGGTTCGGGATCCGAACCCGATCCGAACTTCGTCCCGAACCCGAACCCCATTGAAGTCAATGGGGACCCGAACTTTTCGGCACTAAAAAGGCTGTAAAACAGCCCAGGAAAGAGCTAGAGGGCTGCAAAAGGCAGCAACATGTAGGTAAATCCCCTGCAAACAAATGTGGATAGGGAAATGAATTAAAATAAAAATTAAATAAATAAAAATTAACCAAAATCAATTGGAGAGAGGTTCCATAGCAGAGAATCTGGCTTCCCGTCACCCACCACTGGAACAGTCCATTCTCAGATATTTAGGCCCCGGCACCCAGGCAGAGGAGAGAGGTCCCGTAACAGAGAATCTGTCTTCATGTCAGCAGAGAATTAGTCTGCATGTCATAGCAGAGAATGAGGCTTCACGTCAGCCACCACTGCAACAGTCCATTGGCATATATTTAGGCCCAGCACCCAGGCAGAGGAGGGAGGTCCCGTAACAGAGAATCTGTCTTCATGTCAGCAGAGAATTAGTCTGCATGTCATAGCAGAGAATGAGGCTTCACGTCAGCCACCACTGCAACAGTCCATTGGCATATATTTAGGCCCAGCACACACACAGGCAGAGGAGAGAGGTCCCGTAACAGAGAATCTGGCTTCATGTCAGCAGAGAATCAGTCTGCATGTCATAGCAGAGAATGAGGCTTCACGTCAGCCACCACTGCAACAGTCCATTGGCATATATTTAGGCCCAGCACACACACAGGCAGAGGAGAGAGGTCCCGTAACAGAGAATCTGGCTTCATGTCAGCAGAGAATCAGTCTGCATGTCATAGCAGAGAATGAGGCTTCACGTCAGCCACCACTGCAACAGTCCATTGGCATATATTTAGGCCCAGCACCCAGGCAGAGGAGGGAGGTCCCGTAACAGAGAATCTGTCTTCATGTCAGCAGAGAATTAGTCTGCATGTCATAGCAGAGAATGAGGCTTCACGTCAGCCACCACTGCAACAGTCCATTGGCATATATTTAGGCCCAGCACACACACAGGCAGAGGAGAGAGGTCCCGTAACAGAGAATCTGGCTTCATGTCAGCAGAGAATCAGTCTGCATGTCATAGCAGAGAATGAGGCTTCACGTCACCCACCACTGCAACAGTCCATTGGCATATATTTAGGCCTAGCACACAGGCAGAGCAGAGAGGTCCCGTAACAGACAATCTGGCTTCATGTCAGCAGAGAATCAGTCTGCATGTCATAGCAGAGAATGAGGCTTCACGTCACCCACCACTGCAACAGTCCATTGGCATATATTTAGGCCTAGCACACAGGCAGAGCAGAGAGGTCCCGTAACAGACAATCTGGCTTCATGACAGCAGAGAATTAGTCTGCATGTCATAGCAGAGAATGAGGCTTCACGTCAGCCACCACTGCAACAGTCCATTGGCATATATTTAGGCCCAGCACCCAGGCAGAGGAGAGAGGTCCCGTAACAGACAATCTGGCTTCATGTCAGCAGAGAATTAGTCTGCATGTCATAGCAGAGAATCAGGCTTCACGTCAGCCACCACTGCAACAGTCCATTGTCATAAATTTAGGCCCAGCACCCAGGCAGAGGAGAGAGGTCCCGTAACAGACAATCTGGCTTCATGTCAGCAGAGAATTAGTCTGCATGTCATAGCAGAGAATGAGGCTTCACGTCAGCCACCACTGCAACAGTCCATTGGCATATATTTAGGCCTAGCACACAGGCAGAGCAGAGAGGTCCCGTAACAGACAATCTGGCTTCATGACAGCAGAGAATCAGTCTGCATGTCATAGCAGAGAATCAGGCTTCACGTCAGCCACCACTGCAACAGTCCATTGTCATAAATTTAGGCCCAGAACCCAGGCAGAGGAGAAAGGTCCCGTAACAGACAATCTGGCTTCATGTCAGCAGAGAATCAGTCTTCATATCATAGCAGAGAATCAGGCTTCACGTCACCCACCACTGTAAGAGTCAATTTTCATAAATTTAGGCCCAGAACCCAGGCAGAGGAGAAAGGTCCCGTAAAAGACAATCTGGCTTCATGTCAGCAGAGAATCAGTCTTCATATCATAGCAGAGAATCAGGCTTCACGTCACCCACCACTGTAAGAGTCAATTTTCATAAATTTAGGCCCAGAACCCAGGCAGAGGAGAAAGGTCCCGTAACAGACAATCTGGCTTCATGTCAGCAGAGAATCAGTCTTCATATCATAGCAGAGAATCAGGCTTCACGTCACCCACCACTGCAACAGTCAATTGTCATAAATTTAGGCCCAGCACCCAGGCAGAGGAGAGAGCTCCCGTAACAGAGTATCTGGCTTCATGTCAGCAGAGAATCAGTCTGCATGTCATAGCAGAGAATGAGGCTTCACGTCACCCACCACTGCAACAGTCCATTGGCATATATTTAGGCCTAGCACACAGGCAGAGCAGAGAGGTCCCGTAACAGACAATCTGGCTTCATGTCAGCAGAGAATCAGTCTGCATGTCATAGCAGAGAATGAGGCTTCACGTCACCCACCACTGCAACAGTCCATTGGCATATATTTAGGCCTAGCACACAGGCAGAGCAGAGAGGTCCCGTAACAGACGATCTGGCTTCATGTCAGCAGAGAATCAGTCTGCATGTCATAGCAGAGAATCAGGCTTCACGTCAGCCACCACTGCAACAGTCCATGGTCATAAATTTAGGCCCAGCACCCAGGCAGAGGAGAGAGGTCCCGTAACAGACAATCTGGCTTCATGTCAGCAGAGAATTAGTCTGCATGTCATAGCAGAGAATCAGGCTTCATGTCAGCCACCACTGCAACAGTCCATTGGCATATATTTAGGCCTAGCACACAGGCAGAGGAGAGGTTCATTCAACTTTGGGTAGCATCGCAATATAATGGTAAAATGAAAATAAAAATAGGATTGAATGAGGAAGTGCCCTGGAGTCCAATAATATATGGTTATGGGGAGGTAGTTAATGTCTAATCTGGACAAGGGACGGACAGGTCCTGTGGGATCCATGCCTGGTTCATTTTTATGAACGTCAGCTTGTCAACATTGGCTGTAGACAGGCGGCTGCGTTTGTCTGTAATGACGCCCCCTGCCGTGCTGAATACACGTTCAGACAAAACGCTGGCTGCCGGGCAGGCCAGCACCTCCAAGGCATAAAAGGCTAGCTCTGGCCACGTGGACAATTTAGAGACCCAGAAGTTGAATGGGGCCGAACCATCAGTCAGTACGTGGAGGGGTGTGCACACGTACTGTTCCACCATGTTAGTGAAATGTTGCCTCCTGCTAACACGTTGCGTATCAGGTGGTGGTGCAGTTAGCTGTGGCGTGTTGACAAAAGTTTTCCACATCTCTGCCATGCTAACCCTGCCCTCAGAGGAGCTGGCCGTGACACAGCTGCCTTGGCGACCTCTTGCTCCTCCTCTGCCTTGGCCTTGGGCTTCCACTTGTTCCCCTGTGACATTTGGGAATGCTCTCAGTAGCGCGTCTACCAACGTGCGCTTGTACTCGCGCATCTTCCTATCACGCTCCAGTGCAGGAAGTAAGGTGGGCACATTGTCTTTGTAGCGTGGATCCAGCAGGGTGGCAACCCAGTAGTCCGCACAGGTTAAAATGTGGGCAACTCTGCTGTCGTTGCGCAGGCACTGCAGCATGTAGTCGCTCATGTGTGCCAGGCTGCCCAGGGGTAAGGACAAGCTGTCCTCTGTGGGAGGCGTATCGTCATCGTCCTGCCTTTCCCCCCAGCCACGCACCAGTGATGGACCCGAGCTGCGTTGGGTGCCACCCCGCTGTGACCATGCTTCATCCTCATCCTCCTCCACCTCCTCCTCATCCTCGTCCTCCTCGTCCTCCAGTAGTGGGCCCTGGCTGGCCACATTTGTACCTGGCCTCTGCTGTTGCAAAAAACCTCCCTCTGAGTCACTTCGAAGAGACTGGCCTGAAAGTGCTAAAAATGACCCCTCTTCCTCATCCTCCTCCTCCTCCTCCTGGGCCACCTCCTGTTCCATCATCGCCCTAAGTGTTTTCTCAAGGAGACATAGAAGTGGTATTGTAACGCTGATAACGGTGTCATCGCCACTGGCCATGTTGGTGGAGTACTCGAAACAGCGCAACAGGGCACACAGGTCTCGCATGGAGGCCCAGTCATTGGTGGTGAAGTGGTGCTGTTCTGTAGTGCGACTGACCCGTGCGTGCTGCAGCTGAAACTCCACTATGGCCTGCTGCTGCTCGCACAGTCTGTCCAGCATGTGCAAGGTGGAGTTCCACCTGGTGGGCACGTCGCATATGAGGCGGTGAGCGGGAAGGCCGAAGTTACGCTGTAGCGCAGACAGGCGAGCAGCGGCAGGATGTGAACGCCGGAAGCGCGAACAGACGGCCCGCACTTTATGCAGCAGCTCTGACATGTCGGGGTAGTTGTGAATGAACTTCTGCACCACCAAATTCAGCACATGCGCCAAGCAAGGGATGTGCGTCAAATTGGCTAGTCCCAGAGCTGCAACGAGATTTCGCCCATTATCACACACCACCAGGCCGGGCTTGAGGCTCACCGGCAGCAACCACTCGTCGGTCTGTTGTTCAATACCCCGCCACAACTCCTGTGCGGTGTGGGGCCTGTCCCCCAAACATATGAGTTTCAGAATGGCCTGCTGACGTTTACCCCGGGCTGTGCTGAAGTTGGTGGTGAAGGTGTGTGGCTGACTGGATGAGCAGGTGGAAGAAGAGGAGGAGGAAGCCGAGAAGGAGGAGGTGGCAACAGGAGGCAAAGAATGTTGCCCTGCGATCCTTGGCGGCGGCAGGACGTGCGCCAAACAGCTCTCCGCCTGGGGCCCAGCTGCCACTACATTTACCCAGTGTGCAGTTAGGGAGATATAGCGTCCCTGGCCGTGCTTACTGGTCCACGTATCTGTGGTTAGGTGGACCTTGCTACAGATGGCGTTGCGCAGTGCACACTTGATTTTATGGGATACTTGGTTGTGCAGGGAAGGCACGGCTCTCTTGGAGAAGTAGTGCCGGCTGGGAACAACATACTGTGGGACAGCAAGCGACATGAGCTGTTTGAAGCTGTCTGTGTCCACCAGCCTAAATGACAGCATTTCATAGGCCAGTAGTTTAGAAATGCTGGCATTCAGGGCCAGGGATCGAGGGTGGCTAGGTGGGAATTTACGCTTTCTATCAAATGTTTGTGAGATGGAGAGCTGAACGCTGGCGTGTGACATGGTTGAGACGCTTGGTGACGGAGGTGGTGGTGGTGGTGTTGGTGGTACATCCCCTGTTTGCTGGGCGGCAGGTGCCAACGTTCCTCCAGAGGCGGAGGAAGAGGCCGAGGCGGCAGCAGCAGAATAGGCCGAGGCGGCAGCAGCAGAAGAGGTAGCAGGGGGAGCCTGAGTGACTTCCTTGGTTTTAAGGTGTTTACTCCACTGCAGTTCATGCTTTGCATGCAGGTGCCTGGTCATGCAGGTTGTGCTCAGGTTCAGAACGTTAATGCCTCGCTTCAGGCTCTGATGGCACAGCGTGCAAACCACTCGGGTCTTGTCGTCAGCACATTGTTTGAAGAAGTGCCATGCCAGGGAACTCCTTGAAGCTGCCTTTGGGGTGCTCGGTCCCAGATGGCGGCGGTCAGTAGCAGGCGGAGTCTCTTGGCGGCGGGTGTTCTGCTTTTGCCCACTGCTCCCTCTTTTGCTACGCTGTTGGCTCGGTCTCACCACTGCCTCTTCCTCCGAACTGTGAAAGTCAGTGGCACGACCTTCATTCCATGTGGGGTCTAGGACCTCATCGTCCCCTGCATCGTCTTCCACCCAGTCTTGATCCCTGACCTCCTGTTCAGTCTGCACACTGCAGAAAGACGCAGCAGTTGGCACCTGTGTTTCGTCATCATCAGAGACATGCTGAGGTGGTATTCCCATGTCCTCATCATCAGGAAACATAAGTGGTTGTGCGTCAGTGCATTCTATGTCTTTCACCGCTGGGGAAGGGCTAGGTGGATGCCCTTGGGAAACCCTGCCAGCGGAGTCTTCAAACAGCATAAGAGACTGCTGCATAACTTGAGGCTGAGACAGTTTCCCTGGTATGCATGGGGGTGATGTGACAGACTGATGGGGTTGGTTTTCAGGCGCCATCTGTGCGCTTTCTGCAGAAGACTGGGTGGGAGATAATGTGAACGTGCTGGATCCACTGTCGGCCACCCAATTGACTAATGCCTGTACCTGCTCAGGCCTTACCATCCTTAGAACGGCATTGGGCCCCACCATATATCGCTGTAAATTCTGGCGGCTACTGGGACCTGAGGTAGTTGGTACACTAGGACGTGTGGATGTGGCAGAACGGCCACGTCCTCTCCCAGCACCAGAGGGTCCACTAACACCACCACGACCATGTCCACGTCCGCGTCCCTTACTAGATGTTTTTCTCATTGTTATGGTTCACCACAACAACAAATATATTATTTGGCCCAATGTATTGTATTCAAATTCAGCGGGATATAAATTTGAGGCCTAGTATTTAGGCGCTGGGTGACCGGTATGGATTTAGTGACAGAATTAGACTTGGAAATGCACAGAAGCGTGTGTGTGAAGTTATTCTGAATGACCCTATGTGCACCTTCAATATTATATACCCTTTTAGGGATAGATTTCAAATAGCTCTGATATAGCAGAAACCACTAAATTATGAAATTGCTAAATTGGGAATTGTACTTCAACCCAGAACAAAAAATGTGCTTTGACGGACACTAAATATCTTGCCCAGCAACAACAGTACAGCGGTGGGTAACGAGAGATTTAGAGGGATTTAAATTTGAGGCCTAGTATTTAGGCGCTGGGTGACAGGTATGGGTTTAGTGACAGAATTAGACTTGAAAATACACAGTAGCGGGTGTGTGTGAAGTTATTCTGAATGACCCAATGTGCACCTTCAATATTATATACCCTTTTTGGGATAGATTTCAAATAGCTCTGATATAGCAGGAACCACTAAATTATGAAATTGCTAAATTGGGAATTGTACTTCAACCCAGAACAAAAAATGTGCTTTGACGGACACTAAATATCTTGCCCAGCAACAACAGTACACCGGTGGGTAACGAGAGATTTAGAGGGAATTAAATTTGAGGCCTAGTATTTAGGCGCTGGGTCACCGGTATGGATTTAGTGACAGAATTAGACTTGGAAATACACAGTAGCGGGTGTGTGTGAAGTTATTCTGAATGACCCTATGTGCACCTTCAATATTATATACCCTTTTAGGGATAGATTTCAAATAGCTCTGATATAGCAGAAACCACTAAATTATGAAATTGCTAAATTGGGAATTGTACTTCAACCCAGAACAAAAAATGTGCTTTGACGGACACTAAATATCTTGCCCAGCAACAACAGTACAGCGGTGGGTAACGAGAGATTTAGAGGGAATTAAATTTGAGGCCTAGTATTTAGGCGCTGGGTCACCGGTATGGATTTAGTGACAGAATTAGACTTGGAAATGCACAGAAGCGTGTGTGTGAAGTTATTCTGAATGACCCTATGTGCACCTTCAATATTATATACCCTTTTAGGGATAGATTTCAAATAGCTCTGATATAGCAGAAACCACTAAATTATGAAATTGCTAAATTGGGAATTGTACTTCAACCCAGAACAAAAAATGTGCTTTGACGGACACTAAATATCTTGCCCAGCAACAACAGTACAGCGGTGGGTAACGAGAGATTTAGAGGGATTTAAATTTGAGGCCTAGTATTTAGGCGCTGGGTCACCGGTATGGATTTAGTGACAGAATTAGACTTGGAAATGCACAGAAGCGTGTGTGTGAAGTTATTCTGAATGACCCTATGTGCACCTTCAATATTATATACCCTTTTAGGGATAGATTTCAAATAGCTCTGATATAGCAGAAACCACTAAATTATGAAATTGCTAAATTGGGAATTGTACTTCAACCCAGAACAAAAAATGTGCTTTGACGGACACTAAATATCTTGCCCAGCAACAACAGTACAGTGGTGGGTAACGAGAGATTTAGAGGGATTTAAATTTGAGGCCTAGTATTTAGGCGCTGGGTGACAGGTATGGGTTTAGTGACAGAATTAGACTTGGAAATACACAGTAGCGGGTGTGTGTGAAGTTATTCTGAATGACCCTATGTGCACCTTCAATATTATATACCCTTTTAGGGATAGATTTCAAATAGCTCTGATATAGCAGAAACCACTAAATTATGAAATTGCTAAATTGGGAATTGTACTTCAACCCAGAACAAAAAATGTGCTTTGACGGACACTAAATATCTTGCCCAGCAACAACAGTACACCGGTGGGTAACGAGAGATTTAGAGGGAATTAAATTTGAGGCCTAGTATTTAGGCGCTGGGTCACCGGTATGGATTTAGTGACAGAATTAGACTTGGAAATACACAGTAGCGGGTGTGTGTGAAGTTATTCTGAATGACCCTATGTGCACCTTCAATATTATATACCCTTTTTGGGATAGATTTCAAATAGCTCTGATATAGCAGGAACCACTAAATTATGAAATTGCTAAATTGGGAATTGTACTTCAACCCAGAACAAAAAATGTGCTTTGACGGGCACTAAATAACTTTCCCAGCTACAACAGGACAACGGTAACGAGAGATTTAGAGGGATTTAAATTTGAGGCCTAGTATTTAGGCGCTGGGTGACAGGTATGGGTTTAGTGACAGAATTAGACTTGGAAATACACAGTAGCGGGTGTGTGTGAAGTTATTCTGAATGACCCTATGTGCACCTTCAATATTATATACCCTTTTTGGGATAGATTTCAAATAGCTCTGATATAGCAGAAACCACTAAATTATGAAATTGCTAAATTGGGAATTGTACTTCAACCCAGAACAAAAAATGTGCTTTGACGGACACTAAATAACTTTCCCAGCTACAACAGGACAACGGTAACGAGAGATTTAGAGGGATTTAAATTTGAGGCCTAGTATTTAGGCGCTGGGTGACAGGTATGGGTTTAGTGACAGAATTAGACTTGGAAATACACAGTAGCGGGTGTGTGTGAAGTTATTCTGAATGACCCTATGTGCACCTTCAATATTATATACCCTTTTTGGGATAGATTTCAAATAGCTCTGATATAGCAGAAACCACTAAATTATGAAATTGCTAAATTGGGAATTGTACTTCAACCCAGAACAAAAAATGTGCTTTGACGGACACTAAATATCTTGCCCAGCAACAACAGTACAGCGGTGGGTAACGAGAGATTTAGAGGGAATTAAATTTGAGGCCTAGTATTTAGGCGCTGGGTCACCGGTATGGATTTAGTGACAGAATTAGACTTGGAAATACACAGTAGCGGGTGTGTGTGAAGTTACTCTGAATGACCCTATGTGCACCTTCAATATTATATACCCTTTTTGGGATAGATTTCAAAGAGCTCTGATATAGCAGGAACCACTAAATTATGAAATTGCTAAATTGAGAATTGTATTTCAACCCAGAACAAGAAATGTGCTTGAACGGACACTAAATAACTCGCCCAGCTACAGCACTAGGGACAGATTTAGCTGGATATAAATTTGAGGCCTAGTATTTAGGCGCTGGGTGACCGGTATGGATTTAGTGACAGAATTAGACTGGGATATGGCCAAAAAATGAACAGACTATTGCTGGTTAAATGCACTTGGTGTGACAGCTTCACCCTGATGTAGGCTTTAGCCAAAAAACAACCACACCATTGAGGGTTAAATGCACTTGGTGACAGGCGCAGCTTGCCCCTGATTTTGTATATGGCCAAAAAATGAACAGACTATTGCTGGTTAAATGCACTTGGTGTGACAGCTTCACCCTGATGTAGGCTTTAGCCAAAAAACAACCACACCATTGAGGGTTAAATGCACTTGGTGACAGGCGCAGCTTGCCCCTGATTTTGTATATGGCCAAAAAATGAACAGACTATTGCTGGTTAAATGCACTTGGTGTGACAGCTTCACCCTGATGTAGGCTTTAGCCAAAAAACAACCACACCATTGAGGGTTAAATGCACTTGGTGACAGGCGCAGCTTGCCCCTGATTTTGTATATGGCCAAAAAATGAACAGACTATTGCTGGTTAAATGCACTTGGTGTGACAGCTTCACCCTGATGTAGGCTTTAGCCAAAAAACAACCACACCATTGAGGGTTAAATGCACTTGGTCGCAGCTTGTGCTGGCGCACCACAAGACACAAAATGGCCGCCGATCACCCCAGAAAAATGAGACTGACAAACGGTCTGTGCAGCCTAAAAACAGTGAGCAATTGAGGATCAGCAGCTCAATGATCCACAGCTGCAGATCGATCAGTTAATCAAGTCCTTTGGAGGAGTTAATCTGCCTAATCTCGCCCTACTGTCGCAGCCGCAACCTCTCCCTACGCTAATCAGAGCAGAGTGACGGGCGGCGCTATGTGACTCCAGCTTAAATAGAGGCTGGGTCACATGGTGCTCTGGCCAATCACAGCCATGCCAATAGTAGGCATGGCTGTGATGGCCTCTTGGGGCAAGTAGTATGACGCTTGTTGATTGGCTGCTTTGCAGCCTTTCAAAAAGCGCCAAGAAAGCGTCACAAAAGCGCGAAGAAAGCGACGAACACCGAACCCGAACCCGGACTTTTACGAAAATGTCCGGGTTCGGGTCCGTGTCACGGACACCCCAAAATTCGGTACGAACCCGAACTATACAGTTCGAGTTCGCTCATCCCTATTCACCACCTATACTACTCCCCCGCCTTTCTCGCCAAGATATATAAGGAAAGGAAGGAAGGACTTCTGTTGGAAATGTTCATCAGAAAATACGGAGTTAAGTCACCTACTATGGAATTATATGAAATGTAGAGCAGAAAACCAGTGGCACTACACCAAAACTAAAATTATCAGGATGCGACTGCCGAGGAGTGGTGCCTCACGGAGGTGCTCAGCTTGTAGCTGCAGTGAGCATATATGATACAAGGGAGAAGAGAACAAAACGAGCGGCACTCACCGATGATAGGCAGGTAACTTTATTCCATGGCAGGAGGGGGGTGCAAGGGTTGCAGATACAGCAGCAAGTAAGCGACAGCCGTTTTGCACGTATATGCGCCAGAAGAAGCGCATATACGCGCGAAACGGCTGTCGCTTACTTGCTGCTGTATGTGCAACCCTTGCACCCCCCTCCTGCCATGGAATAAAGTTACCTGCCTATCATCGGTGAGTGCCGCTCATTTTGTTCTCTTCTCCCTTGTATCAACACCTACTATGGAATTGTCCAGAAGTGCGTGGGTTTTGGACTAGTATTTATGAGGAATTATATAAAAGATATAAGATCAAATTGAAGCAAAGTTTTACGCAGGCAATATTGGGTCTTTTTCCCCTCTCTGAGCTGACCCCCTACCAATTACGAGTTAGCATGGAAGGTTTTATGGTGGCAAAGACCTTGATAATTAAATATTGGGGTACGAAGAATAGCCCTAGTTTTTATGAATGGGGGGCTCGGCTAGACACTATTGAGACCTATAGAAGAGTGGCAAGGAAATGGGAGTGATGGCTCCCCGAGGGGGCAGGCTCCCTTACTCGCTTCAGGCTCCCAAGATCCCTTATACTGGGAATTTTTGGAAACAGAAGTCAAGGTAGATTAAATTATATTAAAATGTGGACGGATCCCGCAGCAGGGAAACAAAAGGGATGGGGTGGGTTAAAAGGAACAAGTGTATTAACTTGTATAAAGTATATTTGTAAATTTTAACTGGTTGATATGAGAACTTGTATAATTTGCTCCAGAAAATAATAATGGATTAAAAAAAAAAAAAGTGGACCTTCCCAGTAACTGCGTTGGTCAGGGCACGTGTGATGTTACGGGACACATGTTGGTGTAATGTGGGCACCGCACACCTTGAAAAATAGTGGCGGTTGGGGACTGCGTAACGTAGGACGGCCACCGACATTAGGCTGCGGAAGGCCTCAGTGTCCACAAGCCTAAATGGCAACATTTCCAGGGCCAGTAATTTGGAAAGCTGTACATTTAGTGCTATGGCCAGTCGGTGGGTGGCTGGGTTTTTTCGCTTGTGTTCAAAGGCCTGGGGTAAGGACATTTGGATGCTGCACTGGAACACGGAAGTGGATGTGGTTGCTGATAGTGCTTGGTGCAGGTCCAGGTGCAGGGCGGGAGGCATTCGGGCCTGCGCCTTCGACAGGGGTTTGGCTATTACATAACATAGGGGAAGAGGAGGCAGTGGTGTGACCCGCAGACACAGATTGTGGACTCAGGCATTCTGACAACTTTTTATGGTGCTTGGATACCATGTGGCGGATCATGCTGGTGGTGGTGAGGTTGCTAGTGTTCACATGCAGGCACATTTTCCTATGGCACACGTTGCAAACTACTATTCTTCTGTCGTCCACAATTTCCTCAAAAAAGCAACACACTGCGGAACATCTACCCCTTGGCAATGGAGATTTCCGCAAGGGGGTGCTTCGGGGAACAATTGAGGGCCTGTTTGTTGTGGCCCACCTTCTCCCTTTTGCCACCCCACTGCCTCTTCCTGCCTGTTGTTGCGGTTCTTCAGATCCCTCCTCCTCTGTACTGCTGTCCTCGCTCGGCTTTCCACCTTCCCAGGTTGGGCCAGTGACCTCATCATCCACCACCTCCTCTTCCACTGCCTCACTATGATCATCCTGCTGATTTGTTAACCTAACCACAACCTCAGTGATTGACAACTGAGTCTTATCCTCTTCATCAACCTCTTGAGACAGTAATTGCGGTTGACTCATTGGCAACTGTGTCTCATCATCATCCACCTCATTTAGCACTAATTGCCATTCCCCACCGTCATCTTCTTCTGATTGTGGATGCTCAAGAGGTTGGGAATCAGGGCACAAGATCTCCTGTCCCTTTTCAAGCCTGCTTGGCGAGAGGGCCAAATCAAGTAATGTTGATGAAAAGAGGTCCTCGGAATATCCGAGTGTGGGATCACTTGTTTGGCCAGACTGCACATAGTGGGAGGAAGGAGGATCAGGGTGAGGATTGGGTTGAGCAGACTCCTGGCTACTGAGACTGGACTTGGTGGAAGACAGGGTGGTGCTTAACCGACTGTAAGCATTATCTGCTGCAATCCAACCGACCACCTAGTCGGACTGGTCTGACTTCAAGAGTGATGTCCTGCACCGCCCTGCAAACTGGCACATGAAGCTAGGTATCGTGGATTGTTTTTCTTGCGCTCTGGCAGAAGGCACAGTTTCTCCACGCCCAGGGCCTCTGCGTGCACCATCAGCATCACGGCCACTTCCTTGTCCCTTACTGCTTGCCTTCTTCATTTTAAATGTGATATATGCTTGAAAGTATGTCACACGTACAGTTGCGTAGGATTTGGAAGTGCATGCACAAAAAAATGTACAAAAGTATTTGTGATTAGGAAACGTTACACAGGACAGGTACCCCCGGTTAATGCCACTGTTCGTAGTGTATACGGAAAAAGGTACACTGGTTGTCACTGATATTTTAGGGATGCACACACTTTAAACAGGAGATGTGGCACGGATAATTTCACTCTCTTCAGCGGACAGTCTATGAAAAAAGTGCACTGTATGTCACTGTTATTTTAGGGATGCGCACACTTTACAACAGGAGATGTGGCATGGATAATTTAACTTTCTGCAGTGGCATATTATAGGGTATTTAGCGCAGGATGCGCTAAAAAGTCAGTAATTACTCACTGATAGAGTTGAGCGGACACCTGGATGTTCAGGTTTGGGACCCAAACCCCATTGAAGTCAATGGGGACCCAAACTTTTGAGCACTAAAATGGCTGTAAAAATGTAATTGAAAGGGCTAGAGGGCTGCAAATGTCATCAAAATGTAGTTGAGAGGATGGCAAGTGCTCTGCAAACAAATGTGGTAAGGGAAATTACTTTAAATAACATAAAATACATACAAATAAAAAATAATAATCTTGATCTAGGAGGACAAGGAGGTGGATGTGGCAGTGTAGGTGAAAGTGGCGGTGGAGGAGGAGATAGTCTACACTGCTTTTTGGTTTAAAATTTATTTATCTATTTTTTTAATTAGGGTACACCCCAAAACATTAGGAAATATAACCCTCCAGCCGTGCTAAACACACATTCAGACAATACACTTGCTGTAGGGCAGGCCAGCACCTCCAGGGGGTAAAGGGCAAGCTTAGGCCATGTGCCCAATTTGGAGACCCAGAAGTTGCATGGGCTGACCCCTGTCAGTCAGTTCGTGTAGGCGTGTGCATACTTACTGCCCCACCATGTCGCACGTCCCCATGATGTTCACGATCCAATTTGATATCTGCTCTATCAACTTTCAATGTTCTCTAAATGCTCCTGCCATGGTGATCACGGGTGGCAGGGAATCGGGGTTCCAGGCCGGAGAGCGAGCGTGAGAAAGAGAGACCACATCCAAGGGAGGATTCATTTTTTCAAATTTAAAATTATAGAGTGGAAATATGGGACAAAGTATTAAAGCGCAAAAGTAGGACAACTTTTTAAAGTTTAAGCATTGAATGAAAGGATGTGTCGCGCATCAATTAATGAAGAATTTCTTAAATTTTATTCCCTGTCAACTATGCAGAGCAGGGGTTTCTATCCGACAAAATTTGAAAAATGTCACCTGACAATGTAATGTGATTTTTTATTTATTTATGTTCCTGTCACCTATGTAGAGGTGCCCCAGTGACATCCACCATCCATTTGGATATCTTCTTTATCAACTTTCGATGTTCTTTTCTGAGCCTACCATGTTGATCTCGGTTATTGGCGAATCAGGGTTCCACGCCGGAGAGGAAGCATGCAAAAAAGAGACCAAATTTAAGGAAGATACATTTTATTTAAAAAAATTGGGATCGAGCAGAAATGTGGGAAAAGCTATTGAGGCGCAAATGTTGTACAAATTACATAAGCCCAAATATGGGCCAAAAGAGTAAAGCGGAAATGTGAGAAAAGCTATTGAGGTGCAAATGTTGGCCAAAAGAGTATAGCAGAAACGTGGGACAAATTATTGAAGTGCAAATGTGGTACAACTTGTTTAAGTTTAAGCATTGAATCAAAGGAGGTGGCGCGCATCAATTAAAGAAGCATTTCAGATTTTTTTTTCCCTCTCACCTATGCAGAGCAGGGGTTTATGCACGTCTAAAATTGTATAATGTTAACCCAAGAATGTAACAGAAAAATTACAAAAATGTATTAACCTGTCTACTTGGTAGAGCAGAGTCTATGGGAGGGAGGGAGGGGTATATTACACCCAAAAATTGGTGAATTTGACCCTAAAATGTAACTGACAAATGTTATTATTTTTTTTACCGGTCTAATAGGTATAGCAGTGGTACATCACACCAAAAAATTGCTGAATTTCACCAGAAAATGTTACTGCCAATTTTTTTTTTTTTACCGGTCTACTACTAGGTATAGCAGTGGTGCTATACACACACACAAATTGGTGAATATAACCCAAAAAATTTAAATGACAAAGTAGTGAAATGATATAAAATAAAATATGTACAAATGAAAAAAAAAAATTAGATTTATGAGGTGGAGTTCCATATGGAGTAGGAGTTTGAGGAGGCGGTGGACATAGCGGTGTAAGTGGAAGCGGCGGTTGAGGAGGACGAGGTAGCCAACACAGGTTTTTGGTTTGAATTTTATTTTTTTAAATTAAGGTACACTCTAAAATAGTGTGAAATATCCAAAATACAAGAATGTGCAAATGCAATTGCGCTGCAGTATAACAATGACTGGTTAGTGACGGTATATATGTCTATTCTGCACAAGGTATGGACAAGTCCTGAGGGATCCATGCCTCGTTCATTTTAATGAACTTGAGCTTGTCCACATTGGCTGTGGACAGGTGGCTGCGCTTGTCTGTTATGACGCCCCCTGCCGTGTTAAAAACACGTTCAAATAATACACTGGCTGCAGGGCAGGCCAGCACCTCCAAAGCGTAAAGGGCAAGCTCAGGCCATGTGCCTAATTTGGAGACCCAGAAGTTGAGGGGGGCAGACCCATCATTCAGTACGTGTAGGCGTGTGCACACATACTGCTCCACCATGTAGGTGAAATGCTGCCTCCTGCTAAGACGTTCCATATCAGCTGGTGGTGATAGTTGTTGTGGCGTGCTGACAAAGCTTTTCCACATTTCAGGCCATGCTAACCCTGCCTTCTGAGGTGCTGGTGGTGCCCCAGCTGCATTGGTGACCTCTTTCTCGTCCTCTGCCTTCGCCTTGTGCTTCCACTGTGCCCCCGCTGTCAGATGGAAATGCCACCAGCAGCGAGTCTACCAGCATGCGCTTGTACTCGCACATTTTACAATCACGATCCAGTGAGGGAATTAAGGAGCAACGGGGATCCAGCAGCGTGGAAACGCAGTGATTAGCACAAGTTAGAATGTGGGCAACTCGGCGGTTGTTGCGGAGACACTGCAGCATGTAATCGCTCATGTGTGCCAGGTTGCCCAGAGGCAACGAAAAGCTGTCCTCTGTGGGAGGTGTATCGTCTGTGTCCTCTGTATCTCCCCAGCCATGCACCAGTGATGGCCATGAGCTGGTCTGGGTGCCACCCTGCTGTGAACATGGTTCCTCCTCCTCTATCTCCTACTCCTCATCCTCCACCTTGTCATCCTCCAGAACTGTGCCCTGGCTGGACAATTGTGTACCTGGCGTTTGTGGGTGCAGGAACCTACCCTCTGAGCCACTTGGGAATGACTGGCCAGAAACCCTACTCCTCCACCTGTACTACATCCTCTTCCATCATCACCAGGAGCGTTTTTTCAAAGAGGCATAGAAGTGGGATAGTAACGCTGAGAACGGCGTTATCGGCACTGGCCATGTTGGTGGAGTACTCGAAACAGCGCAACAAGGAATATAGGTCTCGCATGGAGGCCCAGTCATTAGTGGTGAAGTGGTGCTGTTCTGCCGAGCGACTCACCTATCGCCTGCTGCTGCCAGCATGTGCAAGGTGGAGTTCCACCTTGTGGGCACGTCGTATATGAGACGGTGAGCGGGAAGGCCGAAGTTACGCTGCAGCGCTGACAGGCGAGCAGCAGCAGGGTGAGAATGCCAAAAGCACGCACAGACAGCCCAAACTTTATGCAGCAGCTCTGACATATCAGGGAAATTTTTAAGGAGTCTCTGCACCACCAAATTCAGCACATGCACCAGGCAATGGATGTGCGTCAAACCGGCTAGTCCCAGAGCTGCTACGAGATTTCGCCCATTATCGCACACCACCAGGCGGGGCTTGAGGCTGACTGGCACAAACCACTCATCGGTCTGTTGTTTAAGGCCTGTCCACAGCTCCTGCATGGTGTGGGGTTTGTCCCCAAACAGATAAGTTTTAAAACTGCCTGCTATTGTTTACCCCTGGCTGTGCTGAAGTTGGTGGTGAAGGTGTTACGCTGACCGGATGAGGAGCTGGTAGATGATGAGGAAGCAGAGTAAGAGGAGGAAGCAACAGGAGGCAAACTAAGGCGCCCTGCAATCCTCTGTAGTTGAAGAACATGCGCCAAACTGCTATCCGCCTCAGGCCCAGCCGCCACTGCATTTACCCAGTGTGCCGTAATGGAAATATAACGTCCCTGACCGTGCATACTAGTCCATGTAGCCGTAGTGCGGTGCACCTTGCCACAGATGGCGTTGCGCAGTGCACACCTGATTTTGTCCCCTACTTGCTTGTGCAGGGAAGGGATTGCTCTCCTGAAAAAGTAGTGGCGGCTGGGCACAACGTACTGTGGGACAGCCAACGCCATAAGGCCTTTAAAACTATCCGTCTCCACCAGATGGAATTACAGCATTTCAAAGGCCAGTAATTTAGAAATGCTGGCATTCAGGGCTAGGGAATGAGGATGGGTAGGGGGGGTACTTCCTCTCCAGCGTTTGGGAGATGGAGAGCTGAACGCTTTCGTGGAACATTGTCGAGATACTTGGTGACCCAGGTGTTGGTGTTGCTGGCAGATCCTCTGTTTGCGGGGTGGCAGGTGGCACTGTCACTCCAGAGGTGGATGAAGAGGGAGAGACTGCAGCAGAAGAGGAAGCAGGAGGAGCCAGAGACCTTTCTTGTTTTTTGAGGTGTCTATTCCACTGCAACTTGTGCTTTGCACTTAAATGCCTGGTCATGCAGGTTGTTCTCAGGTTGAGAATGTTTATGCCTCGCTTCAGGCTCTGATTGCACAGTGTGCAAAACACTTATGTCTTGTCGTCAGCAAATTTTCTGAAGAACTGCCATTCCAGGGAATGCCTTGGAGCTGGCTTTCGTGTGCTCGGTCCCTTGCTGCTGTGGGCAGTAGCAGGCGTACTGTCTAGAGGAAGGCCGCTCCGCTTTTGCACCCTGCTCCCTCTTCTGCTGCGCTGGTGCATGACCTTGATTCCATGTGGGGTCGAGGACCTCATCGTCCTCCACATCATCTTCCACCCAGTCTTCACCCCTACCTTCCTTGTCGGTATGCACACTTTCAAAAGCCCCAGCAGTTGGGACCTGTGTTTCGTCATCATCCGAGACATGCTGCGATGGTCCTTCCATGTACTCATCTTGAAAAATCTCTTCCACTTCTGGGGCAGGGCTAAGTGGATGGCCCGGAGAAACCCTGCTAACAGAGTCATCAAAAAGCAGAAAAGACTGCTGCATGACTTAGGGCTCAGACTGCTTTGCTGATTTGCAAGGGGGTGAGGTGAAATACTGATGGACATTGGCTACAGGTGCCAAGTTGTGGTCTTTCAGCAGGAGACTGGGTGACAGACAATGTGAAGGAAATGGATCCACTGTCAGCAACCCAATCTACTATCGCCTGTACTTGTTCAGGCCTCACCTTTTGTAGAGCCGCATTAGGCCTGACCAAATACCGCTGCAGGTTCTGTCGCCTACTCGCACCTGAGGAAGGGGTTTTCACTTGTGCGTGTAGCTGGCACAGATCGACCACGTCCTCTCCCTGCAACAGGAGCTCCACCAGCAGCACCACGACCTGGGCCACGTCCCTTATTTTATGCTCTCCTCATATTTCTCGAATTTAGGATCTTGCACTAAATGTTTGTTAAATTAATAGTAGAATAAATCGACAGTATGTAAAGGGTGTATCTCACACGGCCTGAACGGAACTAGGCCTCATTTAAAGATTTGTTAACCCTAAATGGCTGTACTTCAAATACCTGAATCAAACCCCTGTATTTAAAGGGTGTGTCTCATACGGCCTGAACCAGACTAGGCCTCATTTAAATATTTGTTAGCCCAAAATGGCTGTATTTAAAATGCCTGATTTAAACCCCTGTAGGTAAATGGTGTATCTCACACGGCCTGAACCAGACTAGGCCTCAATTAAAGATTTGTTTGCCCAAAATGGCTGTATTTCAAATACCTGAATCAAACCCCTGTATTTAAATGGTGTATCTCACACGGCCTGAACAACAGTAGGCCTGAATTAAAAGATTTGTGCACCAAATGGAGGCATTTCAAATATCAGAATATAACGCAAATGTATAAAGGGTGTATCTCACAATGAGATTGTGGCGAAACCAACCTTGCCACTGGGTGCTGGAGAAGCTTGGTTGCCAGCCTCTTTCCCCAGGATTATGGACCCTCTCATCAGCCTATGCTAATCTTAAAGGGAACCTGTCACCGGGATTTTGTGCATAGAGCTGAGGACATGGGATGCTAGATGGCCGCTAGCACATCTGAAATATCCAGTCCCCATAGCTCTGTGTGCTTTTATTGTGTAAAAATAACGATTTGATACATATGCAAATTAACCTGAGATGAGTCCTGTCCCTGACTCATCTCACCTACAGGACTCATCACAGGTTAATTTGCATATGTATCAAATCGTTATTTTTACACAATAAAAGCACACAGAGCTATGGGGACTGGATATTGTGGATGTGCTAGCTGCCATCTAGCAACCCATGTCCTCAGCTCTATACCCCAAATCTCGGTGACAGGTTCCCTTTAAACCCCATGGCGATTTGACTGTGTTTGTGGCATCTGAGCGCTATTTGGATATATTGAGCACTCAGATCCAAGCCATCAGGGGATAAGTTGAATGTGGGGGTTCTCTTCAGTTTGATAGGAGTTATGTATTTTTGTGTAGTTTTGCTGTTGTGAATAGAAGTTTTTTCTGTACCTAGTTCTGTACCAGTTAAGCCAATTATCTCACACAGCCTAATTCTGTAAAAACTGGTTTTGGGCAGAAAAGCTTGTTCACAAAGGACTTTTACTAACTTTTGAACCCCTGGTCTAATTTGTTCCATTTTGGGATATGTTAAATGTCTGTGTTTACTGTAATGGTTGTGATATTGTATATTTGAATAGTGATGTCTGTCCTATTGTCCCCACGTGTGTGTATTGTTGATTTCCCTTTGTCCTGAGAGATAATTGAATTACTGCTCGGTTGTCTCCAGGACAGAAGATATTGTTTACAACGATGTATTCTCCTGCCTGTGATAATTACATCAACCCATTGTGTAAGGTAATTGTATAACAGGCATGGAGGGAGGATTTTGTGTGGGAGTGTTTTACTGTATTGTACGTGTTTATTGGTTGTTTTTACAAAATCCTGTGGGTGGTACTAATGTGTAACAATGTTATATAAGAACAATAAACACACAGCTCTGGCTGTCCACTGCTTTACCCTCAACACGGAGCCTCGTCTCGTTCTTGGGTAGAATCACTGTATGCTGTTAGAGACTGATTGCTAGAAGTGTAAGCCGCTTGGGTGTATTTCCTATTCGTCTGCTAGCAGCTATTCGTGAAGTTCCGTTTGGGAGATTGGAGCATTCCCTTGTATGCCGTCACAGACATATGCAGCAAAGGCTGCCAAATAAACTTTTTTTGCCCAAACAGGTGTTTGTTTAATAACTGTATATGGCAGCAGTATATAACCCTGGAATTTCAAACATCAATATGCTGCAAGGCCTGAAATATTGTGTACTTTACCCGAAAAAGGGTGTTTTATTAATAGAAGAATATAAGCCCTGTATATACAGGGTGTATCTCACACGCCCTGATCCACACTAGGCCGCAATTACATTTGTTGGCCCAAAATAGCTGTATTTCAAATACCTGAATAGGATCCCTATATTTAAAGGGTGTATCTCACATGCCCTGATCCACACCAGGACGCTATTAAAGAATTGTGCCCAAAATGGCTTTATTTCAAATAACTGAATAGAAAGACAGCATGTAAAGGCAGTATCTCACAATGACATCTGCAGCAAAGGCTGCCAACAATTTTTTTTTTTGTCAAAACGGGTGTTTGTTAATAACTGAATTTGACAGCAGTATATAACCCTGGAATTTCACACGTGCTGATGCTGCAAGGCCTGAAAAATAGTGGAATCTGGCAAAAAAAAAAAGAAAATCAAGATAGTGATGGCTGTATTTCTAGTTTAGCTTGCACACTGACTAATCCAGATGTTGTATATTGCCAAATTGTGTTGTTTTTTTTTGGTAACAGAATATGAAAGCTGTATATATTAAACTTGAATTTAACACTTGCAGATCAGGAAAATAGTGTTCTTGGCTCAAAAAGTGAGTTTTTAAAAACCCAGAAAATGGTGGCTGTATTGCTAGCTTAAATTGCACACTGACTAGTGCACTCTGCTTGCATAAAATGGCCGCCACCTCCACCCACCTAACTGACTTATTAAAGTTATTTTTTTCAGTCACTGGGCTCAGGGCAGGATAAAAAAACTCCCACAAAACACAATGTATGTAGATCGCTGAGTTAGATTCTGATTTTGATCAAATATTCAGTCCTATTCTCTCCCTTAAATCACCAGCAGCATCCTCTCCCTACACTAAGCACAGCAGAGTGACGTGCAGCGATATGTGACTCCAGTTTATATAGAGGCTGGGTCACATGCTACACTGGCCAATCACAGCCATGCCATTAGTAGGCATGGCTGTGATGGCTTCTAAGGTCAGACAGTTAACCGCTTGTTGATTGGCTGCTCTGCAGACTTTCAAAAAGTGCCGAACCCAAACTTTTACTGAAATGTTCAGGTTCGGGGCAACGTTCGGGGTCTAAAAATCCTACAGTTCGGGTTCGCTCAACCCTACTCACCAGTAATTCTGTTTCCTCATGGTCACAACAGCACAACCAGAGAGATGGACTTCTCCCCCAGGGACAGGAAACCTAGAGCACAAAAGGAAGCACTTTCGTCCCATACATCAGTGAATAACAGAGATCTAGGAAGCCTTCCAGTTAGTTAACATCTGAAATAATGCATACAACTTAACAACAAAAGAACATAGCTGCACAATTTTTTTTTTGCCACACCCCGTGAACACCATTTGTGCACAACCAAGATAGAAGGGTGGGAAGCCCCGTGGTGCTGTCGTGACCATGAGGAAACAGAATTACCGTTGAGTAATTACCGACTTTCCCTCATGTCACAACAGCACCACCAGAGAGAATACCATAGAAGAAATTGGGGTGGGACCACAGCCTGAAGCACCTTATGGCCAAAATATAAGGAAGAAAAGGAACCCACGTCCAGTCTATAGTGACGGAAAAAAGTGTGTGGAGACGACCAAGTAGCCGCCCTACAAATCTGGTCAATGGAGGCACCGCTCCTTTCCGCACAGGAAGATGCCACCGCCCGAGTAGAATGGGCCTTCAGATTATCCGGAGGAAGACAAACCTGCAGAAACATAAGCCATAGAAATGTCCTACCTGATCCATCTAGAGATGGTGTCTCCTCTTAATTTATCCCCTTTATTTGGCCCTGACACCTGAATAAAGAGACAATCAGACTTCCTGAAGTCCTTAGTCCTGTCTATGATCCTGACATAAATCTTATACGTAACCTCTTTTCTGCTGGCTTGTAAAGTGGAGATGACGGCATCAGACAATCCTTTAGCTTTTAAAGTTAACCTCTCAAAAACCAAGCCGTCAAATGGAGATTGAGCACCTCCGGATGATATACTGGGCCCTGTAAGAGTAGATTGGGAAGCTCCGGAAGGACCCAGGGATCCCCCAGCGACATGGCTCTTAGACAGGAGAACCAAGCCCTCCAAGGCCAGAAAGGAGCCACCAGGATGACTTTTGCCCTTTCTTCTTTTTACTTCTTTATGACCCTGGGGACAAGCACCAGCGGGGGAAAAGCGTATGCTAGGTCCCAATCCTAGTTTTGAGATAAAGCAATCACTGCTAGAGGTCTGTCCGCCGGAGATAGGGAGTAGAATCTGCTGACCTGTCTGTTTACTGTTGTGGCAAAAAGATCTACCTGAGGATTGCCCCATAAGGCTGAGATCTTCCGGAACACTTCTGGATTTAACTTCCATTCTCCTTGACGAATCCGGTGTCTGCTGAGATAGTCCGCTGATATTGAACTTAGTTGAGATTCTGCCAGAGAGAGAAACTAAAAAGACAATGACATTAGACTTGCACATCTGGTAGTTCCTTGCTTGTTGATCAGGGACACAGTATTTGTATTATCGGACAATATTTTAGCATCTTTACCCCTGATAGAAGGGGCTAAGGATTGAAGGGTTACGCCCGCTTCACAGACATTGACAGGCCAAACTCCCCTTTTAATGCACCGCAAACAGTCCATTTGCCCAACCGCAAACCCCCCATTTGCAGAAGGTTGGATACCAAGCTAGCCATGTCCTGTTGATGTCATTGAAGGTTTCTTCCTCCACCCAGCCACGTACAACACCAAGGGTCCACGAAAGGTGAATTGAATTGATTTTTCGAACGGGGAGATGGTTAAAAAAACGCTGGCTACCTCCCCTATGTTTGAATCCACGGTCACTGCGTCTGCGCCGTGCAATTTACTGTCACACCCGATATGAGTGGTATTTTCTGTAGTTCTCTTCTTATCAGTTTAATCCCTGTTACGTCCCATATCAGGGATTGCCTTATGTGAAAAAAAAAAAATTTAGGCCGGGTACCTTCAACTGCCTTCACAGTGACAGACCAAACTCTGAAACATCAAACTGAATTGATTTTAGTAACCGGGAGATGGAAAAAGCAGCTTGGTCAGTCCTCTTACTCCCAAGTTGGGGCACTGCCTGTACGTGCACAGAGTAATGTGCTGTGACACCCTGACCCTATATGAGTTGTGTCTTAACTAGTACTATTCCTATCAGTTTAATCCCTGTTACGTCCGCTATCCGGGGACGTCTGTCAAATTGATTAACCATTGTCGAATTAACGAACCATTACGACATCCTGAAATAATTCTGAGCTTTGTACTTGCTTTGTACTGGAATTGATGGGAATTTGTTTAAATTGTCTGCATTATTTCTAATAAACTATTAAGAGAATTTATTATGTTTTTTTTATTTTATGTATTAAAAACCCATACAACTTAAAAAAAAATATATATATATATATCTATATGTTTTTTTCTATGAAAAATTATCCAGCCGATCGCTTTTAGTCTGATCATAATGAAGCAACTACCTTATCATCTGGGGTGTGGCAACATTGCCAACACACTCAGAGGTGATGATCGCTTCATTGTGATACGCATGTCCCTTCACCACAACAAGGTAACGATCACGAAGGGGAATTAACACTTGTATGTGCCCTTTTTTTTTTTTTGCAGCCACAGTGCAGCACCAGAGGCCAGATAAATTAGGCATGTACACATGCCTGAAAAATAATGTTATTAAAGCAGCCGCTGTTGTAGCAGCGGCTGGAAAAATTGATGTTTTTCCAGGCAGAAAGGTGACTAAAACATTTTGGCTTGAACCCTAGTTGGTGGCAGGGAATTCACAAAAGTCATCTGGTTTGCAGACATTAAATACAGCAGCGTGGGGACCATTTTGAGGCCAAGGCATGTCATCAGGCCTTTTGTTAGTCAAACGTATCACCCACTGTCAGTCCCTTCGGGATCCATGCCTCATTCACCTTAATGAAGGTGAGGTAATCAACACTTTTTTGACCGAGGCGACTTCTTTTGTCAGTGACAATGCCTCCTGCTGCACTGAAGGTCCTTTCTGACAGGACACTTGAAGCGGGACAGGCCAGAAGTTCTATCGCAAACTGGGATAGCTCAGGCCACAGGTCAAGCCTGCACACCCAGTAGTCAAGGGGTTCATCGCTCCTCAGAGTGTCGATATCTGCAGTTAAGGCAAGGTAGTCTGCCACCTGTCGGTCGAGTCGTTCTCTAAGGCTGGATCCCGAAGGGCTGTGGCCATGTGTAGGACTGAAAAAGCTCTGCATGTCCTCAATCAACAACACATCTGTATAGCGTCCTGTCCTTGCCACCGTGGTCGTGGTAGGAGGAGGATTACTTTCTCCTCTTCTCCAGTTAGATTCCCGTTGTGCTGTGACATCCCCCTTATAAGCTGTGTAAAGCATATTTTTTTTGTTTGGTTTTGAACTGCTGCAACCTTTCTGACTTTTGGTAATTTGGTAACATTTCCGCAACTTTCCGCTTATACCGGGGGTCTAGTAGCGTGGCCACCCAGTACAGGTCGTTCTCCTTCATCCTTTTTATACGAGGGTCCCTCAACAGACATGACAGCATGAAAGACCCCATTTGCACAAGGTTGGATGCCGAGCTACTCATTTCCCGTTCCTCCTCCTCACTGATGTCATTGACGGTCTGTTCTCCCCCCAGCCACGTACAACACCACGGGTCCCAGATAGGTGACAACATTGAGCACCCTGGAATGCCTGCTGTGGTTGGTCTTCCTTCTCCTCAAAGCCACATTCCTCCTCTGACTCCTCTTCCTCATACTCCTCTTGCAGCGTTGCTGCAGGTCCGGCAAGCAATGATGACAAGGCTGTTTCTGGTGGTGATGGTGACCACAACTCTTCCTCTTCACGCTCATCTACAGCCTGATCCAGCACTCTTCACAGGGAACACTCCAGGAAGAAAACAAATGGGATGAGGTCGCTGATGGTGCCTTCGGTGCGACTGATTAGGTTTGTCACCTCCTCAAAAGGACACATGAGCCTACAGGCATTGCGCATGAGCGTCCAGTGACGTGACAAAAAAAAATTCCAGCTTCGCAGAGGCTGTCCTAGCACCCCGGTCATACAAATACTCGTTGACGTCTTTTTTCTTGTTGGAGCAGGCGGTCGAACATTAGGAGTGTTGAATTCCAATGTGTCGGGCTGTCGCAAATCAAGCGCCTCACTGGCATGTTGTTTCGGCGCTGAATGTCTGAAAAGTGAGCCATGGCCATGTAGGAACGCCTGAAATGGACACACACCTTCCTGGCCTGCTTGAGGACGTCCTGTAAGCCTGGGTACTTAGACACAAAACGTTGTACGATGAGATTCAACACATGTGCCATGCACGGCACATGTGACAGCTTGCCCAAATTCAATGCCGCCAACAAATAGCTTCCATTGTCACACACCACTTTTCCGATCTCCAGTTGGTGCGGGGTCAGCCACTGATCCACCTGTGCGTTCAGGGCGGACAGGAGTGCTGGTCCGGTGTGGCTCTCTGCTTTGAGGCAAGTCAACCCCAAGACAGCGTGACACTGTCGTATCCGGGATGTGGAATAGCCCCTGGGGAGCTGGGGGGATTCCGTTGATGTGCAGCCAGACACCGCAGCAGAAGAGGACTCAGCCGAGGAGGTTATCGAAGAGGATGGAGTAGAGGAGGTGGCAGTAGGCCTGCCTGCAAGTCGTGGCGGTGTCACCAACTCCGCTGCAGAGACACGCATTCCATTCAGCAGGTTGACCCAATGCGCAGTGTACGTGATATACCTGCCCTGACCGTGCTTTGCAGACCAGGTATTAGTGGTCAGATGGACCCTTACCCCAACACTGTATGCCAGAGATGCCATGACTTCCTTTTCAATCACTGAGTAGAGGTTTGGGATTGCCTTTTTTGAAAAAAAAAAAAATTGTCCGGGTACCTTCCACTGTGGTGTCCCAATAGCGTCAAATTTTTTGAAGGCCTCAGACTCCACCAGCTGGTATGGTAAAAGTTGGTGGGCTAAGAGTTCCATCACGCCAGCTGTCAGACGCCGGGCAAGGGGGTGACTCTGTGACATTGGCTTCTTACGCTTAAACATTTCCTTTACAGACACCTGACTGTGGGCAGATGAGATGGAACTGCTGAAGGTGAGAGGCGGAGTGGCGGGTGGTTGAGAGGGGGCAAGGAGGACAGCAGTCGTTGACGTGGCTGAAGATGCTGGACCAGGAGGAGAATGGTGGCTTTGAGTTTGTGCGCTGCTTGTACACATGTGTTGATCCCATTGGCGTTTGTGATGTGAGATCATGTGCCTTCGCAAAGCAGTTGTACCGAGGTGGGTGTTTGACTTCCCATGACTCAGTTTATTTTGGCACAGGTTGCAAATGGCATTCCTGTTATCTTCCAACTCATCTCCTCCTTCTCTCTGTCTACCCCTTCAGAACTTTCCAACTCTTTTTCTTCTCTTCAAGCAAGCACCCATGTGACATCCACGGACACATCGTCATCATCAACCGCTTCACTTGTATCTGACACCTCAGCAAAGGAAGCAGCAGCGGGTACAACATCATCATCACACTGTACGTCCATGTGTGTAATGCTGCCTGACTGAGACATATCCCTGTTATCTACATCCTCTGTCAATAATGGTTGCGCATCACTAATTTCATCCAACTGATGTGTAAATAACTCCTCTGAGGGATCAAGTGAAGCGGCTGTGGTGGTAGTGGTTGCGGTGGGCGGGAGAGTGGTAACTTGAGAGCAGGTGACCAAAGCTGAGCTGGAGGAGGATGGTGCGTCAAGGTTCTTAGCGGAAGCTGTTGAAGATTGGGCATCCTGTGTAAGCCAGTTAACTATTTCCTCAGAATTTTTGGGGTTCTGAACACTGGGCATTATTCCAGGGCCAGTGGAAATCACAGCACCACGACCACGACGGCCCCGGCGTTTTTTTTTGGTTTTTTTTAGATAAGTGGTACTATGCATGCAAGGTACTGTGCCACCCTATATAAGTGGTGGGCAGTGGGCACAGTACAGTCTGTGTGGGCCTGACACACACTGGCTTGAAACTGTGATTATATCACAGATAAATAATATAAATTTAATTATTTTGATCTGCAAGGTATTGTCTGTGACACCCTGTATGAATGGTGTACACAGTACTGTGTGTGGGCCACACAGTCACTCACTGGCTTGCAAATGTCATTATACCACAGAGAAATAATATAAATTTAATTTTGTTTTGTCTGCAAGGTATTGTCTGTGACACCCTGTATGAATGGTGTGTACACAGTACTGTCTGTGGGCCACACAGTCAGTCACTGGCTTCCAAATGTGATTATATCACAGATAAATAATATAAATTGATATTTTTTTTATCTGCAAGGTATTGTCTGTGACACCCTGTATGGATGGTGTGCACACAGTACTGTCTTTGACTGAGCCTGCAGCATCTCACACATGGGCAGGCAACTGCAATGTAAAAAAAAAATATATATATATATATATATATATATATATATACACACACACACACACATATACAAAAAGCAGACTGATGTACCAGCCCTAAAAAGGGCTATTTGGGGTGCTGTCCTTACAGCAGATGAGTCTGTGGACACAGAACACTGCCCTAGCTAACGCTTTCCCTAGTGAATCAGCAGCAGCTACACTCTCCCTCCTCTCACTACGAATGCAGCTTCCAAAAGAATCTAAAATGGATGCTGTCCAGGAGGTGGGAGGGTCTGGGAGGGAGGGTCTGCTGCTGATTGACTGGAATGTGTCTGCTGACTGTGAGGTACAGGGTCAAAGTTTGCTCAATGATAATGTAAAGGGGCTGGACCTAACATCGCATTTGTTTGCCCGCCGCGGCGAACGCAAACAAGCTATGTTCGCCGGTGAATAGTTCGGGACATCACTACTTAAGAACTGCAAGAGTCTCCGCAATTTGGTGCACAAATATTGAATTCAGGCCTACACTGGTTCAGGCCCTGTGAGATACCCCCCTACATGCAGGGGTTTGAATTTGGCATTTGAAATACAGCCATTTGAAATACAGCCATTTTGTGCCAAGATATATTTACTTCAGGCCTACACTGGTTCAGACCGTGTCAAATACCCCCCCACATACAGGGATTTGAAGTAGGCATTTGAAATACAGCCATTTTGTGCAAATATATATTTACTTCAGGCCTACAGAGGTTCAGGCCCTCTGAGATACTACCTCTATATACAGGGGTTTAAATTACACATTTGAAATACAGCCATTTGAAATACAGCCATTTCGTGAAAAGATATATTTACATCAGGCCGACACTGGTTCAGACAGTGTGAGATACCCCCCTACATACAGGTGTTTGAATCAGGCATTTGAAGTGCAGCCATTTGAAATACACCCATTTTGGGCAAAGAAATTTTGACAAACTCCCCTCTTTTGAGGTTGCCACGAGTGCTTGGAGAGGACTACTTGCCAGCCTCTTACCATGTGATTATGATCCCATGTTGTATGCACCGGTTTTATGCAATAGCGGCATAGTTCACTTCTCAATTGTCTCCAGGACAAAAGACTCTATGTCTATGTGTATTGTAAAGGGTGGGACATTGTATATGTGAGTAAGTGATGTCTGTCCTATTGTCTCCCCGTGTGTATTGGCGATTTCCCTTTGTCCTGAGAGATAATGGAATCACACCTCGGTTGTCTCCAGGACAGAGGACATTGTGTATTGTCCTGCCTGGGATAATTATGTTAACCATGGTGTGCCATAATTATATCACAGGCAGACGGGAGGATGTTATGTGGGTTGTAACCTTTGTGTTATTGGTTAATGTATGTTTGTTGTGGGTGTCTCCCTTGCATGGGAGCAGGGGATAAAATAAACTGTATTTTTAAATGTAGTTGCCTTCTAGTAAAGTATTTCTAGCATTCAGCTTGGGCTCATGTATAGACTTATTTGGCGATACCAGCGATAATAGCGATTTATTGCTCTGTGGATTACTTGGCGGTGCTATTTCAAGGGAAGAAGGGAATACTAGACGGTGACACGGATGATACCATCACAACTGGTGGCAAGCAACAGGATTTTCCCATCTTTTTCCCTGCTCAGGGGATTCAAGGAAGGCACTAGTGTATGGAGCATGGAGGGCAACGCTGCCACTCGTGCAGCGACCCTGGCTTTGAAGGAGCTCAAGGGACAGAGCTAGCTACCGTGCAGCGTTCCTATTCACAGCAACATGGAAGAGGAGTTTCGCTGGAGGTTGTAGCAGTACTTGGCCCAAGAGGATGGGCCTGTATCAGAGGAGGGCATACTGGACTACAGAGATGTCACTCGAAAGGGGCTGTGGTATGACGCCTTAAAGGAGGTACAGCGGCGGCGGAGAGACAGCCTTCCCGATGAGGAACAGAGGTTCCAGGTACTCGTCGCCCTGCGGTCACCCTTCCTAGGAAAGCAACACTTGGCTAAGTGGGTGACAGAACTGTGGAACCTGATTTGGAGGGAGTTGTGGCTGGACAAAGCGTACCGGGCACTAAAGTGGTATGCCACCCAGCGCCACCCATGGATGACTAACCACTATCTGCCGGAGGGAGAGGATTATAATGGTCCGGGCTTACTGTGGGAAGCATTTGATGAGGGCAATGACTTTGGATGCCCCACAGAATGTTGGTTCTGGGACATCCACAACATCAGGGAAACCGAGCTGGACCTTCCCCGAGCGGACGACCTTGGGCCAGACCTTATTCATCTAGTCTACATTGGCTGTAGACAGGCGGCTGTGTTTGTCTGTAATGACGCCCCCTGCCGTGCTGAATACATGTTCAGACAAAACGCTGGCCGCCAGGCAGGCCTGCACCGCCAAGGCATAAAAGGCTAGCTCTGGCCACGTGGACAATTTAGAGACCCAGAACTTGAATGGGGCTGAACCATCAGTCAGTACGTGGAGGGGTGTGCACACGTACTGTTCCACCATGTTAGTGAAATGTTGCCTCCTGCTAACACGTTCCGTATCAGGTGGTGGTGCAGTTAGCTGTGGCTTGTTGACAAAACTTTTCCACATTTCTGCCATGCTAACCCTGCCCTCAGATGAGCTGGCCGTGACACAGCTGCGTTGGTGACCTTTTGCTCCTCCTCTGCTTTCGCCTTGGGCTTCCACTTGTTCCCCTGTGACATTTGGGAATGCTCTCAGTAGCGCGTCTACCAATGTGCGCTTGTACTCGCGCATCTTCCTATCACGCTTCAGTGCAGGAAGTAAGGTGGGCACATTGTCTTTGTACCGGGGATCCAGCAGGGTGGCAACCCAGTAGTCCGCACACGTTAAAATGTGGGCAACTCTGCTGTTGTTGCGCAGGCACTGCAGCATGTAGTCACTCATGTGTGCCAGGCTGCCCAGAGGTAAGGGCAAGCTGTCCTCTGTGGGAGGCGTATCGTTATCGTCCTGCGTTTCCCCCCAACCACGCACCAGTGATGGGCCCAAACTGCGTTGGATGCCACCCCACTGTGAACATGCTTCCTCCTCATCCTCATCCACCTCCTCCTCATCCTCCTCGTCCTCCAGTAGTGGGCCCAGGCTGGCCACATTTGTACCTGGCCTCTGCTGTTGCAAAAAACCTCCCTCTGAGTCACTTCTGAGAGACTGGCCTGAAAGTGCTAAAAATGACCCCTCTTCCTCCTCCTGGGCCACCTCCTCTTCCATCATCGCCCTAAGGGCCGTTTCACACGAGCGGATGCCGTGCGTGGCATCCGCTCCGTGAAAGAGTGCCAAGACCCGCTGCAGACTGCAGAGGCACGGAGCAGTAACATGACTGTTAATGCTCCGTGCCTGTCTGTGATCTCTTTCCTACGAAATCACAGTGACAACTGTGATTTCGTAGGAAAGAGATCACAGAGAGGCACGGAGCATTAACAGTCATGTTACTGCTCTGTGCCTCTGCAGTCTGCAGCGGGTCTTGGCACTCTTTCACGGAACGGATGCCACGCACGGCATCCGCTCGTGTGAAACAGTCTCACCACTGCCTCTTCCTCTGAACTGTGAAAGTCAGTGGCACAACCTTCATTCCATGTAAGGTCTAGGGCCTCATCATCCCCTGCATCGTCTTCCACCCAGTCTTCCTCCCTGACCTCCTGTTCAGTCTGCACACTGCAGAAAGAAGCAGCAGTTGTTACCTGTGTTTCGTCATCAGAGACGTGCTGAGGTGGTATTCCCATGTACCCATCATCAGGAAACATAAGAGGTTGTGCGTCAGTGCATTCTGTCTTCCACCGCTGGGGAAGGGCTAGGTGGATGCCCTTGGGAAACCCTGCCAGCAGAGTCTTCAAACAGCATAAGAGACTGCTGCATAACTTGAGGCTTAGACAGTTTCCCTGATATGCATGGGGGTGATGTGACAGACTGATGGGGTTGGTTTTCAGGCGCCATCTGTGCGCTTTCTGCAGAAGACTGGGTGGGAAATAATGTGAACGTGCTGGATCCACTGTCAGCCACCCAATTGACTAATGCCTGTACCTGCTCAGGCCTTACTATCCTTAGAACGTCATTGGGCCCCACCAAATATCACTGAAAATTCTGGCGGCTACTGGGACCTGAGGTAGTTGGTACACTAGGACGTGTGGCTGTGGCAAAACGGTCATGTCCTCTCTCAGCACCAGAGGGTCCACTAAAACCACCACGACCATGTCCGCGTCCCTTACTAGATGTTTTCCTCATTGTTACCGTTCACCACAATAAGAAAAAAATTATTTGGCCCAATGTATTGAATTCAAATTCAGGCCTTTTTTTATTTTTATTTTTTTACAGGCACCTAACACTATCTGGCTATCTATTTAGGTACTGTATTACACTAATACAGGAACAGCAGTAACGACAGATTTAGCTGAATATAAATTGTAGGCCTAGTATTTAGGCCCTGGATGACAGGTATACATTACGGACAGAATTAGACTTCGAAATGCACGGTAGCGTGTGAAGTTATTGAGAATGACCCTATCCGCACCTTCAATCTAATATACCCTTTTATGGATAGATTTAAAGTAGGCCTGATACTGCAGAAACCACTGATTTAGTTAATTGCTAAGTTGGGAATTGTATTTCAACCCAGAACAAAAACCGTGCTTTGGCGGACACTAAATGAATTGACCAGCCTCAGCAATAAACACAGATTTAGCTGAATATAAATTTGAGGCCTATTATTTAGGCGCTGGGTGACAGGTATACATTTACGGACAGAATTTGACTTGGAAATGCACGGTAGCGTGTGTGAAGTAATTGAGAATGACCCTATCTGCACCTTCAATCTTTTATACCCTTTTATGGATAGATTTAAAGTAGGCCTGATACAGCAGAAACCACTGATTTAGGGAATTGCTAAGTTGGGAATTGTATTTCAACCCAGAACAAAAATATATCCTTTGCCAAACAGCAGACAATATTATAATTGGCTGGCCACAGATTTAGGGTACTGCTATTTTGGCAATTCTATTTCACCCCTCAATAAAATAACAAGCACAGCCAAGCCCCTGATGTAGGATATAGCAAAAAAATAACCACACTATTGATGGTTAAATGGACTTGGTGGCAGCTTGTGCTGGCGCACCACAATACACAAAATGGCGGCCGATCACCCCAGAAAAAAGTGACTGAAAAACGCTCTGAGCAGCCTAAAAACAGTGAGCAATTAAATAGCAGCATTTCAATGATCCACAGCTGTAGATCGATCACTGAATTAAGTGTTTTTGTGGAGTTAATCACTGCCTAATCTCGCCCTAACAGTCGCAGCTGCAACCTCTCCCTACACTGATAAGAGCAGAGTGACGTGCGGCGCTACGTGACTCCAGCTTAAATAGAGGCTGGGTCACATTCTGCACTGGCCAATCACAGCCATACCAATAGTAGGCATGGCTGTGACGGCCTCTTGGGGCAAGTAGTATGACGCTTGTTGATTGGCTGCTTTGCAGCCTTTCAAAAAGCGCCAAGAAAGCGACGAACACCGAACCCGAACTTTTACGAAAATGTCCGGGTTCGGGTCCGTGTCACGGACACCCCAAAATTCGGTACGAACCCGAACTATACAGTTCGGGTTCGCTCATCCCTAGTCCTAGTTTATTGGGCCTCACAAAATCTTGTCCGTCATCAATCCTGTTGCCTACCGTCTTGATCTTCCTCAGACTTGGAAGATCCATAATGTTTTTTATAAGTCCCTATTAAAACCTTATGTCCAACCCATTGTACCCTCCTCTTTGCCTCCTCAGTCGATTGTGGTTGATGGTAATCTTGAATTTCAGGTCTCTAGGATTGTGGAATCTCGTGTTGTCCGCGGTTCTCTCCGGTACCTCGTTCATTGGGAGGGTTATGGTCCTAAAGAGAGAATGTGGGTCCCAGTGACGGACATTAAGGCCACTCGTCTAATCAGGGCTTTCCATAGGTCCTATACTGAGAAGGTGGGCTCTGAGTGTCCGGAATCCACTCGTAGAAGGAGGGGTACTGTCACCGCCAGACATCTGAGAAGCCCTGACAGACGTTCTTCAGAACCTCCTGCTTGAGTTTCTTTTGTTTTGCTTTCGTTTTGTCATCTCGTTTCCCTCTCTCACCTGTCATCTAGTTGCACTGATTGCATCCCTTTAAATCCCCTCCCATACTGCATCACTTTGCAGTTTATACAACTTCCTGGAGTGTGTACATGCTGGATGCTACAAATGATGCTTCTACAGATAAGTCTGTTCCTTTATTTGTGTTTTCCTGTTTGCTTGATCCTAGATGACCCTGACTCCCTCCGTATTAAGTGTAGGGAGCCGGAGAGTGTTCTATTTTGCCACACTCCATTTTAAATGATCCCTGGCCCAGTGAAAACGCCTGAGCTTGTGGATCTTGCTTAGAAATGGCTTCTTCTTTGCACTGTAGAGTTTCAGCTGGCAACGGCGGATGGCACGGTGGATTGTGTTCAATGGTTTCTGGAAGTATTCCTGAGCCCATTCTGTGATTTCCTTTACAGTAGCATTCCTGTTTGTGGTGCAGTGTCGTTTAAGGGCCCGGAGATCAGTATGGTTTTACGGCCTTGACCCTTACGCACAGAGATTGTTCCAGATTCTCTGAATCTTCGGATGATGTTATGCACAGTTGATGATGATAGATGCAAAGTCTTTGCAATTTTTCGCTGGGTAACACCTTTCTGATATTGCTCCACTATCTTTCTGCGCAACATTGTGGGAATTGGTGATCCTCTACCCATCTTGGCTTCTGAGAGACACTGCCACTCTGAAAAGCTCTTTTTATACCCAATCATGTTGCCAATTGACCGAATTAGTGTTAATTGGTCTTCCAGCTCTTCATTATGCTGAAATTTACTTTTTCCAGCCTCTTATTGCTACTTGTCCCAACTTTTTGGGGATTTGTTGACACCGTGAAAATTTTAATCAACGTATTTTTCCTTTAAAATGATACATTTACGCGGATTAAACGTTTGATCTGTCATCTACGTTCTATTACAAATAAAATATTGACATTTGCCATCTCCACATCATTGCATTCAGTTTTTATTCACAATTTGTTTAGTGTCCCAACTTTTTGGGAATCCGGTTTGTACAAACTCCTATATCATTTTTTATAATCTCTGCCAGAGTAAAGCACAAATTAATGATTTCTTTCCTGTAGATTTCTTGAATGGAGAAATGTGGACACAGGTGATCATTAACAAACCCTGTCTTTTCTCCAGAACAATGACTTGAGTATGGTCATGTGTATCTTGATTTAATTTGGTCTGGTCAAAAGATTAAGGGATAAGCGAGGTGTTTGACTAAATATAAAAGTCATTGTCTATTTAAGATCTCCTCAAGGTTTTGTCTAAAACATTAGTTAAAGATTATTTCAAGTAAATGAATAAGAGAAATAAGTGAGTGTCTCGACTTTTGTATGGAGTACTAGTGCCATTTGGTGTTAGGGTAACATAAAGGTTAAGGGTGTATTTTCCCTAGAGGAAGTTCTATTAATTATAAAGTAAGGTCACTAGTCAGTGGCGTAGCTATAGGGGTCGCAGCGGTCGCAATTGCGACCGGGCCCCTAAGTCTGGGGGGCCCACGGGGCCCCCGCCTCAAGCCAGGAGAACGCGGCCCGCAGGCGCAGCTGATAACTGTCTGAAATCAGATTCACAGGACAGGGGGCGGAGCGGAGGCTGAGAGCTGAGCCCTGTGTGACGCACACTGTGCAGGGCAGGGCCAGGCGAAGTGAGGAGGGGGAGCAGCTTCAGCCTTCAGTTGCGGTCGGAAGAGGAAGTTGCTGTGTGCAGCGCGCGCGGTGCTGTGAACTTGCTAGACGAGTGAGTAACTCACTGACTGTAGAGGCTTTTCTATTACAGATGCATATGTAAGGTGTAACCAGAAGCTCCGTGGCCCCAGTGCAAAATCTACAATGTGCCACTTCTATTACTGGTGTCTGTTAGTTGTCAGGAGGCTTCTGGGCCCCCACGTCCCCGGAAAGCATAGGGGAAGTTAGACAGTAGGGAACATATGCTACTTTTGAGCTGGCCTGTGGCCCTAATGCCTGCAGGGCCCCTATGCAGCTGCACCAGTTGCAGCTATGGTATGTCTGCCCCGGAGCACTAATGTCACTTCATTAAAGCCTTGTCAGTTTGCTACACAATGGGTCAGAATTATCAAGGTGCTGCCATATGTAAGGGGCCCTTCAGGTAAATGACTTTACATCTGTCATTCAGCTTGGATGGGCCCCTTTGTGTGGCCCCTTATTCTTCAGCAGCTGGTTTGCGTAATCTGATTTCTCTCTGGGTGCCCTGATCTATTAGCAGACAAACTCAATTATATAGGGAGCAATTACAAAGTCACCCCAGTGCCTCCTAACAGTTCCCATCAGATGTGAGAGCAGCAGCGATCGATCAGCCAGGATTAATGTGCACAGTGGGAGGCCCCCCCTTAGGCAATTGACAAACTGCCCCCCCCCCCTCATTCTTAGGCAAGTGACAAACTCAGCTCTGCTACATCTACAATGAGCAACTACAGCAAATGTAATGCCAAACTGCAGTTCCTTGTGATGCCTTGGATAGCTTCCACTGGACCCACACAGCCTGTGGGTCCAGTGGAAGCTATCCAAGGCATCACATAGAGGAACTGCAGTTTGGCATTACATTTGTTGTAGTTGCTCATTGTAGATGTAGCAGAGCTGAGTTTGTCACTTGCCTAAGAATGAGGGGGGGGGGGGCAGTTTGTCAATTGCCTAAGGAGGGGCCTCCCACTGTGCACATTAATCCTGGCTGATCGATCGCTGCTGCTCTCACATCTGATGAGAGATTTCCTAGGGACGGGCTGGTGGATGAGGGCAGCCACCCGGTCCTGCCTATGGATCACCCAGTTTTCACTTAGCTATGCCCAGGCCCCATGCCAGGGGGTCCCTGATGTATTAACTGACCAATAACATGGAGATCCCAGTGCCAGCTGCCTTGCTGGTGGACGATAGGCATGGGGCTCTTATCTGAGGTCTGATTGGGGGTCATTCATATTGGGGTCTGAGCTGAGGTGTGATCTGAGGTCTGATTAACATTGAGGGTCTGATTGGTGGTCTGACCTGAGGTGTAATGAATTTTTTTTTTTCCGGAGCAGCTTGTAGAAAAAAGGCCTCACAGTCTCCCACACTCCTTCTGCCAAGCCAGCCAGCACCCCTGAGGCCATGCCAGCCAGCACCCCTGAGGCCATGCCAGCCAGCACCCCTGAGGCCATGCCAGCCAGCACCCCTGAAGCCAAGCCTGCCAGCACCCCTGAAGCCAAGCCTGCCAGCACCCCTGAGACCAAGCCAGTCAGCACCCGAGTCTTCAGAACTGTAAGTAAATTATATATAAGGGAAGCATGTAATATGAAAGAGACGAATTATGTCTGAACAGACATATAGCGCAAATTCCAGTTTTTGTTTATGTTGCACTGAATTTTCTGCAATATATATATATACATATATATATATATATATATATTTTTTTTTTTTTTTTTGGGGGGGGGGGGGGTCGGGGTGGCAGTGGATCTTGGGTGAGTTCCCACACTTTTTTCCCAGGACTTGACCCCTGGAGTGGTCCCGCAGTCTGGGCGGCAGTTCTGACTAGTCCTACTTTAATACACAGACATTTAGAGTCATACATTTCCTACACTGGCACAAATGCGTTGCCAGTGACCAACTGTCTATGCTCAGTCCTACGCGTAACTGTCGCAAGTGCATGAGGAGTTGCGGATGTGGCGGCGAGGTCCGAGAGGTAATGTGGGGGTGGGAGATCCGGGAGGGGGGGGGCCATAAAATGTTTTTGCTATGGGGCCCAGTCATTTCTAGCTACGCCCCTGTCACTAGTTAATGATAAAACTTGGCCAAGCCCTTTCTAAGATATGATAAAAAGATGGTATGGGCTGACAGAAGGGGACCCCATTTCAGAAGAAACCATCTTCAGAAAGACCATCATCAGAGAACAATCATCAGGAAACCATCAAAAGGGAGAAGACCAGATCCAGCCCTGACCACCTTTTCAGTCATTGGAGGCAGCCATCTTAGAACCATTGAAACTGATTTCTGCTAGCTGACATTTTGGTATAGTATAACCTTACCTATATTTTATAGGATAATTAATTAATATAATACATATTTACAGTACAGACCAAAAGTTTGGACACACCTTCTCATTCAAAGAGTTTTCTTTATTTTCATGACTATGAAAATTGTAGATTCACACTGAAGGCATCAAAACTATGAATTAACACATGTGGAATTATATACATAACAAAAAATGTGAAACAACTGAAAATATGTCATATTCAAGTTCTTCAAAGTAGCCACCTTTTGCTTTGATTACTGTTTTGCACACTCTTAGCATTCGCTTGATAAGCTTCAAGAGGTAGTCACCTGAAATGGTTTTTACTTCACAGGTGTGCTCTGTCAGGTTTAATAAGTGGGATTTCTTGCCTTATAAATGGGGTTGGGACCATCAGTTGCGTTGTGGAGAAGTCAGGTGGCTACACTGCTGATAGTCCTACTGAATAGACTGTTAGAATTTGTATTATGGCAAGAAAAAAGCAGCCAAGTAAAGCAAAACGAGCAGCCATCATTACTTTAGAAAAATGAAGGTCAGTCAGTCCGAAAAATTGTGAAAACTTTGAAAGTGTCCCCAAGTGAAGTCACAAAAACCATCAAGCGCTACAAAGAAACTGGTTCACATGGAAAGGAAGACCAAGAGTCACCTCTGCTGCGGAGGATAAGTTCATCCGAGTCACTAGCCTCAGAAATCGCAGGTGAACAGCAGCTCAGATTAGAGACCAGGTCAATGCCACACAGAGTTCTAGCAGCAGACACATCTCTAGAACAACTGTTAAGAGGAGACTGTGTGAATCAGCCTTCATGGTAGAATATCTGCTAGGAAACCACTGCTAAGGACAGGCAACAAGCAGAAGAGACTTGTTTGGGCTAAAGAACACAAGGAATGGACATTAGACCAGTGGAAATCTGTGCTTTGGTCTGACGAGTCCAAATTTGAGATCTTTGGTTCCAACCACCGTGTCTTTGTGCGACGCAGAAAAAGTGAACGGATGGACTCTACATGCCTGGTTCCCACCGTGAAGCATGGAGGAGGAGGTGTGATGGTGTGGGGGTGCTTTGCTGGTGACACTGTTGGGGATTTATTCAAAATTGAAGGCATACTGAATACATGAATTCATAGTTTTGATGCCTTCAGTGTGAATCTGCAATTTTCATGGTCATGAAAATAAAGAAAACTCTTTGAATGAGAAGGTGTGTCCAAACTTTTGGTCTGTACTATATATCTGTATAGATAAAAGATAAACCCGATTTGGTTTAATCAGACATTTGTCGGCTGAGAGAAATCAAGTATTAAATTGATTTAAAATATAATTATCGTATTTTTCGCCCATAAGACGCACTTTTTCTTCCCCCAAAATGCGGGAGAAATGCCCCTGCGTCTTATGGGGCGAATGCTGCCACTTTTACATCGCAAGCTGCGATGTATGAGCAGAGCGGGGACTCGGGGAGGGACTGGGAGGAGCTGGGGGCCGGCAATAGCGGCGGGGCGGTGCAGTCAGTGTAGTATAGCACCGCCCCGCCGCTCCAGTATGCTAATCTAAGATCTCATATTGAAGTAATAGTTATTAAACATGCCCCCCAACTGCTATTACTACCTTACCTCCTAATCGCTGCTGTAGAATTCAGGCCAGGCGGGCGGCAGCGTAACTCGTGTCACGTGCCTGCGCCGCCTACTTTATGAATGAAGTAGGCGGCGCAGGCAAGTGACGTCAGTGAGACGCGCCGGCCGGCCGTCCCGCCTGCCTGATTTCTACAGCAGCGATTAGGATGAAAGGTAGTAATAGGAGTTGGGGGGCATGTTTAATAACTATTAATTCAATATGACAACTTATATTTTGTGCGGCGGCAGCGGCGGCGGGCGGGCGTGAGGAGGGGGGGGTGGGGGGCAGTTCGGATTGCGATCTGTGGATGGCACTGTTACAGGGGGGGGGGATCTGTGAATGGCACTGTTATGGGCTGGGGGGGTCTGTGCATGGCACTGTTATGGGCTGGGGGGTCTGTGGATGGCACATATATAACAGTGCCACCCACAGACCCCCCCCCCCCAGCCCATAACAGTGCCATCCACAGATCCCCCCTGTAACAGTGTCAGCCACAGACCCCCCCCCCCTGTAACAGTGCAAGCCACAGATCCCCCCCATAACAGTGTCAGTTATCCACAGATCCCCCATAACAGTGTCCGTCATCCACAGATCCCCCCCATAACAGTGTCCGTCATCCACAGATCCCCCCCATAACAGTGTCCGTCATCCACAGATCCCCCCATAACAGTGTCCGTCATCCACAGATCCCCCCATAACAGTGTCAGTCATCCACAGATCCCCCCATAACAGTGTCCGTCATCCACAGATCCCCCCCCATTACAGTGTCAGTCATCCACAGATCCCCCCCCCCATTACAGTGTCAGTCATCCACAGATCCCCAGTAATAGTGCCATCCACAGACCACCATTAGTTCCAAACCCACCAAACACACAGCACACCTTTTGGTTAAAAATATATTTTTTTCTTATTTTCCTCCCCAAAAACCTAGGTGCGTCTTATGGGCCGATGCGTCTTATAGGGCGAAAAATACGGTAAGGGGTTTCATTATAATAAGGCATAATTGTGTGTATATATATTCTCAATTATTTTTGACTTTCTCACTATTTTGCATATCATTGATTGAATTTCAATTGTCACCAATTTTATTATATATTATTTTGCACTAAAAATTGTATTAATAAATTACATATATATTTTGTCTGTAACTGGGTTTTGTCTTCAATTCAACGCAGATCACGAGCTTGTTTTAGCTTGATATTTATGATAATAAATTTGAATCTCCTTCACATAAATAATATAGACTGTATAGACTACATAGTGGATGCCCCCATAAATGACCCCATTGTAGAAACTACACACCTCAAGTTACTTAAAACCGATTTTACAAACTTTGTTAACCCTTTAGGCGTTCCACAAGAATTAAAGGAAAATGGAGATCAAATTTTTAAATTTCACTTTTTTGGCAGATTTTCCGTTTAAATCCAATTTTTTTTCTTTAACATCGATGGTTAATAGCCAAACAAAACTCAATATTTATTACCCAGATTCTGCGGTTTACAGAAGCACCACACATGTGGTCATAAACTGCTGTATGAGCACACGGCAGAGCGCAGAAGAATAGGAACTCCACATGGTTTTTAGATGCCATGTCCTATTAGAAGCCCCCCTGATGCACCCTTACAGTAGTAACTCCTGTGCCGGCATACATACATAATTCCTCTGGGTAGCCATCTTATATGCTTCTGGCATATGTAAAAAAACAGTGAACTCTCATCTTCCTGAAGCCTGGGTCGCCTATGATATAGATGGACACTTTTATTACCACTACTCTTTGAGACCAGCTATAAAAAGTCATAAAGGCTATACCAGGCCCAGCTCATCCTGTCCGGTAAGATAAGATCAGCTCGCTGTCAAGCCTGGCTGGAGCGTGACGTCATTAATTTCCAGGTCTGGTTTGAGGAGAGCTAATAGCCCTTAATTAGCTCTGGGCATAAAACCAGTCCACTTTCATATTTCATTTATGAATCAACTTATGCCCTTTCTGACACCAGATCCAGGCTCTACAGAGTATTGTGGTTAATTGGGTATCAAATATGACTAGAGGATTTGATTCCTTAGCTGACCTATGGGTGGTAGAAGAACTACAGGTCCCAGCATTACCGTGTGTGGTCTCATTCTGTAGGTAAATAAATAAGGATCGCAAATGTGTATTCTGTATAAAAATATGCCGATGTATCAAGGAGATACGGGCTTAAGTATAATCCTCATTGTAGGAACTGAACTTTGATGGGGTCATAAAACACTTGGGGGCCATCCCTAGGCTTCACAGTCACTCTGCTGCCATTGGCTGACAGGAGTAAGTCTCCTGCCCATGGGAGAGTTCATAAAAATCCATGCACAAGGACAGAGGAGAGAGACCCATGGAACATCACCAGACACTTAATTGGACATTGACGGCATATCCCTGTATCAGAAGAACTTTGAGGGTCTCCCCTGATACATACTGAAAAGGGGTTTGCAAGGATTCAAAAAGGACATATGAACGACCATCTGAAACCCTCCAGAGAAACTAAGTATTCTTTAATCTTTTTCCCTTTCATTTGAACTGTCGTGATTATTTATATTGTTATTATTATTCTGTAGATTTATAGTCATTTTCATTAGACTTGTATGCACTGCTTTTTACCGCTTATTAAAGATTATAAAATCTAAGTGGCCAAGTCTTCCATATTCTAAGCTGCTGAACAACGTACCTTGCCTTTGAAGAGACGTTACCAGGTAGTTAGTTAAATTGCATTTAGGAATTGTAGTTGGGGGTGATTGACTGTGGTTGGTCAGTAAGTGATATCCAGCTCATCCACTGATCTGTGTGATAGTGAATTACCCGGATAGTCGGCTCGTGGACCGGGAACCCACGTGGTGGCAGTTACCGAAGTGTAGTGGGGGGCAGGGGCGTAGCTAAAAGCTCATGGGCCCTAGTGCAAGAGTTCAGCTTGGGCCCCCCTTCCCTCAGTGCATGTTGAAAAGGGGCAGGGGAGCACATATCCTTTCTGCTGCATGAGGCAAACATTGAAAGGGCACCCCTTCATGCAAAATTCTTGACCTAACCCCTTCCCTACAGGCAGAGGTGTAAATTGACCAGCATGCACTTTCTATAATGCCAGTGTCTTATGTGGCACAAGGGTCTTTGGGCCCCTCAGGCTCCTGGGCCCGGTAGCGACTGCTACCTCTGCACCCCCTATAGCTACGCCCCTGGTGGGGGGTGTTAGCCGGATGGTAATACCCTGGTCACGTGAGGTCTCTGTGTGTGCGCAGACTCAGTCACAGACCACTACGTCACAGCTGTGGGATCCGGAGCGATCGGATCCATAGTTCGTGACAACTCCCAAGAAGTGACCCCATTCTGGAAACTCAGGCATAAAGTGCCAGTTTTATTGGTACTATTTTTGGGTACATATGATTTTTTGATCATTCAACATAACACTTTATGGGACAAGGTGACAAAAAAATTGGTTGTTTTAGCACAGTTTTTATTTATTTATTTTACAGCGTTCATCTGAGGGGTTCAGTCAAGTGACATTTTTATAGAGCAGATCGTTACGGATACCTAATATGTATACTTTTTCTTATTTAAGTTTTACACAATAATAGTATTTTTGAAACAAAAAAAAAATTTTTTTACTGTCTCCATGTTCTGAGAGCTATAGTTTTCTTATTTTTTTGAGAGATTTTCTTATGTAGGGGCTTATTTTTTGTGGGATGAGGTGAAGGTTTTATTGGTACCATTTTGTGGGACATATGCCTATTTGATCACTTGGTGTTGCACTTTGTGATGTAAGATGACAAAAATGGCTTTTTTTGACAGTTGTTTATTAATTTATTTATGGTTATATGGTTTATCGGACTGGGTCGATCATGTGATATATTTAGAGCCGACCGTCACGGACGTGGCAATACCAAATATGTCTATATTATTTTAATATTTTTTTTTTTATTCCTTACTTGGGGATTTTTTTTTTTTACATGTGAAACCTTTTAATATATTTTTTTTTTAACACTTTTTTTTTTTTATTTTACACTTTTCGTCCCCCATAAGGTCATACAAGACCTCTGGGGGACATTTGCTTCACTTTTTATAAAAAATTTCACTGTTGATTTCTCCTGTAACTGGGGCTGACATGGTAGCACCAGTTACAGGAGAAATACCCCCCCCCCCCCCCAGAGATGCTGTACAACGCAATACAGCGCTGTACAGACTCAGAGCAGGGCTGATCAAGGTCTCTGAAAGTCCTCACACTGCTCCTGAACTCTCCGGTCCCGGCGATCACATGACCGCCGGGCCGGAACAGGAAGCGCATAGCGATTGTGTGTATGCAGCGATCCAGAAGGAAGGGACACCTGGGCACTGTCCCTGTGTTGCCCTGCTGTCACTGACAGCGGGCAACCCGATCAGCAGCTGCACGATTAGCGTGCAGCTGCAGTTTCTGAATGGACGTTTTGGAATGTCCATTAAGAAATAGAGAACCACCTCCTGGACGTTTTTAGTCTATGGGCGGACGGGAGGTGGTTAATTGAGGCCTAGTCTGGTTGAGGTCGTGTGAGATACACCCTTTACATACTGTAGTTCTTTTCTACTATTAAACACCCATTTAGGGCAAGATCCTAAATTCAAGAAATATGAGGAGAGCGTCAAATAAGGGACGTGGCCCAGGTCGTGGTGCTGCTGGTGGAGCTACTGTTGCAGGGATAGGACGTGGTCGATCTGTTCCAGCTACACGCACAAGTGAAAACCCTTCCTCAGGTGCAAGTAGGAGTCAGAATCGGCAGCGGTATTTGTTCGGGCCTAATGCGGCTCTACGAATGGTGAGGCCTGAACAAGTACAGGCGATAGTAGCTGACAGTGGATCCAGTTCCTTCACATTGTCTCCTACCCAGTCTACTGCTGAAAGACCACAGTTGGCACCTGCAGCCAATGTCCATCAGTCTTTCACCTCACCTAATTGCAAATCAGCCAATCAGTCTGAGCCCCAAGTCATGCAGCAGTCTCTTCTGCTTTTTAAAGACTGTTAGCAGGGTTTCCCCGGTCCATCCACCTAGCCCTGCCCCAGAAGTGGAAGAGATTGAGTGCACTGATGCCCAACCACTTTCAAGATGAGTACATGGGAGGACCATCGCAGCATGTCTCGGATGATGATAATACACAGGTGCCAACTGCTGGGGCTTTTGAAAGTGTGCAGACCAACAAGGAAGTCAGGGGTGAAGACTGGGTGGAAGATGATGTGGAGGATGATTAGGTCCTCGACCCCACATGGAATCAAGGTCATGCAAGGGACCTATGTAGTTCGGAGGAAGAGGCGGTGGTCGCACAGAGCCACCAGCACAGCACAAGAGGGAGCAGGGTGCAAAAGCAGAGCGGCTGTCCTCCAGACAGTATGCCTCCTACTGCCCACTGTGGTCGGGGCTACCCCTGAACTGGGACCCTAACCAGTAGTTAACTAAACGTTTTGATTTGTGCCATAATCGCAACGTCGTAGAGATGACTGAAGGAGGCCATCCCCTGGTGAGATGATGAAAAGGAGGGTGGGAAGGGTGGGTGTGTTGAGCAGACGTAGGATGTAGGGGAGGGGGAACAGAGCCTAAATAGCGTGGCATAGCCCCTCCCACAAATACAGTCCACTAAATCGGCCTTAAAACTTGTGGTCGGGGCTACCCCTGAACTGGGACCCTAACCGGTAGTTAACTAAACGGTTTGATTTATGCCGTAACGGCAACGTCGTAGAGATGACTGAAAGAGGCCAAAAAGCAAGCTACCAGAAAACGTTATTAACGAACTGCATTCATAGTACAAGATTTTTTTTATTTATTATTATTAATCATTTTATTTTCATAATCAAAAAATGACAGCATGAACATAACACCAACAGTGGTGTAAATCGGTACAAGTTACATCTGTCTGAAAGCACATCTTTCCAAAGACATAATTAAGGTGGACAGCGACAGGGTACCCATAAATGATATACAGGAGTACATTGTGGATATACCAGTTCTCATAGAAGAGCAAAGGGGATAACAATACAGCGGTCATGTCTATCACACCTAGCCTACTCATCACTGACAGGAGCTGAACCAGAAAACAGAGGATCGCCAGTACTCCTCTCGGCACATGTCATCTGAGCCATTAATATGTGATAGTCCACCTCAACTCCAGTCAATAGTGGAGAGTCAGAATCAGGGAGGACCAGCCAATAGGCAATTTTAAATTGTTATAAGGTCTTGAGGAACCTGTAGTTTGCCCATGGCGCCCAACGTTTAATAAAGGCAGGATGGGTTCTAGACTCCCATGAGGCGAGTTCCTCGAACCGGTATAGCTGATCTACCTTGAGCCTCCACTGCTCAACCGAGGGAAGATGCGTCTGTAGCCAAAATTTAGGAATCATGAGACGAGCTGCAATCAGAAGTTGCTTAAAGAGAAAGGAAGGGGGTGGTCCCGTACCCTCGTCAAAGTAGGAAAGCAAAATTCCATAGGGGGACATTTTAACAGAGGAAGAGCAGATTTGGTTACAAATCTTGATAATGTCTTCCCACCACTTCTTGATAGGGGGGGCATTGCCACCATATATGCAGGCAATCTCCAGCATTTATCTGATGAAGCTCCTGAGTAGTGTGAAGATATAATCGGAGTGATATACCAGTGTGTCAGGATTTTGTAACCATTTTCCTGGACACGCACACACCTTGATGACTTATGTGGTAACTCGAATAATGTGGGTAAAATTGAGAGTGGCAACTCAGTCCCAGTATCCTTTTCCCATGTGCCAATGAATGCTGGCTTTACAATTAGAGGGGGGGATCGAATTTTATTATAAATCAGCGAGATAAGTTTTTTCGGATAATTGGGGCTGATAATAATGGCCTCAAGCCATGTAAGAGGGCGTAAAAGCTCACCCTTTTTGTTATTCTTGGAGACAAATGATTTAATAAGTGGGAGTATGGTGAAGTCGCAAGGTTGTGGCTTAATCAATGACTTGAGGGAATCCATAGAGGCCAGTATTCCTTGGTTTTCAAGGAGGTGAGAAATGGGCATGGCAGAACACCTTACTGATTTGGAGATTGAGAGGCGAGGCCCTATGGTAGATGAACCCAGGATATCACCAATTGTGATGAGGGGGGAGGGAAAAGGGATCGAGCAATGGGAAGAATTCAGCCATCTCCATGCTTCCATAGTAGCCTTAAGGATTGGAAAGGCTGACAGGTTAGTTTGGGGTGGACTATTAGAACCCAGGCATAGGGCACGAGGAGGTCGGCCTATGATGCTCTGTTCCAGTGAAACCCAGGATTTATCCCTTGTGTTTCTAAACCAGTCAACAATTCTAGTTAATAAAATAGCTTTCCCATAAAGTTCTGGATCTGGTAAGCCTATACCACCGCTTAAACGGGATCTAGAAAGGAGAGAATAAGAAAGTCTAGCTTTCTTCCCGTTCCATATGAAAGCTCTGAATTTCTGTTTAAGAGAGGAGTAAAAGGACTTAGCTACTGGAATAGGAAGGACCTGTTGCATGTACGTGAGGCGTGGAATAATAAGAGAGGCGAGAAGGTTTTTCCGGCCGAACCAGGAGAGAGTCGGGGCAGATTTGGCAATTTTGTCCAATGCTTCAAACATAGCTGTTTTTAAAGGGATATAATTTAGAGCAAAGAGGTCTGAGGTGTTAGGGCTAAGTTTGACTCCTAAATATGTGATGGTCGGGGAAGACCAGTTAAATGGGGAATTATCCATTAAAGAAAGTTTGAGTCGTTGTGAGATACCTGTACTGATTATGATGGATTTGCTCTCGTTTATCTTAAAGTTAGAAAGTACACTATATTTCTTTAAGTGCTCTTGAATTTTAGGTAGAGAGATTATAGGATTGGTTGTCATTATCATAACATCATCCGCAAATGCCGCAATCTTATGATCATGACCTCCAAGGTTCAAACCCCTGATATCAGTGTCTTTCCGAAGAGTAGACAAAAGAGGTTCCATTGCCAAAATGAAAAGGAGGGGGGATAGGGGACAACCATGGCGAGTTCCATTATGGATTTGGAAAGGAGAGGATAGATCCCCATTCACCATGACACGAGCTGTGGCCTTTTCGTACATAGCGAACACCGCTTTGACATATGGACCAGGCAGACCGAAAGCCTCTAATGTGTGGGATAAGTAATTCCAATTAATGCGATCAAACGCTTTTTCAGCGTCAGTGCTGAGAAGGATAAGAGGAGAGGAGGTCTGTTTAGCATGACAGAGAACATTAATGACCCTAGTCGTGTTATCTCTACCTTCCCTATTGCGAACGAAACCTACCTGGTCCATATGAATCAAAAGAGGAAGGAGATTCGCTAGTCGGTTTGCAAGTAACTTGGCCAACAATTTTAGGTCTATGTTCAGAAGCGAGATGGGCCTGTAATTTGAGCATAATTTAGGGTCCTTTCCCTCTTTAGGTATTAATGCTATGTGGGCAGTCGTCATATCGCTGGATAGGGGGATACCCAGGAGGGATTGGTTGCAAACGTTGAGGAGGTGAGGTAATAGCTGCTTCTTAAATGTTTTATAGTATGGCGCAGGAAGGCCATCAGGGCCAAGGCTTTTCCCCACCGGCATCTGAGAAAGGGCTAAAGAGAGTTCGGTCATGGTGAATGGGGTCTCAAGAGATCGTTTTTGATCATCAGACAGTGTCGGATGAGGTGATGACCCTAAGAATTCAGTGACGAGCGATATGTGAGAGGCCGGTGATGGAGGGGGAGGGAGGTTATAGAGCGCTTCATAGAAATCCCTAAATTGTTTTGCGATTTTCTCTGAAGCAAAGATGGGGGTGTTATTCAAGGAAGATAGTTGGTGGATGTAGTTGTTATCTGTTCTCCTGGTTTTGACCCTATTCATAAGGAATTTGGTCGCCTTGTCCCCATGAGCGAAGTATTTGTATTGAGAGTTAAGATAGTATTTAGCTGATTTAGTTTGTAAAAGGGATTTTAATTCAGCTCTGGCCTTGGAGAGTTCCTGGAGTTGGGGTTCAGATAGGGAGCGTTTGTGTGTGGACTCCAACTTGTTTATCTTGGAGAGAAGAGTATTGATGGTACTCTCCCTGAGCTTTTTTAGATGCGAGCCAATGCTGATGAATTCACCCCTAATAAAGGGTTTATGCGCATCCCAGATGGTGTGAGGTGAGATATCTGGGTGGGCATTCCGGACAAACTACTCGTCCAAAAGCAGTGCTACCTTTTCTATAGATTCCTGGTTGCCTAATATGGACTCATTAAGTCTCCAATTGAAACTTTTGGATTTGCGAAGTGGGGAGGTTACTGAGAGGTAAATTGGGGCATGATCTGAGATGTGTATGGATCCAATCTTAGCCTCCGGGCAAAGTTGGATATGTTCCTTAGAGATGAAGATATAGTCAATGCGATGATAGGTATTGTGGACGTGAGAGAAGAAGGTGTAATCTATAGTGTCTGGACTTAACGTACGCCATGCATGTACTATTTGGAGATCCCAGAAGATGTCTTTAATGAATTTCAGCGTGCGTTTTGAGTGAGTTGACTTATGTGAGGACGAGTCAATTTGGGGATTGATAGCTATGTTAAGATCGCCTCCCAGGATAGTTATGCCTTCTTTGAAAGGGGCAATAATCTGAGCAGTGTCTGAAAGCCATTGGGCTTGTTTGGTGTTGGGTGCGTACAAATTTATGAACGTATAAATCTGTGATCCTATGTGTCCCTTAACCATAATAAATCTCCCTTCCGGGTCCTGCCTATGAGCTAAGTATTTAAATGGGACCTTCCTCTTGAATCCAATACTTACTCCTCCGGACGCAGCAGAGTTACCTCCACAGTGGAACCATAGGGGGTAATGAGAAAATTCCAGGTTGGGGTAACGGTTGAATTTGAAGTGGTTCTCCTGGAGGAGCAGCACGTCAGAACCCGCCTTACGCAGAATAGTGAAAATTTGACTCCTTTTAGAAGGTGAGTTAAAACCCTTCACATTGTAGGACGCTACTTGTATATCAGCCATAGTAAAGGTTCTGTCTGAGTGGGATTAGATAATGAGTGCTGGTCCCCCAGGAGAGAACACTTACAGTTTGGGTTGCGCCCGACCGGTCCAGAGGAGTAGTACGGATCCAAGTATCAAGCTGTCCTGTCACAAGGTCCAGTGGCGAGTGTATCTTGTACCTAACATTGAACAAAGGTTTAAGGGAAAAGATGAAAATCAAACAAATAACCAAAGGAGAACATTGCGCGTGATCTAACACGCAGATAATAGGTATAAGGGGAAAATTGGTCATTAGACCAGTAGACATGCCGTTCAGCACTGTAAATGGCATTTCAAAATGAAGGTGAAGTGGTTAAACAGAGAATCATTACTCCTAGGAGGTAGAAGTAGTTATGAAGACTGAGAAAAATACAGTAAGTAATACAAACATATACTTATACAGCCTTACTGGACATCTATATAGGGCTTCCAAGTGGCACATCGCCAAAATAACTGAAGAACACGGACCACATAACACCTGAAAGGTGAACTGAAGTAAAGAAGTCCAAGAAAGCGACACGGCTGCGAAAGTTAATCGATACGGTAAAATCTCAACAAATATTCAATCTTGAGAGAGTCTCTTAGGGGTTAGTTGACGGCTCCTCTTTCCTGCTTCATGCGCTTTGGGCGTGTGCTGGAGAGTAAAAGGAGCAACTGTAGGAACTTCTGGTAAGCTGGATAGGTCTTGGTATAAGTCCCAGTTGTCAATTTGCAAGGGGGAAATTTGTAGGTGTTCATATACGGCCTCCAGATCAGAGTGGGCAGTGATGCTGAAGCGTCGACCACCTTGGGAGAAAGAAAGCCCAAAAGGAAAGTTCCATTTGTAAAGGATCCTATTAGCCCTCAACCATTCTGTCAGCGGCTTTAAAGATTTTCTCTTTCTCAAAGTAGAGGGAGCTAGGTCTTGATATATTGATATCTGGACACCTTCAAAGATGATGTCTGACCTGTTCCTGGCAGCCTCTTGTACTGCTGATTTAACTTGATAGTTGAGGAACCTGCAAATTATATCCCTCGGAGGCTCCTCTGGTTTAGGCTTCGGTCGCAGCGCCCTATGGGCTCTTTCAATCACTACCTCTGAGGCAAACTCTGGGCCCAGCAGTGAGGAGCATAGCGAGGTGATTGCAGCCGGGATGTCACTCGGCATAACAGTCTCCGGTATCCCTCTGAGACGTAGGTTGTTCCGGCGCCCCCTGTTCTCTTGATCTTCGAGGGCATTGTGCAGTTCACTAAGGTAAGTACTGCATTTTTTAAAGGAGCTTGTGGTAGCCCTCTGATGTTCCAGGATCTGGGTCTGACTATCCTCCAGCGATTCCACCCGGTCGCCTACCTGCCTCATGTCCTGGCGCAGGGCAGCAACTTCGCTCAGTAGGGGTTCAAGCGCTTTGCAGAGCGTATTTTTCAGGTAGTTTCTAGTAATCGGCAGCGCACCCCTACCTTGCGGCTCTTCTACATCGCTGTCGTCATCCGATCTGTCCTGTGCGTTGGCCTTGTGTGGTTGAGCCGGCGCCATCTTGGAGTCGCGGGCAACAAACGAGGCGGCCGCTTTTTTCAGGAACTTGTCCATTTCTCCACCTGCTACTTGGGTTTTGTTAGTACTCGGGTGTTCCCCTGCTTTGGGGTTCCCGATTTTGACCATTTTGATGAGTTGTAGCCGAAGATTGCTAGTGCTGAGACGAGCTATGCCACGGAGCACAGATTCAGGCGGCCATCTCAGACCGGCGCTAGCTCCGCCCCCCATAGTACAAGATTTTGACAGGCGTGAGCCATTTCAACGTTCGGGTGAGGTATGTATCGTGAATAACAGGAGGAGTGCCAGCGCCCTAACTTTCTGATGACATGAGCAGGAACTCGGTTCTTGGATGCTGCAGAAGCGGCGCCAATCCGAAAGGAGTGGCCGCAGACGGATGCCGGGTCTAAGCCTAGGTTGGCCATCAGGGAGCGGACATGTGAAACAAATTGGGAGCTCGTGAGGTGTGCTGCATTGAAAGGCAAAAGTGGCCTCTGAGGTGATGAACTGTCAATACTGCTTAACAACTTGTGTAACACTTGAACGGGGCACCAGTGGTGAGTGGTTGGGTAGTACGTGATCTGGGTAGGAGGGCCTGTCTGTGAAGTTTTGGTGCACACGAGCGAGAGAATGAAATTGTCAGTGTCAGTCTTCAGTTGTCCGACAGTCAGATACCTGCAGCTGCTACGGGCTGAGGTAAACTCCCCTGGTCTCAGGAAGTCATAGAAAGCCAGGTATATGGCTGCTTTTATCACTAAACTTTGCTGGGCTCCGAAAGGGCTACGGTCTAACATGTCAGACAACTGACGAAATATTTGCCCGGTGACGGCCTGGCGGCCCGGCCGCGTGTTAGGATTGCATTTCTCAAGTCCCCTAAGTGTAGCCTTGACTACGTGAATGGAGAACAGTGAGGGAGCTACTGGTTGACTGGAGGCTCGGAAATGCTGCACACCGGCTAAGTAAGACTTAACTGTGGAGTGCGACAAATTCAACTCAGAGTGACAATAACCAATGAAGGCCAGGATGTAGTCGGTAAAATCGAGGACGCCTTGGGGAAATTTGTCTTGAAATTTAAGGAATGTTCTCCAACCTGTTTGATAAGCCCTGGCGGTGTTGGGTGACAGGGACTTGGCCAGTAGAGAACGAGCTGTAGCTAAGTGAGAGTTTATGTCCAAACCAGAGAAGGGAACGGAGGGACTGTGGCTCCGCTGGCGTCTGCATCGGGAGATACCTGCGAGAAAAGGCCAAAATTAGCTCTAGACAGCGCATCAGCTGCGACATTCTTCTGTCCTGATATATGTGAGCACGTGTAGCGAAACTGGTATTGTAATAAAAGAAGCACTAGTCGTCTGAGGAAGGGCAACACCTGCGGGGATTTAGACGACCCATTGTTTAGGACATCCATAACTGCTGCATTGTCGGAAATGAACAATACCGTGTGACCGGTCCACTCATGACCCCACACATGAGCGGCTGCGACCAAGGGGTAAATTTCACAGGAAGCTGAAGACTGAAAAAACCCTTGCAGTGTCTTGACTTCGTCAGGCCATACGTCCGCTAGCCAATGTGTGCCAAAAATGGCTGCGAATCCAGAACTGGGAGCTGCATCAGAGAAGACTATAGGGGAACTATTGGACACCACCGGGATGAGGAGAGAAATACCATTCCAGCTACTGAGAAAATAGTCCTACATGGCTAAGTCGGCTACTATTTGATCGTCAAGGTAAACGAGGCTGTCTTGGGAGGGAGCTGAAGGAAGGAGAGCTAGTAGTCGTGACACGAATGGCCTGCCTTGGGGCATGACTCGCATAGCAAAATTTAACATGCCTAAAAGAGACTGTAATTCAACTTTTTTAATGGTTCTGGTCTGCGTGAAATTGTGGAGGGTGAACCTAATCCTGTCCAGCTTGTCTTCCGGTAACTTAGCGACCATGTTTACTGTGTCCAGAATGATACGTAAGAAAGTAATAACTGGGGACGGACCTTCGACCTTTTTTGGGGAAACGGGAATGTCAAGTTGGTGAAAACAGTTCAGCAGCGACTGCAGTGCTATCGGATTGGACTTGGGGCGTTCCAACAACAGAAAGTCGTCTAAGTAATGAATAACAAAACTACAATGGAACTCGTTGACTAGTATCCAGTGGAGAGTCTGGGCCAGTTTGTCAAACAACCAAGGACTGCTTTTTGAACCAAAAGTGAGCTTAGAGGCAAAATAATAAAGATCTTTCCACTTTATACCATGCCACTGCCACAAAGTGGGACTGATGGGGAGTAACTTAAAGGCATCAGATATATCATCTTTTGACAGAATGGAGCTACGTCCTAACTGCAATATGATAGCGATGGCCTGATCTATGGAGGAGTATTTCATGCTGACTTCTTCGGAGGGTATGAGAGAGTTAATGCTGGGGGTGGAGTGACCGTGTGGGGCTGACAAGTCAATGATCAACCTTTGTTTGTTACTGAATTTGCCTGTGACTACGCCTATGGGGCTGACTCTCCACCGTGCAAAAGGAGGAGAAGAAAAGGGGCCTATTAGGAACCCCTTAGTCAACTCAATGGAAATCAGTTCATCCACTGCCTGAGGGTGAAGCTCCGCTGACCATACATTCCTGCACTCATAAGACGATTCGGGCAAGGCGACTAGGCCAGTGTGGAAACCTGATCTAAACCCTGACATGAGGAACTGTACGAAGCTAGGGTCGTGGTGGTTGCGTAGGAAGTGCAGCAGACAATCAACGTTAAGGACACTCAGATACGACTTATCTGCTTTTAATGTACAGACTAACTTGGGATGGGCTCTGAAACATTTCACACAAACATGTAACAGCCTACACTGACTATAATTACAGGAGGAAAAATTGAAATTATTACAGATCTGTGATCTGCCGAGATATTGAATGGGTCTTCCCAATTTGTCGACTAAACCTGAGGTATTCTGGGGATCAGGGTGCCTAGACGGCTGTGCGGGAGGGCTACTATCGGCACTTGAGGCAGCCTTGTGACACCATTCTGCTGTGTGGTAGATGGATTGACACAGAGAACAAGCGGGAGCCATAAGACCAGCAAAGTGTCTGCAAAATATCTCAGTGTCGATATTAGCCCAATTTGTGAGAAACTGAAATTGACTGAGGGCCGCCGCGGCCTTAGCTGAAAAAGAGCAGTGATAATCATAGAACGAACTACCACCATATTTGTACCCTAATTCGGGCCGTACGGAACAAATCACGTCTCTATACAGACTGAAAGCTAAAAGGAACTCCGGGATGGTAAGCTTCCTGTTAAGCCTGAGATCGCGGCCCCTAAGTACTACTGAGACATCACCGCACGCAATGACTTTGCTGTCAGAGAAATCCCGAGTAGCAATCAACAGGGAAGCCAAATTGACGTCCCTGCCTTCCAGAATATCTTTCCTGATGTTGGCCGGTATGAAATGAGCGGGGGTGATATTAGGAACCAAGACTGTCGTACTGGTGCACCCCGCTGCGGATGTGGACGGGATAGCCAACTCTGGACCCGGAGGAGTGAGAACGGCACCCTGGGACTCAACTGTGTCCAGTCTGGATTGGATGTCCGTGACTGATGATGTAAGATTGTTTAGCATGAGATGAATCTGAGCGAGCGAGGTCTGGACTGTGGCCATCGAGACTTCCTCCTGAGGTTGAGGACTCGCAGAAGACATGAGAAGACGGTATAATTCCGCCTTTCTGGCTGATGCTGTAAACGGGATACCCCTCTTGGACATCTCTGCCATCAACCTCGGTATGGTCCAACTCCGCAGTGACGGGATGCTACCCGCTTCGGACAACCTGGCGGTATTTTCATTGACCGAGGCCTCCACGATGTCAGAGGCATGAGACATGATCCTGTGGATACAGTACGTGAGAATGAGGCACAACACGGGACCCGGGACTGGGCACCAGTGACAACCCTGCCACCGAACGACGTGGAGTGCGTAGGCATGCCAACGTGAATAACGTAACCCTGTGATCAATGAATACCGCCACCGACAAACTGAGCTGACTTACCCACAGCGCGGAAGAAGCAAATAGCGAGAATGAAGAGAATATCTAAATAAAACCGTGATATATATATATATTTTTTTTTAGACAACGAAAATGAGAAGGTGAAACTAGCACTGAAAACTGCCCTATACTACCTGTTGGAAATGACGCTGGACCTGAAAAGAAGCAACGTCCCTAGAGAGAAAATGGAGAAAACATACATAAACAGACAAGGAACGGCTGAACATGACTGGAGATGTGAACGAGATTGACGAACAAAACGTGCGTACGATGCGTAAACTACGGAGGTTTGGAAACGAAATGACGTAGTGAATGCGTACTAGAGGTGATTGAACCTACCTAATAAAGTGTGCAGGGCAGTTGTTTCATTCGTAATACATATATATATATATATATATATATATATATTTTTTTTTTTTTTTTTTACTGCAGTAGCAGGAGTGACCACCAGAGGGTGCTCACTCTCAAGACCTGCTACACCCTGTGTATTTAGCTCCCCGTCCTGCATTCTCAGCTGTGGCCACCGGGGACGAATGGAGCCAAACAGGAAGGAGCCTGGGACGCCGACTGAACTGAAGCAAGCGGCCGGTGACAGCAGGAGAGGACACCAGACAGGGAGGCCACCGAGGTAAGTACAACAAACCCAACCAAATAACCTGCTTCACTAATGGCACACCGGCCTGTGCCAGACATTTGCAAAAAAGTTCGGGACCACGCTGACCCCTGCACCCTGCCTAAACTGCCGAGTGGGAGCCGATGCATCCAGGCAGTTCGCTCCGGTGCAGCGTGACTCCCCCTTACCTAGTGAGTCGGCGCTGCCGACCGGGCTTTGAGCAACGGGCCGCTGACTGAGGCGGCAACTTACCTGGGAAGGCGGGCAACCGAGTCAGACGCGAAAACGGAGTACACAGCGCACGGTGTGGATAGGGAGCAGTAGGGCAACAGACCAGATGCACACCGATATGGCCACGATCTGTGTTGAGCAGACGTAGGATGTAGGGGAGGGGGAACAGAGCCTAAATAGCGTGGCATAGCCCCTCCCACAAATACAGGCCAATAAATCGGCCTTAAAACGTATTTTATTTTATATCATTTCACTACTTTGTCATTTACATTTTCGGGTGAAATTCACCAATTTTTGGGTGTGATGTACCACTGTTATACCTATTAGATCGGTAAAAAAAAAGTAAAAATAAAATAACATTTGTCAGTTACATTTTAGGGTCAAATTCACCAATTTTTGGGTGTAATATGCCCCTCCTCTACCTAGTTGACAGCTTAATAAATTTCAATAATTTTTATTTTACATTTTCAGGTGACAATAAAAAAATGTATTCTGGCATAGACCCCTGCTCTACCAGGTAGACAGGTTAATACATTTCTGTAATTTTTCTGTTGCCTTCTTGGGTTGACATTATACAATTTTAGACGTAAATAAACCCCTGCTCTGCATAGGTGACTAAAGGGAGGGAATACAATTTCTGAAATGCTTCTTTAATTGATGCGCGCCACCTCCTTTGATTCAATGCTTAAACTTAAACAAGTTGTCCCACATTTCCGCTATACTCATTCATTTACCATATACTGTCCAACATTTGCGCCTTAATAGCTTTTCCCACATTTCCGCTTGACTCTTTTGGCCCACATTCGGGCTTCTGTAATTTGTACAACATTTGTGCCTCAATAGCTTTTAGATTCACAGCCTGATGAACGTTTAAAAGAAAAAAGAAAAAATAACTTTATTAAAGTCCGTTTAAAAGGAGGGCAAAAAGCCTATATGTCACAGTCTGTGACCATCAGGCAACCAGACCCAAAAATTGTGCAGAGAAGGAGTATAAATAAATCCTCTGTACAATTATAGGTCTGGACTACAGACCTGACTTGCTAGCAAGTAGTTGCTAATCAATTGCAAGCCGGATGTTAGGACACGGTTCACACTATGAATGGATACTAGTATGTTTGTTGCAAGTGACCCTATAGGATATATTGCTCAAGTGTGGTAAATCCAGCTAATTCCTGGCCATGTGAGGCTATGTTTAGCTGATTGCACTGAATATACTGAGTGCTGCTCCCTTGGTCTGTGATTGAGATCAGTGTATCCAGTACATGTACGCTAGACCACTATGTCTGGAGCGACTATGTGATAGCCTCACTACTCCAGATGATTTTACAGCGTGCTGCGTTAATAAAGTCTCTGTGGACATATATACGCACGCTCTCATGTAGTACAGTGTTCAGACCAACCTCTCAAATAGCCTGCGGCCAGTATATTAAGCTATATACATTCACTTGCAGTCAGTATGTTTTGGCTGTATACAGTCACTTGTAGCCAGTATATTTTGGCTCTATCTACACACCTGCAGCCAGTATATTTTGGCTCAATCCACACATTTGCGGCCAGTATATTTTGGCTGCATGCACACACTCAGGCTATCAGGTTACTACCGCATCTCGTGCAACCCTGCCTAAAGAGCCGTGTCCTAATGTTAACAGCAGCTCTACGCGTTTCCACGTGACATACAGTACAGACCAAAAGTTTGGACGCACCTTCTCATTCAAAGAGTTTTCTTTATTTTCTTGACTATGAAAATTGTAGATTCACACTGAAGGCATCAAAACTATGAATTAACACATGTGGAATTATATACATAACAAAAAAGTGGGAAACAACTGAAAATATGTCATATTCTAGGTTCTTCAAAGTAGCCACCTTTTGCTTTGATTACTGCTTTGCACACTCTTGGCATTCTCTTGATGAGCTTCAAGAGGTAGTCACCTGAAATGGTCTTCCAACAGCCTTGAAGGAGTTCCCAGAGATGCTTAGCACTTGTTGGCCCTTTTGCCTTCACTCTGCGGTCCAGCTCACCCCAAACCATCTCGATTGGGTTTAGGTCCGGTGACTGTGGAGGCCAGGTCATCTGGAGCAGCACCCCATCACTCTCCTTCATGGTCAAATAGCCCTTACACAGCCTGGAGGTGTGTTTGGGGTCATTGTCCTGTTGAAAAATAAATGATGGTCCAACTAAACGCAAACCGGATGGAATAGCATGCCGCTACAATATGCTGTGGTAGCCATGCTGGTTCAGTATGCCTTCAATTTTGAATAAATCCCCAACAGTGTCACCAGCAAAGCACCCCCACACCATCACACCTCCTCCTCCATGCCTTACGGTGGGAACCAGGCATGTAGAGTCCATCCGTTCACCTTTTCTGCGTCGCACAAAGACACGGTGGTTGGAACCAAAGATCTCAAATTTGGACTCATCAGACCAAAGCACAGATTTCCACTGATCTAATGTCCATTTCTTGTGTTCTTTAGCTTAAACAAGTCTCTTCTGCTTGTTGCCTGTCCTTAGCAGTGGTTTCCTAGCAGATATTCTACCATGAAGGCCTGATTCACACAGTCTCCTCTTAACAGTTGTTCTAGAGATGTGTCTGCTGCTAGAACTGTGTGGCATTGACCTGGTCTCTAATCTGAGCTGCTGTTAACCTGCGATTTCTGAGGCTGGTGACTCGGATGAACTTATCCTCCGCAGTAGAGGTGACTCTTAGTCTTCCTTTCCTGGGGCAATCCGCATGTGAGCCAGTTTCTTTGTAGCGCTTGGTGGTTTTTGTGACTGCACTTGGGGACACTTTCAAAGTTTTCCCTATTTTTCGGATGACTGACCTTCATTTCTTAACCCCTTAGGGACACAGCCTTTTTACACCTTAGGACCAGGCCATTTTTTGAAAATCTGACCAGTGTCACTTTAAGTGATGATAACTTTAAAACGCTTTGACTTATCCAGGCCATTCTGAGATTGTTTTTTCGTCACATATTGTACTTCATGACACTGGTAAAATAAAGTTAAAAAAAAAATTTTTTTTTGCATAAAAAAATGTCAAATTTACCAAAAATTTGGAAAAATTAGCAAATTTCAAAGTTTCAGTTTCTCTACTTCTGTAATACATAGTAATACCCTTAAAAATTGTGATGACTTTACATTCCCCATATGTCTACTTCATGTTTGAATTATTTTGGGAATGATATTTTATTTTTTGGGGATGTTACAAGGCTTAGAAGTTTAGAAGCAAATCTTGAAATTTTTCAGAAATTTACAAAAACCCAATTTTTAGGGACCACTACAGCTCTGAAGTCACTTTGCGAGGCTTACATAATAGAAACCACCCAAAAATGACCCCATTCTATAAACTACACCCCTCAAGGTATTCAAAACTGATTTTACAAACTTTGTTAACCCTTTAGGTGTTGCACAAGAGTTATTGGCAAATGGGGATGAAATTTGAGAATTTCATTTTATTGCCTAATTTTCCATTTTAACCAATTTTTTCCACTAACAAAGCAAGGGTTAACAGCCAAACAAGACTGTATCTTTATTGCCCTGACTCTGCCGTTTACAGAAACACCCCATATGTGGCCGTAAACTACTGTACGGCCACACAGCGGGGCGTAGAGTGAAAGGTGCGCCGTTTGGTTTTTGGAAGGCAGGTTTTGCTGGACTGGTTTTTTGACACCATGTCCCATTTGAAGCCCCCTGATGCACCCCTAGAGTAGAAACTCCATAAAAGTGACCCCATCTAAGAAACTACACCCCTCAAGGTATTCAAAACTGATTTTACAAACTTTGTTAACCCTTTAGGTGTTGCACAAGAGTTATTGGCAAATGGGGATGAAATTTGAGAATTTCATTTTATTGCCTAATTTTCCATTTTAACCAATTTTTTCCACTAACAAAGCAAGGGTTAACAGCCAAAAAAGACTGTATCTTTATTGCCCTGACTCTGCCGTTTACAGAAACACCCCATATGTGGCCGTAAACTACTGTACGGCCACACAGCGGGGCGTAGAGTGAAAGGTGCGCCGTTTGGTTTTTGGAAGGCAGGTTTTGCTGGACTGGTTTTTTAACACCATGTCCCATTTGAAGCCCCCTGATGCACCCCTAGAGTAGAAACTCCATAAAAGTGACCCCATCTAAGAAACTATACCCCTCAAGGTATTCAAAACTGATTTTACAAACTTTGTTAACCCTTTAGGTGTTGCACAAGAGTTATTGGCAAATTGGGATGAAATTTGAGAATTTCATTTTTTTGCCTAATTTTCCATTTTAACCCATTTTTTCCACTAACAAAGCAAGGGTTAACAGCCAAACAAGACTGTATCTTTATTGCCCTGACTCTGCCGTTTACAGAAACACGCCATATGTGGCCGTAAACTACTGTACGGCCACACAGCGGGGCGTAGAGTGAAAGGTGCGCCGTTTGGTTTTTGGAAGGCATGTTTTGCTGGACAGTTTTTTTGACACCATGTCCCATTTGAAGCCCCCTGATGCACCCCTAGAGTAGAAACTCCATAAAAGTGACCCCATCTAAGAAACTACACCCCTCAAGGTATACAAAACTGATTTTACAAACTTTGTTAACCCTTTAGGTGTTGCACAAGATTTAATGGAAAATAGAGATACAATTTAAAAATTTCACTTTTTTGGCAGATTTTCCATTTTAATATTTTTTTTCCAGTTACAAAGCAAGGGTTAACAGCCAAACAAAACTCGTTATTTATGGCCCTGATTCTGTAGTTTACAGAAACACCCCATATGTGGTCGTAAACTGCTGTACGGGCACATGGCAGGGCACAGAAGGAAAGGAATGCCATACGGTTTTTGGAAGGCAGATTTTGCTGGACTGGTTTTTTTGACACCATGTCCCATTTGAAGCCCCCCTGATGCACCCCTAGAGTAGAAACTCCAAAAAAGTGACCCCATTTTAGAAACTACGGGATAGGGTGGCAGTTTTGTTGGTACAAGTTTAGGGTACATATGATTTTTGGTTGCTCTATATTACACTTTTTGTGCGGCAAGGTAACAAGAAATGGCTTTTTTGGCACCGTTTTTTTTTTTGTTATTTACACCATTCATCTGACAGGTTAGATCATGACGTAATTTTAAAGAGCAGGTTGTCACGGACGCGGTGATACCCAATATGTATACAATTTTTTTTATTTATGTACGTTTTACACAATAATTTCATTTTTAAAACAAAAAAAATGTTTTAGTGTCTCCATAGTCTAAGAGCCATAGTTTTTTAAATTTTTGGGCGATTATCTTAAGTAGGGTCTCATTTTTTGTGGGATGAGATGACGGTTTGATTGGCACTATTTTGGGGTGCACATGACTTTTTGATTGCTTGCTATTACACTTTTTGTGACGGAAGATGACAAAAAATGGCTTTTTTTACACCGTTTTTATTTTAATTTTTTTACGGTGGTCATCTGAGGGGTTAGTTCATGTGATATTTTTATAGAGCCGGTCAATACGGACGCGGCGATACCTAATATGTATACTTTTTTTTTTATTTATGTAAGTTTTACACAATGATTTCATTTTTGAAACAAAAGAAATCATGTTTTAGTGTTTCCATAGTCTAAGAGCCATAACTTTTTCAGTTTTTGGGCGATTATCTTGGGTAGGGTATGATTTTTGCGGGATGAGATAACGGTTTGATTGTTACAATTTTGGCGTAGATGCGACTTTTTTGATCACTTTTATTACCTTTTTTGGGAAGTAAGGTGGGCAAAATTCCAATTTCATCATAGTTTTTAATTTTTTATTTTTATGGCGTTCACCGTTCGGGTAAAGTAACATTACCGTTTTATAGATAAGGTCGTTACGGACGCGGCGATACCAAACATGTGTAGGGAATTTTATTTTTTTCATTTTTAATCAGTGATAAATGTGTTTTTTGATTTTTACTTTATTTTTCACTTTTTTCACTTTTTTTTGACCCAGACCCACTTGGTTCTTGAAGATCCAGTGGGTCTGATGTCTGCATAATACAGTACAGTATATATTGTACTGTACTGTATTTTACTTACACTTTGTCTGAACAGATCTATGCTTTCAGCACAGATCTGTTCAGCACCATGGACAGCAGGACGCCTGAGACAGGCGTCCTGTTGCCATGGGAACCTTCCCCGTCTGCTCAGTAGTGGCCAGAACTGCGCAGACGGGGAAGGGTAAGGACGGGACTTGGGGGGCTGCCTGGAAGCTCTCTCCCTCTCCATTCGGGGGACTGCAAAGGCACAGCAGCCCCCCGATCGGAGAGGGAGCTCCCTCTTACTGTTAACCTTTTCCATACAGCGGTCCGTACGGACCGCTGTATGGAAAGGGTTAAACGGCTGACATCGCATCACCGATGTCAGCCGTTTATACCAGGGTGCCAGCAATGTGCTGGCACCCTGGTATACCCACTAGACGCCAACGATTACGCAATGGGAGGCGGGCGGGGGATCGCGATCCCGCCTGCCGCACCGCCCGCCTCCCGCACCGCCCGCACCGCCCGCAACCCTCCCCCTGCACCTCCCACCGTGCTCGAATAACTCAGGGGTGCAGGGGGGAGGGATACATTTATATTTTACCAATGCAAAAGTTTCTGATCCCCGCGGTCAGGGACCGCGGGGATCAGAAACTGCAGAAATCGCAGCAAACCGCAGGTCTGAATTGACCTGCGGTTTGCCGCGATCGCCGACATGGGGGGGTCACGGGACCCCCCCGCGCATTTAGCCTAGGTGCCTGCTCAATGATTTGAGCAGGCACCGGGTTCCGATCACTGCCAGCCGCACGGCAGTGATCGAAAATGCACAGGGCGTACATGTACGCCCTGTGTCCTTAAGTACCAGGGCACAAGGGCGTACCTGTACGCCCTGTGTCCTTAAGGGGTTAAAGTAATGATGGCCACTTGTTTTTCTTTACTTAGCTGCTTTTTTCTTGCCATAATACAAATTCTAACAGTCTATTCAGTAGGACTATCAGCAGTGTAGCCACCTGACTTCTCCACAAAGCAACTGATGGTCCCAACCCCATGTATAAGGCAAGAAATCCCACTTATTAAACCTGACAGGGCACACCTGTGAAGTGAAAACCATTTCAGATGACTACCTCTTGAAGCTCATGAAGAGAATGCCAAGAGTGTGCAAAGCAGTAATCAAAGCAAAAGGTGGCTACTTTGAAGAACCTAGAATATGACATATTTTCAGTTGTTTTACACTTTTTTGTTATGTATATAATTCCACATGAGTTAATTCATAGTTGTGATGCCTTCAGTGTGAATTTACAATTTTCATAGTCATGAAAATAAAGAAAACTCTTTGAATGAGAAGGTGTGTCCAAACTTTTGGTCTGTACTGTATGTTCGTCACGTAACTTCAGGAGCTTATTAGATAAATGCCTATGTCAGGACAAAGAGCTGCACTGTAGCGTGCTATGGCTCCGGTGCTGTGATGGCCGTACACGGCCGAACAAACGCAGACTTCATATGGCCGAAGTCCTGCCTGTCAAGAGGGGTGTGCCGGTTACATCAACAATCAGAAGTAGGGGCGGGTTCCCAGTCCCGCCCTCTGACCGGCAGATGCCGTAATGATCCTTACCCTTCCTGACGAGTTTGCGCTTGCGCAATTCGTGGGGGAATCCAAGTCGCGGCCCGTATGCCATCTTTTAATTCAGAACATGTCTGCTGGTCGGGATCCACAGGGGCGGTAGTCCTCCGAAGGAGCAGGTACCGATCCCCATCTCAGTAGTATGTCACTAACTGGAAGGGGCATCCCCACTACATACAGACATTGATATACTCCTGCAGATTGCAGCTAGGCATAAAATGGAATGTATTCAGTGTACATTAAAGCTTGTAAGCATGTACACATACACATATAAACGGAAAGAGTAATAAAATCACTAATGCCGTGGAGCAGCACATCAAAAAGCGCTACACTGTGTCGGATGACGCGCATCATGCTGTATATAATAGGGCTGGTACATCAGATAAAGCTGGCATATGATATGGCCTCATTTAGCCCTTTCGGTTGAATTGTCTGTAACTTGAAGGTCCACATTGCTTCTTTGCGGAGTAGGGGTATGTCAATATCACCTCCACGGATTGATATCTTCACTTGTTCAATTCCCTGCACTCTCAACACATCAGGGTCATGCATATCACATACATGACGTGCCACTGATGTGTCCCGCTTATTCCGAGTGCATCTGATGAATGAACATAATCTATACCTCTTCCCTGTTGTGTGGCTAGTAAAGAATCCTCCTCTCAGGATATTCCTACAGATAATACATGAGCCTCAGGGGAAGGTGCCCTTTAAGGTATTCTTCAGCCAATTTTCAGCCCAATGGTCACGTAAATTAGAACTACGTCGATACGTAATTGAGGGATTGTCTGGAATTAGCTCCCCAATATCTGGGTCCGATTGCAAAATAGACCAGTGATTTTGTAAAATAATCACAGACATTTTTGTGGGTCTTATCAAAAGTTGCGACAATTCTGGGTGTGGGGTCCTCACTGCTACTCGTTTTTGGAACCAGGAGCCGGATGCGATCTGTGCTCATAGAATGATGGAAGGCTCTTTTCAAAGTATATTGGGGATACCCCCGATTCGTGAATCGGCCTCTCAAGTCAGATGCAACTGCTCAAAAATCACCTAGTTTGGAAAAATTCCTCCTGGCCCTAAGGTACTGTCCCTTCAGGATACCTCTTTTTAGGGCAAGTGGATGACAACTATCCCAGCGCAGGAGATTATTGGTCTAAGTTTTCTTCCTGAACAGATTAGTGGTGATCTTTCTGTCAGTACCAATGGTGATCATCAGGTCCAAGAACGCAATCTGTCGCTCTTGTACCACTGATGTGAAGAATAACCTCATCTGGTTCACATTTAATGCTGCCACAAATGCCATGAAATGCTCTTGTGTCCCTTTCCACAGTATCAGCACATCGTCGATGTACCTTATCCACAGTTGCACATTTGATGTGTACTGCTCCATAGCATCGCCAAACACAACTTCCTTCTCCCACCAGCCCAGGTACAGATTGGCGAATGTCGGGGCACAGGGACTGCCCATGGCGACGCCCCTGAGCTGGTGGTAGATATGCTGATCATAAAGAAAGACGTTGTGAGTGAGTACAAAGTCAAGCAATTGCATCAGGAGGATGTTATGCCGGCGACAGTGTTCGCCCCTCTGTTGGATGAAGGCCTCGACAGCCCTACACCCAGATTCATGGGGTATAGAGCTGTACAAGTCCTCAACATCCAAACTAGTGAGGAGAACACCCTCCTCGCACTGAATGCCCTCCAGGCGTTGTAGTACATCCACGGTGTCTCGGGCATAGGACGGCAACGACGCAACAAATGGACGCAGGAATATAGTGTGAGACACTCAATAGCTTTTCCCACATTTCTGCTCGATCCCAATTTTTTAAAATAAAATGTATCTCCCTTAAATTTGGTCTCTTTTTCTCACGCTTCCTCTCCGGCGTGGAACCCTGATTCGCCAATAACCGAGTTTAACATGGTAGTCTCAGAAAAGAACATCAAAAGTTGATAAAGATATCCAAATGGATGGTGGATGTCACTGGGGCACCTCTACATAGGTGACAGGAACATAAATAAATAAAAAATTGTCAATTACATTGTCAGGTGACATTTTTCAAATTTTGCCGGGTAGAAACCCCTGATCTGCATAGTTGACAGGGAATAAAAGTTAAGAAATTCTTCGCTAATTGATGCGCGACACATCCTTTCATTCAATGCTTAAACTTTAAATAGTTGTCCCACTTTTACGCTTTAATACTTTGTCCCATATTTCCGCTCTATAATTTTAAATTTGAAAAAATGAATCCTCCCTTGGATGTGGTATCTCTTTCTTACGCTCCCTCTCCGGCCTGGAACCCTGATTACCCGCCACCCGTGATCACTATGGTAGGCGCATAAAAGAACATTGAAAGTTGATAGAGCAGATATCAAATTGGATTGTGAACATCATGGGGACGTGCGACATGGTGGGGCAATAAGTATGCACATGCCTATACGAACTGACTGACAGGGGTCAGCCCCTGCAACTTCTGGGTCTCCAAATTGGGCACATGGCCTTGAGCTTGCCTTTACCCCTTGGAGGTGCTGACCTGCCCTGCAACCAGCGTATTGTCTGAACGTGTGTTTAGCACGACTGGAGGGTTATATTTCCCAATGTTTTGGGGTGTACCCCAATTTAAAAAAATATAAATACATTTTAAAACAAAAAGCAGTGTAGGCTACCTCCTCCACCGCCACTTCCACCTACACCGCCACATCCACCGCCTCCTCAACCTCCTACTCCATATGGACCTTGTCCTCCTAGATCAAGATTATTATTTTATATTTTTACGTATTTTATGTTATTTAAAGTCATTTCCCTATCCACATTTGTTTGCAGAGCACTTGTCATGCTCAAAACCACATTTTGCAGCACTCTAGCCCTTTCCATGACATTTTTAATGCTATTTTAGTGCTCAAAAGTTCGGGTCCCCATTGACTTCAATGGGGTTCGGGTCCGGGGTCAAGTTCGGGTCCCAAACTCAAATCTTTTTCTGAAGTTCGGCCGAACCAGTCAAACCCAAACATCCAGGTGTCCGCTCAACTTTAGTCACAATCAGTGTGGGGGTAAACTCCACACTGGACACAGGAGGCAAGAGAAACAGTAACTGGGCCTGGAAACTAGGTAAGAAACAGGTCACCTCCTAGACAATCCTAATCTGATCCCTAACTATTAGAGTTGAGCGAACACCTGGATGTTCGGGTTCGAGAAGTTCGGCCGAACATCCCGGAAATGTTCGGGTTCGGGATCCGAACCCGATCCGAACTTCGTCCCGAACCCGAACCCCATTGAAGTCAATGGGGACCCGAACTTTTCGGCACTAAAAAGGCTGTAAAACAGCCCAGGAAAGAGCTAGAGGGCTGCAAAAGGCAGCAACATGTAGGTAAATCCCCTGCAAACAAATGTGGATAGGGAAATGAATTAAAATAAAAATTAAATAAATAAAAATTAACCAAAATCAATTGGAGAGAGGTTCCATAGCAGAGAATCTGGCTTCCCGTCACCCACCACTGGAACAGTCCATTCTCAGATATTTAGGCCCCGGCACCCAGGCAGAGGAGAGAGGTCCCGTAACAGAGAATCTGTCTTCATGTCAGCAGAGAATTAGTCTGCATGTCATAGCAGAGAATGAGGCTTCACGTCAGCCACCACTGCAACAGTCCATTGGCATATATTTAGGCCCAGCACCCAGGCAGAGGAGGGAGGTCCCGTAACAGAGAATCTGTCTTCATGTCAGCAGAGAATTAGTCTGCATGTCATAGCAGAGAATGAGGCTTCACGTCAGCCACCACTGCAACAGTCCATTGGCATATATTTAGGCCCAGCACACACACAGGCAGAGGAGAGAGGTCCCGTAACAGAGAATCTGGCTTCATGTCAGCAGAGAATCAGTCTGCATGTCATAGCAGAGAATGAGGCTTCACGTCAGCCACCACTGCAACAGTCCATTGGCATATATTTAGGCCCAGCACACACACAGGCAGAGGAGAGAGGTCCCGTAACAGAGGATCTGGCTTCATGTCAGCAGAGAATCAGTCTGCATGTCATAGCAGAGAATCAGGCTTCACGTCAGCCACCACTGCAACAGTCCATTGTCATAAATTTAGGCCCAGCACCCAGGCAGAGGAGAGAGGTCCCGTAACAGACAATCTGGCTTCATGTCAGCAGAGAATTAGTCTGCATGTCATAGCAGAGAATGAGGCTTCACGTCAGCCACCACTGCAACAGTCCATTGGCATATATTTAGGCCTAGCACACAGGCAGAGGAGAGAGGTCCCGTAACAGACAATCTGGCTTCATGTCAGCAGAGAATCAGTCTGCATGTCATAGCAGAGAATGAGGCTTCACGTCACCCACCACTGCAACAGTCCATTGGCATATATTTAGGCCTAGCACACAGGCAGAGCAGAGAGGTCCCGTAACAGACAATCTGGCTTCATGACAGCAGAGAATCAGTCTGCATGTCATAGCAGAGAATGAGGCTTCACGTCACCCACCACTGCAACAGTCCATTGGCATATATTTAGGCCTAGCACACAGGCAGAGGAGAGAGGTCCCGTAACAGACAATCTGGCTTCATGTCAGCAGAGAATCAGTCTGCATGTCATAGCAGAGAATGAGGCTTCACGTCAGCCACCACTGCAACAGTCCATTGGCATATATTTAGGCCTAGCACACAGGCAGAGGAGAGAGGTCCCGTAACAGACAATCTGGCTTCATGTCAGCAGAGAATCAGTCTGCATGTCATAGCAGAGAATGAGGCTTCACGTCAGCCACCACTGCAACAGTCCATTGGCATATATTTAGGCCCAGCACCCAGGCAGAGGAGGGAGGTCCCGTAACAGACAATCTGGCTTCATGTCAGCAGAGAATCAGTCTGCATGTCATAGCAGAGAATGAGGCTTCACGTCACCCACCACTGCAACAGTCCATTGGCATATATTTAGGCCCAGCACCCAGGCAGAGGAGGGAGGTCCCGTAACAGAGAATCTGTCTTCATGTCAGCAGAGAATTAGTCTGCATGTCATAGCAGAGAATGAGGCTTCACGTCAGCCACCACTGCAACAGTCCATTGGCATATATTTAGGCCCAGCACCCAGGCAGAGGAGGGAGGTCCCGTAACAGAGAATCTGTCTTCATGTCAGCAGAGAATTAGTCTGCATGTCATAGCAGAGAATGAGGCTTCACGTCAGCCACCACTGCAACAGTCCATTGGCATATATTTAGGCCCAGCACACACACAGGCAGAGGAGAGAGGTCCCGTAACAGACAATCTGGCTTCATGTCAGCAGAGAATTAGTCTGCATGTCATAGCAGAGAATGAGGCTTCACGTCAGCCACCACTGCAACAGTCCATTGGCATATATTTAGGCCCAGCACACACACAGGCAGAGGAGAGAGGTCCCGTAACAGAGAATCTGTCTTCATGTCAGCAGAGAATTAGTCTGCATGTCATAGCAGAGAATGAGGCTTCACGTCAGCCACCACTGCAACAGTCCATTGGCATATATTTAGGCCCAGCACACACACAGGCAGAGGAGAGAGGTCCCGTAACAGACAATCTGGCTTCATGTCAGCAGAGAATTAGTCTGCATGTCATAGCAGAGAATGAGGCTTCACATCAGCCACCACTGCAACAGTCCATTGGCATATATTTAGGCCCAGCACACACACAGGCAGAGGAGAGAGGTCCCGTAACAGAGAATCTGTCTTCATGTCAGCAGAGAATTAGTCTGCATGTCATAGCAGAGAATCAGGCTTCACGTCACCCACCACTGCAACAGTCCATTGGCATATATTTAGGCCCAGCACCCAGGCAGAGGAGGGAGGTCCCGTAACAGAGAATCTGTCTTCATGTCAGCAGAGAATTAGTCTGCATGTCATAGCAGAGAATGAGGCTTCACGTCACCCACCACTGCAACAGTCCATTGGCATATATTTAGGCCTAGCACACAGGCAGAGGAGAGGTTCATTCAACTTTGGGTAGCCTCGCAATATAATGGTAAAATGAAAATAAAAATAGGATTGAATGAGGAAGTGCCCTGGAGTCCAATAATATATGGTTATGGGGAGGTAGTTAATGTCTAATCTGGACAAGGGACGGACAGGTCCTGTGGGATCCATGCCTGGTTCATTTTTATGAACGTCAGCTTGTCCACATTGGCTGTAGACAGGCGGCTGCGTTTGTCTGTAATGACGCCCCCTGCCGTGCTGAATACACGTTCAGACAAAACGCTGGCTGCCGGGCAGGCCAGCACCTCCAAGGCATAAAAGGCTAGCTCTGGCCACGTGGACAATTTAGAGACCCAGAAGTTGAATGGGGCCGAACCATCAGTCAGTACGTGGAGGGGTGTGCACACGTACTGTTCCACCATGTTAGTGAAATATTGCCTCCTGCTAACACGTTGCGTATCAGGTGGTGGTGCAGTTAGCTGTGGCGTGTTGACAAAAGTTTTCCACATCTCTGCCATGCTAACCCTGCCCTCAGAGGAGCTGGCCGTGACACAGCTGCCTTGGCGACCTCTTGCTCCTCCTCTGCCTTGGCCTTGGGCTTCCACTTGTTCCCCTGTGACATTTGGGAATGCTCTCAGTAGCGCGTCTACCAACGTGCGCTTGTACTCGCGCATCTTCCTATCACGCTCCAGTGCAGGAAGTAAGGTGGGCACATTGTCTTTGTAGCGTGGATCCAGCAGGGTGGCAACCCAGTAGTCCGCACAGGTTAAAATGTGGGCAACTCTGCTGTCGTTGCGCAGGCACTGCAGCATGTAGTCGCTCATGTGTGCCAGGCTGCCCAGGGGTAAGGACAAGCTGTCCTCTGTGGGAGGCGTATCGTCATCGTCCTGCCTTTCCCCCCAGCCACGCACCAGTGATGGACCCGAGCTGCGTTGGGTGCCACCCCGCTGTGACCATGCTTCATCCTCATCCTCCTCCACCTCCTCCTCATCCTCGTCCTCCTCGTCCTCCAGTAGTGGGCCCTGGCTGGCCACATTTGTACCTGGCCTCTGCTGTTGCCAAAAACCTCCCTCTGAGTCACTTCGAAGAGACTGGCCTGAAAGTGCTAAAAATGACCCCTCTTCCTCCTCCTCCTCCTCCTCCTGGGCCACCTCCTCTTCCATCATCGCCCTAAGTGTTTTCTCAAGGAGACATAGAAGTGGTATTGTAACGCTGATAACGGTGTCATCGCCACTGGCCATGTTGGTGGAGTACTCGAAACAGCGCAACAGGGCACACAGGTCTCGCATGGAGGCCCAGTCATTGGTGGTGAAGTGGTGCTGTTCTGTAGTGCGACTGACCCGTGCGTGCTGCAGCTGAAACTCCACTATGGCCTGCTGCTGCTCGCACAGTCTGTCCAGCATGTGCAAGGTGGAGTTCCACCTGGTGGGCACGTCGCATATGAGGCGGTGAGCGGGAAGGCCGAAGTTACGCTGTAGCGCAGACAGGCGAGCAGCAGCAGGATGTGAACGCCGGAAGCGCGAACAGACGGCCCGCACTTTATGCAGCAGCTCTGACATGTCGGGGTAGTTGTGAATGAACTTCTGCACCACCAAATTCAGCACATGCGCCAAGCAAGGGATGTGCGTCAAATTGGCTAGTCCCAGAGCTGCAACGAGATTTCGCCCATTATCACACACCACCAGGCCGGGCTTGAGGCTCACCGGCAGCAACCACTCGTCGGTCTGTTGTTCTATACCCCGCCACAACTCCTGTGCGGTGTGGGGCCTGTCCCCCAAACATATGAGTTTCAGAATGGCCTGCTGACGTTTACCCCGGGCTGTGCTGAAGTTGGTGGTGAAGGTGTGTGGCTGACTGGATGAGCAGGTGGAAGAAGAGGAGGAGGAAGCCGAGAAGGAGGAGGTGGCAACAGGAGGCAAAGAATGTTGCCCTGCGATCCTAGGCGGCGGAAGGACGTGCGCCAAACAGCTCTCCGCCTGGGGCCCAGCTGCCACTACATTTACCCAGTGTGCAGTTAGGGAGATATAGCGTCCCTGGCCGTGCTTACTGGTCCACGTATCTGTGGTTAGGTGGACCTTGCCACAGATGGCGTTGCGCAGTGCACACTTGATTTTATCGGATACTTGGTTGTGCAGGGAAGGCACGGCTCTCTTGGAGAAGTAGTGCCGGCTGGGAACAACATACTGTGGGACAGCAAGCGACATGAGCTGTTTGAAGCTGTCTGTGTCCACCAGCCTAAATGACAGCATTTCATAGGCCAGTAGTTTAGAAATGCTGGCATTCAGGGCCAGGGATCGAGGGTGGCTAGGTGGGAATTTACGCTTTCTATCAAATGTTTGTGAGATGGAGAGCTGAACGCTGGCGTGTGACATGGTTGAGACGCTTGGTGACGGAGGTGGTGGTGGTGGTGTTGGTGGTACATCCCCTGTTTGCTGGGCGGCAGGTGCCAACGTTCCTCCAGAGGCGGAGGAAGAGGCCGAGGCGGCAGCAGCAGAATAGGCCGAGGCGGCAGCAGCAGAAGAGGTAGCAGGGGGAGCCTGAGTGACTTCCTTGGTTTTAAGGTGTTTACTCCACTGCAGTTCATGCTTTGCATGCAGGTGCCTGGTCATGCAGGTTGTGCTCAGGTTCAGAACGTTAATGCCTCGCTTCAGGCTCTGATGGCACAGCGTGCAAACCACTCGGGTCTTGTCGTCAGCACATTGTTTGAAGAAGTGCCATGCCAGGGAACTCCTTGAAGCTGCCTTTGGGGTGCTCGGTCCCAGATGGCGGCGGTCAGTAGCAGGCGGAGTCTCTTGGCGGCGGGTGTTCTGCTTTTGCCCACCTGCTCCCTCTTTTGCTACGCTGTTGGCTCGGTCTCACCACTGCCTCTTCCTCCGAACTGTGAAAGTCAGTGGCACGACCTTCATTCCATGTGGGGTCTAGGACCTCATCGTCCCCTGCATCGTCTTCCACCCAGTCTTGATCCCTGACCTCCTGTTCAGTCTGCACACTGCAGAAAGACGCAGCAGTTGGCACCTGTGTTTCGTCATCATCAGAGACATGCTGAGGTGGTATTCCCATGTCCTCATCATCAGGAAACATAAGTGGTTGTGCGTCAGTGCATTCTATGTCTTTCACCGCTGGGGAAGGGCTAGGTGGATGCCCTTGGGAAACCCTGCCAGCGGAGTCTTCAAACAGCATAAGAGACTGCTGCATAACTTGAGGCTGAGACAGTTTCCCTGGTATGCATGGGGGTGATGTGACAGACTGATGGGGTTGGTTTTCAGGCGCCATCTGTGCGCTTTCTGCAGAAGACTGGGTGGGAGATAATGTGAACGTGCTGGATCCACTGTCGGCCACCCAATTGACTAATGCCTGTACCTGCTCAGGCCTTACCATCCTTAGAACGGCATTGGGCCCCACCATATATCGCTGTAAATTCTGGCGGCTACTGGGACCTGAGGTAGTTGGTACACTAGGACGTGTGGATGTGGCAGAACGGCCACGTCCTCTCCCAGCACCAGAGGGTCCACTAACACCACCACGACCATGTCCACGTCCGCGTCCCTTACTAGATGTTTTTCTCATTGTTATGGTTCACCACAACAACAAATATATTATTTGGCCCAATGTATTGTATTCAAATTCAGCGGGATATAAATTTGAGGCCTAGTATTTAGGCGCTGGGTGACCGGTATGGATTTAGTGACAGAATTAGACTTGGAAATGCACAGAAGCGTGTGTGTGAAGTTATTCTGAATGACCCTATGTGCACCTTCAATATGATCTACCCTTTTAGGGATAGATTTCAAATAGCTCTGATATAGCAGAAACGACTAAATTATGAAATTGCTAAATTGGGAATTGTATTTCAACCCAGAACAAAAAATGTGCTTTGACGGACACTAAATAACTTTCCCAGCCACAACAGGACAGCGGTAACGAGAGATTTAGCGGGATATAAATTTGAGGCCTAGTATTTAGGCGCTGGGTGACCGGTATGGATTTAGTGACAGAATTAGACTTGGAAATGCACAGAAGCGTGTGTGTGAAGTTATTCTGAATGACCCTATGTGCACCTTCAATATGATCTACCCTTTTAGGGATAGATTTCAAATAGCTCTGATATAGCAGAAACCACTAAATTATGAAATTGCTAAATTGGGAATTGTATTTCAACCCAGAACAAGAAATGTGCTTGAACGGACACTAAATAACTCGCCCAGCTACAGCACTAGGGACAGATTTAGCGGGATATAAATTTGAGGCCTAGTATTTAGGCGCTGGGTGACAGGTATGGGTTTAGTGCCAGAATTAGACTTGGAAATACACAGTAGCGGGTGTGTGTGAAGTTATTCTGAATGACCCAATGTGCACCTTGAATATTATATACCCTTTTAGGGATAGATTTCAAATAGCTCTGATATAGCAGAAACCACTAAATTATGAAATTGCTAAATTGGGAATTGTATTTCAACCCAGAACAAGAAATGTGCTTGAACGGACACTAAATAACTCGCCCAGCTACAGCACTAGGGACAGATTTAGCTGGATATAAATTTGAGGCCTAGTATTTAGGCGCTGGGTGACAGGTATGGGTTTAGTGCCAGAATTAGACTTGGAAATACACAGTAGCGGGTGTGTGTGAAGTTTTTCTGAATGACCCAATGTGCACCTTGAATATTATATACCCTTTTAGGGATAGATTTCAAATAGCTCTGATATAGCAGAAACCACTAAATTATGAAATTGCTAAATTGGGAATTGTATTTCAACCCAGAACAAGAAATGTGCTTGAACGGACACTAAATAACTCGCCCAGCTACAGCACTAGGGACAGATTTAGCGGGATATAAATTTGAGGCCTAGTATTTAGGCGCTGGGTGACAGGTATGGGTTTAGTGCCAGAATTAGACTTGGAAATACACAGTAGCGGGTGTGTGTGAAGTTATTCTGAATGACCCAATGTGCACCTTGAATATTATATACCCTTTTAGGGATAGATTTCAAATAGCTCTGATATAGCAGAAACCACTAAATTATGAAATTGCTAAATTGGGAATTGTATTTCAACCCAGAACAAGAAATGTGCTTGAACGGACACTAAATAACTCGCCCAGCTACAGCACTAAGGACAGATTTAGCGGGATATAAATTTGAGGCCTAGTATTTAGGCGCTGGGTGACAGGTATGGGTTTAGTGCCAGAATTAGACTTGGAAATACACAGTAGCGGGTGTGTGTGAAGTTATTCTGAATGACCCAATGTGCACCTTGAATATTATATACCCTTTTAGGGATAGATTTCAAATAGCTCTGATATAGCAGAAACCACTAAATTATGAAATTGCTAAATTGGGAATTGTATTTCAACCCAGAACAAGAAATGTGCTTGAACGGACACTAAATAACTCGCCCAGCTACAGCACTAGGGACAGATTTAGCTGGATATAAATTTGAGGCCTAGTATTTAGGCGCTGGGTGACAGGTATGGGTTTAGTGCCAGAATTAGACTTGGAAATACACAGTAGCGGGTGTGTGTGAAGTTATTCTGAATGACCCAATGTGCACCTTGAATATTATATACCCTTTTAGGGATAGATTTTAAATAGCTCTGATATAGCAGAAACCACTAAATTATGAAATTGCTAAATTGGGAATTGTATTTCAACCCAGAACAAGAAATGTGCTTGAACGGACACTAAATAACTCGCCCAGCTACAGCACTAAGGACAGATTTAGCGGGATATAAATTTGAGGCCTAGTATTTAGGCGCTGGGTGACCGGTATGGATTTAGTGACAGAATTAGACTGGGATATGGCCAAAAAATAAACAGACTATTGCTGGTTAAATGCACTTGGTGTGACAGCTTGCACCCTGATGTAGGCTTTAGCCAAAAAACAACCACACCATTGAGGGTTAAATGCACTTGGTGACAGGCGCAGCTTGCCCCTGATTTAGTATATGGCCAAAAAATGAACAGACTATTGCTGGTTAAATGCACTTGGTGTGACAGCTTCACCCTGATGTAGGCTTTAGCCAAAAAACAACCACACCATTGAGGGTTAAATGCACTTGGTGACAGGCGCAGCTTGCCCCTGATTTTGTATATGGCCAAAAAATGAACAGACTATTGCTGGTTAAATGCACTTGGTGTGACAGCTTCACCCTGATGTAGGCTTTAGCCAAAAAACAACCACACCATTGAGGGTTAAATGCACTTGGTCGCAGCTTGTGCTGGCGCACCACAAGACACAAAATGGCCGCCGATCACCCCAGAAAAATGTGACTGACAAACGGTCTGGGCAGCCTAAAAACAGTGAGCAATTGAGGATCAGCAGCTCAATGATCCACAGCTGCAGATCGATCAGTTAATCAAGTCCTTTGGAGGAGTTAATCTGCCTAATCTCGCCCTACTGTCGCAGCCGCAACCTCTCCCTACGCTAATCAGAGCAGAGTGTCGGGCGGCGCTATGTGACTCCAGCTTAAATAGAGGCTGGGTCACATGGTGCTCTGGCCAATCACAGCCATGCCAATAGTAGGCATGGCTGTGATGGCCTCTTGGGGCAAGTAGTATGACGCTTGTTGATTGGCTGCTTTGCAGCCTTTCAAAAAGCGCCAAGAAAGCGTCACAAAAGCGCGAAGAAAGCGACGAACACCGAACCCGAACCCGGACTTTTACGAAAATGTCCGGGTTCGGGTCCGTGTCACGGACACCCCAAAATTCGGTACGAACCCGAACTATACAGTTCGAGTTCGCTCATCCCTACTAACTATCTATTAATATGAATAGACCTTGAAGGTAGGAATATTCATATGCTGGATACCTAGGCCTATATATCCCTATAAGGCCTAGAAAAGGTTAGGACCAAAGATAACCCATTCCTCCCCAAATGGATGAATGTAAGTCTCTGTCTCAGGCCCAGATACTAACACCAGGGAATATAACAAACACAAACAAACGCAACACTTAACTTCTGTAGAGACGGACGAGCAGGAACACCAGAGACAATCTCACACCAGTTCATCCAAACCCAAATGAAACTATCTTCTGCATAGTCAGAAGGGTTGGGTCAGACTATAAAAGGGTAGAAGTGATGAGCACTGAGCAACAGCTGAGAAAAGGGAAGTGGCCATAAACCTTATCAACACTAAATCAAGAGAAATCAAGGAGGCTGTTAGATTCCTCCACGCTCATCCAATCTCCTTGATTTCCTGACCTCAGTCATCTGAGAGACTGTAACAGTATGGTTGCAAAGCTGAAACTTAAAGGAAGGGCACCACCAGGAGTGGAGCCTGTGGCTTAAGTTGACTCAACACGGGGAAACCTCACCCAGCCCGGACACAGAAAGGATTGACAGATTGATAGCTCTTTCTTGATTCTGTGGGGGGTGGTGCATGGATGTTCTTAGTTGCTGGAGCGATTTGTCTGGTTAAATCCGATAATGGACAAGATTCCTCCATGATAACAAGGGACCCCTGGCAGTGAGGATTGTGTTGACCAGACTCTTGGATAGTGTTGAGCGCGAATATTCGAATAGCGATTTTTTTTCTCGAATATCACAACTTCGAGATTTCACGAATATTTTGGATTATAGCACTATATTAGCTAAATTACAATCTATATGTGTATTTTACGAAATTTCGTAATATTGCTCTAACTTCGTCTTTTAGAATATTCGTAATATTCTAAAAGACGAAGTTAGAGCAATATTACAAAATTTCGTGAAATACACATATTAGCCTAGCCATAGTCAATGAGTCATAGGAACGTTGCCTTATACTATCAAAAGAAAAATCGCAATACGCGATTAATTAAATTGCATATTATTCGCGATAATTGGAATAATTATGAATATTCGATTTAGACGAATATAACACGAATATTCAATTGAATATTTGCGAAATATCGCAAAATCGAATATGGCACCTCCCGCTCATCACTACTCTTGGATAGCGAGACTGGACTTGTAGGTGAGGTCCTGCTGGTGAGCTAACCCTCTAAAAAAATTATGTGCATGGGCCTGCAGGTGAGCTGACCCTGTAAAAGATTGTAGCTGAGGGCCTCCTAGTGAGCTGACCCTGTAAAAAATTTTAGGTACGGGCCTGCTGGTGAGCTGACCCTGTAAAGCATTATATGCAAGGGCCTGCTGGTGAGCTGACCCTGTGAAACATTATATGCGAGGGCCTGCTGGTGAGCTGAACCTGTAAAACATTGTAGTTGAGGGCCTGCAGGTGAGCTAACCCTCTAAAAAATTATATGCGAGGACCTGTAGCTGAGCTGACCCTGTAAAACATTATATGCAAAGGGCATTATATGTGACGAATAAGCATGTTGATATGATGGAAGAAGAGGAGGAGGATGAGAAAAGAAAGATTCAACCATATACTCTCGTTTGTGGTGGAAGGGGTGCATGGGAATACAGTGTATTCAGTACATTATAAACAACACATTTAAAGTGCCTTTATGTTCATCAGCTTTCCTCTGGTGGAGTCAAGAAGTAATGGTCAATCCAGGCCTTGTTCATTTTTATAAGAGTCAACCTGTCAGCATTTGACAGGCGGATACGCTTATCTGTTATAATGCTACCAGCAGCACTAAATACCAGCTCAGACAAAATGCTGGCAGCAGAGCAGGTCAGCACCTCCAAGGCGTAGAGCGCCAGTTCATGCCAGCTTGGACACCCAGAAGTTGTAAGGCATTGAGGGATCATTGAGGACGCTGAGACGGTATGCTATGTACTCCTTAACCATCTTCCAAAATGTTTCCCTCCATGTGACACTGGGCCGCGCATCAGATGAGGGTGCTGGCGGGGTGTCATGAAACTGTCCCAGGCTTTGGAGAGTGTTAGAAAACAAAAAACAAAAAAATATAGTGGCAATTCTGGAGGAGCTGCTCAGCCCCTGACACAGTGGCGTGTCTTAAATTAGGGGGAGCAGCCCGACCGCATGTGGACCGCAGTAATCGACTGACCCCAGCAAAATATGCATACAATGGAGGATGTCGGCGCGGTCCACATGCACCACGAGAGCAAACTACACGGAATGTAGCAATCATATGAAACACAGAGAAAGAGTGCACCAAACAGATGTAACAATGACTATGCTGACAAGACACAAATAAAGGTATTAAAAGCTGAGACTTTTGCCAATATGTTCCAGTAATGGAGATATCGGAGCCCATCATGCACCACGTCACGGTTCCCAGCATGGCAAGGGGTCCTAACCGCTGCTCTAACTATGGTGTGAACACGGTCTGGGGGTGATATAATTCAGCTCACAGCAAAGCTTCCCACAAACGCCCAGCATGAATGCTGCTGTTGTGCAATGTGAATGAAGCCAGGCTGCAAGCCACACTCACACCAGACCATGGAGAGTGTTACCCTGCCTCTGTTGGAACTGTTATGTGTTCACCTTGTCTCCCATCCTTGGTTTTCCAAGGAAGTACGGACTCTGCCGCCAGATGGAAATTTTTGGATCCATTTTTTAACAAGGATCTTCTCGTATTGCACCATTTTGCTTGTCCTCTCCACCAGAGGAATGAGAGATGAGAAGTTCTCTTTTTGTAGCGGGGGTCGAGAAGGGTGAACAACTGGTAATCCGTGTTGTCTAAAACGCATATTAACTCGCGGGCTGCTGAAAAGGCAGCCTAACATGAAGTCAGCCATGTGTGCCAGAGTACCAACAGGCAAAACTTCGCTGTCAATCTCTTCATTCTCTTCCTCCTCTGCCCGCCCACTCTGAACAGATGGGATTAAATTTCTATGGGTACTACTCTCTGTAGTGGAGGCAACCGTCTCCTGCTCCTCCTCGTCCTTCTCCTCTTCATCGTCCAATTCGCGATTGGATTGTTGTCGTTTCCCAACTGCAGTGCTACACTGCTTCCAGCTACTGCTTGATGACTGACTCGTGCTGCATGCGGATAATTCGGAGGTGGAAGTGGAGGAGGAGGCGGAGAAGTGGGGGTTGGAGCCACTTACGTAGGTGCTGGCGGAAACCCTGGTCAATGTAGGGCCCACAATTCTTAACATCGGTAGCATCTGTGCCATCCCAGGGTACGACTCGCTCCCGGCCTCCACAACATTCACCCTGTGTGCCATCAGGGAAATGTAGCGTCCCTTGCCGAATGCACTTGTCCATGTGTTCGTGGTTAAGTGGACCTTCCCAGTAACTGCGTTGGTCAGGGCACGCGTGATGTTACGGGACACATGTTGGTGTAAGGCGGGCACGACACACCTGCACTGGAACACGGAAGTGGATGTGGTCGCTGATGGTGCTTGCAAGTTCCCGGTGCAGGGCGGGAGGCATCCGGGCCTGCGCCTTCGACAGGGGATTGGCCAGCACGTAATATAGGGGGAAGAGGAGGCAGTGGTGTGATCCGCAGACACAGATTGTGGACCCAGGCGTTCGGCCCACCTATTACGGTGCTTTGATGTCATGTGGCGGATAATGCTGGTGGAGGTGAGGTTGCTAGTGTTCACGCCCCTGCTAATTTTTTTCTATGGCACAGGTTGCAAATTACAATTCTTTTGTCATCCGCACTTTCCTAAAAAAAAAGCACCTCTTGCGGAACACCTACCCCTTGGCAAGGGAGATTTCTGCAAGAGGGTGCTCCGGGGAACAGTTGAGGGCCTGTTTGCTGTGGCCCGCCTTCTCCCTTTTGCCACCCCACTGCCTCTTCCAGCCTGTTGCGGTGCCCCTCCTGTCCTTGCTCGGCTTTCCACCTTCCCAGGTTGGGTCAGGGATTTCATCGTCCACCAACCCCTCTTCCACTTCCTCACTCTGCTCATCCTCCTGACTTGTTGACCTAACCACAACCTTGGTGATTGACAACTGTGTCTCATCCTCTTCATCCACCTCATTAAACAGTATTTGCCGTTCCCCAACATCCTCTTCATGTGATTGTGCATGATCAAGAGTTTGGGAATCAGGCACAAGATCTGTCCAGCTTCAAGCATGCTTGGCAGAAGGGCCAAATCAAGGAATGGCGCTTTAAAGAGCTCCTCGGAACATCCGAATGTAGGATCATTGTTTGCCCAGACTCTCGATGGTGGGAGGAAGGAGGATCAGGGTGAGGATTAGGTTGAGCATACTCCTGGCTACTGAGACTGGACTTAGTGGAAGACAGGGTGGTGCTTAACCGACTGGAAGCATTATCTGCTGCAATTCAACCGACCACCTGGTCGCACTGGTCTGACTTCAATAGTGGTGTTCTGCGCCGCCCTGCAAACTGGGACATGAAGCTAGGTATCATGGATGATTGTTTTTCTTGTGCTCTGGCAGCAGGCACAGTTTCACCGCGCCCAGGGCCACAGCCTCTGCTTGCACCTTCAGAATCATGGCCACTGCCCCGTCCCTTACTGCTCGCCTTCTTCATATTAAATATTATATATGATTGAAAGTCTGTCACACGTACAGTAGCATAGGATTTGGAAGTGTACGCGCAAACAAATTTAAAAAGGTATTTTGGATGTGGAAACGTCACACAGGAGATATCCTGCAAATAATGTCAATGCTGTCACCAGCAGCTAATTAAAAAGTACAAGGAATGTCACAGGTGTTTGGGATGAGGAAACGTTATACAGGAGAGGTACCACCGCTAATGTCACTGTCCGCAGCGTCTATGCAAAAAAGTACACTGTATGTCACAGATAACTTTTTGAAGTGCACACATTACACTGCAGATCTGGCCCTGGTAATGTCACTGTCAGAAGCGGACACCGTCTACGGAAAAAGTACACTGTTTGTCACAGATAGTGATAAGCGCCAATATTCGAATTTGCGATATTTCGCAAATATTTTTTAGAATATTTGTCATATATTCGCAAATTTTAGATTATATTCTTGATTGCGAAAATCGGCAATATAATATTTGTGTAATGCGCGCAAAATACAGGCCTGGGTCACTTATGCTATATTTTTCAAGTTGGTATAAGTTTCCTGAGACTGGAGAAAATGGTTGGCAAGGCAGAACATTAGAATAGCTTTGTATGCAGATAGAGTGCTCCAATATATTTGCTCTTGCAATTAATGATGCACATTTTTTTCGCAATCTGTGAAACTTGTGACATCACAGCAATATGTCTGTAGCATGTATGTATGTAAGTATACATGTATGTATGTATGGACAGCAGACTCTCTTACACTGCCTAATACCCTGCACTGGAACCTATCAGCTACACTATAGATCAATTTAACCTACACTGATCATCTCCCCATAACCAATATATATATATATATATATATATATATATATTAATACAACCAATCACAGGGCACAGCAATGACACTGCTGTCTCTTTCATAACTGCAATAAACTTTAGAAAATAGCTGCTGGGGAGGTGCTTATATAGTAAGGGGCAGGCAACATTTCTATTGGTTGCTAGGGATATTGCCAAGCTGTGACAAAGCCTTCTCATTGGCCCACAAGCTAGAAGAAGGGAGGGATGATCACCTGATGTATACTGTGTAAAAAAGAATAATGAATATATGTTATTACAAATATATAGCACTATATTCTAAAGATTCACTAATTCTCAAAGTGCCGATATTCACGATAAAAATTCATAATAAGAATATTTGCGCTCAACACTAGTCAGATACATTTTTGAAGTATACACATTACACTGCAGATATGGCACTGGTTATGTCACTATCAGAGGCGGACACCGTCTATTGAAAAAGTACACTGTATGTTACAGACATTTTTTTGGGATGCGCACACTTTACACTGGAGATGTGGCACAGCTAATGTCACTGTCCGCAGCAGACACCGTCTACGGAAAAAGTACACTGGATGTCACTGATATTTTAGGGATGCGCACACAAAAAAATATATGTTGCTGCTATCACGCAGAATAGTCCTTAAAAGGATTTTGGGGTCTCTGAAAAGTTTTTCAAATAAAAATCTTCCAATAACACTCCCTACACTGCCCCTTCCCATGCTCAGCTCTTCCTGACTAAGACTGAGCCGAACACGCGTCATTGGGTGCTATATAGCACCCGATGACGCGTTCCGGCCAGCCAATCACTGCAATGCCAGTAACCAACATGGCTACAGCATTACAGTAAGGGCAGCATTTACCTGCATGTTTATTGGCTGCGTAGCAGCCAAGAAACGTGCAGGGAGGAGATTCAAGCATTGTGCGATACTCAGCCAAGTACCGCCATGTGCCGAGCATTGAGATGCTCGAGCCGAACTGGTGTTCGGCCGAGCATGCTCGATCAACACTACTCAGGGGCTATGTAGTCATAGCGTAATTTAAGTAGATTGATTAATCATAAGCCTTAGTGGATATATCATTTTTATTCTGTCTGGGTATGCATTTAAAGGGTTATTCCCATCTCAGACATTGAGGGCATATTGCTAGAATATACCACCTCTGGGACCCACACGTATGCTTAGAACAGAGCCAGCAAAGTCCCGGAGGGCACATCGTCCTCCATTCATTCCCACCCTACATTCATTCAGCCCCATAGAAACAAATGAAGCTGTGGCTGTGCTTGTGCAGTGTGCCTCCCATTCATTTCAATGGGACTTCCGAAAATAGCCGAATGTGCTGCTCGGCTATATTCGGCACTCCCATAGGAATGAACGCAGGCTGGCCGCGCATAGGCAGTGTGCCTTTCAGGATTTTGCGGGCTCCATTTTAAGCATAGGTGCATGTCCCAGAGGTGGGACCCACACCTATCAGACATTGGGGACTCATCCTAGCGATATGCCCCCAATGTCTGAGATGGGAATAATCTTTTAAGTTTAGGTTATACTTGTGTCTTTAATTTAGATAGTGGTGCAATGTGCAATTTGGTATGATATTGGACTGTGTGCTGTGCTATGCGCTGTGTAGGGATTTCCCAAATGGTAGCCTTCAGATAAATACAAAGTAGCCTTTAAGTGGTTGAAATCAAAGCAATAAATGTATTTTATTGTTGGCACACCACAATTCAACAGGCGGTAGTGATCAGCTACTTCAGCTGACACCTAAAGAAAAACAATTCAGTCTTGAATCTGAACAATCACATAGGAAGTTTTAGGGCACAGTACCGTACTCCCCACGGAGTGGATGGGGACCTTGCTTTGTCCTTTGTCTCTCGGCAGAGACCCTCCGGTTTTCACTCGGCTCCAAAAACACACAGCTACACAGAGCTCCACCGTCAGCCACCCCCTACCCTGCTGGCTGACTTTTTGTAAGCCTGTCAAAACCCGGCCTGGACCATGGGGAACAGCCACCCACCCTGCACTTTGGCTGCTCCCAGTAAGAGCTGGCCCGGATTAGTTTTTCACAGCTATGCTATCAAAGTGTCCATCAGCAACTGCTGCGGACATATGCACTACTGGCTCCTACTTAACCGAGGCCAGGAACCTCGGTGACACATATCTTCCATCTATGATGGTCCCTTGTGTCTTTCTACATACCCCCCAACCCCCCTGCCCAAAGCTGGGCATCTGATGCATCTGTCTGAACAATAAATTCCTGGGAGAAGTCAGGGGCTACCAAGATGGGCTGTCTACAGAGGGCGGACTTAAGTTTTTGGAAGGCCTCTTCAGCCTCCGGGGACCACTTGATGACAGCAGACTCCCCCCCCCCCCCTTTTGTAAGGTCGGTCAGGGGTACTGCTATTTCTGCAAACTTAGGAACAAATCTCCTGTAGTATCCCACAATACCGAGAAAGGCTTTGACCTGTTTCTTGGTAAGTGGGCGGAGCCATTTTTGGATAGCTTCCACTTTAGTTACTTGGGGTTTTATTATACCTCTTCCTACAATATATGCCAAGTATCGAGCCTCTTCCAACCCTATAGCACACTTACTTGGATTTATAGCGAATCCGGCCTTTCGTAGCACATCTAGGATGCTCTGAACTTTACTGAGGTGACTCTCCCAATCTTGACTGAAGATCACTATATCATCCAAGTAAGCGGCCGCATATTCCCTGTGTGGGAGTAAGATTCGGTCCATAGCTTTCTGGAAGGTGGTGGGGGCCCCTAGCAAACCAAACGGCATCCTAACGTACTGAAAGGACCCTTACGGTTTAGAAAACACAGTTTTTTCCCTAGCTTCTCTTGACAACGGAATTTGCCATCATCCTTTTGTAAGATCCCGGGTCATTATGTATCGAGCTGGCCCTAGTCTCTCAATGAGCTCATCCACCCGGGGCATGGGATAAGCATCGACTTTGGACACCTAGTTTAATTTTCTGTAGTCATTACAAAACCGCCATTCTTCATTGGTCTTCGGGACTACCACTATGGGACTAGACCACCTACTTTTTGATTCCTCAATTACCCTAAGTTTTAACATTCTCTGGACCTCTTTGGAAACTATCTCCCTTCGGGCCTCAGGTGTCCTGTACGGTTTTAAATTTACTCTCGCCGGAGGTTCCGTTAGAATCTCATGTTCCACGACCTTGGTTAAGCCAGGGGTTTCTGTAAAGAAGTCCCTATTCTGCTGTAACAAGAGCTGGCATCTGTATTTTTGGGAAGGGGACAGGGTTTCGGCAATTTTTATTGTCAATGGTGGCGTCTGGTTAGGTCAACAGACATGGGCTCTGAGGAGGGTCCCGATCCTCCCATGGTTTTAACAAGTTGGTGTGGTAGATTTGATAAGGCTTTCTCCTACCTGGCTGATGTACCTGGTAGTTAACATCGCCCACCCTTTCAGTTATCTCATAGGGCCACTTGGCCAGGAACTTGTTCTCCACTATGGGGACTAAGACTAAAACCCGGTCTCCAGGACTGAACTGTCTAAGATGGACCGTCCGGTTGTATTGGTTCGCTTGCGCCTCCTGTGCCTGGAGCATATGCTCTTTCACAATAGGTATCATTTGAGCTATTCGCTGGACATGAACGGGGTCCCCTGGTCAGTCAGGATCTCCTTGGGCAGTCCTGTTCTGGAAAAAATCTGAAACAGTTCTCTGGCTATAACCAGGGCCAGATAAGGGATAAAAACCAGCCCTGGAAAAAGTTGCATACCAGCCCCACAGCGTTGCGTCATAATTTGTTTATAATAGGAGAAAGCATTCATTTTAAAATGCGTGTGTAAACACGAATATGAACTTTGCCCCACGATAGCTCTTTTGTAGAACCCCCATAAAAACTTACAATTACTCGGCTTGGCCCTTGGGGATCTCGGACGCCGCTTCAACAATTTGGGCGGGGGCTCGGCAGAGCTGATGTTGTGCTTTATCCTAATGACAAAGATTTCATAATAAGGATTTGGAGAAGGGGCAGAGGGATAGCAGAGCAGAGAGAGGCTGGTGCTGCTACTAGGGGGGGCATACCATGAGGGAGTAATAAAGACCACCATAATGCCCCCCCAGTAGTAATAATTCTCCTTATAATGTGCAAAACATACCCCTTTGTAATGCCCCCAGTTGAGCTAATGTTCCCATAATGTGCCAATATAAACTACCCCTTCTTAGTGCCCCCGTAGATGACACCCATAGTGCTCCTCCCATCCTTCCCCACAATACCCACCATAATGTGTCCCAGTATAAAATGCCCCTATACAGAGCCCCAATATAAAATACCCCTTCTTTTTGGCCTCAGTAGATGCCCCTATAGTGCCCCCCAATAATCTGCCAGTAATATGTGCCCCCATAGATGCCCCCAATCATGTGCCAGTAGCCAGAGCCCCCAATACCATGTGCCAGTAGCCCCCTTATGTGCCAGTAGCTGCCCCTTATGTGCCAGTAGCCCCCCTTATGTGCCTGTAGTCCCCTTATGTGCCAGTAGTCCCCCTTATCATGTGCCAGTAGCCCCCTTATGTGCCAGTAGCCGCCCCTTATGTGCCAGTAGCTGCCCCTTATGTGCCAGTAGCTGCCCCTTATGTGCCAGTAGCCCCCCCTTATGTGCCAGTCGCCCCCCCTTATGTGCCAGTCGCCCCCCTTATGTGCCAGTAGCTCCCCTTATGTGCCAGTAGCTCCCCTTATGTGCCAGTAGCTCCCCTTATGTGCCAGTAGCTCCCCTTATGTGCCAGTAGCCACCCTTATGTGCCAGTAGCCCCCTTATGTGCTAGTAACCCCCTTATGTGCCAGTAGCCGCCCCTTATGTGCCAGTAGCCCCCTTATGTCCCAGTAGCCCCCCTTATGTCCCAGTAGCCCCCCTTATCATGTGCCAGTAGCCCCCCTTATCATGTGCCAGCCCAGTAGTCCCCCTTATCAAATGCCAGCCCAGTAGCCCCCCCTTATCAAATGCCAGCCCAGTAGCCCCCCCTTATCATGTGTCAGCCCAGCCCAGTAGTCCCCCCTTATCATGTGCCAGCCCAGTATTGTGCCTATATAAAAAAAGAAAACACTAATACTTACCTCCAGCGATGCAATGCAATGCAGGCCTCTTCCGGACTGTGTCCCTCGCTATACGGCTCAGGCGGCGCGATGACGTCATCGCGCCGCCTGCATTGGCCTCTGATAGACTACCAGCCTAGTGCTGGCAACCTATCAGAGGAACAAGAGGGGGACACACCTCTCCCTCCCCTGCCACAGCACAGGCATCTGTATAGCCGTCCTGAGGACGGCAATACAGATGACTATGGAGATGAGCGCTTCCACAATGAAAGCGCTGATCTCCTGCTCTGCCTTGCCGCCGGCCGCGGCCGCCTCCACTTGTCACCAGGGCCGCGGCCTTGCGGCACTCAGGCCTACCGGGAAATTTCCCAGTATCCCTGGCTATAACTTTAGAAGTAGCTTTCTTTAAGGGCACCGCCTCAGGGTATCGGGTAGCATAATCCATTACCACTAATATATATTGGTTCCCCCATGCGGATTTTACCAAAGGCCCGACTAAATCCATTGCAATTCTCTTGAATGGTATCTTGATAATTGGTAATATTAGAGGGCTGCGGAAGTTTGCGATTGGAGAGATTACTTGGCACGTAGGGAAGGATTGGCAGTAATCCTTAATTTCTCTGTAGCACCCGGGCCAATAAAACCTCTGCAAAACCCTTTCAAGAGATTTATCAGACCCCCAAGTTTCCCCCTAATACATGGCTATGTACCAGGTCCATTACCATGCGTCGGTATGCTTTAGGAACCTCGAACTGCTCAACTAATTCTTCCCGGATTTTAGTCACCCGGTACAACAAGTTTTCATTCATTGCAAAGTGACGGTACCTTTCGTCTGCCCCTGGCTCTTGAAGTGCCCCATTGACTACCCCAACATTGTTTAAGGCCCCTTTTAGAGTCTCATCTCGGAACTGGGCAGTCCCAAAGTTTCCCTGAGACACCTCTAAGACAGGGACCGTCTCCTCAAGAGCAGACTCTTCATCATTCTCGCCTACCATGGCCGAGAATGGAAAGCAAGGGACTATCTCAGGCTCAAAGAGAACGGGGCTGTCTGTGGCCCCAGGGAGTTTTTGCGGTACTGCCTTGGCCCACAACCCCTGCATGACCCCTACCTGGTGGTATACCGTACCCTCTTCTGTTTTTAAGGTGACCTGGGCTATTGGGTAGTTCTTGGTATCACCATGAATGCAAGCGACTCCCAAGGTCTTCCCAGGAACCAACTTATGAGGAATACGGGCCGTTGGGAGCCTGGTCACGCTCCCTGAGTCCAGAAGTCCTGTTGTGGGGTTGCCATTCAAATTAATTGTACAAAAAGGGAGTCCTCCCTGAACATTAGGAACCGCACTAGACGCAAACAGTCTCACCACAGAACAGTCCCTTTGTTCTTGGCTGATGGGACATTCGGCTGCTATATGTCCCAGGCCACGGCACCTCCAGCAGATGACCTCTTAAGGATGGCCGTGGCGTTGGTTCTGATAGACTCTTGGCCTCATAATGTCCACTGCAGTGGGGGTTTTAGTCCCTATTTCTACACTCCTGTGCCTTCAAGTAGTGAGAGTTCAAGGATCCTGAGGCAGCTAGGTTTGGCTCTACGGCATAGTACCTCTCTACCAAGCCTATTAAGTAATCTGCAGTCAACGGATTTCCTTGTGCAACCCAGCACTGGAGCGGCTTAGAGAGAGCATGCATGAATTGGTCCATTACAATCCACTCCATCATTTTGGCTGGGGAACAGACATCCGGCTGTAGCCATTTTTGGACGAGGTGCAGTAGATCAAACCTTTGGGACCTGGGAGGCTTGCCTCTCTGAAACCCCCACTGGTGCACCCTCTGAGCTCGGACGGTGATTGTTACTCCCAGACGTGCCAATATTTCTGCCTTTAGTTGGGAGTATTCCCGTGCATCCTGCAACGATGTCATAATATGCCTTCTGGGGTTTTCCTGAGGGGAAGGGGGCCAGCACCTCAGCTGGTAGTCTCTCACGCTCAGCTCAAAGATGATAAGGAAGGTTTCTACGTCGTCCTCTGCGGTCATTTTTTGTAAGGAAGATTGCACATTTTTTCTTCCGCCCACATTCTGTTCAGCCACATACCCCGCTGGTTGTGCTGCTACCCTCTCTCTTAGGGTTGCAATTTGCTCTGCCAGTAGGCAGTTCATCTCCTGCTGATGGGCATTAGCCGGCCAATGAGCCTGCAAAGCCTCTGCATGAGCCCCTTGCTGCTGCTCTAAGGCCTGTCGCTGCTGTAGATTGCTCTGCTTGTTAAGATCCTCCTTTTTCATTGACTCTTGTTGAAGCTCCGCTGCTGCTTTAACCCAGGACATCAATGAAAAATTTCCTTTCAACAAAAAAAGTTAATTCAGCAATTTAGGCTACTGGCCCTTTAAGAGTCCAACCCGGGGGGGGGGGGGGGGGGACTGCTTCTGACATTTAACTTGTTGCTGCTTCAAGCAATCCTGGCTGTGCCCGCATCCGACACCAATTGTAGATATTTCCCAAATGGTAGCCTTCAGATAAATACAGTCGTGGCCAAAAGTTGAGAATTACATAAATATTGGAAATTGGAAAAGTTGCTGGTTAAGTTTTTATAATATCAATTTGCATATACTCCAGAATGTTATGAAGAGTGATCAGATGAATTGCATAGTCCTTCTTTGCCATGAAAATTAACTTAATCCCAAAAAAAAAAACCTTTCCACTGCATTTCATTGCTGTCATTAAACGACCTGCTGAGATCATTTCAGTAATCGTCTGAAATGACGAGCACAAGGCTGGAGATCATTATGTCAGGCTGATTGGGTTAAAATTGCAGACTTGACCTGTTAAAAGGAGGGTGATGCTTGAAATCATTGTTTTTCCATTGTTAACCATGGTGACCTCCAAAGAAACGCGTGCAGCCATCATTGCGTTGCATAAAAATGGCTTCACGGGCAAGGATATTGTGGCTACTAAGATTGCACCTCAATCAACAATTTATAGGATCATCAAGAACTTCAAGGAAAGAGGTTCAATTCTTGTTAAGAAGGCTTCAGGGCGTCCAAGAAAGTCCAGCAAGCACCAGGATCGTCTCCTAAAGAGGATTCAGCTGCGGGATCGGAGTGCCACCAGTGCAGAGCTTGCACAGGAATGGCAGCAGGCAGGTGTGAGCGCATCTGCACGCACAGTGAGGCGAAGACGTTTGGAAGATGGCCTGGTGTCAAGAAGGGCAGCAAAGAAGCCACTTCTATAATCAGGGACAGATTGATCTTCTGCAGAAAATATGGTGAATGGACTTCTGAGGACTGGGGCAAAGTCATATTCTCAGATGAACACTCTTTGCGATTGTTTGGGGCATCAGGAAAAAGGCTTTTCCGGAGAAGAAAAGGTGAGCGCTACCATCAGTCCTCTGTCATGCCAACAGTAAAGCATCCTGAGACCATTCATGTGTGGAGTTGCTTCTCATCCAAGGGAGTGGGCTCACTCACAATTTTGCCCCAAAACACAGCCATGAATAAAGAATGGTACCAAAAACACCCTCCAACAGCAACTTCTTCCAACAATCCGGTTTGGTGAAGAACAATGAATTTTCCAGCACAATGGAGCACCGTGCCATAAGGCAAACGTGATAACTAAGTGCCCTCGTGGACCAAAACGTTGACATTTTGGGTCCATGGCCTGAAAACTTCCCAGATCTTAATCCCATTGAGAACTTGTGGTCAATCCTCAAGAGGCGGGTGGAAAAAAAATAATAAAATAATTCGGACAAACTCCAAGAAGTGATTATGAAAGAATGGGTTGCTATCAGTCAGGAATTGGCCCAGAAGTTTATTGAGAGCATGCCCAGTCAAATTGCAGAGGTCCTGAAAAAGAAGGGCCAACACTGCAAATACTGACTCTTTGCATAAATGTCATGTAATTGTCAATAAAAGCCTTTGAAGCGTATGAAGTGCGTGTAATTATATTTCACTACATCACAGAAACAACTGAACCAAAGATCTAAAAGCAGTTTAGCAGCAAACTTTGTGAAAACTAATATTTGTGTCATTCTCAAAACTTTTGGCCATGACTGTACACAGTAGCCTTTTAGTGGTGGAAATCAAAGTAATAAATGTATTTTATTTTTGGCACACCACAATTCACCAGGCGGTAGTGATCAGCTTACTTCAGCCGACACTTAAAGAAAAACAATTCAGTCTTGAATCTGAACAATCACATAGGAAGTTTTAGGGCACAGTACCGTACTCCCCACGGAGTGGATGGGGACCTTGCTTTGTCTTTTGTCTCTTGGCAGAGACGCTCCGGTTTTCACTCGGCTCCAAAAACACACAGCTACACAGAGCTGCTGGCTGACTTTTTGTAAGCCTGTCAAAACCCGGCCTGGACCAGGGGGAACAGCCACCCACCCTGCACTTTGGCTGCTCCCAGTAAGAGCTGGCCTGGATTAGCTTTTCACAGCTATGATATCAAAGTGTCCATCAGCAACTGCTGCGGACATATGCACTACTGGCTCCTACTTCACCGAGGTCAGGAACCTTGGTGACACATATCTTCCATCTATGATGGTCCCTTGTGCCTTTCTACAGCTGTAATAGGCACTCCATGTTGGCATTCCACCTTGGAACGCACTGCCATTTCATAAATGCAATTAAAAAGGATATTAATAAAGGGATTTTTGATTGCATACAATGTTTATTAAGTGTTAATCTTATATGTGTAGAGTACACAAACCCCGCAATATACTTGCATTCCAACTTGGAACACATATAATGTTTGAAGAGACATTCAGGCTTTATACTGGCCAAATAACAAGTGACTTCCTGCCATGAACTTCCATTTTGGGTGTTACACATGGCACTGAATCTAACATTCTTTGCTGGGCATGATTTCAGATGTTTCTAACCTTTTCATTAGTAGGTGTATATATAGGCACAAAATAAGAGCTTAAATCTGTATTCCTACTTGTGAAACTTGCTTTTTAATATGCACTTTTTCTCTCTACTTTTCCTTTTCTCCTTACCCATAATGGTATTTGGAGTATATTATATGTTTTTATTGATTTGGGTTATATATTACCACATGAGACATTAGTCTATTCTGTTCTATTCTCTTTTACTTTATATATGGTAGACACTTGGTAGCTGTGCAGGAAGCAGGGACACAGACAGGATAAAATCCAATTTAAGGCCTCTTTCACACGAGCGTGTCCGGATAAGGTCCGGATGCGTTGTGGCAAACCCGCGCCAGTAGGTACGCAATTGCAGTCAGTTTTGACTGCGCTTGCGTTCCGTTGTTCAGTTTTTATCGCGCAGGTGCAATGCGATTTGCATGCGCGTGATAAAAAACTGAATGTAGTACCCAGACCCGAACTTCTTCACAGAAGTTCAGGTTTGGGTTCAAGGTTGTGTAGATTTTATTATTTTCCCTTATAACATGGTTATAAGGGAAAATAATAGCATCCTGAATACAGAATGCATAGGGCTGGAGGGGTTAAAAAAAAATAAAAAATGTAACTCACCGTAATCCACATGTTCGCGCAGCTGGCATCTCTTCTGTCTTGTTCTGTGAGGAATAGGACCTTTGATGGTGATGGATCATGTGATGGACCATGTGATGAACCTAGTGACGTCATCAAAGGTCCTATTCCTCACAGAACAAGACAGAAGAGATGCCGGCTGTGCGAACAAGTGGATTAAGGTCAGTTAAATTAGTTTTTAGGTTTTTTTTAACCTCTCCAGCCCTATTGTACTATGCCTTCTGTATTCAGAATGCTATTATTTTCCCTTATAACCATGTTATCGTCTCCTAGCAACCGTGCGTGAAAATCGCACCGCATCTACACTTGCTTGCAGATGCTTGCGATTTTTACGCAGTCCCATTCACTTCTATGGGGCCTGCGTTGCGTAAAAAATGCACAAAATAGAGCTTGCTGTGATTTTCACACAACGCACAAGTGATGCGTGAAAATCACCGCTCATGTGCACAGCCCCATACAAATAACAGGGTCCAGATTCAGTGCGGGTGCAATTCCGTGTGAAAGGGGCCTAAGTGTTTTTATTTCACAATTAGGCTCACACTTGCGGCAGAGTGATCCAGAAAGCAGTTCCGTCGCCGGAGTCTGCATGCAAATGGACAGCATTTAAAGACGGATCCGGATCCGTCTTACAAATGCATTGCAAGAAGGGATCCGTCTCTCTGGATGTCATCTGGAGAAACGGGTCTGTTATATATTTTTTTCACATTTTTACGGATCCGGAAGGACGGTTCCAGCATTGCAGTATTTTTAATGCCAGATCCGGCAACTGATCCGGAAATTTGGATGGAGATATTACCGCAGCATGCTGCGTTCTTTCCTCCATCCAAAACGCTCTTCAGTGACTGAACTGAAGACATCCTGATTAGGGATGAGCGAACTCGAACTGTATAGTTCGGGTTCGTACCGAATTTTGGGGTGTCCGTGACACGGACCCGAACCCGGACATTTTCGTAAAAGTCCGGGTTCGGGTTCGGTGTTCGTCGCTTTCTTGGCGCTTTTGTGACGCTTTCTTGGCGCTTTTTGAAAGGCTGCAAAGCAGCCAATCAACAAGCGTCATACTACTTGCCCCAAGAGGCCATCACAGCCATGCCTACTATTGGCATGGCTGTGATTGGCCAGAGCACCATGTGACCCAGCCTCTATTTAAGCTGGAGTCACATAGCGCCGCCCGTCACTCTGCTCTGATTAGCGTAGGGAGAGGTTGCGGCTGCGACAGTAGGGCGAGATTAGGCAGATTAACTCCTCCAAAGGACTTGATTAACTGATCGATCTGCAGCTGTGGATCATTGAGCTGCTGATCCTCAATTGCTCACTGTTTTTAGGCTGCACAGACCGTTTGTCAGTCTCATTTTTCTGGGGTGATCGGCGGCCATTTTGTGTCTTGTGGTGCGCCAGCACAAGCTGCGACCAAGTGCATTTAACCCTCAATGGTGTGGTTGTTTTTTGGCTAAAGCCTACATCAGGGTGAAGCTGTCACACCAAGTGCATTTAACCAGCAATAGTCTGTTCATTTTTTGGCCATATACAAAATCAGGGGCAAGCTGCGCCTGTCACCAAGTGCATTTAACCCTCAATGGTGTGGTTGTTTTTTGGCTAAAGCCTACATCAGGGTGAAGCTGTCACACCAAGTGCATTTAACCAGCAATAGTCTGTTCATTTTTTGGCCATATACAAAATCAGGGGCAAGCTGCGCCTGTCACCAAGTGCATTTAACCCTCAATGGTGTGGTTGTTATTTGGCTAAAGCCTACATCAGGGTGAAGCTGTCACACCAAGTGCATTTAACCAGCAATAGTCTGTTCATTTTTTGGCCATATACAAAATCAGGGGCAAGCTGCGCCTGTCACCAAGTGCATTTAACCCTCAATGGTGTGGTTGTTATTTGGCTAAAGCCTACATCAGGGTGAAGCTGTCACACCAAGTGCATTTAACCAGCAATAGTCTGTTCATTTTTTGGCCATATCCCAGTCTAATTCTGTCACTAAATCCATACCGGTCACCCAGCGCCTAAATACTAGGCCTCAAATTTATATCCAGCTAAATCTGTCCCTAGTGCTGTAGCTGGGCGAGTTATTTAGTGTCCGTTCAAGCACATTTCTTGTTCTGGGTTGAAATACAATTCTCAATTTAGCAATTTCATAATTTAGTGGTTCCTGCTATATCAGAGCTCTTTGAAATCTATCCCAAAAAGGGTATATAATATTGAAGGTGCACATAGGGTCATTCAGAGTAACTTCACACACACCCGCTACTGTGTATTTCCAAGTCTAATTCTGTCACTAAATCCATACCGGTGACCCAGCGCCTAAATACTAGGCCTCAAATTTAATTCCCTCTAAATCTCTCGTTACCCACCGCTGTACTGTTGTTGCTGGGCAAGATATTTAGTGTCCGTCAAAGCACATTTTTTGTTCTGGGTTGAAGTACAATTCCCAATTTAGCAATTTCATAATTTAGTGGTTTCTGCTATATCAGAGCTATTTGAAATCTATCCCAAAAAGGGTATATAATATTGAAGGTGCACATAGGGTCATTCAGAATAACTTCACACACACCCGCTACTGTGTATTTCCAAGTCTAATTCTGTCACTAAACCCATACCTGTCACCCAGCGCCTAAATACTAGGCCTCAAATTTAAATCCCTCTAAATCTCTCGTTACCGTTGTCCTGTTGTAGCTGGGAAAGTTATTTAGTGCCCGTCAAAGCACATTTTTTGTTCTGGGTTGAAGTACAATTCCCAATTTAGCAATTTCATAATTTAGTGGTTCCTGCTATATCAGAGCTATTTGAAATCTATCCCAAAAAGGGTATATAATATTGAAGGTGCACATAGGGTCATTCAGAATAACTTCACACACACCCGCTACTGTGTATTTCCAAGTCTAATTCTGTCACTAAATCCATACCGGTGACCCAGCGCCTAAATACTAGGCCTCAAATTTAATTCCCTCTAAATCTCTCGTTACCCACCGCTGTACTGTTGTTGCTGGGCAAGATATTTAGTGTCCGTCAAAGCACATTTTTTGTTCTGGGTTGAAGTACAATTCCCAATTTAGCAATTTCATAATTTAGTGGTTTCTGCTATATCAGAGCTATTTGAAATCTATCCCTAAAAGGGTATATAATATTGAAGGTGCACATAGGGTCATTCAGAATAACTTCACACACACCCGCTACTGTGTATTTCCAAGTCTAATTCTGTCACTAAATCCATACCGGTGACCCAGCGCCTAAATACTAGGCCTCAAATTTAATTCCCTCTAAATCTCTCGTTACCCACCGGTGTACTGTTGTTGCTGGGCAAGATATTTAGTGTCCGTCAAAGCACATTTTTTGTTCTGGGTTGAAGTACAATTCCCAATTTAGCAATTTCATAATTTAGTGGTTTCTGCTATATCAGAGCTATTTGAAATCTATCCCTAAAAGGGTATATAATATTGAAGGTGCACATAGGGTCATTCAGAATAACTTCACACACACGCTTCTGTGCATTTCCAAGTCTAATTCTGTCACTAAATCCATACCGGTGACCCAGCGCCTAAATACTAGGCCTCAAATTTAAATCCCTCTAAATCTCTCGTTACCCACCGCTGTACTGTTGTTGCTGGGCAAGATATTTAGTGTCCGTCAAAGCACATTTTTTGTTCTGGGTTGAAGTACAATTCCCAATTTAGCAATTTCATAATTTAGTGGTTTCTGCTATATCAGAGCTATTTGAAATCTATCCCTAAAAGGGTATATAATATTGAAGGTGCACATAGGGTCATTCAGAATAACTTCACACACACGCTTCTGTGCATTTCCAAGTCTAATTCTGTCACTAAATCCATACCGGTGACCCAGCGCCTAAATACTAGGCCTCAAATTTAAATCCCTCTAAATCTCTCGTTACCCACCGCTGTACTGTTGTTGCTGGGCAAGATATTTAGTGTCCGTCAAAGCACATTTTTTGTTCTGGGTTGAAGTACAATTCCCAATTTAGCAATTTCATAATTTAGTGGTTTCTGCTATATCAGAGCTATTTGAAATCTATCCCTAAAAGGGTATATAATATTGAAGGTGCACATAGGGTCATTCAGAATAACTTCACACACACGCTTCTGTGCATTTCCAAGTCTAATTCTGTCACTAAATCCATACCGGTGACCCAGCGCCTAAATACTAGGCCTCAAATTTAAATCCCTCTAAATCTCTCGTTACCCACCGCTGTACTGTTGTTGCTGGGCAAGATATTTAGTGTCCGTCAAAGCACATTTTTTGTTCTGGGTTGAAGTACAATTCCCAATTTAGCAATTTCATAATTTAGTGGTTTCTGCTATATCAGAGCTATTTGAAATCTATCCCTAAAAGGGTATATAATATTGAAGGTGCACATAGGGTCATTCAGAATAACTTCACACACACGCTTCTGTGCATTTCCAAGTCTAATTCTGTCACTAAATCCATACCGGTGACCCAGCGCCTAAATACTAGGCCTCAAATTTAAATCCCTCTAAATCTCTCGTTACCCACCGCTGTACTGTTGTTGCTGGGCAAGATATTTAGTGTCCGTCAAAGCACATTTTTTGTTCTGGGTTGAAGTACAATTCCCAATTTAGCAATTTCATAATTTAGTGGTTTCTGCTATATCAGAGCTATTTGAAATCTATCCCTAAAAGGGTATATAATATTGAAGGTGCACATAGGGTCATTCAGAATAACTTCACACACACGCTTCTGTGCATTTCCAAGTCTAATTCTGTCACTAAATCCATACCGGTGACCCAGCGCCTAAATACTAGGCCTCAAATTTAAATCCCTCTAAATCTCTCGTTACCCACCGCTGTACTGTTGTTGCTGGGCAAGATATTTAGTGTCCGTCAAAGCACATTTTTTGTTCTGGGTTGAAGTACAATTCCCAATTTAGCAATTTCATAATTTAGTGGTTTCTGCTATATCAGAGCTATTTGAAATCTATCCCTAAAAGGGTATATAATATTGAAGGTGCACATAGGGTCATTCAGAATAACTTCACACACACGCTTCTGTGCATTTCCAAGTCTAATTCTGTCACTAAATCCATACCGGTCACCCAGCGCCTAAATACTAGGCCTCAAATTTATATCCCGCTGATTTTGAATACAATACATTGGGCCAAATAATATATTTGTTGTTGTGGTGAACCATAACAATGAGAAAAACATCTAGTAAGGGACGCGGACGTGGACATGGTCGTGGTGGTGTTAGTGGACCCTCTGGTGCTGGGAGAGGACGTGGCCGTTCTGCCACATCCACACGTCCTAGTGTACCAACTACCTCAGGTCCCAGTAGCCGCCAGAATTTACAGCGATATATGGTGGGGCCCAATGCCGTTCTAAGGATGGTAAGGCCTGAGCAGGTACAGGCATTAGTCAATTGGGTGGCCGACAGTGGATCCAGCACGTTCACATTATCTCCCACCCAGTCTTCTGCAGAAAGCGCACAGATGGCGCCTGAAAACCAACCCCATCAGTCTGTCACATCACCCCCATGCATACCAGGGAAACTGTCTCAGCCTCAAGTTATGCAGCAGTCTCTTATGCTGTTTGAAGACTCCGCTGGCAGGGTTTCCCAAGGGCATCCACCTAGCCCTTCCCCAGCGGTGAAAGACATAGAATGCACTGACGCACAACCACTTATGTTTCCTGATGATGAGGACATGGGAATACCACCTCAGCATGTCTCTGATGATGACGAAACACAGGTGCCAACTGCTGCGTCTTTCTGCAGTGTGCAGACTGAACAGGAGGTCAGGGATCAAGACTGGGTGGAAGACGATGCAGGGGACGATGAGGTCCTAGACCCCACATGGAATGAAGGTCGTGCCACTGACTTTCACAGTTCGGAGGAAGAGGCAGTGGTGAGACCGAGCCAACAGCGTAGCAAAAGAGGGAGCAGTGGGCAAAAGCAGAACACCCGCCGCCAAGAGACTCCGCCTGCTACTGACCGCCGCCATCTGGGACCGAGCACCCCAAAGGCAGCTTCAAGGAGTTCCCTGGCATGGCACTTCTTCAAACAATGTGCTGACGACAAGACCCGAGTGGTTTGCACGCTGTGCCATCAGAGCCTGAAGCGAGGCATTAACGTTCTGAACCTGAGCACAACCTGCATGACCAGGCACCTGCATGCAAAGCATGAACTGCAGTGGAGTAAACACCTTAAAACCAAGGAAGTCACTCAGGCTCCCCCTGCTACCTCTTCTGCTGCTGCCGCCTCGGCCTATTCTGCTGCTGCCGCCTCGGCCTCTTCCTCCGCCTCTGGAGGAACGTTGGCACCTGCCGCCCAGCAAACAGGGGATGTACCACCAACACCACCACCACCACCTCCGTCACCAAGCGTCTCAACCATGTCACACGCCAGCGTTCAGCTCTCCATCTCACAAACATTTGATAGAAAGCGTAAATTCCCACCTAGCCACCCTCGATCCCTGGCCCTGAATGCCAGCATTTCTAAACTACTGGCCTATGAAATGCTGTCATTTAGGCTGGTGGACACAGACAGCTTCAAACAGCTCATGTCGCTTGCTGTCCCACAGTATGTTGTTCCCAGCCGGCACTACTTCTCCAAGAGAGCCGTGCCTTCCCTGCACAACCAAGTATCCGATAAAATCAAGTGTGCACTGCGCAACGCCATCTGTAGCAAGGTCCACCTAACCACAGATACGTGGACCAGTAAGCACGGCCAGGGACGCTATATCTCCCTAACTGCACACTGGGTAAATGTAGTGGCAGCTGGGCCCCAGGCGGAGAGCTGTTTGGCGCACGTCCTGCCGCCGCCAAGGATCGCAGGGCAACATTCTTTGCCTCCTGTTGCCACCTCCTCCTTCTCGGCTTCCTCCTCCTCTTCTTCCACCTGCTCATCCAGTCAGCCACACACCTTCACCACCAACTTCAGCACAGCCCGGGGTAAACGTCAGCAGGCCATTCTGAAACTCATATGTTTGGGGGACAGGCCCCACACCGCACAGGAGTTGTGGCGGGGTATTGAACAACAGACCGACGAGTGGTTGCTGCCGGTGAGCCTCAAGCCCGGCCTGGTGGTGTGTGATAATGGGCGAAATCTCGTTGCAGCTCTGGGACTAGCCAATTTGACGCACATCCCTTGCTTGGCGCATGTGCTGAATTTGGTGGTGCAGAAGTTCATTCACAACTACCCCGACATGTCAGAGCTGCTGCATAAAGTGCGGGCCGTCTGTTCGCGCTTCCGGCGTTCACATCCTGCCGCTGCTCGCCTGTCTGCGCTACAGCGTAACTTCGGCCTTCCCGCTCACCGCCTCATATGCGACGTGCCCACCAGGTGGAACTCCACCTTGCACATGCTGGACAGACTGTGCGAGCAGCAGCAGGCCATAGTGGAGTTTCAGCTGCAGCACGCACGGGTCAGTCGCACTACAGAACAGCACCACTTCACCACCAATGACTGGGCCTCCATGCGAGACCTGTGTGCCCTGTTGCGCTGTTTCGAGTACTCCACCAACATGGCCAGTGGCGATGACACCGTTATCAGCGTTACAATACCACTTCTATGTCTCCTTGAGAAAACACTTAGGGCGATGATGGAACAGGAGGTGGCCCAGGAGGAGGAGGAGGAGGATGAGGAAGAGGGGTCATTTTTAGCACTTTCAGGCCAGTCTCTTCGAAGTGACTCAGAGGGAGGTTTTTTGCAACAGCAGAGGCCAGGTACAAATGTGGCCAGCCAGGGCCCACTACTGGAGGACGAGGAGGACGAGGATGAGGAGGAGGTGGAGGAGGATGAGGATGAAGCATGGTCACAGCGGGGTGGCACCCAACGCAGCTCGGGTCCATCACTGGTGCGTGGCTGGGGGGAAAGGCAGGACGATGACGATACGCCTCCCACAGAGGACAGCTTGTCCTTACCCCTGGGCAGCCTGGCACACATGAGCGACTACATGCTGCAGTGCCTGCGCAACGACAGCAGAGTTGCCCACATTTTAACCTGTGCGGACTACTGGGTTGCCACCCTGCTGGATCCACGCTACAAAGACAATGTGCCCACCTTACTTCCTGCACTGGAGCGTGATAGGAAGATGCGCGAGTACAAGCGCACGTTGGTAGACGCGCTACTGAGAGCATTCCCAAATGTCACAGGGGAACAAGTGGAAGCCCAAGGCCAAGGCAGAGGAGGAGCAAGAGGTCGCCAAGGCAGCTGTGTCACGGCCAGCTCCTCTGAGGGCAGGGTTAGCATGGCAGAGATGTGGAAAACTTTTGTCAACACGCCACAGCTAACTGCACCACCACCTGATACGCAACGTGTTAGCAGGAGGCAACATTTCACTAACATGGTGGAACAGTACGTGTGCACACCCCTCCACGTACTGACTGATGGTTCGGCCCCATTCAACTTCTGGGTCTCTAAATTGTCCACGTGGCCAGAGCTAGCCTTTTATGCCTTGGAGGTGCTGGCCTGCCCGGCAGCCAGCGTTTTGTCTGAACGTGTATTCAGCACGGCAGGGGGCGTCATTACAGACAAACGCAGCCGCCTGTCTACAGCCAATGTGGACAAGCTGACGTTCATAAAAATGAACCAGGCATGGATCCCACAGGACCTGTCCGTCCCTTGTCCAGATTAGACATTAACTACCTCCCCATAACCATATATTATTGGACTCCAGGGCACTTCCTCATTCAATCCTATTTTTATTTTCATTTTACCATTATATTGCGATGCTACCCAAAGTTGAATGAACCTCTCCTCTGCCTGTGTGCTAGGCCTAAATATATGCCAATGGACTGTTGCAGTGGTGGCTGACATGAAGCCTGATTCTCTGCTATGACATGCAGACTAATTCTCTGCTGACATGAAGCCAGATTGTCTGTTACGGGACCTCTCTCCTCTGCCTGGGTGCTGGGCCTAAATTTATGACCATGGACTGTTGCAGTGGTGGCTGACGTGAAGCCTGATTCTCTGCTATGACATGCAGACTGATTCTCTGCTGACATGAAGCCAGATCGTCTGTTACGGGACCTCTCTGCTCTGCCTGTGTGCTAGGCCTAAATATATGCCAATGGACTGTTGCAGTGGTGGGTGACGTGAAGCCTCATTCTCTGCTATGACATGCAGACTGATTCTCTGCTGACATGAAGCCAGATTGTCTGTTACGGGACCTCTCTGCTCTGCCTGTGTGCTAGGCCTAAATATATGCCAATGGACTGTTGCAGTGGTGGGTGACGTGAAGCCTCATTCTCTGCTATGACATGCAGACTGATTCTCTGCTGTCATGAAGCCAGATTGTCTGTTACGGGACCTCTCTGCTCTGCCTGTGTGCTAGGCCTAAATATATGCCAATGGACTGTTGCAGTGGTGGGTGACGTGAAGCCTCATTCTCTGCTATGACATGCAGACTGATTCTCTGCTGTCATGAAGCCAGATTGTCTGTTACGGGACCTCTCTGCTCTGCCTGTGTGCTAGGCCTAAATATATGCCAATGGACTGTTGCAGTGGTGGGTGACGTGAAGCCTCATTCTCTGCTATGACATGCAGACTGATTCTCTGCTGACATGAAGCCAGATTGTCTGTTACGGGACCTCTCTGCTCTGCCTGTGTGCTAGGCCTAAATATATGCCAATGGACTGTTGCAGTGGTGGGTGACGTGAAGCCTCATTCTCTGCTATGACATGCAGACTGATTCTCTGCTGTCATGAAGCCAGATTGTCTGTTACGGGACCTCTCTGCTCTGCCTGTGTGCTAGGCCTAAATATATGCCAATGGACTGTTGCAGTGGTGGGTGACGTGAAGCCTCATTCTCTGCTATGACATGCAGACTGATTCTCTGCTGACATGAAGCCAGATTGTCTGTTACGGGACCTCTCTGCTCTGCCTGTGTGCTAGGCCTAAATATATGCCAATGGACTGTTGCAGTGGTGGGTGACGTGAAGCCTCATTCTCTGCTATGACATGCAGACTGATTCTCTGCTGTCATGAAGCCAGATTGTCTGTTACGGGACCTCTCTGCTCTGCCTGTGTGCTAGGCCTAAATATATGCCAATGGACTGTTGCAGTGGTGGGTGACGTGAAGCCTCATTCTCTGCTATGACATGCAGACTGATTCTCTGCTGACATGAAGCCAGATTGTCTGTTACGGGACCTCTCTGCTCTGCCTGTGTGCTAGGCCTAAATATATGCCAATGGACTGTTGCAGTGGTGGGTGACGTGAAGCCTCATTCTCTGCTATGACATGCAGACTGATTCTCTGCTGACATGAAGCCAGATCCTCTGTTACGGGAGCTCTCTCCTCTGCCTGGGTGCTGGGCCTAAATTTATGACAATTGACTGTTGCAGTGGTGGGTGACGTGAAGCCTGATTCTCTGCTATGATATGAAGACTGATTCTCTGCTGACATGAAGCCAGATTGTCTGTTACGGGACCTTTCTCCTCTGCCTGGGTTCTGGGCCTAAATTTATGAAAATTGACTCTTACAGTGGTGGGTGACGTGAAGCCTGATTCTAGGCTATGATATGAAGACTGATTCTCTGCTGACATGAAGCCAGATTGTCTGTTACGGGACCTTTCTCCTCTGCCTGGGTTCTGGGCCTAAATTTATGAAAATTGACTCTTACAGTGGTGGGTGACGTGAAGCCTGATTCTCTGCTATGATATGAAGACTGATTCTCTGCTGACATGAAGCCAGATTCTCTGTTACGGGACCTCTCTCCTCTGCCTGGGTGCTGGGCCTAAATTTATGACAATGGACTGTTGCAGTGGTGGCTGACGTGAAGCCTGATTCTCTGCTATGACATGCAGACTGATTCTCTGCTGTCATGAAGCCAGATTGTCTGTTACGGGACCTCTCTGCTCTGCCTGTGTGCTAGGCCTAAATATATGCCAATGGACTGTTGCAGTGGTGGCTGACGTGAAGCCTCATTCTCTGCTATGACATGCAGACTAATTCTCTGCTGACATGAAGCCAGATTGTCTGTTACGGGACCTCTCTCCTCTGCCTGGGTGCTGGGCCTAAATTTATGACAATGGACTGTTGCAGTGGTGGCTGACGTGAAGCCTGATTCTCTGCTATGACATGCAGACTAATTCTCTGCTGACATGAAGCCAGATTGTCTGTTACGGGACCTCTCTCCTCTGCCTGGGTGCTGGGCCTAAATATATGCCAATGGACTGTTGCAGTGGTGGCTGACGTGAAGCCTCATTCTCTGCTATGACATGCAGACTAATTCTCTGCTGTCATGAAGCCAGATTGTCTGTTACGGGACCTCTCTGCTCTGCCTGTGTGCTAGGCCTAAATATATGCCAATGGACTGTTGCAGTGGTGGGTGACGTGAAGCCTGATTCTCTGCTATGACATGCAGACTGATTCTCTGCTGACATGAAGCCAGATTGTCTGTTACGGGACCTCTCTGCTCTGCCTGTGTGCTAGGCCTAAATATATGCCAATGGACTGTTGCAGTGGTGGGTGACGTGAAGCCTCATTCTCTGCTATGACATGCAGACTGATTCTCTGCTGACATGAAGCCAGATTCTCTGTTACGGGACCTCTCTCCTCTGCCTGTGTGTGTGCTGGGCCTAAATATATGCCAATGGACTGTTGCAGTGGTGGCTGACGTGAAGCCTCATTCTCTGCTATGACATGCAGACTAATTCTCTGCTGACATGAAGACAGATTCTCTGTTACGGGACCTCCCTCCTCTGCCTGGGTGCTGGGCCTAAATATATGCCAATGGACTGTTGCAGTGGTGGCTGACGTGAAGCCTCATTCTCTGCTATGACATGCAGACTGATTCTCTGCTGACATGAAGCCAGATTCTCTGTTACGGGACCTCTCTCCTCTGCCTGTGTGTGTGCTGGGCCTAAATAAATGCCAATGGACTGTTGCAGTGGTGGCTGACGTGAAGCCTCATTCTCTGCTATGACATGCAGACTGATTCTCTGCTGACATGAAGCCAGATTCTCTGTTACGGGACCTCTCTCCTCTGCCTGTGTGTGTGCTGGGCCTAAATATATGCCAATGGACTGTTGCAGTGGTGGCTGACGTGAAGCCTCATTCTCTGCTATGACATGCAGACTAATTCTCTGCTGACATGAAGACAGATTCTCTGTTACGGGACCTCCCTCCTCTGCCTGGGTGCTGGGCCTAAATATATGCCAATGGACTGTTGCAGTGGTGGCTGACGTGAAGCCTCATTCTCTGCTATGACATGCAGACTAATTCTCTGCTGACATGAAGACAGATTCTCTGTTACGGGACCTCTCTCCTCTGCCTGGGTGCCGGGGCCTAAATATCTGAGAATGGACTGTTCCAGTGGTGGGTGACGGGAAGCCAGATTCTCTGCTATGGAACCTCTCTCCAATTGATTTTGGTTAATTTTTATTTATTTAATTTTTATTTTAATTAATTTCCCTATCCACATTTGTTTGCAGGGGATTTACCTACATGTTGCTGCCTTTTGCAGCCCTCTAGCTCTTTCCTGGGCTGTTTTACAGCCTTTTTAGTGCCGAAAAGTTCGGGTCCCCATTGACTTCAATGGGGTTCGGGTTCGGGACGAAGTTCGGATCGGGTTCGGATCCCGAACCCGAACATTTCCGGGATGTTCGGCCGAACTTCTCGAACCCGAACATCCAGGTGTTCGCTCAACTCTAATCCTGATGCATCCTGAATGGATTTCTCTTCATTCAGAATGCATTAGGATAAAACTGATCAGTTCTTTTCTGGTATTTGCCCTTAATGCATTCTAAATGGATAAGGATCCGCTCAGAATGCATCAGTTTGCCTCCGTTCCGCCTCCATTCCGCTTTGGAGTCGGACATCAAAACGCTGCTTGCAGCGTTTTGGTGTCCGTCTGACGAAACAGAGCCAAATGGATCCGTCCTGACACAGTGTAAGTCAATGAGGACGGATCCATTTTCACTGACACAATATGGCACAATAGAAAACGGATTTGTCCCCCATTGACTTTCAATGGTGTTCAAGACGGATCCGTTTTGGCTATGTTAAAGATAATACAAACTGATCCGTTCTGAACGGATGCAGACGGATGTATTATCTGAATGGATCCGTCTGTGCCGATCCATGACGGATCCGCACCAAACGCGAGTGTGAAAGTAGCCTTACATGCAAAACAAGATATTTCAAGCCTTTATTTGTTATAATTTGGATGATTATGGCTTATAGCTTATGAAACCCCGTCTCACAAATGCATTGCAATACCGTATCCGTCTTTCCGGTTGTCATCCGGAAAAACTGATCGGGTATTTATTTTAATTTTTTTCATTTTTAAAGGTCTGCGCATGCGCAGACTGCAAAACCGGATCCGTTTTACCGGAACACTTGGGGCAGGATCCGACATTATTGCATTTCAATGGAAATTAATGCCGGATCCGGCATTCCGGCAAGTGTTCAGGATTCTTGGCCGGAGAGAAAACTGTAGCATGCTGCGGTATTTTCTCCGGCAAAAAAAAGGATAGGGAGACTGAACTGATGCACACTGAACGGAATGCTCTCCATTCAGAATGCATTAGGATAAAACTGATCAGTTTTTTTCTGATATTGAGCCCCTGTGACGGAACTCAATACCAGAAAACAAAAACAGGCTATCAACCCTGCTTATCCTGTGTCTGGGTTAACCCTTTAGTGACCAGAGACACACCCAAGGATTACCACACACAGTTTAATTATTTCAAAGGCAGATATCGGTTCTCCAAAACCATGCTCTTCTCACAATATATACATCTATATCATATTGAGTAACCAATAAAGTATTGGTCTTTGTATGATACTTTTAAGAGCTCGTTCGACCGAATTTGCGGATCCGCAATACATGGGCACCGTTCCGCGGCCATTCCGCACGATTGCGGACCCATTCATTTCAATGGGTCCACAAATATGGAGATGCGGAACGGAAGAACGGAATGGAATAATAAGAAAGCACTACGGAGTGCTTTCTGAGGTTCGGTTCCGTGCTTCCGCACCGCAAAAAGATAGACCTTTTTTCAAGTGAATGGGTCTGCAATAACTTATTGGCCCACAAGCAAGAAGCAGGGAGGAATCATGACTTTAAATGGGAAAAATGATGAATATTATAAAAAGCAAATATATAGCACTATATCGAATATATTCGGTTTTTCGAATATTAGTAATATTCTAAAAGAAGAATATATAGCAATATAGAGAATATTCCCCACAAAAAAATGTAGAGCAATTCAGCTAATATAGTGCTATAATCTTCTTTGTCTAATAATTGTAATTTTTTTCTCATCTCAAGTTCAAATTGGAAAAAAATTTCAACTACTGAAAAAAAGATTATAGCATTATATTAGCTAAATTGCCCTATATTCATTTTTTTCCGAACATTCGCTATATTGCTATATATTCTTGTTTTAGAATATTACGAATATTCAAAAAAACTAATACATTGGCTCACAAGCAAGAAGCAGGGAGGAATCATGTTTTTGCTCGGCAATTGAAAAATTTGCTATAAAAATTTGCATTACAAAAATTTGCATATTATGTGATCATTACCTTGTCCATTTTTTTAGCAAAAAAACTTAGAATATAACAAATATTTGAATTTGCGAATATTCGCCGAATATTCTACAAAATCTTTGCGAAATATCGCAAATTCGAATATGACCACTGCCGCTCATCACTACTTAAAAGGTGAAACTAATATATGAGATAGACTCATTATATGCAAAACGAGATATTTCAAGGCTTTATTTGTTAGTATTTGGATGATTATGGCTTATAGCTTATGAAACCCCAAAGTCACAATTTTGAGGTACCCTTTGCTCAGGGGTATGGAGGATTAATTAGCTGGCTAGAGTGTGACGCTTTGAACCTAGAATATTGAACCTTTTCACAAAATTCTAAGTTTAATCTGCATTACTGAAATAAATGGACTTTTGCACGATATTCTAATTTTTTGAGTTTCACCTGTATGTGAATGGAAAAAAAAAAAAAAAGGTATGGATCTGGGAAAGCAGGGAGGAAAAGACGAACATGCAAAAACTCAAAATCCTCTGTTACTGAAAAAGGTTAAGGCCCTCATTCATTATAGCTAATTAAATTTAACCTAAAAGAATTGACCTTTTATTTAGGCATCTCTGTTCTAAATATATTGAATCATTTTAGGTTACTTTCACACCTGAGTTTTGAAGATCTGGCAGGTACCGTAGTTCCGCCGCCGGAACAGACTGCCGAATCCCGAAATCCGTGTGCGAACGGAAAGCATTTTTAGATGGATCCAGATGCGGATCCTTCTAACAAATGCATTGAAACACCGAATCCGTCTCTCTAGTGTCCTCCAGAAAATTGCATCTGGCATTTATTTATTTTTGCATTTTTAAAGGTCTGCGCAGACCGGAAAACTGGATCCGTTTTGACAGAACACTTGGTGCTGGATCCGGCATTAAGCATTTTAATGGAAAATAATGCTAAATTTTGGACAGAGAAAATACCGCTGCTGTTCGGCTCGAGCATCGCTATGCTCGGCACATTGCAGTGCTTGGCCGAATACTGCGGGTGCTCAAGTACAGTTTAATAAAATGAAAGTCAATGGAAGACCTAAACATCAAACCAGGCACCCCCTGCTCTGAAGAAGAGAGGGTGTCTGGTTCACAAAAAAAGGTTAGAATTAGAAATTGATGGAAACCCCATCAAAATGGTTTGGAAACAGCATTAAGAGGATAGCTGGATGTGTCTTGGACTCCTATTATCTATGACATACAATAGACAACCACACAAAGCCTATATGCCAAAAGCTAGGTATGTGGAAGCCAACAATCTATCCATGAGAAAGATAACAGTCAGCATACCTTAAATGGCAGCCTCAAAGTTGCTTCACATCTGTTGGATGGCTTGGGTGGACCTGCACACCTAGATCTATATCATTAGGGTGACAAAAAGCTTTCTGATTGTCCTAACATAATATTCAATAACCTTTCTATACAGTTTTGTCATGTAAAAACTAATTTGCATAAACATGGGAATATGAAAAAGACATGCAAATGAGCAGAATCTGCCTTGCATGGAAAAATTGCGATCTACACTACTAATGAACAGCGCCATCTATTGGATTCATAGTCTTGTCATAAGACTATGAAACCAATAGATGGCGCTGTTCATGAGTTATAAAGAGCGCCATCTATTGGTTTCATAGTCTTATGACAAGACTATTAGACTATGAGTCTCATGAAATCACTACCCTTAGATAATAAAGGGTAGGTATCACATATTAACCTCGCTGAGGATATGCATGTGTTATAATCGTGAATTCATGCAGTAGGAGCATTTGGATCACAGTAAGCATGAATAAAACATAACTTTTAATGTTAAATATTAAATAATCCACCCATTTCAAACAAACATAGATACATGCAAACATATATAAGACCTGATAGTCTAGATGGTACCTAAGTGGAGGGCAAAAAATAGAGGAGGAGGACAACTCGAGGGACCACACTATCCCTATGGGGACCCTCACTATTGCCTCAACCCACAGAAACACCCTGATGGTGGGTGGCCTGTTGTCCCATACCTGTCCTAGCTCTCCCTCAAATGACCCTAAAACCTCCCAACGCGTTTCCCCTAGCAAAAGTTTATCAGGGGGAGAGATAATGAGTAAAGAAACAGATCAACACATAAAATATAAGTCTTAGATGAAAGCTAGATATATCACCCAATAAAGGGTATAGATAGTGCGATTAATCTAAAGCTCAAAAATCTGATAATCTTACTTATGACACCAGCTCATGTGGTTATGATTAGGGATGAGCGAACTCGAACTGTATAGTTCGGGTTCGTACCGAATTTTGGGGTGTCCGTGACACGGACCCGAACCCGGACATTTTCGTAAAAGTCCGGGTTCGGGTTCGGTGTTCGTCGCTTTCTTGGCGCTTTTGTGACGCTTTCTTGGCGCTTTTTGAAAGGCTGCAAAGCAGCCAATCAACAAGCGTCATACTACTTGCCCCAAGAGGCCATCACAGCCATGCCTACTATTGGCATGGCTGTGATTGGCCAGAGCACCATGTGACCCAGCCTCTATTTAAGCTGGAGTCACATAGCGCCGCCCGTCACTCTGCTCTGATTAGCGTAGGGAGAGGTTGCGGCTGCGACAGTAGGGCGAGATTAGGCAGATTAACTCCTCCAAAGGACTTGATTAACTGATCGATCTGCAGCTGTGGATCATTGAGCTGCTGATCCTCAATTGCTCACTGTTTTTAGGCTGCCCAGACCGTTTGTCAGTCACATTTTTCTGGGGTGATCGGCGGCCAGTTTGTGTCTTGTGGTGCGCCAGCACAAGCTGCGACCAAGTGCATTTAACCCTCAATGGTGTGGTTGTTTTTTGGCTAAAGCCTACATCAGGGTGAAGCTGTCACACCAAGTGCATTTAACCAGCAATAGTCTGTTCATTTTTTGGCCATATACAAAATCAGGGGCAAGCTGCGCCTGTCACCAAGTGCATTTAACCCTCAATGGTGTGGTTGTTTTTTGGCTAAAGCCTACATCAGGGTGAAGCTGTCACACCAAGTGCATTTAACCAGCAATAGTCTGTTCATTTTTTGGCCATATACAAAATCAGGGGCAAGCTGCGCCTGTCACCAAGTGCATTTAACCCTCAATGGTGTGGTTGTTTTTTGGCTAAAGCCTACATCAGGGTGAAGCTGTCACACCAAGTGCATTTAACCAGCAATAGTCTGTTCATTTTTTGGCCATATACAAAATCAGGGGCAAGCTGCGCCTGTCACCAAGTGCATTTAACCCTCAATGGTGTGGTTGTTTTTTGGCTAAAGCCTACATCAGGGTGAAGCTGTCACACCAAGTGCATTTAACCAGCAATAGTCTGTTCATTTTTTGGCCATATACAAAATCAGGGGCAAGCTGCGCCTGTCACCAAGTGCATTTAACCCTCAATGGTGTGGTTGTTTTCTGGCTAAAGCCTACATCAGGGTGAAGCTGTCACACCAAGTGCATTTAACCAGCAATAGTCTGTTATTTTTTGGCCATATACTACATCAGGGGCAAGCTGCGCCCGTCACCAAGTGCATTTAACCCTCAGTAGTGTGGTTGGTCAAGCTGTGACACCAAGTGCATTTAACCAGCAATAGTCTGTTCATTTTTTGGCCATATACTACATCAGGGGCAAGCTGCGCCCGTCACCAAGTGCATTTAACCAGCAATAGTGTGGTTATTTTTTGGCCATATCCCAGTCTAATTCTGTCACTAAATCCATACCGGTCACCCAGCGCCTAAATACTAGGCCTCAAATTTATATCCCGCTAAATCTCTCGTTACCGCTGTCCTGTTGTAGCTGGGAAAGTTATTTAGTGTCCGTCAAAGCACATTTTTTGTTCTGGGTTGAAGTACAATTCCCAATTTAGCAATTTCATAATTTAGTGGTTTCTGCTATATCAGAGCTATTTGAAATCTATCCCTAAAAGGGTATATAATATTCAAGGTGCACATTGGGTCATTCAGAATAACTTCACACACACCCGCTACTGTGTATTTTCAAGTCTAATTCTGTCACTAAACCCATACCTGTCACCCAGCGCCTAAATACTAGGCCTCAAATTTATATCCTGCTAAATCTCTCGTTACCGCTGTCCTGTTGTAGCTGGGAAAGTTATTTAGTGTCCGTCAAAGCACATTTTTTGTTCTGGGTTGAAGTACAATTCCCAATTTAGCAATTTCATAATTTAGTGGTTTCTGCTATATCAGAGCTATTTGAAATCTATCCCTAAAAGGGTATATAATATTCAAGGTGCACATTGGGTCATTCAGAATAACTTCACACACACCCGCTACTGTGTATTTTCAAGTCTAATTCTGTCACTAAACCCATACCTGTCACCCAGCGCCTAAATACTAGGCCTCAAATTTATATCCTGCTAAATCTCTCGTTACCGCTGTCCTGTTGTAGCTGGGAAAGTTATTTAGTGTCCGTCAAAGCACATTTTTTGTTCTGGGTTGAAATACAATTCCCAATTTAGCAATTTCATAATTTAGTGGTTTCTGCTATATCAGAGCTATTTGAAATCTATCCCTAAAAGGGTAGATCATATTGAAGGTGCACATAGGGTCATTCAGAATAACTTCACACACACCCGCTACTGTGTATTTCCAAGTCTAATTCTGTCACTAAACCCATACCTGTCACCCAGCGCCTAAATACTAGGCCTCAAATTTATATCCCGCTAAATCTCTCGTTACCGCTGTCCTGTTGTAGCTGGGAAAGTTATTTAGTGTCCGTCAAAGCACATTTTTTGTTCTGGGTTGAAGTACAATTCCCAATTTAGCAATTTCATAATTTAGTGGTTTCTGCTATATCAGAGCTATTTGAAATCTATCCCTAAAAGGGTATATAATATTCAAGGTGCACATTGGGTCATTCAGAATAACTTCACACACACCCGCTACTGTGTATTTCCAAGTCTAATTCTGTCACTAAACCCATACCTGTCACCCAGCGCCTAAATACTAGGCCTCAAATTTATATCCTGCTAAATCTCTCGTTACCGCTGTACTGTTGTTGCTTGGAAAGATATTTAGTGTCCGTCAAAGCACATTTTTTGTTCTGGGTTGAAGTACAATTCCCAATTTAGCAATTTCATAATTTAGTGGTTTCTGCTATATCAGAGCTATTTGAAATCTATCCCTAAAAGGGTATATAATATTCAAGGTGCACATTGGGTCATTCAGAATAACTTCACACACACCCGCTACTGTGTATTTTCAAGTCTAATTCTGTCACTAAACCCATACCTGTCACCCAGCGCCTAAATACTAGGCCTCAAATTTATATCCTGCTAAATCTCTCGTTACCGCTGTCCTGTTGTAGCTGGGAAAGTTATTTAGTGTCCGTCAAAGCACATTTTTTGTTCTGGGTTGAAATACAATTCCCAATTTAGCAATTTCATAATTTAGTGGTTTCTGCTATATCAGAGCTATTTGAAATCTATCCCTAAAAGGGTAGATCATATTGAAGGTGCACATAGGGTCATTCAGAATAACTTCACACACACCCGCTACTGTGTATTTCCAAGTCTAATTCTGTCACTAAACCCATACCTGTCACCCAGCGCCTAAATACTAGGCCTCAAATTTATATCCCGCTAAATCTCTCGTTACCGCTGTCCTGTTGTAGCTGGGAAAGTTATTTAGTGTCCGTCAAAGCACATTTTTTGTTCTGGGTTGAAGTACAATTCCCAATTTAGCAATTTCATAATTTAGTGGTTTCTGCTATATCAGAGCTATTTGAAATCTATCCCTAAAAGGGTATATAATATTCAAGGTGCACATTGGGTCATTCAGAATAACTTCACACACACCCGCTACTGTGTATTTCCAAGTCTAATTCTGTCACTAAACCCATACCTGTCACCCAGCGCCTAAATACTAGGCCTCAAATTTATATCCTGCTAAATCTCTCGTTACCGCTGTACTGTTGTTGCTTGGAAAGATATTTAGTGTCCGTCAAAGCACATTTTTTGTTCTGGGTTGAAGTACAATTCCCAATTTAGCAATTTCATAATTTAGTGGTTTCTGCTATATCAGAGCTATTTGAAATCTATCCCTAAAAGGGTATATAATATTCAAGGTGCACATTGGGTCATTCAGAATAACTTCACACACACCCGCTACTGTGTATTTTCAAGTCTAATTCTGTCACTAAACCCATACCTGTCACCCAGCGCCTAAATACTAGGCCTCAAATTTATATCCTGCTAAATCTCTCGTTACCGCTGTCCTGTTGTAGCTGGGAAAGTTATTTAGTGTCCGTCAAAGCACATTTTTTGTTCTGGGTTGAAATACAATTCCCAATTTAGCAATTTCATAATTTAGTGGTTTCTGCTATATCAGAGCTATTTGAAATCTATCCCTAAAAGGGTAGATCATATTGAAGGTGCACATAGGGTCATTCAGAATAACTTCACACACACCCGCTACTGTGTATTTCCAAGTCTAATTCTGTCACTAAACCCATACCTGTCACCCAGCGCCTAAATACTAGGCCTCAAATTTATATCCCGCTAAATCTCTCGTTACCGCTGTCCTGTTGTAGCTGGGAAAGTTATTTAGTGTCCGTCAAAGCACATTTTTTGTTCTGGGTTGAAGTACAATTCCCAATTTAGCAATTTCATAATTTAGTGGTTTCTGCTATATCAGAGCTATTTGAAATCTATCCCTAAAAGGGTATATAATATTCAAGGTGCACATTGGGTCATTCAGAATAACTTCACACACACCCGCTACTGTGTATTTCCAAGTCTAATTCTGTCACTAAACCCATACCTGTCACCCAGCGCCTAAATACTAGGCCTCAAATTTATATCCTGCTAAATCTCTCGTTACCGCTGTACTGTTGTTGCTTGGAAAGATATTTAGTGTCCGTCAAAGCACATTTTTTGTTCTGGGTTGAAGTACAATTCCCAATTTAGCAATTTCATAATTTAGTGGTTTCTGCTATATCAGAGCTATTTGAAATCTATCCCTAAAAGGGTATATAATATTCAAGGTGCACATTGGGTCATTCAGAATAACTTCACACACACCCGCTACTGTGTATTTTCAAGTCTAATTCTGTCACTAAACCCATACCTGTCACCCAGCGCCTAAATACTAGGCCTCAAATTTATATCCTGCTAAATCTCTCGTTACCGCTGTCCTGTTGTAGCTGGGAAAGTTATTTAGTGTCCGTCAAAGCACATTTTTTCTTCTGGGTTGAAATACAATTCCCAATTTAGCAATTTCATAATTTAGTGGTTTCTGCTATATCAGAGCTATTTGAAATCTATCCCTAAAAGGGTAGATCATATTGAAGGTGCACATAGGGTCATTCAGAATAACTTCACACACACCCGCTACTGTGTATTTCCAAGTCTAATTCTGTCACTAAACCCATACCTGTCACCCAGCGCCTAAATACTAGGCCTCAAATTTATATCCTGCTAAATCTCTCGTTACCGCTGTACTGTTGTTGCTGGGCAAGATATTTAGTGTCCGTCAAAGCACATTTTTTGTTCTGGGTTGAAATACAATTCCCAATTTAGCAATTTCATAATTTAGTGGTTCCTGCTATATCAGAGCTATTTGAAATCTATCCCAAAAAGGGTATATAATATTCAAGGTGCACATAGGGTCATTCAGAATAACTTCACACACACGCTTCTGTGCATTTCCAAGTCTAATTCTGTCACTAAATCCATACCGGTCACCCAGCGCCTAAATACTAGGCCTCAAATTTATATCCCGCTGAATTTGAATACAATACATTGGGCCAAATAATATATTTGTTGTTGTGGTGAACCATAACAATGAGAAAAACATCTAGTAAGGGACGCGGACGTGGACATGGTCGTGGTGGTGTTAGTGGACCCTCTGGTGCTGGGAGAGGACGTGGCCGTTCTGCCACATCCACACGTCCTAGTGTACCAACTACCTCAGGTCCCAGTAGCCGCCAGAATTTACAGCGATATATGGTGGGGCCCAATGCCGTTCTAAGGATGGTAAGGCCTGAGCAGGTACAGGCATTAGTCAATTGGGTGGCCGACAGTGGATCCAGCACGTTCACATTATCTCCCACCCAGTCTTCTGCAGAAAGCGCACAGATGGCGCCTGAAAACCAACCCCATCAGTCTGTCACATCACCCCCATGCATACCAGGGAAACTGTCTCAGCCTCAAGTTATGCAGCAGTCTCTTATGCTGTTTGAAGACTCCGCTGGCAGGGTTTCCCAAGGGCATCCACCTAGCCCTTCCCCAGCGGTGAAAGACATAGAATGCACTGACGCACAACCACTTATGTTTCCTGATGATGAGGACATGGGAATACCACCTCAGCATGTCTCTGATGATGACGAAACACAGGTGCCAACTGCTGCGTCTTTCTGCAGTGTGCAGACTGAACAGGAGGTCAGGGATCAAGACTGGGTGGAAGACGATGCAGGGGACGATGAGGTCCTAGACCCCACATGGAATGAAGGTCGTGCCACTGACTTTCACAGTTCGGAGGAAGAGGCAGTGGTGAGACCGAGCCAACAGCGTAGCAAAAGAGGGAGCAGTGGGCAAAAGCAGAACACCCGCCGCCAAGAGACTCCGCCTGCTACTGACCGCCGCCATCTGGGACCGAGCACCCCAAAGGCAGCTTCAAGGAGTTCCCTGGCATGGCACTTCTTCAAACAATGTGCTGACGACAAGACCCGAGTGGTTTGCACGCTGTGCCATCAGAGCCTGAAGCGAGGCATTAACGTTCTGAACCTGAGCACAACCTGCATGACCAGGCACCTGCATGCAAAGCATGAACTGCAGTGGAGTAAACACCTTAAAACCAAGGAAGTCACTCAGGCTCCCCCTGCTACCTCTTCTGCTGCTGCCGCCTCGGCCTATTCTGCTGCTGCCGCCTCGGCCTCTTCCTCCGCCTCTGGAGGAACGTTGGCACCTGCCGCCCAGCAAACAGGGGATGTACCACCAACACCACCACCACCACCTCCGTCACCAAGCGTCTCAACCATGTCACACGCCAGCGTTCAGCTCTCCATCTCACAAACATTTGATAGAAAGCGTAAATTCCCACCTAGCCACCCTCGATCCCTGGCCCTGAATGCCAGCATTTCTAAACTACTGGCCTATGAAATGCTGTCATTTAGGCTGGTGGACACAGACAGCTTCAAACAGCTCATGTCGCTTGCTGTCCCACAGTATGTTGTTCCCAGCCGGCACTACTTCTCCAAGAGAGCCGTGCCTTCCCTGCACAACCAAGTATCCGATAAAATCAAGTGTGCACTGCGCAACGCCATCTGTAGCAAGGTCCACCTAACCACAGATACGTGGACCAGTAAGCACGGCCAGGGACGCTATATCTCCCTAACTGCACACTGGGTAAATGTAGTGGCAGCTGGGCCCCAGGCGGAGAGCTGTTTGGCGCACGTCCTTCCGCCGCCAAGGATCGCAGGGCAACATTCTTTGCCTCCTGTTGCCACCTCCTCCTTCTCGGCTTCCTCCTCCTCTTCTTCCACCTGCTCATCCAGTCAGCCACACACCTTCACCACCAACTTCAGCACAGCCCGGGGTAAACGTCAGCAGGCCATTCTGAAACTCATATGTTTGGGGGACAGGCCCCACACCGCACAGGAGTTGTGGCGGGGTATTGAACAACAGACCGACGAGTGGTTGCTGCCGGTGAGCCTCAAGCCCGGCCTGGTGGTGTGTGATAATGGGCGAAATCTCGTTGCAGCTCTGGGACTAGCCAATTTGACGCACATCCCTTGCTTGGCGCATGTGCTGAATTTGGTGGTGCAGAAGTTCATTCACAACTACCCCGACATGTCAGAGCTGCTGCATAAAGTGCGGGCCGTCTGTTCGCGCTTCCGGCGTTCACATCCTGCCGCTGCTCGCCTGTCTGCGCTACAGCGTAACTTCGGCCTTCCCGCTCACCGCCTCATATGCGACGTGCCCACCAGGTGGAACTCCACCTTGCACATGCTGGACAGACTGTGCGAGCAGCAGCAGGCCATAGTGGAGTTTCAGCTGCAGCACGCACGGGTCAGTCGCACTACAGAACAGCACCACTTCACCACCAATGACTGGGTCTCCATGCGAGACCTGTGTGCCCTGTTGCGCTGTTTCGAGTACTCCACCAACATGGCCAGTGGCGATGACACCGTTATCAGCGTTACAATACCACTTCTATGTCTCCTTGAGAAAACACTTAGGGCGATGATGGAAGAGGAGGTGGCCCAGGAGGAGGAGGAGGAGGAGGAGGAAGAGGGGTCATTTTTAGCACTTTCAGGCCAGTCTCTTCGAAGTGACTCAGAGGGAGGTTTTTGGCAACAGCAGAGGCCAGGTACAAATGTGGCCAGCCAGGGCCCACTACTGGAGGACGAGGAGGACGAGGATGAGGAGGAGGTGGAGGAGGATGAGGATGAAGCATGGTCACAGCGGGGTGGCACCCAACGCAGCTCGGGTCCATCACTGGTGCGTGGCTGGGGGGAAAGGCAGGACGATGACGATACGCCTCCCACAGAGGACAGCTTGTCCTTACCCCTGGGCAGCCTGGCACACATGAGCGACTACATGCTGCAGTGCCTGCGCAACGACAGCAGAGTTGCCCACATTTTAACCTGTGCGGACTACTGGGTTGCCACCCTGCTGGATCCACGCTACAAAGACAATGTGCCCACCTTACTTCCTGCACTGGAGCGTGATAGGAAGATGCGCGAGTACAAGCGCACGTTGGTAGACGCGCTACTGAGAGCATTCCCAAATGTCACAGGGGAACAAGTGGAAGCCCAAGGCCAAGGCAGAGGAGGAGCAAGAGGTCGCCAAGGCAGCTGTGTCACGGCCAGCTCCTCTGAGGGCAGGGTTAGCATGGCAGAGATGTGGAAAACTTTTGTCAACACGCCACAGCTAACTGCACCACCACCTGATACGCAACGTGTTAGCAGGAGGCAACATTTCACTAACATGGTGGAACAGTACGTGTGCACACCCCTCCACGTACTGACTGATGGTTCGGCCCCATTCAACTTCTGGGTCTCTAAATTGTCCACGTGGCCAGAGCTAGCCTTTTATGCCTTGGAGGTGCTGGCCTGCCCGGCAGCCAGCGTTTTGTCTGAACGTGTATTCAGCACGGCAGGGGGCGTCATTACAGACAAACGCAGCCGCCTGTCTACAGCCAATGTGGACAAGCTGACGTTCATAAAAATGAACCAGGCATGGATCCCACAGGACCTGTCCGTCCCTTGTCCAGATTAGACATTAACTACCTCCCCATAACCATATATTATTGGACTCCAGGGCACTTCCTCATTCAATCCTATTTTTATTTTCATTTTACCATTATATTGCAAGGCTACCCAAAGTTGAATGAACCTCTCCTCTGCCTGTGTGCTAGGCCTAAATATATGCCAATGGATTGTTGCAGTGGTGGCTGACGTGAAGCCTCATTCTCTGCTATGACATGCAGACTGATTCTCTGGTGACATGAAGCCAGATTGTCTGTTACGGGACCTCTCTCCTCTGCCTGGGTGCTGGGCCTGAATTTATGACAATGGACTGTTGCAGTGGTGGCTGACGTGAAGCCTGATTCTCTGCTATGACATGCAGACTGATTCTCTGCTGACATGAAGCCAGATCCTCTGTTGCGGGACCTCTCTCCTCTGCCTGGGTGCTGGGCCTAAATTTATGAAAATGGACTGTTGCAGTGGTGGGTGACGTGAAGCCTCATTCTCTGCTATGACATGCAGACTGATTCTCTGCTGACATGAAGCCAGATTGTCTGTTACGGGACCTCTCTCCTCTGCCTGGGTGCTGGGCCTAAATATCTGACAATGGACTGTTGCATTGGTGGCTGACGTGAAGCCTGATTCTCTGCTATGATATGAAGACTGATTCTCTGCTGACATGAAGCCAGATTGTCTGTTACGGGACCTCTCTCCTCTGCCTGTGTGCTAGGCCTAAATATATGCCAATGGATTGTTGCAGTGGTGGCTGACGTGAAGCCTGATTCTCTGCTATGACATGCAGACTAATTCTCTGCTGACATGAAGCCAGATTGTCTGTTACGGGACCTCTCTCCTCTGCCTGGGTGCTGGGCCTAAATTTATGACAATGGACTGTTGCAGTGGTGGCTGACGTGAAGCCTGATTCTCTGCTATGACATGCAGACTGATTCTCTGCTGACATGAAGCCAGATCCTCTGTTACGGGACCTCTCTCCTCTGCCTGGGTGCTGGGCCTAAATTTATGAAAATGGACTGTTGCAGTGGTGGGTGACGTGAAGCCTCATTCTCTGCTATGACATGCAGACTGATTCTCTGCTGACATGAAGCCAGATTGTCTGTTACGGGACCTCTCTCCTCTGCCTGGGTGCTGGGCCTGAATTTATGACAATGGACTGTTGCAGTGGTGGCTGACGTGAAGCCTGATTCTCTGCTATGACATGCAGACTAATTCTCTGCTGACATGAAGCCAGATTGTCTGTTACGGGACCTCTCTCCTCTGCCTGGGTGCTGGGCCTAAATTTATGAAAATGGACTCTTACAGTGGTGGGTGACGTGAAGCCTGATTCTCTGCTATGACATGAAGACTGATTCTCTGCTGACATGAAGCCAGATCCTCTGTTACGGGACCTCTCTCCTCTGCCTGGGTGCTGGGCCTAAATATCTGACAATGGACTGTTGCATTGGTGGCTGACGTGAAGCCTGATTCTCTGCTATGATATGAAGACTGATTCTCTGCTGACATGAAGCCAGATTGTCTGTTACGGGACCTCTCTCCTCTGCCTGTGTGGTAGGCCTAAATATATGCCAATGGATTGTTGCAGTGGTGGCTGACGTGAAGCCTGATTCTCTGCTATGACATGCAGACTGATTCTCTGGTGACATGAAGCCAGATCCTCTGTTACGGGACCTCTCTCCTCTGCCTGGGTGCTGGGCCTAAATTTATGAAAATGGACTGTTGCAGTGGTGGGTGACGTGAAGCCTGATTCTCTGCTATGACATGCAGACTGATTCTCTGGTGACATGAAGCCAGATCCTCTGTTACGGGACCTCTCTCCTCTGCCTGGGTGCTGGGCCTAAATTTATGAAAATGGACTGTTGCAGTGGTGGGTGACGTGAAGCCTCATTCTCTGCTATGACATGCAGACTGATTCTCTGCTGACATGAAGCCAGATCGTCTGTTACGGGACCTCTCTCCTCTGCCTGGGTGCTGGGCCTAAATTTATGAAAATGGACTCTTACAGTGGTGGGTGACGTGAAGCCTGATTCTCTGCTATGACATGAAGACTGATTCTCTGCTGACATGAAGCCAGATCCTCTGTTACGGGACCTCTCTCCTCTGCCTGGGTGCTGGGCCTAAATATCTGACAATGGACTGTTGCATTGGTGGCTGACGTGAAGCCTGATTCTCTGCTATGATATGAAGACTGATTCTCTGCTGACATGAAGCCAGATTGTCTGTTACGGGACCTCTCTCCTCTGCCTGTGTGCTAGGCCTAAATATATGCCAATGGATTGTTGCAGTGGTGGCTGACGTGAAGCCTGATTCTCTGCTATGACATGCAGACTGATTCTCTGGTGACATGAAGCCAGATCCTCTGTTACGGGACCTCTCTCCTCTGCCTGGGTGCTGGGCCTAAATTTATGAAAATGGACTGTTGCAGTGGTGGGTGACGTGAAGCCTGATTCTCTGCTATGACATGCAGACTGATTCTCTGGTGACATGAAGCCAGATCCTCTGTTACGGGACCTCTCTCCTCTGCCTGGGTGCTGGGCCTAAATTTATGAAAATGGACTGTTGCAGTGGTGGGTGACGTGAAGCCTCATTCTCTGCTATGACATGCAGACTGATTCTCTGCTGACATGAAGCCAGATTGTCTGTTACGGGACCTCTCTCCTCTGCCTGGGTGCTGGGCCTGAATTTATGACAATGGACTGTTGCAGTGGTGGCTGACGTGAAGCCTGATTCTCTGCTATGATATGAAGACTGATTCTCTGCTGACATGAAGCCAGATTGTCTGTTACGGGACCTCTCTCCTCTGCCTGGGTGCCGGGGCCTAAATATCTGAGAATGGACTGTTCCAGTGGTGGGTAACGGGAAGCCAGATTCTCTGCTATGATATGAAGACTGATTCTCTGCTGACATGAAGCCAGATTGTCTGTTACGGGACCTCTCTCCTCTGCCTGGGTGCTGGGCCTAAATTTATGAAAATGGACTCTTACAGTGGTGGGTGACGTGAAGCCTGATTCTCTGCTATGACATGAAGACTGATTCTCTGCTGACATGAAGCCAGATTGTCTGTTACGGGACCTCTCTCCTCTGCCTGGGTGCCGGGGCCTAAATATCTGAGAATGGACTGTTCCAGTGGTGGGTGACGGGAAGCCAGATTCTCTGCTATGGAACCTCTCTCCAATTGATTTTGGTTAATTTTTATTTATTTAATTTTTATTTTAATTAATTTCCCTATCCACATTTGTTTGCAGGGGATTTACCTACATGTTGCTGCCTTTTGCAGCCCTCTAGCCCTTTCCTGGGCTGTTTTACAGCCGTTTTAGTGCCGAAAAGTTCGGGTCCCCATTGACTTCAATGGGGTTCGGGTTCGGGACGAAGTTCGGATCGGGTTTGGATCCCGAACCCGAACATTTCCGGGATGTTCGGCCGAACTTCTCGAACCCGAACATCCAGGTGTTCGCTCAACTCTAGTTATGATATATATACCGTTTATATGATATGTCCAGGAGTCACATCCATGTAAAGAGACACTTGTTGGTCACCTTACTAGTCATTATTCAGATGTATTGAGATAATCAACCAAGCACTTATTTATCAAGACCACATGTATGAAATTAACAATGTCAAATACTGTGTACCTTATTTCAATGAAAGACGATATGTAAAAGACGACATGTAAAAGATTAACACTGCGGACCTTATTATCAAAGCACCCACATAATATGACATGAGTGCATATCACTCCTATTCACACCCTAAACAGTACACATCAATCTCATATAGAGATTCAAAATAGGATAACAAATTGTGGTCAGAGGACCTCTTACTTATCCTTTGATAGGAGACCTGGTATATACATTACATGGCCGTGTCACTGGTGGGGGAGCTTGTATGGAGGCGGACGTCCTGGGAGCAAAATCGCTGTATGTGCCAGAAATGAATCTCCTCTTTATAGGGCTGAAGTATATATATATCTCATCTCAGGCATTTCCGGTCAGTGAAACGCACGCTAGCTCCACATGTGTGTGTTCACAGCCAGAACTTCCCTTCTGTGGAGCGCTCACTTCCGGTTGCTGGAACGCATCTGCGTTCCACCGGCCACTTTCTTCCTGTCTATGGAACGCAAATGCGTTCCACAATGATCACCGATAGTCTAGCAGGACAGAGGAAGGAACTACGTAGCAACTACTTCATTTATAGATACAATGGTTATCCGATCCCCATACCAAATGCAGAAGGGGGAAATTTAAATGCCTATATCATATAAGACTTAACTTAATTACATTGAAACCACCTGAAGTGGACAGACAATGTATTATTCTATATTTGGCATTTCTTGATTCTGATAATGCTACCAATAAAACCTAAAGATAGACTTTATATGTATATACATATAATGACACTTCACATGTCGATATAATGACCAGATAATGTCCTTAACTAACTTATTAAGGAAATCACAGACAGGAAAAGACAAAAGAGACATTATAGTCATAATCAATGCATCAGGTACACAAGAACCTCACAGAAAGCATGAAAATGTCAATCTCTCATTAAGACCAATAGGGGACTGGGATTGAAAACGATAAATTCCTTCACACTCCCTTTAGAGACTCCCTTTGGAGAATCCGTCGACTGAAGGGAGTCTGAATGGATTTAACGTTTTCGATCCCAGTCCTCTATCGGTCTCAAGGAGAGATTGCGGCGAAAGGTTACCACACCGCGGTTGCTCACGATACTGTTGATGGAATGTCGGTGGGGGTAACAAGTAAGCAATGAGGTCTCTTCAGGCTCTCTTGGTGATGGTAGCACTTAAGACGAAGGCTTGGACTATCCAGGATGGTGATCAGTCTGTTATTCCCAGGATACCAATTCTGTGCTCATCTGAGGGACCGGACAAGATTGGGAGGCTATCACTATCAACCTACACCCTCCCTGCCTATAAGCAAAGCAACACTCCCATAGGGAGTGTCCACATTTCTCTGTAGCTATGCCCCGGTATTAGAATCCCTGCCTAAAGAAAAAGTCCCAATGGTAAAAGAGCCTATAATGAAGATATGTCCATATGGTGTCCCATCTCCACTTATCAAACTCCAGACGTGTTTCCCCTTTAAAATGGAGAGGTTCATCAGGGGATCTTGTTAACTGTGCACGGTGGCACTGGAGAGGATAATCATGTCATAGATAAATGGCTTGTAGCGGCAAATAGCCGCCCAAGCTAGGGTTTAAATATCCTTACCCTTCTCCCATTCGCCTATCAGGATGGCGTCTGAATAGAGCCACTGCACATGCGTCCGCCCAGCGCCCATGTCATGCCACCCTGAGCGTGTCAAGCGCACATCGTCAGTTTGTGTCATGTAGCGGGCGCAGGCGCACCTGTTGAATTTTCGAGCAGGTGCGCCGTTAACTGGCCAAATAGTACTCATATGTTGGTATGAGTGCAGTAATCTATAATGCACATGCGTCTGTAACTATAACTCGATACGGAACTGTCGAAAACCTGCACGTGCACAATAACACTCAACAGAAAAGATGAAGCTAATCTAAGTCCTGCATAACAAGGTGACATTGTCAGTAATAGTATTAGAGTGAATACTGATTTATATTCCAACCTTTTATAAATTGCCCCAAGTCGATATCGTGTTTGGAATAAGGAGATAGGTATGGGTTAAAAATACTGATGTGCAACCCAGAATACCCCACTTAGGTTTTTTAACAGTGGGTTTATATTATTACAGGGGATTAAGGGGGAGTCCTTATCAGACATGACTAAGGGACCTCTACCCCGATATACCCCTTACTGATGATATCGAAGTTAGGCCTTTCCGGCAAGATGCAATAATTTAGAGACAGATAACCTAAATAGTTATTTATGACTGCTTTTTAGAAGCCCCCAGGTGAGTATTTATAAAAAAAACTAGTAAAGGACAATGGATTCATGGTTTTCAATATTATACATCCATTCTGTTTCCTTCTGGAGTATTTTCCTATCAATATCGCCCCCTCTATGGGATGGACGTATTAATTCAATGACGCAAAACTTAAGGCAATTGGGATTTCCCAAATGTTTTTCATGGACATGATGTGCAATGGGGGTGTACCGTTTATACTTTATATCACCTAGGTGTTCTCCTATTCGTCTCCATATCTCTCTACTCGCTTTGCCCACACATTGTTGTGGGCAAGAACACGTGCAGAGGTAGACTACTCCCATGCTTTTACAGTTGGCATAATCTCTAAAGTCACATATTCTCTGTGTGGTAGTGCTCGTAAAGCTCTTAGTGGCATGTATAAACGGGCAGGATATACAGCCTCCACATCTGTACATGCCACATGGTCTTCTCTGCAACCAGGTGTCTGGTCTGCTTGCAGGTGCATAGTGGCTGTGTACAAATCGGTCTTTTAGAGATCTACCTCTTCTAAAAGTTATGGCTGGGTAATCCGATATTGCTTCTTTTATATCTGGATCCATTTTCAGAAGGTTCCAGTATTTCGACAGGATACCATGTATCTGTTTATGTTGTGCATCAAAAGTGCTTATAATCCGGGTACATTTTTGGGTATTTGATTCAATGTCCTCTGTATTTTGTTATGGCTCTATTAGTTTAGTCCTATCTTTACTTAAAGCATTTTTATAGGCACCCTTGAGCATTTTTGGTGGGTAACCTCTACTCGGGAATCTACCCTGTAGTTCTTTGGCCTGACGGTGGAAGTCATCTGAATTTGAGCAATTTATACGTACACGCAGATATTGCCCCTTTGGTATGCCACTTCTGATACTAAAGGGATTATGACTATCCCCTCTAAGGAGGCTGTTTGTTGCAGTGGTTTTTTTATAAGTATGAGTAGATATTTTTCCATGTTCTAGACAAATATCCAAATCAAGAAATGCCATCTCTTTTTTTTATTAATTTCATATGTGAAATGCATCCCGACATTATTATTGTTGATGTCTTTTATGAAATCCCTGAAGACATCAATTGGGACATTCCACAGAATAAAAATTTCATAGATGAAATGGCCCTAAAAGCTGATATAGGACATCTATTTACTGTCTTCGGTGAATATCGCGGTATCTTCCCACCAGCCCAGGAACAAGTTGGCATAAGTTGGCGCACAGGCACTGCCCATAGCGGTGCCCCTGATCTGGTGGTAGTAGACCATTGGACATAGTCCAATAAACATAATATTAATTCATTATGCGAGTTGCAATGAGTGCCCCTTGTTTTCAGATAGTGTCATATTGATATAAGCCCTTTATCATGAGGGATATTACTGTAAAGGGCTTCAATGTCAATTGAGGCGAGTATGATGTACATCCACCGTCAGGCCATCCAGTTTTTTTAATCAAATCAGAGGTGTCCGTAATGTAAGGAGGGCCCTGCTTCAAAGCCCCAGCCCTGATTGTCATTTGATTCACCTCTTGGCATGTTCATCAGTGTACATGCAAAATAAGTTTCCACCTCCCAGCCATCTGAGTGTCAGCTGGCAAGGAAGATAGCCCCAGGGGTCCAGGCTTCAAGGAGGCCCCAGGTGGAGAATGTCACACCTACATCCACAAGTTTGGAGGCAAGCTAAATCCTGCAGGAAAACCCCCCAGCAGGAGGTATCAGACCTTCCCAAGATCAAGGATACCTTCCAGACATGTTGGCACCTACATTTCATAAGGGATTATGAATCGCCCGGCCATCGCAGGTGCAAAACGGAGACATATTTGTGTCCCAGTGGCCATGATGTACGTGCCCATGGGCTTTATTAGATGGTGGCATGCCAGGAAAAGGAGATATCCATATCTCCCCACAGAAACAACATAACGGTACCAGGTTTGGACTCTACTTGTAGCCGGAACCCAGGCAGGTCCATTGGTCCCAGAACCATCTCCCTGTGACCCTCTGGTCTAGAGCTACTAGAGCTATGAACCCTAAAGGGTTTTGTGGGTCATTTGCTGCCAGCCCAGAAGAGGGGGAGTGGATTCCTCGCTGAGGCCGGGAGGGGAGGGGCCGGATACAGGTTAAAAGGCTTACTGACAATGTCACCTTGTTATGCAGGACTTAGATTAGCTTAATCTTTTTTATTGAGTCTTATTGCGCACGCACAGGTTTTTGACAGGTCCGTATTGAGTTGTAGTAATGGAGGCATGCACATTATAGATTAGTGCGCTCATCAACATATGAGTACTAATTGCCCATTTTAAGGTGTGCCTGCGCGAAAATCCGATAGATGCGCCTGCACCCGCTACATGACACCACTGATGATGTGCGCTTGACACACTCAGGGCGGCATGACGTGGGCGCTGGGCGACGCATGTGCAGTGGCTCTACTCAGACACCGTTCTGATAGGCAAATGGGAGAAGGGTAAGGATATTTAAACCCTAGCTTGGGTGGCTATATGCCGCTACAAGCCATTTATCTATGACATGATTTTCCTCTCCAGCGCCACCGTGCACAGTTAACAAGATCCCCTAATGAACCTCTCCATTTTAAAGGGGAAACGCATCAGGAGTTTGATAAGTGGAGACGGACACCATATGGACATATCTTCATTATAGGCTCTTTTACCATTAGGACTTTTTCTTTAGGAAGGGATTCTAATACCAGGGCATAGCTACAGAGAAATGTGAACACTCCGCTTACAGGCAGGGAGAGTGTAGGTTGATAGGGATAGCCTCCCAATGTGCCTATAAGCAGATGTGAATTTATTAATCTTTATTTTCATCAATCTTGTCCGGTCCCTCAGATGAGCATAGAATTGGTATCTTGGGAATAACAGACTGATCACCATCCTGGATAGTCCAAGCCTTCATCCTAAGTGCTACCATTCACCAGGAGAACCTGAAGTGACCTCATTGCTTACTTATTACCCCCACCGACATTCCATCAACAGTATGGTAAGTAACCGCGGTGCGGTAACCTTTTCCCATGTGCCTAAGTCCTATTGGGTCATACGTCTCCCAAAATTTTTATTTTTTATTATAAATTATCTATATTTGTTTATATGTTTGTGGGTATACTTTTTAAATGCAATATTAAAAGTGAAGTTTTAAGCGTATTTAAATTAGCTTCAGTGACACATATATAATACCTACCCTTTATTATCTAAGGGTAGTGATTTCATAGTCTAATAGTCTTGTCATAAGACTATGAATCCAATCGATCGCATGAGTAGTGTAGATTGAAAATTTTCCATGCAAATGGTTTTCCCATATGCCCATGTTTATGCAAATTAGTTTTTACATGACAAAACTGTATACAAAGGTTATTGAATATTATGTTAGAACAATCAGAAAACTTTTTGTCACCCTAATGATATTAATCTAGGTGTGCAAGTCCACCCAAGCCATCCAACAGATGTGAAGCAACTTTGAGGCTTTCTGGCTCCCAGTCAGATGAGAGCTGGTTTGGAATGTCTCATAGTGCACAAGGCTGCCATTGCAAGGTATGCTGACTGTTATCTGTCTCATGGATAGATTGTTGGCTTCCACATACCTGGCTTATACCTGGAATAATGTATGACCTATAGCACAGTATTGTTGGAATAAGACTGTAATCTGTATCTTTCCAAATGTTTCTGACAGTAGAATTAATGACAATAAAAAAAATCATAGCTAGAAAATACCTTTATTAGTGCAAGTCGATTCCAAGAAAGATTACTAAATATATACTGTACCTCAGAGCAGGGGGCATTTAAATTGTTTTGTTCCTTTATATTATGTCATTTTATGTATACCCAGTATGGTTATGTATTAGAGTGGAGTGGATAAGCACCCTGAAGCAAGCTGAAGTGTGGACTGTTAGCTCCAGCCCTATCTCAGTCTAGAGTAGTTTCTAGGGTACAAAGAATGTGAGAGGTTGTGTTTTGCTTCAATCTTCAGCATTAGGCCTCAGGCTACAAAAACTAAAGGTACCTTTACACAAAGCAATTATTGGTATGATAGAGCAACAAACAAGTCTTTTCAGGGTGTTGTGAACAATGCAACAGTGACTTTTTAGACGTGACGATTATCATTCAAAACATCATAGTTGTGATCACATAATCCATCGTTGGTAAAATAGACTGCAACATTTACACAAAGCAATTTTGAGTGGCATGGTTAAAACACAGCCACGGTCGAATTTACAACAACATCATGTGTACATTAAACAATTGCTGTTTACACAAATAAAAACTTTTATGACCGGCGGTGATTTCTGTGCCTATACCAATGATCGGACAAGTAAGAATTCGACCAACTGTTGCTAGTATACAGCTTTTACACGGTCCAATTATTTTGCAATTTTGCACTATTGTTTGAGAATTGACACGATAATTGGCTCGTGTAAAGGTGCCTTTACCATCTCTGCATGATCTACCAAGAGAGAACCATCTTTATATTGAAATACTCCTGGAGAGAAAGAGAAGAGAAAGGTAACTCCAGAATCTGTAACAGGCAAGCAAATGGAGTCATTAAGGTACACTGCTATCCAAACCTATAAACATTACTGCTGTGAGTGGAATACTGCTCAGTCAACATCCACACTTAGACACAACCTGGTCAGTCATTGTCCTAAATGTGTATGCCGCAGTATCGTATTACAGCTATCTTACTGAAAGAAAGAGTACATTGAATCTAACCCTGGCCTATATCCATACAAAATAATCTATGGAAGATTTGCAGTGTTGACCACTCGCTCCTGTTACAAACCTTCTCTTCCCTCAGCATCAAAGACCTAGCCCTCTCCTTGATCTCCTTATACGTCACCAACAGAACCTTCAGCAGTTCTCATTCATACACAACCTCCTCATTACACCCCTCTCTATTATTGTCCCTCAAGTCTCTGTCATAGGTTCCCTACTTTTCTCCATTTAGACATTTGGCCTCCGACAGCTCATAGAGTCCCATGGCATTCAATACCACCTCTATGCTGACAACACTGAAATCTATCTCTCTGGCCTAGATGTCACTTCCCTGCTATCCAGAATACCAGCATGTCTGTCAGCTACATCTTCATTTTTCTCCAACCACTTCCTAAAACTCAACATGGAGAAAACTGAATTCACTGTCTTTCTGTCATGACACTCCACCCCCATACTTGACCTATCCATTACAGTTAATAGTGCAACACTTTCTCCAGTCTTGATCCTATGTATGAGAGATTACCAAGAACCCAATGGTTATTCTGACTGAGTGCAAATATCCTATGTGCCAAGGGGAGAAATTTCTATAAAGTCAATCATCACTGCAGTGTTCCATCAATCTGGGCCTTATGCCCAGAAAGAAGCCTCTGCTCATTAAAATACATAGGAAAGTTTGCAAAAAAGGCACCAAAAGTACTCTCAGACTGCAAGAAACAAGATTATATGGTCTGATATAACCAAGATTGCACTTTTTGACCTCCATTCCAATGTCATCGCTACAGTAAAGCATGATGGTGGCAACATAATTCTGTGGAGAGAGTTTGAGAGGATCTGCAGAAAAGAATAGCGGAACATTCCCAAATCCAGGTGTGTAAACTTTGTGGCATCATAACCAAGATGACTGAAGGCTGTAATAACTGCAAAAGGCGCTTCAACTAAGTACTGAGTAAAGCGTCTGAACAGGGGCATAGCTAAAAACTTGTGGGCCCTAGTGCAAGAGTTCAGCTTGGGCCCTCCTTCCCTCAGTGCTTTGTGGCCAGGGGCAGGAAAGCACATAACTTTCCTGCTGCCTGACGCAAAAATTTAAATGGCACCCCCCATGCCAAATTCTTGACCTAATCCCTTCCCTCCAGCCAGAGGTGTAACTTGACCAGCATGCACCTTCTATAATACAGGTTTCTTATGCACAAGGTTTCTTGGGCCCCCTCAGGCTCCTGGGCCTGGTAGCGACTGCTACCTCTTCAACCGCTATAGCAACATACCTGCATCTGAATACTTATGTCAATGCAATATTTTACCTTTTTAATAAAATAGAAAAAAAATCTAAAATTCTGTTTTCACTTCCTCATTTATGGAGCTATACAGTTCATCAACTTATGGTATAGGAAAGTGTTCCATTCTTCCACGGTTATTCCACACAGGTTTCATTATTTAAAGTTAATCAGAATGTTAAAAAAAACTGCAAAATTTGCAACAGTACAAATAACAGTACACAAACAAGAACTGCTGATGCATTGCAAGGTGATCATAACTATGGAAATGAGCAGTGTATAATGTGATGGAAAAGTTAATCCAGCCAGCAAAGGAAGCAATATGGACAATAATAATACAATAGTGAATGCCTTGTATTAACTTTATCTACATGATAAATGCCATAACCCCTTTAATTCATTTATACATTTCCAGGTGGAACAGCACAAGTAAAGATGCAACAGTATTATTATTTCATGAAAAGTGCAAGTCTTTACTAAAACAGACACATTGAGAGACAGAGGTCCTCTTTAACATAGTGTAGCTGGATATGTTCAGTAGGAGGTAACCAATCTATACAATGAAGTAGTTTGTTAAATTGATTTTACCATGAACAACACATATTTGGATGTGTCTAACTGTTTGGGTCTGGCCTCCTGCTGATCACAAGAATGGGTTTCTGTTTTCCTTATAGATGTCCTGTTTGATACTCCTTTCAGCTTTATGGGACTGCCGGAGATAGCTGACTGCTGTACTCTGTTATCTTTTAGAGTGCTATAGAACTGAATCCAGCAGCAACATTTTGACCCCGTTCTAGTGATTGGTGGGGAACCCCAACTGTTCTGTGAATAGGGGATAAGTGTTGTTCAAGGGAAATCCCCTTTTATAAAATATTTGCTGCATTTTACACTATCAAGGATCATAAAATATTATACACAATGAAGTACATATGGTACTCTGTAAGGGAAGTAATCAACATTACATTGAAGGAAATGTGTCCTCAGAAAACAACCTGTAGTTTAAATCAAGTGTTTATGTTAAACATAAATAATTGTGGTGATATTATGCTTACTTTTCCATGTCACCATATTTAAAAGAAATCCTATATTTTAAAAAATCCTAATCCTGTCACAGGTCTCTGTGCGACATCTCAGTATGTTTGACTAGCTCACACCACTGAGTGAGCATGGACCTGGCCATTGCTTTATCACATGCAGTGCAGCAGAGAACTGCTGCTTTTTTCCCTGTAAGGAAATTCAAATGCTTCAGTTTTGAAAATGACTATGTAGCTTAATAAGAATGCCCCACTTAGTGAGATAGCATGAATACTGCTGACATTGTTAGCACCAGTAATTCCTTTAATAAAGAAACAAACGGTTATAAATACATTTTTATCAGTTGGCAGACTGAAGAGAATTTCCCCTGGGACAATGTAATCCTACTACATAATATGTGCTTATATTAAAGTACATATTGATTTAGTAAAAGATATAACAAACTATATATTTAATATGCAACAAAATTACATAACTTGTTTGATAGTAAAGCTGAGATTGATTTGGTATGGCATTAGAATAAGCATTTACATTTCACTGATTTATAGCAATATCATTCTAGGCATCATCTTGGCTGCTTAATGAAAGAATAAATAAATGTTTGGTATATTACTGGTTATGAGACCCTGGAATGCACAATTCTAGTAGAAAGATTACATTACAAAAATGTTTTGCCTTTAGTGGATTAGCATACTTGGCGACTAATGCTAAGCCACAACAACAAGTTATTTTCTGTCTTTTTAGGTTTTCTACTACCCGAAACAAAAATAAAATGCCTTACCTGTGAGGAAAAATTGATCAGCAGATCTGGTTAAAGTTCACTCCGAACAGGGGATCATTGGAGTGTGTGCTGGGGAGAGAGGAAGGGGGTAGGATTTTTGAGAGTGACCAATCTGGTTTATTGTTGCAGCTGTCAGTAGAACCCTTTACAATAGAACCTAATGACCCAAGGCCCTTGTATTATCCAGTTAGGCAGAGTTGTGGTTTTGGGAGGGGGTGTTTGAACAAGGGCACTCAGATCCCTTTCAAAAGACAAAATAATCCTGTCTGAACGTGCAACCAATAAAAGAGAGCAGCAAAGGTCCTAGACTGTTTAACTCCTTTATAGATGAAAAGTGTTGGATATGTAAAAAAAAAAAAATAGCAACAGGAGGTTTTATCTCCAGTCATAGGGAGGGAATTTATCATAGACCAGCACTTTGCACTGCCGGATGATGAGTCTAATTTATGAAGAGACACGGGCCTCATCATATCTTGGCTGCATCCTCATGCAGTTCGTCCGCTAAACTGAGATGTATAGCAGCTCCAAGCTGCCTTAGATTTCTGTTTTCTTTTATGCTAGAAAACTGGTGTAAATGAAGATAAATGTGCTGGGTCCACTGGCCGCACCCGATCCATTACCACACCAAAAAGTGAAGGTGGCATAGAAATGCCACTTATGACTCACCATTTTGTCGCAGAGGCATTTAAAAAGTCACAAACATAGGGTTTACGATTCCCACATACAGGCTCGGCTCACCTCAGCATGTATGTGTTTTCAGTGGGGAGAGAGAAGTGTGGCAGTGGCTTATCTTATGTTCCACCTTAGTAGCTAGCTTTGTGACTATAGATACTGAATGATTATTAAACATACAGCGTTATCCCATTATAATGCCTGTCATGACAATAAAATAACAAAATAACAAGATAATAATGTCCCCCACCTCCCCCCCAACTATACCCTGCATCAGCCGAAACTCCGTATCCAGCATGTTAATCTTCCGAAGCAGAACACCAGGTTATATTACTTTCAAAATTCCCAGCGCATCCTTTATATCTTCAAACAAATGCCATGCCGTCAGCTTGAAAGGAGACATGATTCTTGAGTACTCACAAGGCTCTATGCAATTAAATATAAATTTGCGCCAGGTACGATACAATTTTTTCCCAAGAACTTCCTTTTGTTGCACAGCCTCAATCCACTCTAAATGAAAGATGTGCTTGAGTTGTGCAACAACTATGGAGACAGAAGGGACCTGTGGTTGAAGCCATAATTTTAGTATACTTTTTTTTGCTCCCATCAATATCTTGTGTCCCAACGGTGCGATCGGTTCCATCGCGTAATCATCTAATTGCCCTGACTTTTCAATTTGTACATGTGTTATTACCATTGCAGGAGTAATATTCGCTTCACTCACATCACATCTTTTCATCAAGTCGTTCACCCCATCCCAATATTCCTTCAACTTCGGACAATTCCATAAACCATGAAATAGGTCCGATTTTGAAAGATTGCATTTTGGACATGCAGTCAACCTATCCTGTCTTGAATCAGAAACAGGGATGTTAAAACCAAAAATTGCATGATGCAGTATCTTTAAGTGCGTCTCCCTCCATTGCTCGTTCGGAACGGCTTTATACAATGCCCCTAGCCCTAAGCATATAGGTTGATGTATATCTTTCACCCCTAAAAGTGTCTCCCATTTTTTGAAACATTTTTTTTGGATCAATTTTTTCCCATTTGTCCCTATAAGATTGATAAAGAAGTGAAATCGACGGTCTAATTCTTGTTCCTAAAAGTGAGTCAAATTAATTCGCTCTCCACTCCTTAGTCAGGTCTTTGCACAAACTTTTTCCGTAAGACATGATCTGCATATACGGGAAAAAGGTTGGCTCCTTCAGGTTCCACTTCTTTCTCAATTCCGTCTGTGTCATCCACCTAGATTCTGTCTCATGAAATAGATCTCCCATTTTCATAATCCCCGCCTGAGACCAAACCATCATGAATTTGCCCTTCCCACCTGGTTCGAAATTTGGGTTGGCCGCTATTGGTAAGTGTTTAGACATTTGGTAGGGTAAGCCATACATCTTCCGTAATAATTTCCATACAATAATTGTGTCCCTCAGCACCAGGGAGTTTTTTACTGGCCCTGGCAATTTAGAGATATTAGCGTGCAACAACGCCACCAGATTCCAAGGCTTCGCCAATTGTGTTTCCAGTTTGAGATTGGAATAAAAAGATGTCTTGTTCACCCAATCCAATATGTATCTGCTATTGCAAGCTATATTATAACCCCTAATGTCCGGGAAGTTAATATCCCTAAATCTTTCCTTACCTTTAGTTTGCTTAGAGCAATCCTTGATCTTTTGCCCTGCCATATAAATTGAATAAACCTACTCTCCAGAGATGTCACATCTGCATGGCGTAACAAGAGTGGGATCGTTTGCATGGGGTATAACAGTTTCGCAACTCCCATCATTTTCACCAAGCAACACCGCCCCAGTAGGGAAAGAGGTAATCCCTGCCATCTATCTAAATCTGCCTTGATTCGGGAAATTAATGGTGGAAAGTTAAGTTGGTATAAGGAGTGAGGATCCTTCCCAATTTTTATCCCCAAGTATGTTATATATGATTTAGCCATCGTTATTCCCCATGAACGAATTAGTTTTTTCTCTGAGGCCTCTCGCATGGGCAGTAGGGGTAAGCATTCACATTTAGTTATATTTACCTTATAACCAGAGTACTCTCCAAAGGCTTCCAAAGCATGGAAGACATTTGAAATATGTTTCTCCGGCTTAGCTAGAAATAGAATCACATCATCAGCAAAGAGTGCTGCCTTTACTTGTGACGAACCTACCCCTATTCCCTCATATAGATCCGACGAACAGAATAGCCGTGCAAGAGGTTCCAATGCCAGGTTGAATAGCAGTGGAGAAAGCGGGCATCCCTGCCTTGTGCCCTTTTTAGATCAAAAGGTTTCGATAAATGGCCCTGAGTATACACCCTTGCTCTAGGGTTCTTATATAGATTTGTTATAAATGTTCTGAACGCCCCCTCAAATCCAAATTATCTAAGACTGCTTCCAGCCATGCCCACCTCACATTACCAAAAGCTTTCTCAGCGTCCAAGGTGAGCATGGCTGGATTCTCCCCAATTTTAGGACTATGGCGAACTCTATCCAGAACCGCCAGGACTGTCCTAATATTCATGACTGCCGAGCGTCCTTGCACAAACCCCACCTGCTCAGTCCCAATCAGGAACGGCAGGAAAGAGGCTAATCTGTCAGCTATAATTTTGGATAAGATCTTTGTATCCACATTTATTAGGGAGATAGGCCTGTAGGAATCGGGCAAAAGGGGGTCTTTCCCTGGTTTAGGTAGAAGTTTAATGTAAGATACATTATCCCTATCCGGGTCTATTTTACCATTCAGTACGTCATTATATAATGTTAGCATTACTGGGGACACTTGTGAGATTAGTATTTTATAATATTCCCCCGAAAACCCATCTGGGCCCGGGGCTTTAGCATTTTTCAGCATTTTTCTCTATAGTTATGTCAGCATTTAGTTTCTGAAGTTGTTCAGCTTTCACATTGGGCAACTTTACCTGGTCTAACAGGGTATTAGTTATTGGAAATGAGGAGTTATCCTCATATAAGGCCTTGTAATATTGACCCAGAATATCATTTATATCCGCCGGGTCAATACTCACTTTTCCCTTGTTATCTTTGATGCTGGATATAAATTGGGGCGCCCTCTGACCCTTAGCCCGGTTTGTATCTGTGGAACACAGTGTCGGTGCCAAGATACATCTGACCAAGAACATATGGTCTAGCAAACACAGCCAGGGAAGGTACATAACTTTTACTGCCCACTGGGTGAACCTTCTGATGGCTGTCAAGCATGCAACCCGGGGCACCCGTGTGGATTTGGTATTACCGCCACAGATTACATGCAGACCTGCCTCTTCTTCTCCTCCTCCTAATCCATCCTCTGTCGTCTCCTCCTCAGCTGACTCCTTTTCCACTGCTACCGCCTCTTCCAATGCACCCCCAAGCTCCCCAGAACCTATTCCCCCTGGGAATTCAGCATTGCGACTTCCTCATCTTTCAGCTCCTGCTCTTTGACGGCTTGATCAATGACACGACGCAATGCATGCTCCAGAAATAAGCCATAAGGTACAATGTCACTGATGGCACCCTGGCTGTGACTAACCAGTTTGGTGATCTCATCTTATGGCCACAGAAGTCTGCATGCGTCACTCATGAGCAGCCACTGGCGCAGTGAAAATAAACCAAGCTCCTAGAACCTGTTCTGCTGCAGAGTTCGTACAGGTAGTCATTAACGGCACGTTTCTGCTGTAGCAGTCTATCAAGCATATACAAGGTGGAGTTCCAGCACGTTGGGCGGTCACAAATCAGACGTCTGACGGGCAGGTGGTGTAGCCGCTGAACGTCAGCAAGGCGAGCCATGGCCGTGTAAGATCTTCTAAAATGGCCAGAAAATTTTCCTGGTCTGCCGCAAGACGTCCTGGACTCTGGGGTATTTGACAATGAATGCTGCACCACTAAGTTCAGGACGTGTGCCATGCACGACACGTGTGTCATTTTGCCCTGTTTCAGTGTGCTCTGCAGATTGGAACCATTGTTGCACACCACTTTACCAACTGTCAAATTGTGCTGGGTTATCCACTGATCAGCCTGTGACCACAGAGCTGAAAGCAGTGCAGGACTGGTGTAGCTCTTGGCTTCCAGGAACAACAGTTGCAGCACAGCATGGCAAAGTCTCAACTGGCATGTCAAATAGGTTCTGGGGAGCTTGGGGGTGCATTGGAAGAGGCGGTAGCAGTGGAAAAGGAGTCAGCCGAGGAGGAGACGACAGAGGATGGATTAGGAGGAGGAGAAGAAGAGGCAGGTCTGCATGTAATCTGTGGCGGTAATACCAAATCCACACGGGTGCCCCGGGTTGCATGCTTGACAGCCATCAGAAGGTTCACCCAGTGGGCAGTAAAAGTTATGTACCTTCCCTGGCTGTGTTTGCTAGACCATATGTTCTTGGTCAGATGTATCTTGGCACCGACACTGTGTGCCACAGATACATTCACTTGCTGCTAAACGTGGCCATATAGCTCTGAGATGCCCTTCTGGGAGAAATATTTCCTTCCATTTTGGTGTGCCAATGGCCACTAATTTTCAAAAGTTTATATGGCAGTAGTTGGCGGGCAAATTTTTATAGCAAATTTTTAAATTGCTGATTTCCGCAATCAAGAAAATAATGACTGGAGATAGCAAATTCTCGAATTCATGAATATATGGCGAATATTCACCCAAATATTCCTGAAATATCACGAATTTGAATATTGCCCCTGCTGATGGCAACACTATTGTCAGCAGCTGACACTTAAAAAAAAAAAACACTATGGAACCATTTGCCGGCATCCTGGGAGCGCCAGATGTGACCGTGCATGGTGGTTGGCTCGCTCTAGATACATTTGCAGTCTGCTTTTTGCCTCCTGTGCACTGCGAGTTCTGCCTGCTTCTCCTCTTTCTACCCCTATCTGCTGCTCTGTCTCTCGCTCTGAACTCCCCTCCTCTTCCTCTCTTGTGGTCACCCATGTGACATCTATCGACATGTCATCATCGTCACCTTCACCACCACTGACATTAGAGACCTCGGAGTAGGCAACAACAGCGGGACCTCCATCTTTGGGCTGATCGGGGTACTGTCATCAGACCGCTGGGTGGCGGCCGTTGCTACCTCCTCTTCCTGATCCGATGCCAAGAATGGCTGTGCATTGGTAAGATCTGGGAATGGATGAGAAAATAATCCTCTGACTCGAGTGGAGGGGCTATGGTGGTGGTGGTGGTGTCTTTGGGGGTGCAAACAGCAGGGAGTAAGGAGAGTGCGGATACAGAGGATGAGGAGGGTGCAGAAGGGGAAAGGCTGAGTCAGCCACTCAACCAACTCTGGTGCGTCCTTTAACGTAATTGGACGCACCTTCTCCAACTTCCCACTTAGGCTCTGCCTGGTGCACCGGCCCGACCCCTATCACCCCTGCGGAATGGCCTGCCTCTTCCTCTGCCTGTCATTTTCAAAATGAACCTGTTACAAAGTCCCTATAGAAGAGCAGTATTTGTGGAAGCAGGTATATTGTAGGCCTCAATCAATATTTGGTGGAAGCGGGTATATCAATCCCTGTATATGAAAGGAGATAGAGAACTAGCTGACTGCCTCAATGAATACTTCTGTTCAGTTTTTACAAAGGAAAATGTAGGAAAAGGACCTCAGTTAGGAAAGAAGACTAATGAATCTATTGATGCATGTGTCTTAACAAAGGAAGAGGTTCTAAGTCAGTTGTCTAAAATTAATACAAAAAAGTCACAGGGGCCTGATAATATACTCCCAAAGATTTTAAAAGAGCTCAGCAGTGAACTAGCAAAACCATTAACAGATTTATTTAACCAATCACTGGCAACAGGAGTCGTCCCAGAAGATTGGAAATTAGCAAATGTTTTGCCCATTCACAAGTAAGATAGTAGGGAGTAATCGGGCAACTATAGGCCAGTAAGCCTGACATCAATAGTGGGCAAATTAATGGAAACCATACTTAAGGAGAGGATTGTGGAACATCTAACATCCCATGGATTGAAAGATGAAAAACAACATGGGTTTACTTCAGGGAGATCATGTCAAACTAATCTTAATGATTTTTTTGATTGGGTGACTAAAATAATAGATGGCGGAGGTCAAGTAGACATCGCTTATCTAGACTTTAGTAAGGCTTTTAAAACTGTCCCACACAGAAGGCTTATCAATAAATTGCAGTCTTTGTGCGTGGACTCCCATATTGTTGAATGGATTAGGCAGTGGCTGAGGGACAGGCAACAGAGGGTTGTAGTCAATGGAGTATATTCAGACCATGGTCTTGTTGCCAGTGGGGTACCTCAGGGATCTGTTCTGGGACTCATATTGTTTAATATCTTTATCACTGAAATTGCAGAAGGTCTCGGTGGTAAGGTGTGTCTTTTTGCTGATGACACAAAGATTTGTGACAGGGTTGATGTTCCTGGAGGGATACACCAAATGGAAAAGGATTTAGGAAAACTAGAGGAATGGTCAAAAATCTGGCAACTAAAATTTAATGTTGATAAGTGCAAGATAATGCACCTGGGGCGTAAAAAAACCAAGAACAGAATATAAAATCAGTGATACAGTCCTAACCTCAGTATCTTAGGAAAGGGATTTAGGGGCCATTATTTCAGAAGACTTAAAGGTAGGCAGACAATGTCATAGAGCAGCAGGAAATGCTAGCAGAATGCTTGGGTGTATAGGGAGAGTCATTACCAGTAGAAAGAGGGAGGTGCTCATGCCGCGTGAGACCTCATTTGGAGTATTGTGCGCAGAACTGGAGACCATATCTCCAGAAGGATATTGATACTTTGGAGAGAGTTTAGAGAAGAGCTACTAAACTAGTACATGGATTGCAGGACAAAACTTACCAGGAAAGATTAAAGGACCTTAACATGTATAGCTTGGAAGAAAGATGAGACAGAGGGGATATGATAGAAACTTTTAAATACATAAAGGGAATCAACAAGGTAAAAGAGGAGAGAATATTTAAAAGAAGAAAAACTGCTACAAGAGGACATAGTTTTAAATTAGAGGGGCAAATGTTTAAAAGTAATATCAGGAAGTATTACTTTACTGAGAGAGTCATGGATTCATGGAATAGCCTTCCTACTGAAGCGGTAGCTGCAAATACAGTGAAGGAATTTAAGCATGCAAGGGATAGGCATAAAGCCATCCTTCATATAAGATAGGGACAGGGGCTATTCATAGTATTCAGTATATTGGGCAGACTAGATGGGCCAAATGGTTCTTATCTGCCGAAACATTCTGTTTTCTATGTTTTATCAGTATTTTGTGGGAACAGGTTTATAGAACCCCTTAATGAATATTTGCTGGAAGACGGTAAATTAAACCCCTTAATCAATATTTGGTGGAAGCTGGTGTATCGGAGGCCTCAATCAATTTTTGGTGGAAGCCGGTATATCAATTCCCTCTATCAGTTATCAGTATTTTGTAGAAACAGGTATATAGAACCCTTTAATGAGTATTTTCTGGAGGCTGGTATACCAAACCCCTTAATCAATTTTTGGTGGAAGCTGGTGTATCGCAGGCCCCAATCAATATTTGGCGGAAGCTGGTTTATCAATCCCCTCTATCAGTATTTTGTGGAAACAGGTATATAGAACCCCTTAATGAGTATTTGCTGGGGCATGGTATATTAAACAAAATTTAAATAATTTTAAAAAGTTTTATTAATTTAATTATAATGCTATACCATGTAAATTAAAAGCGCTCTTATAACTGTAGCCCCAAGCTTACAGCGTATGCATGTCTATGAAAAGTAAGTTCAATCTACCGCCATTGGGTGTGCGGCTCTTATACATGAGTGCAATTTAACTCCCACCACACCAGACAGCTGAGTCAACACACTGAATTTGAATTAAAAACCTGAAATGTCACATTTATGCTATAAATGTACATTTTTACCGCAGGTCCACAAGCGTACAGTAGATTGAAACTTGAAGTGGGTTATGAGCATAGCACAGGACGACAGCTGTTACCTGAAACTCACGGCCCTTACATCCTAACATCAAACTTTTCATTTCCTACAAGACCACACACATGAGTATCAGGTAGCAGCTGTGACAACCTTAGAGGTGTTAATTTTCTCGGGATCTGTCTATAACAGAGTTCACACAAAAACTTTTAGTATTGTTTCAACAACTGAGGCAAATACTATGCAGTAGCTATCCATATTTTTATAGCATCTCTTTTCAGGAAACAAAATGATTGTGATTGGCTGTATCACCGCCAACAACTATTTCTTATGCTAATGGTAAGAAAAATGGCCCGGTCATGTCCAAATGACGTATACAACACGACCGGACATCTTTTATTTATAATAGCAACAATAAAAAATCAATGATGACAAAATTTTTATCATTTTTCAAAGTTTTATTATATTTTCTTTATTTACAACATGTCAACTTACATTTTTAACAACCACTTAGGGGCTGACAAGTTTTTGTGTAATTACAACAGTGTATACATAATTGTTTCATGCGCTCTGCTACAAAGGAGCGCACAACACAATATTTTTTTCTAAAATCACTCGTAAACATTTTTTATGCACTTTCAAAAGGTATTTCTTTAGCTATGCAATGTAAAATATAGATTCAGTAATGGTCGCAGACCGCACTAGCGACGTCCTGGATTTGTCTGTTTAGATACCTTATAGACTTAGAATTTTTGTATAAATTTTTTTTTTTTTCATTAAACTTTATTGAGGGAAGAAAAAGAATGTACATGTACAGATCAAGTATCACAAGGACATTGTTACCGTATCATACTATTGAACTTTACCTGCAATAATCAGATAAGAATATATTCTGTACAAGTCATATTCAAAAAAGCAGAAATAACATTCCAGACTTTCCTCATTTTAGTATAATCCCCTCCCCCCCACCCCCTTCCTTTCCCAATCAAACATAAACAGGAAAAATGACGATATCCCTTCCATAGATACTTATTCCATTTAGTGACCATTTGAAATAAAAATCTCTAGTATGCTTCAATGTTTTCACTCTAGTTCACGGATAGCTTGCCTAGGGTGCCTTTAGCCTGTTCCTCCAAATACCATAATGTACCACAAAATGGGAGCATTAATTCCCTTATTTCTTCTTGAGGAAGTACATGAATCACAAATTGCTTCCACTTGTGAAAAAATGCTTTCGTCATCTTCCCTTTATGTTTCTCTGTCTCCAGTCTATCCATGTATAGTATATACTTCATTGTACCAATCACTTAGTCTAAACTAGGAGTGGTGGGAAGTAACCAGTGTCTAAGTAGGCATTTCTTTATGGCCAGTAAAAATAGATGTACTCCCTTAATTCCAATAGCTTGGTTTTGTTCTCCCTCCGGGCTTCTCGGAATATGCACTGTTGTGGAGAAGGACTCACCTCTACTCTCCAGATTTCTTTAATAAACTCCCTACCCTGACTCCACAATTGGGAGATGTTTGGACATTCCCACAGACTATGAAGTAAGTTAGCCTTTGGGAGTTGACACTTAGGGCAACTCCTAAGGTAATGAGCAGGGGCATCCTTGTATGATAAATCGAATGCGTATGTAGCTTTATGAATAATACGAAATTGCATCTCTCTCCATGTCTCACTGCTAATAGCCTGTCTTACTCTCTCCATACCTGCTCTAATTTTCCCCGTCAAGGAATCATCCTGTAATTCTCTCTCCCATTTTTTAAAAACTGTCTTTCCCAAGGCTAAGGTGTGGGTACTATTAATTCTCCAATATAGATCCGACAAAGAACAGGTTGATCCTACTTTTCTGATTAGTCCCTCGAACCAAGCCAATCTGTCACTATCTCCTAGTTTTGAAGTTTGTTGTTTACAATAAGATGTAATCTGCATATTTGGGAGTCTGTGAATGAAAACTTATTTTTAATAACATCCCAAGATAGCAATTCCGACCCCGAAGGATCTAAAATATCTCTTAATCTGATCATCCCCTTTTCCTTCCATTTATGGAACATTTTTGACTCTCTTCCTGCAGGGAAGGCTGGGAGCGTCCAGAGAGGCATGTAAGAAGAAACATACATTGGTAACCTATAAAGTTTTCTAACCGCTCTCCAAGCCGCAACTGTATCTTTGATCAGAGTATAAGATTTTACCCCTAATGGCAAGTCTCTTATCCTAGAGTGTAGAAGTGCTGTTAAATCCCAAGAGGCTAACAAAGCACTGTGCGCAGGCACTGCAGCATGTAGTCGCTCATGTGTGCCAGGCTGCCCAGAGGTAAGGACAAGCTGTCCTCTGTGGGAGGTGTATCGGCATCGTCCTGCCTTTTACCCCAGCCACGCACCAGTGATTGTCCCGAGCTGCGTTGGGTGCCACCCCGCTGTGACCATGCTTCATCCTCATCCTCCTCCACCTCCTCCTCATCCTCGTCCTCCTCGTCCTTCAGTAGTGGGCCCTGGCTGGCCCACTACTGAAGGACGTTCCAGATCCAATCTCTAATGTGTCTGGTCAGGGCAGCCAAGTTGTAATTTCTAATATTAGGTAGGTGAATTCCTCCCTCCCATTTTGTCAGGGTCAGCTTCTCATAACTGATTCGCGGACGTTTCTTATTCCAGAGAAATCGGATAAAACTTTTGTTTATCCTTCTTACATCAGTGTAAAATTTTTATAAATTCAGCAGGAAATAGCTCATCGACGGTGATAATCCAGTATCAAAAATATAGATACATCGTCAGGCTGTAATTTAATAAAAAAAACAGTGTCGCTCCCGCTCATACGAATTGTCTGTATTTACAATGTAGGCCGCCGGGCGGTCGATGATTTTATTTTTAGTTAATAAATTGCATGGAAATGCGACTTTAAATATGCAACGGGCATGAAAGTCGGTTTTAATAACACGTGTAATTTCATAATTATTCATTTTTATTGAGAAGCATATAAATCGTCCCTTCCAATATTTATTTCAATAATGTTTTCATGAACTGAATACACAATCATGTTAATAGTGTTTACAATTCAGCTCTGAGTTCTTGATCCGGCGATAAATAAAACGCAAACAATGTGTAGCCGTTCAAAAATTCGGACCGGTCCGCGGATAAAGCGTTGTCAGCCTTAAGCAGACTATATTTTATTTAAAAACAGTTTATGTAAAACTAATTAAAACATTATAAGAAGTTGCATACAAACACATTTTATATACATTCAAAGTGAAAAAATTATGTAAAACAAATAAAAACATTATAATGCGTTACATACAAAATACATTTTATATACATTCAAAAGTGTAGCATCTTCAAAAGCTTCTAAAAAGAAACGTGTTTACCGGGGTACATTTGCTGCGCCAACGTAATAATCTGCAATTTATCATGAGGGTTCTTAAAAAGGACCATGTATTTAGTGTTTAAATTTATGGTTCGGCTTTCCTTACCCTGACAATTTTTTTTTTTAACGAGATACATAATGCTCAAGTTTCTGTGGTGGACTTATTTGGTGAATGCATTTTGCATTTCAAGATATTCAAAAGCTGCCTCAACAAAATCATCAACGACTGCCAAAATTACCTTGTCCAGAGGGAATAGATCAGCGGCTGTAAAATTTTGCGGTATTCCCTCGACAAACCTGATAGTTTGTGCAATTTTAGAAGCTTTCGAAGATGCTACACTTTTGAATGTATATAAAATGTATTTATATGTAACGCATTATAATGTTTTTATTTGTTTTACATAATTTTTACTTTGAATGTATATAAAATGTGTTTGTATGAATTTGGTGATTTCACAGGGCATTTTTTGCGCATTTGGATTCCAAACTACTTCTCATGCTATAGGGCCCCTAAAATGTCAGGGCAGTATAAATACCCCACAAGTGACCCCATTTTGGAAAGAAGACACCCCAAGGTATTCCATGAGGGGCATGGCGAGTCCCTAGAATATTTTTTTGGGCACAAGTTAGCGGAAAATATATATATATATATATATATATATATATATATTTATATATTTTATTTTATTTTTTTCCTTACAAAGTCTCATATTCCACTAACTTGTGACAAAAAATTAAATTTGACATGAACTCGCCATGCCCCTCACATAATACCTGGGGGTGTCTTCTTTCCAAAATGGGGTCACTTGTGAGGTATTTATACTGCCCTGGCATTTTAGAGGCCCTAAAGCGTGAGAAGTAGTTTGGAATCCAAATGCGTAAAAAATGCCATGTGAAATCCTAAAAGTTCTCATTGGAATTTGGGTCCCTTTGCGCACCTAGGCTGCAAAAAAGTGTCACACATGTGGTATCGCTGTACTCAGAAGAAGTAGGGCAATGTGTTTTGGGGTGTATTTTTACATATATCCATGCTGGGTGAGATAAATATCTCTGTAAAAGACAATTTTTCAAATTTTTTATACAAAGTTGACATTTTACAGAGATATTTCTCTCACCCAGCATGGGTATATGTAAAAATACACCCCAAACCACATTGCCCTACTTCTCCTGAGTACGGCGATACCACATGTGTGACACTTTCTTGCAGCCTAGGTGCGCAAAGGGGCCTAAATTCCATTGAATACTTTTAGGATTTCACAGGGCATTTTTTACACATTTGGATTCCAAACTACTTCTCACGCTTTAGGTCTTCTAAAATGCCAGGGATCTGTCTATAGCAGAGTTTTCACAAAAACTTTTGGTATCGTTTCAACAGCTGAGGCAAATACTATGCAGTATCTATCCATATTTTTATAGCATCTCTTTTCAGGAAACAAAATGATTGTGTATTTATACTGCCCTGGAATTTTAGGGGCCCTAAAGCGTGAGAAGAAGTCTGGAATCCAAATGTCTAAAAATGCCCTCTTAAAAGGCACTCATTGGAATTTGGGCTCTTTGCACACTAGGCTGCAAAAAAGTGTCACACATGTGGTATAGCCGTACTCAGGAGAAGTAGGGCAATGTGTTTTGGGGTGTATTTGTGCATATACCCTTACTGTGTGTGAGAAATATCTCTGTAAATGACAACTTTTCCCATTTTTTATACAAAGTTGTCAATTTACTGAGATATTTCTCTCACCCAGCATGGGTGTAAAAATACACCCCCAAACACATTGCCCTACTTCTCCTGAGTACGGCGATACCACATGAGTAACACTTTTGTGCTGCCAAGATGCGCAAAGGGGCCCAAATTCAAATGAGTACCTTTAGGATTTCACAGGGCTTTTTTACGCATTTGGATTCCGTGAGGGGTATGGCGAGTTCATGTAAGAATTTTTTTTTTTCACAAGTTAGTGGAATATAAGACTTTGTAAGAAAAAACAAAAAGCAAAAATCAATTTCCACTAAATTGTGCCAAAAAAATAAAATAAAATTAACTCGCCATGCCCCTCAAAAGTGATCTTCATAGTGCCGCAGCGATTTTACGGGGTTTTAGCAGTGATCAGAAAAAAAATCATTCTGTCACTGCGGTGGGGGGGGACTGAACGCAAGTGTGCGCACAAGATCAGGCCTGATCGGGCGAACACTGCGTTTTTTGTAGAGCCTATAGAACATGTCCTATTCTTGTCCGCAATTGCGGAAAAGAAAAGGCATTTTCTATATAGTTCTGGCAATGTGTGCATCCGCAAAATGCGGAAAGCACATTGCCGGTGTCCGTGTTTTGCGGATCGGCAAAACACATACGGACGTCTGAATGGAGCCTTACAGGGGGTTGATCAATGACAGGGGGGTGATCAGGGAGTCTATATGGGGTGATCAGGGATTAATAAGGGGTTAATAAGTGACAGGGGGGGTGTAGTGTAGTGTGGTGATTGGTGCTACTTACAGAGCTGCCTGTGTCCTCTGGTGGTCAATCCAGGCAAAAGGGACCACCAGAGGACGAGGTAGCATATATATTAGACGCTGTTAACAAAACAGGGTCTAATACACTTTTTAGCGTTAAAAAAATCGCATCTACAGCCTGCCAGCGCTCCTGTGAGCGCGCATTCACAGGAAATCTTGCGTCTCGCAAGATGATGCGCCGGCCGCCTGCAGGATGCATCCCTGCGTTAGGCGGTCGGGAAACGGTTAAAAAAAATGTAGTCTGCTTTATTCCTTTTACAATAAATCCACTATCTTGATTAGTTAAAATTGCGTAAACAGTTGGGTCGCATTGTTTGATAGACACTGTTTAAAAACATTGCTTAAATGACGGGTATTGCCGAGATATTGCGAAAACATTACTACACACCGAAAGCTGTCAGCTCTTATAGCGGCGTAGAGCCCTTATTCAGAGAAGTACGAAAAAATTTGTTTGCAAATCTTTTTGGGGGGGAACATATCTAGAACAGTAATACTAACGTTTGTGGACAACGCGTCATTTTCAGGTCATTACCAAAATAAATTCTTGTGCTTCAACCGTTATAATGCGAATTATGCAGCCTTATATTTGGACGGGGGGAGTAACAGATACCCGCAATACCGTTTCAACTTAATTTCCAAGACGAATCAGCGGTTCGAGAATATATGTCGCTCGTGCATATTTCGGGAAAGCATAAGGCTGACACCGCTTTATCCACGGACCGGTCTGAATTTTTGAACGGCTACACATTGTTTGCTTTCTATTTATCGCCAAATAAAGAACCCGGTGGTCATTTCTCACTAGTAAAAAGCAGAAATCTCAGAGCTGAATTGTAAACACTATTAACATGATTGTGTATTCAGTTCATGAAAACATTATTGAAATAAATAATAGAAGGGACGTTTTATATGCTTCTCAATAAAAATTAATAATTATGAAATTACATGTGTTATTAAAACCGACTTTCACACCCATCGCATATTTAACCCCTTCAGGACTTTGGACGATAATACTCGTCCTGGAGCAACGGTACTTAGCGCACCAGGACGAGTATAATCGTCCTGGCATTAAACTGTCACCATGTCTGCAGACATGGTGACAGCGCTGAGTGCCGGCTATCACACACAGCCAGGCACTCAGGTTCAATGCCGAGGGAGGGGGGTCCTGTGACCCCCCCGTATCGGCGATCGCTGCAAACCGCAGGTCAATTCAGACCTGCGGTTTGCAGCGCTTTATGTAGTTTCAGAAACCTAAAAATGGCCAAAATCTAAATTTTTTAACCCCCCCTGCACCCCTGAATTCATTTATGTGGCGGGGTGCAGGGGGGTGGTTTGTGGGCAGTGCAAGGCTGTGCGGCAGTTGCGGGAGGCGGGCGGTGTGGAAGGCAGGATCGCGATCCCCCGCCCGCCTACCGCAAAATTTTAATTGGTGGGTCAGTGGTACCAGAGTGTCAGCACGTTGCTGACACTCTGGTATAAACGTCTGACATCGCTGTGTTGTCAGCCGTTTCACCCTTTCCATACGGACTGTGCCTTTGCAGCCCCCAGATGGATTGGGGGACAGAGGGAGGGAGCTCCCCTCATTCCCCTTCCCTGTCTGCTCAGTTGTGGCAGATGGGGAAGGTTCCCATGGCAACAGGACGCCTTCTCAGACATCCTGCTGTCCATGGTGCTGAACAGATCTATGCTAAAGGCATAGATCTGTTCAGTGTAAGTAAAATACAGTACAGTACAAAAAATATTGTACTGTACTGTATAATACAGACATCAGACCCACTGGATCTTAAAAAAAGAAGTGGGTCTGGGTACCTAAAAATAAAATCATCGATCTCCTGGCGGCCTACATTGTAAATACAGACAATTCGTATAAGCGGGGGGCGACACTGGTTTTTAATCATATTACAGCCTGACAACATATCTATATTTTTGAGAGTTATGGATTATCGCCGTCGAGTGAGCTATTTCCTGCTGAATTTATAAAAATTTTATACAAAAATTTTAAGACTATAAGGTATCTAAACAGAAAAATCCAGGACGTCGCTAGTTCGGTCTGCGGCCATTACTGCATCTATATCTTACATTGTATAACTAAAGGAATACCTTTTGAAAGTGTATTAAAAATGTTTACGAGTGATTTTAGAAAAAAATATCGTGTTGTGCGCTCCTTTGTAGCGAAGCGCATGAAACAATTATGTATACGCTGTTGTAATTACACACAAACTTGTCGGCCCCTAAGTGGTTGTTAAAAATGTAAGTTGACATGTTGTAAATAAAGAAAAATTTATAAAACTTTTTAAAATGATTTAAATTTTGCCATTCTTGATTTTTCATCGTTGCTATTATAATTAAAAGACAATAGGTGTTGGCGGTGAGACAGCCAATCACAATCATTTTGTATTCTGAAAAGAGATGCTATAAAAATATGGATAGATACTGCATAGTATTTGTCTCAGCTGTTGAAACGATACCAATAGTTTTTGTGTTAACTCTGCTAAAGACAGATCCCGAGAAAATTAACACCTCTAAGGTTGTCACAGCTGCTACCTGATACTCATGTGTGTGGTCTTGTAGGAAATGAAAAGTTTGATGTTAGTATATAAGGGCCGTGAGTTTCAAGTAACAGCTGTCGTCCTGTGCTATGCTCATAACTAGAGTTGAGCAAACACCTGGATGTTCGGGTTCGAGAAGTTTGGCCGAACTTCCCGGAAATGTTCCGGTTCGGGATCCGAACCCGACCCGAACTTCGTCCCGAACCCGAACCCCATTGAAGTCAATGGGGACCCGAACTTTTCAGCACTAAAAAGGCTGTAAAACAGCACAGGAAAGGGCTAGAGGGCTGCAAAAGGCAGCAACATGTAGGCAAATCCCCTGCAAACAAATGTGGATAGGGAAATGAATTAAAATAAAATAAATAAAAATTAACCAATATCAATTGTAGAGAGGTCCCATAGCAGAGAATCTGGCTTCACGTCACCCACCACTGTAACAGTCCATTGTCAGATATTTAGTCCCAGGCACCCAGGCAGAGGGGAGAGGTCCCTTAACAGAGAATCTGGCTTCATGTCAGCAGAGAATCAGTCTGCATGTCATAGCAGAGAATCAGGCTTCACATCAGCCACCACTGTAACAGTCCATTGGCATATATTTAGGCCCAGGCACCCAGGCAGAGGAGAGAGGTTCCGTAACAGAGAATCTGGCTTCATGTCAGCAGAGAATCAGTCTGCATGTCATAGCAGAGAATCAGGCTTCACGTCAGCCACCACTGTAACAGTCCATTGTCATATATTTAGGCCCAGGCACCCAGGCAGAGGAGAGAGGTCCTGTAACAGAGAATCTGGCTTCATGTCAGCAGAGAATCAGTCTGCATGTCAAAGCAGAGAATCAGGCTTCACGTCAGCCACCACTGTAACAGTCCATTGTCATATATTTAGGCCCAGGCACCCAGGCAGAGGAGAGAGGTCCTGTAACAGAGAATCTGGCTTCATGTCAGCAGAGAATCAGTCTGAATGTCATAGCAGAGAATCAGGCTTCACGTCAGCCACCACTGTAACAGTCAATTGTCATATATTTAGGCCCAGGCACCCAGGCAGAGGAGAGAGGTCCCGTAACAGAGAATCTGGCTTCATGTCAGCAGAGAATCAGTCTGCATGTCATAGCAGAGAATCAGGCTTCACGTCAGCCACCACTGTAACAGTCTATTGTCATATATTTAGGCCCCTGCACCCAGACAGAGGAGAGGTTCATTCAACTTTGGGTTGCCTCGCAATATAATGGTAAAATGAAAATAAAAATAGGATTGAATGAGGAAGTGCCCTGGAGTATAATAATATATGTTTAAGGGGAGGTAGTTAATGTCTAATCTGCAAAAGGGATGGACAGGTCCTGTGGGATCCATGCCTGGTTCATTTTTATGAACGTCAGCTTGTCCACATTGGCTGTAGACAGGCGGCTGCGTTTGTCTGTAATGACGCCCCCTGCCGTGCTGAATACACGTTCAGACAAAACGCTGGCCGCTGGGCAGGCCAGCACCTCCAAGGCATAAAAGGCTAGCTCTGGCCACGTGGACAATTTAGAGACCCAGAAGTTGAATGGGGCCGAACCATCAGTCAGTACGTGGAGGGGTGTGCACACGTACTGTTCCACCATGTTAGTGAAATGTTGCCTCCTGCTAACACGTTGCGTATCAGGTGGTGGTGCAGTTAGCTGTGGCAAAACTTTTCCAGATCTCTGCCATGCTAACCCTGCCCTCAGAGGAGCTGGCCGTGACACAGCTGCCTTGGCGACCTCTTGCTCCTCCTCTGCCTTGGCCTTGGGCTTCCACTTGTTCCCCTGTGACATTTGGGAATGCTCTCAGTAGCGCGTCTACCAACGTGCGCTTGTACTCGCGCATCTTCCTATCACGCTCCAGTGCAGGAAGTAATGTGGGCACATTATCTTTGTACCGTGGATCCAGCAGGGTGTCAACCCAGTAGTCCGCACACGTTAAAATGTGGGCAACTCTGCTGTCGTTGCGCAGGCACTGCAGCATGTAGTCGCTCATGTGTGCCAGGCTGCCCAGGGGTAAGGACAAGCTGTCCTCTGTGGGAGGCGTATCGTCATCGTCCTGCGTTTCCTCCCAGCCACGCACCAGTTATGGACCCGAGCTGCGTTGGGTGCCACCCCGCTGTGACCATGCTTCATCCTCATCCTCCTCCACCTCCTCCTCGTCCTCCTCGTCCTCCAGTAGTGGGCCCTGGCTGGCCACATTTGTACCTGGCCTCTGCTGTTGCCAAAAACCTCCCTCTGAGTCACTTCGAAGAGACTGGCCTGAAAGTGCTAAAAATGACCCCTCTTCCTCCTCCTCCTGGGCCACCTCCTCTTCCATCATCGCCCTAAGTGTTTTCTCAAGGAGACATAGAAGTGGTATTGTAACGCTGATAACGGCGTCATCGCCACTAGCCATGTTGGTGGAGTACTCGAAACAGCGCAACAGGGCACACAGGTCTCGCATGGAGGCCCAGTCATTGGTGGTGAAGTGGTGCTGTTCCGCAGTGCGACTGACCCGTGCGCGCTGCAACTGAAACTCCACTATGGCCTGCTGCTGCTCGCACAGTCTGTCCAGCATGTGCAAGGTAGAGTTCCACCTGGTGGGCACGTCGCATATAAGGCGGTGAGCGGGAAGGCCGTAGTTACGCTGTAGCACAGACAGGCGAGCAGCGGCAGGATGTGAACGCCGGAAGCGCGAACAGACGGCCCGCACTTTATGCAGCAGCTCTGACATGTCGGGGTAGTTGTGAATGAACTTCTGCACCACCCAATTCAGCACATGCGCCAAGCAAGGGATGTGCGTCAAACCGGCTAGTCCCAGAGCTGCAACGAGATTTCGCCCATTATCGCACACCACCAGGCTGGGCTTGAGGCTCACCGGCAGCAACCACTCGTCGGTCTGTTGTTCTATACCCCACCACAACTCCTGTGCGGTGTGGGGCCTGTCCTCCAAACATATGAGTTTCAGAATGGCCTGCTGACGTTTACCCCGGGCTGTGCTGAAGTTGGTGGTGAAGGTGTGCGGCTGACTGGATGAGCAGGTGGAAGAAGAGGAGGAGGAAGCTGAGTAGGAGGAGGTGGCAACAGGAGGCAAAGAATGTTGCCCTGCGATCCTTGGCGGCGGAAGGACGTGCGCCAAACAGCTCTCCACCTGGGGCCCAGCTGCCACTACATTTACCCAGTGTGCAGTTAGGGAGATATAGCGTCCCTGGCCGTGCTTACTGGTCCACGTATCTGTGGTTAGGTGGACCTTGCCACAGATGGAGTTGTGCAGTGCACACTTGATTTTATCGGATACTTGGTTGTGCAGGGAAGGCACGGCTCTCTTGGAGAAGTAGTGGCGGCTGGAAACAACATACTGTGGGACAGCAAGCGACATGAGCTGTTTGAAGCTGTCTGTGTCCACCAGCCTAAATGACAGCATTTCATAGGCCAGTAGTTTAGAAATGCTGGCATTCAGGGCCAGGGATCGAGGGTGGCTAGGTGGGAATTTACGCCTTTTCCCAAATGTTTGTGAGATGGAGAGCTGAACGCTGGCGTGTGACATGGTTGAGTTGCTTGGTGACGGAGGTGGTGGTGTTGGTGGTACATCCCCTGTTTGCTGGGCGGCAGGTGCCAACGTTCCTCCAGAGGCGGAGGAAGAGGCCGAGGCGGCAGCAGCAGAAGAGGCCGAGGCGGCAGCAGCAGAAGAGGTAGCAGGGGGAGCCTGAGTGACTTCCTTGTTTTTAAGGTGTTTACTCCACTGCAGTTCATGCTTTGCATGCAGGTGCCTGGTCATGCAGGTTGTGCTAAGGTTCAGAACGTTAATGCCTCGCTTCAGGCTCTGATGGCACAGCGTGCAAACCACTCGGGTCTTGTCGTCAGCACATTGTTTGAACAAGTGCCATGCCAGGGACTCCTTGAAGCTGCCTTTGGGGTGCTCGTCCCAGATGGCGGCGGTCAGTAGCAGGCGGAGTCTCTTGGCGGCGGGTGTTCTGCTTTTGCCCACTGCTCCCTCTTTTGCTACGCTGTTGGCTCGGTCTCACCACTGCCTCTTCCTCCGAACTGTGAAAGCCAGTGGCACAACCTTCATTTTATGTGGGGTCTAGGACCTCATCGTCCCCTGCATCGTCTTCCACCCAGTCTTGATCCCGGACATCCTGTTCAGTCTGCACACTGCAGAAAGACGCAGCAGTTGGCACCTGTGTTTCGTCATCATCAGAGACATGCTGAGGTGGTATTCCCATGTCCTCATCATCAGGAAACATAAGTGGTTGTGCGTCAGTGCATTCTATGTCTTCCACCGCTGGGGAAGGGCTAGGTGGATGCCCTTGGGAAACCCTGCCAGCGGAGTCTTCAAACAGCATAAGAGACTGCTGCATAACTTTAGGCTCAGACAGTTTCCCTGGTATGCATGGGGGTGATGTGACAGACTGATGGGCTTGGTTTCAGGCGCCATCTGTGCGCTTTCTGCAGAAGACTGGGTGGTAGATAATGTGAACGTACCGGATCCACTGTCGGCCACCCAATTGACTAATACCTGTACCTGCTTAGGCCTTACCATCCTTAGAACGGCATTGGGCCCCACCAAATATTGCTGTAAATTATGGCGGCTACTGGGACCTGAGGTAGTTGGTACACTAGGACATGTGGCTGTGGCAGAACGGCCACGTCCTCTCCCAGCACCAGAGGGTCCACTAACACCACCACGACCATGTCCGCGTACGCGCCCTTTACTTTATGTTTTCCTCATTGTTATCGTTCACCACAACAACAAAAATATTATTTGGCCCAATGTATTGAATTCAAATTCAGGCCTTTTTTTACAGGCACCTAACACTATCTGGCTATCTATTTAGGTACCGTATTACACTAATACAGGCACAGCAGTAACCACAGATTTAGCTGACTATAAATTTGAGGCCTATTATTTAGGCGCTGGGTGACAGGTATATGTTTACAGACAGAATTAGACTGGGATATGCACAGTAGCGTGTGTGTGAAGTTATTGAGAATGACCCTATCTGCACCTTGAATCTTATATACCCTTTTAGGGATAAATTTGAAGTAGGCCTGATACAGCAGAAACCACTAATTAAGAGAATTGCTAAATTGGGAATTGTATTTCAACCCAGAACAAAAACTGTGCTTTGACGGACAGTAAATAACTTGCCCAGCTACAGCAATAACCACAGATTTAGCTGACTATAAATTTGAGGCCTATTATTTAGGCGCTGGGTGACAGGTATACGTTTACAGACAGAATTAGACTGGGATATGCACAGTAGCCTGCGTGTGAAGTTATTGAGAATGATCCTATCTGCACCTTGAATCTAATATACCCTTTTAGGGATAAATTTAAAGTAGGCCTGATACAGCAGAAACCACTAATTTAGAGAATTGCTAAATTGGGAATTGAATTTCAACCCAGAACAAAAACTGTGCTTTGACGGACACTAAATAACTTGCCCAGCTACAGCAAAACCCACAGATTTAGCTGACTATAAATTTGAGGCCTATTATTTAGGCGCTGGCTGATAGGTATACGTTTACAGACAGAATTAGACTGGGATATGGCCAAAAAATAACCACACTATTGATGATTAAATGCACTTGGTGTGACAGCTTGACCCTGATGTAGGATATAGCCAAAAAATAACCACACTATTGATGGTTAAATGCACTTGGTGTGACAGCTTCACCCTGATGTAGGACATAGCCAAAAAACAACCACACTATTGAGTGTTAAATGCACTTGGTGACAGCTTGCCCCTGATGTAGTATATGGCCAAAAAATAACCACACTATTGATGGTTAAATGCACTTGGTGCGACAGCTTCACCCTGATGTAGGATATAGCCAAAAAACAACCACACTATTGAGGGTTAAATGCACTTGGTGACAGCTTGCCCCTGATGTAGTAGATGGCCAAAAAATAACCACACTATTGGTGGTTAAATGCACTTGGTGTGACAGCTTCACCCTGATGTAGGATATAGCCAAAAAACAACCACACTTTTGAGGGTTAAATGCACTTGGTGACAGGCTCAGCTTGCCCCTGATGTAGTATATGGCCAAAAAATAACCACACTATTGATGGTTAAATGCACTTGGTGTGACAGCTTCCCCCTGATGTAGGATATAGCCAAAAAACAACCACACTATTGAGGGTTAAATGCACTTGGTGACAGCTTGCCCCTGATGTCACGTAGCGCCGCACTAAATAACTTGCTACAGCAATAACCACAGATTTAGCTGACAATAATTTTGAGGCCTATTATTTAGGCGCTGGGTGACAGGTATACGTTTACAGACAGAATTAGACTGGGATATGCACAGTAGCGTGTGTGTGAAGTTATTGAGAATGACCCTATGTGCACCTTGAATCTTATATACCCTTTTAGGGATAGATTTAAAGTAGGTCTGATACAGCAGAAACCACTAAATTAGGAAATTGCAAAATTGGGAATATGGCCAAAAAATAACCACACTATTGATGGTTAATTGCCCTTGGTGTGACAGCTTCACCCTGATGTAGGATATAGCCAAAAAATAACCACACTATTGATGGTTAAATCTACTTGGTGGCAGCTTGTGCTGGCGCACCACAAGACTTTTTCACCCCAGAAAAAAGTGACTGAAAAACGCTCGGGGCAGCTTAAAAACAGTGAGCAATTGAATAGCAGCAGTTCAATCATCCACAGCTGCAGATCGATCTCTGAATGAAGTCTTTTGGAGGAGTTAATCACTGCCTAATCTCGCCCTAACGTCGCAGCTGCAACCTCTCCCTACACTGATCAGAGCAGAGTGACGTGCGGCGCTACGTGACTCCAGCTTAAATAGAGGCTGGGTCACATGCTGCACTGGCCAATCACAGCCATGCCAATAGTAGGCATGGCTGTGACGGCCTCTTGGGGCAAGTAGTATGACGCTTGTTGATTGGCTGCTTTGCAGCCTTTCAAAAAGCGCCAAGAAAGCGACGAACACCGAACCCGAACCCGGACTTTTACGAAAATGTTCGGGTTCGGGTCCGTGTCACGGACACCCCAAAATTCGGTGCGAACCCGAACTATACAGTTCGGGTTCGCTCATCCGTACTCATAACCCACTTCACGTTTCAATCTACTGTATGCTTGTGGACCTGCGGGAAAATGTACATTTATAGCAGGAATGTGACATTTCAGGTTTTTAATTGAAATTCAGTGTGTTGACTCCGGTGTAGTGGGAGTTAAATTACACTCATGTATAAGAGCCGCACACCCAATGGGGGTAGATTGAACTTGCTTTTCATAGACATGCATACACTGTAAGCTTGGGGCTACAGTTATAAGAGCACTTTTAATTTACATGGTATAGCATTTTAATTAAATTAATAAAACTTTTTAAAATTATTTACATTTTGTCATCCTTGATTTTTTATCGTTGCTATTATAATTAGTAGACACCTGGCCGTGTAGCATATGTCTTTTGGACATGTCCTGGCATGCCAATATATAAAAGGCATATAAAAATGATATCAAAGTGATATCAAATCACAAAAGGACATAAAAGTGAACTGTATCAAAAGGCCATGCCAATATATAAAAGGCATATCAAAATGATATCAAAGTGATATCAAATCACAAAATGACATAAAAGTGAAATAAAACTGTATCAAAATGTTATAAATGGGATATAAAGTGTTAATAAAAGCTTATAATTTGATAAGGACTTATAAAGTGATGTAAAAAGCTTATCATTTGATATAACATTTATATTAAACCATATAAAATGATAGGAAAATTATATCAAAGTGGGAGGCATTTAGGTGTGGTTTGTGGCAACGAGGGGAGAGAAATGGGCGGATCTGGGCAGGGTTAGGGTCTTTCTTGGAGGGGTTATGGTGTGAAAAAGTGGCGGGGCACCTGTCACTTTGAGTTTGACGAGACATGTACCACTATACTACTCCAATCATTAAAAGGACTTTTGTGGCCCTATTAGCTAGCGTTAAGTGTCCCTAACATTCTGCCCCTGCTCCACACACCAACCTATCTCTACACTGGCAAAAAACAGAATGTAAAATGGCTGGCAGATCAGGTTTATTTATAGGGTAGGGGGTGTGTCCATGTGCTGAAACATCTCAATTGGCTGTCTTGTCCCACCTGATGGATGTGTCATGGGTCAAAGTTCGACACAATGCAACAGAATATGGCGCCTGCGGACATCGCTACGAAGTCTCATATTTTATATATTTTTTTTAACTGGCCATGCAGCTCTATAGTGTAGTGGTTAGCATTCTTGGCTGTAATGTAAAAGGCTGTGAGTTTGAATCCCGTCATAAATAGAGGCTAAATTAAATTTATATTTTTTTGTAATTGTAAAAAATTTGTAATGACTAAATATATATATGTAAAATATTTCTGTATAATATGTCGGAAACTACTACTGATGTTTTAGCCATAATATATTTACATATATTATATATTCTAAATATATATGTAAATATATTATGTCTAAAAACGTATATATATGTTTAAATTAAATTTAACCTCTATTTCTGAAATGTTTCTGATGGGATTCGAACTAACATCCTTCTACATTACAGCCCAGAATATTAACCTAACTACACTATAGAGCTGCATGGCCAGTTACTCAAAAAACATATTTTATGTGAGACTTTTGCTGTATAGGAATACTTGCTACTAGTAAGTATTCCTATACAGCAGAGGTCTAATTTTTGGGGTTTTTTTTTGTAAAAAGCCATGGCCATGCAGCTCTATAGTGTAGTAGTTTACATTCTTGGCTGTAATGAAGAATGTTGTGAGTTCAAATCCTGCCAGAAACTTTTCAGAAATAGATGCTAAATTAGAGTTAAATACATTGTCTCGAGCACACGCAATATTCGGTTGGGCATAGCGATGCTCGAGCCGAGCTAGTGTTCAGCCGAGCATGTTCGGCCAACACTAGTTAAGAGATGTGTTACTATCTGGTTTTAACTGGCAGATAAAAATTTTGGTGACACATTTCCTTTAAGGCAATGCAATGCAACCACAGGGCAGTTCTCCCTAACGGCAGACAAACTCTTCTAAGGATGCTTATCCACATTTCAATCTTGGGATGTGAAAGTACATACAGGTGTGCCAATCTTTTTTTGGTGTATACATAGGCACAGGAGGCATCACCTGAACACAAGTGTAGTACAGTTAAATTCGTCCTTTTCTAGATAGCTCACCCCTACAGGTCTTGCTCTACACCTCTCTATCAATTGCTATGCTTTGGAGATGTTATGGCTCTAACCTGGGTGCATCCAAGTCCAGGATGAGCTACAATGTTGCAGAGGCTGGGTTTGTGGTGGCCCCAATGCTACGCCGGGTCCTCCAGACAACGTTGAGGTGTCACCATGTCTTGCTTTAGAAGGCTGGTACCCAGGTCAAAGGCCCATGGTCTGTAGCTCAGTAGTCAGGGTTGCTCCTTAGTCACAGGGCTGGTAACCCATGGCCTGTGGTTCAGCGTCCCCATCTCTGCGTCTTTTTCTGGTCACTCAGCAGTCTGGCAGAGTTCCCCATCCAAGCACTGGTTCCTAACTGCAGAACACTGGGGGCTCTGACTGCTCTCCTTTTATACCATCTCTAGCTAGACTGGAACCTTCTAGTGGTAGGGGTGGAATGGATAAGTTTAGCACAAACAGATACATTGTAGCACTTTCCGTCTCCTATAGACTTACATTAGAGCTTCAATGATACTCAATGGCAATGACACAGCAGTTTTTCCAGACAAAAACAAGTTTCCAGACATAACAACATAGCTAAAACCAGACATTCAAAATTTCAGACTGTCTGGATTTGGTGGTAAACAATGTCTGGCTTTTGCCCTCCAAGACATGCTCTTTTTTAAACTCTATGACAGCTGTGGAAAAGTACCAGCTTCTCATTCAAAGTCCTAACAGTTTCTTGGTGTTCACCTTTCCACAGAGCCTTGCAAATACAGAGCATATGAACAGTATATATGTCCCAACATATATATAAAATGCAGTTACACACTAATAAACAGTATAAGTTAACCCTTTCAAGAGAAATAAAATAAGACATTTTAACTTTGGGGCAATAGACAAATGTCCACAAATGTCCAAACGTTAAAGTGCCCCCTGCTCCAGGGCACTACAGTGTCAGCTCTACATCTTTGCTCTATGCTGGTTCTTGACTCAGACTGGTTCAGACTGGATTAAACTACATGCTGTAGGACACTGAACTAACTACTGACTCACTTCTCTCCTTATATATAGGGTGATACCAGCCCCAATAAATGGTGGCTGTGAGATATGGCATGTAATTATCATGTGCTTACAGGAATACACAATGAATGCATACATGACATGAGGACAGTATATGTTTGTACTTTGCAGTGTACACAACTTCTAGGAGCAGGATGCTGCACATATAGCAGCAAAAGACACAGTTCTGAGATGTATTACAGAGTAGAAACTCCCCAGTGGTTAAGTATAGGCAGTAGTATCAATGATGGTAGTAATCCTCCCTGAGTCTCACTCTAAGTTAACTTCTTAATAGGGATGAGCAAACTCGAACTGTATAGTTCGGGTTCGTACCGAATTTTGGGGTGTCCGTGACACGGACCCGAACCCGGACATTTTCATAAAATACAATTCCCAATTTAGCAATTTCCTAATTTAGTGGTTTCTGCTGTATCAGAGCTATTTTAAATCTATCCCTAAATGGGTATATAATATTCAAGGTGCACATAGGGTCATTCAGAATAACTTCACACACACGCTACTGTGCATTTCCAAGTCTAATTCTGTCAGTAAATCTATACCTGTCACCCAGCGCCTAAATACTAGGCCTCAAATTTATATCCCGCTAAATCTGTCGTTACTGGTGTACTGTTCTGGCTGGGCAAGTTATTTAGTGTCCGTCAAAGCACATTTTTTGTTCTGGGTTGAAATACAATTCCCAATTTAGCAATTTCCTAATTTAGTGGTTTCTGCTGTATCAGAGCTACTTTAAATCTATCCCTAAAAGGGTATATAATATTCAAGGTGCACATAGGGTCATTCAGAATAACTTCACACACACGCTACTGTGCATTTCCAAGTCTAATTCTGTCAGTAAATCTATACCTGTCACCCAGCGCCTAAATACTAGGCCTCAAATTTATATTCAGCTGAATTTGAATACAATACATTGGGCCAAATAATATTTTTGTTGTTGTGGTGAACGATAACAATGAGGAAAACATCTAGTAAGGGACGCGGACGTGGACATGGTCGTGGTGGTGTTAGTGGACCCTCTGGTGCTGGGAGAGGACGTGGCCGTTCTGCCACATCCACACGTCCTAGTGTACCAACTACCTCAGGTCCCAGTAGCCGCCAGAATTTACAGCGATATATGGTGGGGCCCAATGCCGTTCTAAGGATGGTAAGGCCTGAGCAGGTACAGGCATTAGTCAATTGGGTGGCCGACAGTGGATCCAGCACGTTCACATTATCTCCCACCCAGTCTTCTGCAGAAAGCGCACAGATGGCGCCTGAAAACCAACCCCATCAGTCTGTCACATCACCCCCATGCATATCAGGGAAACTGTCTGAGCCTCAAGTTATGCAGCAGTCTCTTATGCTGTTTGAAGACTCTGCTGGCAGGGTTTCCCAAGGGCATCCACCTAGCCCTTCCCCAGCGGTGGAAGACATAGACTGCACTGACGCACAACCACTTATGTTTCCTGATGATGAGGACATGGGAATACCACCTCAGCATGTCTCTGATGATGACGAAACACAGGTGCCAACTGCTGCGTCTTTCTGCAGTGTGCAGACTGAACAGGAGGTCAGGGATCAAGACTGGGTGGAAGACGATGCAGGGGACGATGAGGTCCTAGACCCCACATGGAATGAAGGTCGTGCCACTGACTTTCACAGTTCGGAGGAAGAGGCAGTGGTGAGACCGAGCCAACAGCGTAGCAAAAGAGGGAGCAGTGGGCAAAAGCAGAACACCCGCCGCCAAGAGACTCCGCCTGCTACTGACCGCCGCCATCTGGGACCGAGCACCCCAAAGGCAGCTTCAAGGAGTTCCCTGGCATGGCACTTCTTCAAACAATGTGCTGACGACAAGACCCGAGTGGTTTGCACGCTGTGCCATCAGAGCCTGAAGCGAGGCATTAACGTTCTGAACCTTAGCACAACCTGCATGACCAGGCACCTGCATGCAAAGCATGAACTGCAGTGGAGTAAACACCTTAAAAACAAGGAAGTCACTCAGGCTCCCCCTGCTACCTCTTCTGCTGCTGCCGCCTCGGCCTCTTCTGCTGCTGCCGCCTCGGCCTCTTCCTCCGCCTCTGGAGGAACGTTGGCACCTGCCGCCCAGCAAACAGGGGATGTACCACCAACACCACCACCACCTCCGTCACCAAGCGTCTCAACCATGTCACACGGCAGCGTTCAGCTCTCCATCTCACAAACATTTGAGAGAAAGCGTAAATTCCCACCTAGCCACCCTCGATCCCTGGCCCTGAATGCCAGCATTTCTAAACTACTGGCCTATGAAATGCTGTCATTTAGGCTGGTGGACACAGACAGCTTCAAACAGCTCATGTCGCTTGCTGTCCCACAGTATGTTGTTCCCAGCCGCCACTACTTCTCCAAGAGAGCCGTGCCTTCCCTGCACAACCAAGTATCCGATAAAATCAAGTGTGCACTGCGCAACGCCATCTGTAGCAAGGTCCACCTAACCACAGATACGTGGACCAGTAAGCACGGCCAGGGACGCTATATCTCCCTAACTGCACACTGGGTAAATGTAGTGGCAGCTGGGCCCCAGGCGGAGAGCTGTTTGGCGCACGTCCTTCCGCCGCCAAGGATCGCAGGGCAACATTCTTTGCCTCCTGTTGCCACCTCCTCCTTCTCGGCTTCCTCCTCCTCTTCTTCCACCTGCTCATCCAGTCAGCCACACACCTTCACCACCAACTTCAGCACAGCCCGGGGTAAACGTCAGCAGGCCATTCTGAAACTCATATGTTTGGGGGACAGGCCCCACACCGCACAGGAGTTGTGGCGGGGTATAGAACAACAGACCGACGAGTGGTTGCTGCCGGTGAGCCTCAAGCCCGGCCTGGTGGTGTGCGATAATGGGCGAAATCTCGTTGCAGCTCTGGGACTAGCCGGTTTGACGCACATCCCTTGCCTGGCGCATGTGCTGAATTTGGTGGTGCAGAAGTTCATTCACAACTACCCCGACATGTCAGAGCTGCTGCATAAAGTGCGGGCCGTCTGTTCGCGCTTCCGGCGTTCACATCCTGCCGCTGCTCGCCTGTCTGCGCTACAGCGTAACTTCGGCCTTCCCGCTCACCGCCTCATATGCGACGTGCCCACCAGGTGGAACTCCACCTTGCACATGCTGGACAGACTGTGCGAGCAGCAGCAGGCCATAGTGGAGTTTCAGCTGCAGCACGCACGGGTCAGTCGCACTGCGGAACAGCACCACTTCACCACCAATGACTGGGCCTCCATGCGAGACCTGTGTGCCCTGTTGCGCTGTTTCGAGTACTCCACCAACATGGCCAGTGGCGATGACGCCGTTATCAGCGTTACAATACCACTTCTATGTCTCCTTGAGAAAACACTTAGGGCGATGATGGAAGAGGAGGTGGCCCAGGAGGAGAGGAGGAGGAGGAGGAAGAGGGGTCATTTTTAGCACTTTCAGGCCAGTCTCTTCGAAGTGACTCAGAGGGAGGTTTTTGGCAACAGCAGAGGCCAGGTACAAATGTGGCCAGCCAGGGCCCACTACTGGAGGACGAGGAGGACGAGGATGAGGAGGAGGTGGAGGAGGATGAGGATGAAGCATGGTCACAGCGGGGTGGCACCCAACGCAGCTCGGGCCCATCACTGGTGCGTGGCTGGGGGGAAAGGCAGGACGATGACGATACGCCTCCCACAGAGGACAGCTTGTCCTTACCCCTGGGCAGCCTGGCACACATGAGCGACTACATGCTGCAGTGCCTGCGCAACGACAGCAGAGTTGCCCACATTTTAACCTGTGCGGACTACTGGGTTGCCACCCTGCTGGATCCACGCTACAAAGACAATGTGCCCACCTTACTTCCTGCACTGGAGCGTGATAGGAAGATGCGCGAGTACAAGCGCACGTTGGTAGACGCGCTACTTAGAGCATTCCCAAATGTCACAGGGGAACAAGTGGAAGCCCAAGGCCAAGGCAGAGGAGGAGCAAGAGGTCGCCAAGGCAGCTGTGTCACGGCCAGCTCCTCTGAGGGCAGGGTTAGCATGGCAGAGATGTGGAAAAGTTTTGTCAACACGCCACAGCTAACTGCACCACCACCTGATACGCAACGTGTTAGCAGGAGGCAACATTTCACTAACATGGTGGAACAGTACGTGTGCACACCCCTCCACGTACTGACTGATGGTTCGGCCCCATTCAACTTCTGGGTCTCTAAATTGTCCACGTGGCCAGAGCTAGCCTTTTATGCCTTGGAGGTGCTGGCCTGCCCGGCGGCCAGCGTTTTGTCTGAACGTGTATTCAGCACGGCAGGGGGCGTCATTACAGACAAACGCAGCCGCCTGTCTACAGCCAATGTGGACAAGCTGACGTTCATAAAAATGAACCAGGCATGGATCCCACAGGACCTGTCCGTCCCTTGTCCAGATTAGACATTAACTACCTCCCCTTAACCATATATTATTGGACTCCAGGGCACTTCCTCATTCAATCCTATTTTTATTTTCATTTTACCATTATATTGCGAGGCTACCCAAAGTTGAATGAACCTCTCCTCTGTCTGGGTGCCGGGGCCTAAATATATGCCAATGGACTGTTCCAATGTTGGGTGACGTGAAGCCTGATTCTCTGCTATGACATGCAGACTAATTCTCTGCTGACATGAAGCCAGATCCTCTGTTACGGGACCTCTCTCCTCTGCCTGGGTGCTGGGCCTAAATATCTGACAATGGACTGTTGCAGTGGTGGCTGACGTGAAGCCTGATTTTCTGCTATGACATGCAGACTAATTCTCTGCTGACATGAAGCCAGATCCTCTGTTACGGGACCTCTCTCCTCTGCCTGGGTGCTGGGCCTAAATTATGAAAATGGACTGTTGCATTGGTGGCTGACGTGAAGCCTGATTCTCTGCTATGATATGAAGACTGATTCTCTGCTGACATGAAGCCAGATTGTCTGTTACGGGACCTCTCTCCTCTGCCTGGGTGCTGGGCCTAAATTTATGAAAATGGACTGTTGCAGTGGTGGGTGACGTGAAGCCTGATTCTCTGCTATGACATGAAGACTGATTCTCTGCTGACATGAAGCCAGATTGCTCTGTTACGGGACCTCTCTCCTCTGCCTGGGTGCTGGGCCTAAATATCTGACAATGGACTGTTGCAGTGGTGGCTGACGTGAAGCCTGATTCTCTGCTATGACATGAAGACTGATTCTCTGCTGACATGAAGCCAGATTGTCTGTTACGGGACCTCTCTCCTCTGCCTGGGTGCTGGGCCTAAATTTATGAAAATGGACTGTTGCAGTGGTGGCTGACGTGAAGCCTGATTCTCTGCTATGACATGAAGACTGATTCTCTGCTGACATGAAGCCAGATTGTCTGTTACGGGACCTCTCTCCTCTGCCTGGGTGCTGGGCCTAAATTTATGAAAATGGACTGTTGCAGTGGTGGCTGACGTGAAGCCTGATTCTCTGCTATGACATGAAGACTGATTCTCTGCTGACATGAAGCCAGATTGTCTGTTACGGGACCTCTCTCCTCTGCCTGGGTGCTGGGCCTAAATATCTGACAATGGACTGTTGCATTGGTGGCTGACGTGAAGCCTGATTCTCTGCTATGACATGAAGACTGATTCTCTGCTGACATGAAGCCAGATTGTCTGTTACGGGACCTCTCTCCTCTGCCTGGGTGCTGGGCCTAAATATCTGACAATGGACTGTTGCAGTGGTGGCTGACGTGAAGCCTGATTCTCTGCTATGACATGAAGACTGATTCTCTGCTGACATGAAGCCAGATTGTCTGTTACGGGACCTCTCTCCTCTGCCTGGGTGCTGGGCCTAAATTATGAAAATGGACTGTTGCAGTGGTGGCTGACGTGAAGCCTGATTCTCTGCTATGATATGAAGACTGATTCTCTGCTGACATGAAGCCAGATTGTCTGTTACGGGACCTCTCTCCTCTGCCTGGGTGCTGGGCCTAAATTTATGAAAATGGACTGTTGCAGTGGTGGCTGACGTGAAGCCTGATTCTCTGCTATGACATGAAGACTGATTCTCTGCTGACATGAAGCCAGATTGTCTGTTACTGGACCTCTCTCCTCTGCCTGGGTGCTGTGCCTAAAATTATGAAAATGGACTGTTGCATTGGTGGCTGACGTGAAGCCTGATTCTCTGCTATGATATGAAGACTGATTCTCTGCTGACATGAAGCCAGATTGTCTGTTACGGGACCTCTCTCCTCTGCCTGGGTGCTGGGCCTAAATATCTGACAATGGACTGTTGCAGTGGTGGCTGACGTGAAGCCTGATTCTCTGCTATGATATGAAGACTGATTCTCTGCTGACATGAAGCCAGATTGTCTGTTACGGGACCTCTCTCCTCTGCCTGGGTGCTGGGCCTAAATTTATGAAAATGGACTGTTGCAGTGGTGGGTGACGTGAAGCCTGATTCTCTGCTATGATATGAAGACTGATTCTCTGCTGACATGAAGCCAGATTGTCTGTTACGGGACCTCTCTCCTCTGCCTGGGTGCTGGGCCTAAATTATCTGACAATGGACTGTTGCAGTGGTGGCTGACGTGAAGCCTGATTCTCTGCTATGACATGAAGACTGATTCTCTGCTGACATGAAGCCAGATTGTCTGTTACGGGACCTCTCTCCTCTGCCTGGGTGCTGGGCCTAAATTTATGAAAATGGACTGTTGCAGTGGTGGGTGACGTGAAGCCTGATTCTCTGCTATGATATGAAGACTGATTCTCTGCTGACATGAAGCCAGATTGTCTGTTACGGGACCTCTCTCCTCTGCCTGGGTGCTGGGCCTAAATTATGAAAATGGACTGTTGCAGTGGTGGGTGACGTGAAGCCTGATTCTCTGCTATGACATGAAGACTGATTCTCTGCTGACATGAAGCCAGATTGTCTGTTACGGGACCTCTCTCCTCTGCCTGGGTGCTGGGCCTAAATTTATGAAAATGGACTGTTGCAGTGGTGGGCTGACGTGAAGCCTGATTCTCTGCTATGATATGAAGACTGATTCTCTGCTGACATGAAGCCAGATTGTCTGTTACGGGACCTCTCTCCTCTGCCTGGGTGCTGGGCCTAAATTATGACAATGGACTGTTGCAGTGGTGGCTGACGTGAAGCCTGATTCTCTGCTATGATATGAAGACTGATTCTCTGCTGACATGAAGCCAGATTGTCTGTTACGGGACCTCTCTCCTCTGCCTGGGTGCTGGGCCTAAATTTATGAAAATGGACTGTTGCAGTGGTGGGTGACGTGAAGCCTGATTCTCTGCTATGACATGAAGACTGATTCTCTGCTGACATGAAGCCAGATTGTCTGTTACGGGACCTCTCTCCTCTGCCTGGGTGCTGGGCCTAAATTTATGAAAATGGACTGTTGCAGTGGTGGGTGACGTGAAGCCTGATTCTCTGCTATGATATGAAGACTGATTCTCTGCTGACATGAAGCCAGATTGTCTGTTACGGGACCTCTCTCCTCTGCCTGGGTGCTGGGCCTAAATATCTGACAATGGACTGTTGCAGTGGTGGCTGACGTGAAGCCTGATTCTCTGCTATGACATGAAGACTGATTCTCTGCTGACATGAAGCCAGATTGTCTGTTACGGGACCTCTCTCCTCTGCCTGGGTGCTGGGCCTAAATTTATGAAAATGGACTGTTGCAGTGGTGGCTGACGTGAAGCCTGATTCTCTGCTATGATATGAAGACTGATTCTCTGCTGACATGAAGCCAGATTGTCTGTTACGGGACCTCTCTCCTCTGCCTGGGTGCTGGGCCTAAATTTATGAAAATGGACTGTTGCAGTGGTGGCTGACGTGAAGCCTGATTCTCTGCTATGACATGAAGACTGATTCTCTGCTGACATGAAGCCAGATTGTCTGTTACGGGACCTCTCTCCTCTGCCTGGGTGCTGGGCCTAAATATATGACAATGGACTGTTGCAGTGGTGGCTGACGTGAAGCCTGATTCTCTGCTATGATATGAAGACTGATTCTCTGCTGACATGAAGCCAGATTGTCTGTTACGGGACCTCTCTCCTCTGCCTGGGTGCTGGGCCTAAATTATGACAATGGACTGTTGCATTGGTGGCTGACGTGAAGCCTGATTCTCTGCTATGATATGAAGACTGATTCTCTGCTGACATGAAGCCAGATTGTCTGTTACGGGACCTCTCTCCTCTGCCTGGGTGCTGGGCCTAAATATCTGACAATGGACTGTTGCATTGGTGGCTGACGTGAAGCCTGATTCTCTGCTATGATATGAAGACTGATTCTCTGCTGACATGAAGCCAGATTGTCTGTTACGGGACCTCTCTCCTCTGCCTGGGTGCTGGGCCTAAATTTATGAAAATGGACTGTTGCAGTGGTGGGTGACGTGAAGCCTGATTCTCTGCTATGACATGAAGACTGATTCTCTGCTGACATGAAGCCAGATTGTCTGTTACGGGACCTCTCTCCTCTGCCTGGGTGCTGGGCCTAAATTATGAAAATGGACTGTTGCAGTGGTGGCTGACGTGAAGCCTGATTCTCTGCTATGACATGAAGACTGATTCTCTGCTGACATGAAGCCAGATTGTCTGTTACGGGACCTCTCTCCTCTGCCTGGGTGCTGGGCCTAAATATATGACAATGGACTGTTGCAGTGGTGGCTGACGTGAAGCCTGATTCTCTGCTATGATATGAAGACTGATTCTCTGCTGACATGAAGCCAGATTGTCTGTTACGGGACCTCTCTCCTCTGCCTGGGTGCTGGGCCTAAATATCTGACAATGGACTGTTGCATTGGTGGCTGACGTGAAGCCTGATTCTCTGCTATGATATGAAGACTGATTCTCTGCTGACATGAAGCCAGATTGTCTGTTACGGGACCTCTCTCCTCTGCCTGGGTGCTGGGCCTAAATTATGACAATGGACTGTTGCAGTGGTGGCTGACGTGAAGCCTGATTCTCTGCTATGACATGAAGACTGATTCTCTGCTGACATGAAGCCAGATTGTCTGTTACGGGACCTCTCTCCTCTGCCTGGGTGCTGGGCCTAAATTATGAAAATGGACTGTTGCAGTGGTGGCTGACGTGAAGCCTGATTCTCTGCTATGATATGAAGACTGATTCTCTGCTGACATGAAGCCAGATTGTCTGTTACGGGACCTCTCTCCTCTGCCTGGGTGCTGGGCCTAAATTTATGACAATGGACTGTTGCAGTGGTGGCTGACGTGAAGCCTGATTCTCTGCTATGATATGAAGACTGATTCTCTGCTGACATGAAGCCAGATTGTCTGTTACGGGACCTCTCTCCTCTGCCTGGGTGCTGGGCCTAAATTATCTGACAATGGACTGTTGCAGTGGTGGCTGACGTGAAGCCTGATTCTCTGCTATGACATGAAGACTGATTCTCTGCTGACATGAAGCCAGATTGTCTGTTACGGGACCTCTCTCCTCTGCCTGGGTGCTGGGCCTAAATTTATGAAAATGGACTGTTGCAGTGGTGGGTGACGTGAAGCCTGATTCTCTGCTATGACATGAAGACTGATTCTCTGCTGACATGAAGCCAGATTGTCTGTTACGGGACCTCTCTCCTCTGCCTGGGTGCTGGGCCTAAATTTATGAAAATGGACTGTTGCAGTGGTGGCTGACGTGAAGCCTGATTCTCTGCTATGATATGAAGACTGATTCTCTGCTGACATGAAGCCAGATTGTCTGTTACGGGACCTCTCTCCTCTGCCTGGGTGCTGGGCCTAAATTATGACAATGGACTGTTGCAGTGGTGGCTGACGTGAAGCCTGATTCTCTGCTATGATATGAAGACTGATTCTCTGCTGACATGAAGCCAGATTGTCTGTTACGGGACCTCTCTCCTCTGCCTGGGTGCTGGGCCTAAATTTATGAAAATGGACTGTTGCAGTGGTGGGCTGACGTGAAGCCTGATTCTCTGCTATGATATGAAGACTGATTCTCTGCTGACATGAAGCCAGATTGTCTGTTACGGGACCTCTCTCCTCTGCCTGGGTGCTGGGCCTAAATTATGAAAATGGACTGTTGCAGTGGTGGCTGACGTGAAGCCTGATTCTCTGCTATGATATGAAGACTGATTCTCTGCTGACATGAAGCCAGATTGTCTGTTACGGGACCTCTCTCCTCTGCCTGGGTGCTGGGCCTAAATATCTGACAATGGACTGTTGCATTGGTGGCTGACGTGAAGCCTGATTCTCTGCTATGACATGAAGACTGATTCTCTGCTGACATGAAGCCAGATTGTCTGTTACGGGACCTCTCTCCTCTGCCTGGGTGCTGGGCCTAAATATCTGACAATGGACTGTTGCAGTGGTGGCTGACGTGAAGCCTGATTCTCTGCTATGATATGAAGACTGATTCTCTGCTGACATGAAGCCAGATTGTCTGTTACGGGACCTCTCTCCTCTGCCTGGGTGCTGGGCCTAAATTATGAAAATGGACTGTTGCAGTGGTGGGTGACGTGAAGCCTGATTCTCTGCTATGATATGAAGACTGATTCTCTGCTGACATGAAGCCAGATTGTCTGTTACGGGACCTCTCTCCTCTGCCTGGGTGCTGGGCCTAAATTTATGAAAATGGACTGTTGCAGTGGTGGGTGACGTGAAGCCTGATTCTCTGCTATGACATGAAGACTGATTCTCTGCTGACATGAAGCCAGATTGTCTGTTACGGGACCTCTCTCCTCTGCCTGGGTGCTGGGCCTAAATATATGACAATGGACTGTTGCATTGGTGGCTGACGTGAAGCCTGATTCTCTGCTATGACATGAAGACTGATTCTCTGCTGACATGAAGCCAGATTGTCTGTTACGGGACCTCTCTCCTCTGCCTGGGTGCTGGGCCTAAATATATGACAATGGACTGTTGCATTGGTGGCTGACGTGAAGCCTGATTCTCTGCTATGATATGAAGACTGATTCTCTGCTGACATGAAGCCAGATTGTCTGTTACGGGACCTCTCTCCTCTGCCTGGGTGCTGGGCCTAAATATCTGACAATGGACTGTTGCAGTGGTGGCTGACGTGAAGCCTGATTCTCTGCTATGATATGAAGACTGATTCTCTGCTGACATGAAGCCAGATTGTCTGTTACGGGACCTCTCTCCTCTGCCTGGGTGCTGGGCCTAAATTTATGAAAATGGACTGTTGCAGTGGTGGGTGACGTGAAGCCTGATTCTCTGCTATGACATGAAGACTGATTCTCTGCTGACATGAAGCCAGATTGTCTGTTACGGGACCTCTCTCCTCTGCCTGGGTGCTGGGCCTAAATTATGACAATGGACTGTTGCAGTGGTGGCTGACGTGAAGCCTGATTCTCTGCTATGACATGAAGACTGATTCTCTGCTGACATGAAGCCAGATTGTCTGTTACGGGACCTCTCTCCTCTGCCTGGGTGCTGGGCCTAAATTTATGAAAATGGACTGTTGCAGTGGTGGGTGACGTGAAGCCTGATTCTCTGCTATGATATGAAGACTGATTCTCTGCTGACATGAAGCCAGATTGTCTGTTACGGGACCTCTCTCCTCTGCCTGGGTGCTGGGCCTAAATTTATGAAAATGGACTGTTGCAGTGGTGGCTGACGTGAAGCCTGATTCTCTGCTATGACATGAAGACTGATTCTCTGCTGACATGAAGCCAGATTGTCTGTTACGGGACCTCTCTCCTCTGCCTGGGTGCTGGGCCTAAATATCTGACAATGGACTGTTGCATTGGTGGCTGACGTGAAGCCTGATTCTCTGCTATGATATGAAGACTGATTCTCTGCTGACATGAAGCCAGATTGTCTGTTACGGGACCTCTCTCCTCTGCCTGGGTGCTGGGCCTAAATTATGAAAATGGACTGTTGCAGTGGTGGGTGACGTGAAGCCTGATTCTCTGCTATGATATGAAGACTGATTCTCTGCTGACATGAAGCCAGATTGTCTGTTACGGGACCTCTCTCCTCTGCCTGGGTGCTGGGCCTAAATTATGACAATGGACTGTTGCAGTGGTGGGTGACGTGAAGCCTGATTCTCTGCTATGACATGAAGACTGATTCTCTGCTGACATGAAGCCAGATTGTCTGTTACGGGACCTCTCTCCTCTGCCTGGGTGCTGGGCCTAAATATCTGACAATGGACTGTTGCATTGGTGGCTGACGTGAAGCCTGATTCTCTGCTATGACATGAAGACTGATTCTCTGCTGACATGAAGCCAGATTGTCTGTTACGGGACCTCTCTCCTCTGCCTGGGTGCTGGGCCTAAATTATGAAAATGGACTGTTGCAGTGGTGGTGACGTGAAGCCTGATTCTCTGCTATGATATGAAGACTGATTCTCTGCTGACATGAAGCCAGATTGTCTGTTACGGGACCTCTCTCCTCTGCCTGGGTGCTGGGCCTAAATTATGAAAATGGACTGTTGCAGTGGTGGCTGACGTGAAGCCTGATTCTCTGCTATGACATGAAGACTGATTCTCTGCTGACATGAAGCCAGATTGTCTGTTACGGGACCTCTCTCCTCTGCCTGGGTGCTGGGCCTAAATATCTGACAATGGACTGTTGCAGTGGTGGCTGACGTGAAGCCTGATTCTCTGCTATGATATGAAGACTGATTCTCTGCTGACATGAAGCCAGATTGTCTGTTACGGGACCTCTCTCCTCTGCCTGGGTGCTGGGCCTAAATTTATGAAAATGGACTGTTGCAGTGGTGGGTGACGTGAAGCCTGATTCTCTGCTATGATATGAAGACTGATTCTCTGCTGACATGAAGCCAGATTGTCTGTTACGGGACCTCTCTCCTCTGCCTGGGTGCTGGGCCTAAATATCTGACAATGGACTGTTGCATTGGTGGCTGACGTGAAGCCTGATTCTCTGCTATGATATGAAGACTGATTCTCTGCTGACATGAAGCCAGATTGTCTGTTACGGGACCTCTCTCCTCTGCCTGGGTGCTGGGCCTAAATTTATGAAAATGGACTGTTGCAGTGGTGGCTGACGTGAAGCCTGATTCTCTGCTATGATATGAAGACTGATTCTCTGCTGACATGAAGCCAGATTGTCTGTTACGGGACCTCTCTCCTCTGCCTGGGTGCTGGGCCTAAATTTATGAAAATGGACTGTTGCAGTGGTGGGTGACGTGAAGCCTGATTCTCTGCTATGACATGAAGACTGATTCTCTGCTGACATGAAGCCAGATTGTCTGTTACGGGACCTCTCTCCTCTGCCTGGGTGCTGGGCCTAAATTATGACAATGGACTGTTGCAGTGGTGGCTGACGTGAAGCCTGATTCTCTGCTATGACTATGAAGACTGATTCTCTGCTGACATGAAGCCAGATTGTCTGTTACGGGACCTCTCTCCTCTGCCTGGGTGCTGGGCCTAAATATCTGACAATGGACTGTTGCAGTGGTGGCTGACGTGAAGCCTGATTCTCTGCTATGACATGAAGACTGATTCTCTGCTGACATGAAGCCAGATTGTCTGTTACGGGACCTCTCTCCTCTGCCTGGGTGCTGGGCCTAAATTATGACAATGGACTGTTGCATTGGTGGCTGACGTGAAGCCTGATTCTCTGCTATGATATGAAGACTGATTCTCTGCTGACATGAAGCCAGATTGTCTGTTACGGGACCTCTCTCCTCTGCCTGGGTGCTGGGCCTAAATTTATGAAAATGGACTGTTGCAGTGGTGGGTGACGTGAAGCCTGATTCTCTGCTATGACATGAAGACTGATTCTCTGCTGACATGAAGCCAGATTGTCTGTTACGGGACCTCTCTCCTCTGCCTGGGTGCTGGGCCTAAATATCTGACAATGGACTGTTGCATTGGTGGCTGACGTGAAGCCTGATTCTCTGCTATGACATGAAGACTGATTCTCTGCTGACATGAAGCCAGATTGTCTGTTACGGGACCTCTCTCCTCTGCCTGGGTGCTGGGCCTAAATTTATGAAAATGGACTGTTGCAGTGGTGGCTGACGTGAAGCCTGATTCTCTGCTATGACATGAAGACTGATTCTCTGCTGACATGAAGCCAGATTGTCTGTTACGGGACCTCTCTCCTCTGCCTGGGTGCTGGGCCTAAATTTATGACAATGGACTGTTGCAGTGGTGGCTGACGTGAAGCCTGATTCTCTGCTATGACATGAAGACTGATTCTCTGCTGACATGAAGCCAGATTGTCTGTTACGGGACCTCTCTCCTCTGCCTGGGTGCTGGGCCTAAATTTATGAAAATGGACTGTTGCAGTGGTGGCTGACGTGAAGCCTGATTCTCTGCTATGACATGAAGACTGATTCTCTGCTGACATGAAGCCAGATTGTCTGTTACGGGACCTCTCTCCTCTGCCTGGGTGCTGGGCCTAAATATATGACAATGGACTGTTGCATTGGTGGCTGACGTGAAGCCTGATTCTCTGCTATGATATGAAGACTGATTCTCTGCTGACATGAAGCCAGATTGTCTGTTACGGGACCTCTCTCCTCTGCCTGGGTGCTGGGCCTAAATTTATGAAAATGGACTGTTGCAGTGGTGGGTGACGTGAAGCCTGATTCTCTGCTATGACATGAAGACTGATTCTCTGCTGACATGAAGCCAGATTGTCTGTTACGGGACCTCTCTCCTCTGCCTGGGTGCTGGGCCTAAATTATGACAATGGACTGTTGCAGTGGTGGGTGACGTGAAGCCTGATTCTCTGCTATGACATGAAGACTGATTCTCTGCTGACATGAAGCCAGATCGTCTGTTACGGGACCTCTCTCCTCTGCCTGGGTGCTGGGCCTAAATTTATGAAAATGGACTGTTGCATTGGTGGCTGACGTGAAGCCTGATTCTCTGCTATGATATGAAGACTGATTCTCTGCTGACATGAAGCCAGATTGTCTGTTACGGGACCTCTCTCCTCTGCCTGGGTGCTGGGCCTAAATTTATGAAAATGGACTGTTGCAGTGGTGGCTGACGTGAAGCCTGATTCTCTGCTATGACATGAAGACTGATTCTCTGCTGACATGAAGCCAGATTGTCTGTTACGGGACCTCTCTCCTCTGCCTGGGTGCTGGGCCTAAATATCTGACAATGGACTGTTGCATTGGTAGCTGACGTTAAGCCTGATTCTCTGCTATGATATGAAGACTGATTCTCTGCTGACATGAAGCCAGATTGTCTGTTACGGGACCTCTCTCCTCTGCCTGGGTGCTAAGCCTAAATTTATGAAAATAGACTGTTGTAGTGGTGGGTGACGTGAAGCCTGATTCTCTGCTATGATATGAAGACTGATTCTCTGCTGACATGAAGCCATATTGTCTGTTACGGGACCTCTCTCCTCTGCCTGGGTGCTGGGCCTAAATTTATGAAAATGGACTGTTGCAGTGGTGGGTGACGTGAAGCCTGATTCTCTGCTATGACATGAAGACTGATTCTCTGCTGACATGAAGCCAGATTGTCTGTTACGGGACCTCTCTCCTCTGCCTGGGTGCTGGGCCTAAATATCTGACAATGGACTGTTGCATTGGTGGCTGACGTTAAGCCTGATTCTCTGCTATGACATGAAGACTGATTCTCTGCTGACATGAAGCCAGATCCTCTGTTACGGAACCACTCTCCTCTGCCTGGGTGCTGGGCCTAAATTTATGAAAATAGACTGTTTCATTTTTGGCTGATGTGAAGCCTGATTCTCTGCTATGATATGAAGACTGATTCTTCGCTGACATGAAGCCAGATTGTCTGTTACTGGACCTCTCTCCTCTGCCTGGGTGCTGGGCCTAAATTTATGAAAATGGACTGTTGCAGTGGAGGCTGACGTGAAGCCTGATTCTCTGCTATGACATGAAGACTGATTCTCTGCTGACATGAAGCCAGATTGTCTGTTACGGGACCTCTCTCCTCTGCCTGGGTGATGGGCCTAAATATCTGACAATGGACTGTTGCATTGGTGGCTGAGGTGAAGCCTGATTCTCTGCTATGATATGAAGACTGATTTACTGATTCTCTGCTGACATGAAGCCAGATTGTCTGTTACGAGACCTCTCTCCTCTGCCTGGGTGCTGGGCCTAAATATCTGACACTGGACTGTTGCATTGGTGGCTGACGTGAAGCCTGATTCTCTGCTATGATATGAAGACTGATTCTCTTCTGACATGAAGCCAGATTGTCTGTTACGGGACCTCTCTCCTCTGCCTGGGTGCTGGGCCTAAATATCTGACAATGGACTGTTGCATTGGTGGCTGACGTGAAGCCTGATTCTCTGCTATGATATGAAGACTGATTCTCTGCTGACATGAAGCCAGATTGTCTGTTACGGGACCTCTCTCCTCTGCCTGGGTGCTGGGCCTAAATTTATGAAAATGGACTGTTGCAGTGGTGGGTGACGTGAAGCCTGATTCTCTGCTATGACATGAAGACTGATTCTCTGCTGACATGAAGCCAGATTGTCTGTTACGGGACCTCTCTCCTCTGCCTGGGTGCTGGGCCTAAATATCTGACAATGGACTGTTGCATTGGTGGCTGACGTGAAGCCTGATTCTCTGCTATGACATGAAGACTGATTCTCTGCTGACATGAAGCCAGATTGTCTGTTACGGGACCTCTCTCCTCTGCCTGGGTGCTGGGCCTAAATTTATGAAAATGGACTGTTGCAGTGGTGGGTGACGTGAAGCCTGATTCTCTGCTATGACATGAAGACTGATTCTCTGCTGACATGAAGCCAGATTGCTCTGTTACGGGACCTCTCTCCTCTGCCTGGGTGCTGGGCCTAAATATCTGACAATGGACTGTTGCATTGGTGGCTGACGTGAAGCCTGATTCTCTGCTATGACATGAAGACTGATTCTCTGCTGACATGAAGCCAGATTGTCTGTTACGGGACCTCTCTCCTCTGCCTGGGTGCTGGGCCTAAATTATGAAAATGGACTGTTGCATTGGTGGCTGACGTGAAGCCTGATTCTCTGCTATGACTATGAAGACTGATTCTCTGCTGACATGAAGCCAGATTGTCTGTTACGGGACCTCTCTCCTCTGCCTGGGTGCTGGGCCTAAATTATGAAAATGGACTGTTGCAGTGGTGGCTGACGTGAAGCCTGATTCTCTGCTATGACATGAAGACTGATTCTCTGCTGACATGAAGCCAGATTGTCTGTTACGGGACCTCTCTCCTCTGCCTGGGTGCTGGGCCTAAATATCTGACAATGGACTGTTGCAGTGGTGGCTGACGTGAAGCCTGATTCTCTGCTATGATATGAAGACTGATTCTCTGCTGACATGAAGCCAGATTGTCTGTTACGGGACCTCTCTCCTCTGCCTGGGTGCTGGGCCTAAATATATGACAATGGACTGTTGCAGTGGTGGCTGACGTGAAGCCTGATTCTCTGCTATGATATGAAGACTGATTCTCTGCTGACATGAAGCCAGATTGTCTGTTACGGGACCTCTCTCCTCTGCCTGGGTGCTGGGCCTAAATTTATGAAAATGGACTGTTGCAGTGGTGGGTGACGTGAAGCCTGATTCTCTGCTATGACATGAAGACTGATTCTCTGCTGACATGAAGCCAGATTGTCTGTTACGGGACCTCTCTCCTCTGCCTGGGTGCTGGGCCTAAATATATGACAATGGACTGTTGCATTGGTGGCTGACGTGAAGCCTGATTCTCTGCTATGACATGAAGACTGATTCTCTGCTGACATGAAGCCAGATTGTCTGTTACGGGACCTCTCTCCTCTGCCTGGGTGCTGGGCCTAAATTATGACACTGGACTGTTGCAGTGGTGGGTGACGTGAAGCCTGATTCTCTGCTATGACATGAAGACTGATTCTCTGCTGACATGAAGCCAGATCCTCTGTTACGGGACCTCTCTCCTCTGCCTGGGTGCTGGGCCTAAATTTATGAAAATGGACTGTTGCATTGGTGGCTGACGTGAAGCCTGATTCTCTGCTATGATATGAAGACTGATTCTCTGCTGACATGAAGCCAGATTGTCTGTTACGGGACCTCTCTCCTCTGCCTGGGTGCTGGGCCTAAATTTATGAAAATGGACTGTTGCAGTGGTGGCTGACGTGAAGCCTGATTCTCTGCTATGACATGAAGACTGATTCTCTGCTGACATGAAGCCAGATTGTCTGTTACGGGACCTCTCTCCTCTGCCTGGGTGCTGGGCCTAAATATCTGACAATGGACTGTTGCATTGGTGGCTGACGTGAAGCCTGATTCTCTGCTATGATATGAAGACTGATTCTCTGCTGACATGAAGCCAGATTGTCTGTTACGGGACCTCTCTCCTCTGCCTGGGTGCTAGGCCTAAATTTATGAAAATGGACTGTTGTAGTGGTGGGTGACGTGAAGCCTGATTCTCTGCTATGATATGAAGACTGATTCTCTGCTGACATGAAGCCATATTGTCTGTTACGGGACCTCTCTCCTCTGCCTGGGTGCTGGGCCTAAATTTATGAAAATGGACTGTTGCAGTGGTGGGTGACGTGAAGCCTGATTCTCTGCTATGACATGAAGACTGATTCTCTGCTGACATGAAGCCAGATTGTCTGTTACGGGACCTCTCTCCTCTGCCTGGGTGCTGGGCCTAAATATCTGACAATGGACTGTTGCATTGGTGGCTGACGTTAAGCCTGATTCTCTGCTATGACATGAAGACTGATTCTCTGCTGACATGAAGCCAGATCCTCTGTTACGGGACCATCTCTCCTCTGCCTGGGTGCTGGGCCTAAATTTATGAAAATAGGACTGTTTCATTGGTGGCTGACGTGAAGCCTGATTCTCTGCTATGATATGAAGACTGATTCTCTGCTGACATGAAGCCAGATTGTCTGTTACGGGACCTCTCTCCTCTGCCTGGGTGCTGGGCCTAAATTTATGAAAATGGACTGTTGCAGTGGTGGCTGACGTGAAGCCTGATTCTCTGCTATGACATGAAGACTGATTCTCTGCTGACATGAAACCGAATTGTCTGTTACGGGACCTCTCTCCTCTGCCTGGGTGCTGGGCCTAAATATCTGACAATGGACTGTTGCATTGGTGGCTGACGTGAAGCCTGATTCTCTGCTATGATATGAAGACTGATTCTCTGCTGACATGAAGCCAGATTGTCTGTTACGGGACCTCTCTCCTCTGCCTGGGTGCTGGGCCTAAATTTATGAAAATGGACTGTTGCAGTGGTGGGTGACGTGAAGCCTGATTCTCTGCTATGATATGAAGACTGATTCTCTGCTGACATGAAGCCAGATTGTCTGTTACGGGACCTCTCTCCTCTGCCTGGGTGCTGGGCCTAAATATCTGACAATGGACTGTTGCATTGGTGGCTGACGTGAAGCCTGATTCTCTGCTATGACATGAAGACTGATTCTCTGCTGACATGAAGCCAGATCCTCTGTTACGGGACCTCTCTCCTCTGCCTGGGTGCTGGGCCTAAATTTATGAAAATGGACTGTTGCATTGGTGGCTGACGTGAAGCCTGATTCTCTGCTATGATATGAAGACTGATTCTCTGCTGACATGAAGCCAGATTGTCTGTTACGGGACCTCTCTCCTCTGCCTGGGTGCTGGGCCTAAATGTATGAAAATGGACTGTTGCAGTGGTGGGTGACGTGAAGCCTGATTCTCTGCTATGACATGAAGACTGATTCTCTGCTGACATGAAGCCAGATTGTCTGTTACGGGACCTCTCTCCTCTGCCTGGGTGCTGGGCCTAAATATCTGACAATGGACTGTTGCATTGGTGGCTGACGTGAAGCCTGATTCTCTGCTATGATATGAAGACTGATTCTCTGCTGACATGAAGCCAGATTGTCTGTTACGGGACCTCTCTCCTCTGCCTGGGTGCTGGGCCTAAATATCTGACAATGGACTGTTGCATTGGTGGCTGACGTGAAGCCTGATTCTCTGCTATGATATGAAGACTGATTCTCTGCTGACATGAAGCCAGATTGTCTGTTACGGGACCTCTCTCCTCTGCCTGGGTGCTGGGCCTAAATATCTGACAATGGACTGTTGCATTGGTGGCTGACGTGAAGCCTGATTCTCTGCTATGACATGAAGACTGATTCTCTGCTGACATGAAGCCAGATCCTCTGTTACGGGACCTCTCTCCTCTGCCTGGGTGCTGGGCCTAAATTTATGAAAATGGACTGTTGCATTGGTGGCTGACTGTGAAGCCTGATTCTCTGCTATGATATGAAGACTGATTCTTTGCTGACATGAAGCCAGATTGTCTGTTACTGGACCTCTCTCCTCTGCCTGGGTGCTGGGCCTAAATATCTGACAATGGACTGTTGCATTGGTGGCTGACGTTAAGCCTGATTCTCTGCTATGACATGAAGACTGATTCTCTGCTGACATGAAGCCAGATCCTCTGTTACGGGACCACTCTCCTCTGCCTTGGTGCTGGGCCTAAATTTATGAAAATGGACTGTTGCATTGGTGGCTGACGTGAAGCCTGATTCTCTGCTATGATATGAAGACTGATTCTTTGCTGACATGAAGCCAGATTGTCTGTTACTGGACCTCTCTCCTCTGCCTGGGTGCTGGGCCTAAATATCTGACAATGGACTGTTGCATTGGTGGCTGACGTGAAGCCTGATTCTCTGCTATGATATGAAGACTGATTCTCTGCTGACATGAAGCCAGATTGTCTGTTACGGGACCTCTCTCCTCTGCCTGGGTGCTAAGCCTAAATTTATGAAAATAGACTGTTGTAATTGTGGGTGACGTGAAGCCTGATTCTCTGCTATGATATGAAGACTGATTCTCTGCTGACATGAAGCCATATTGTCTGTTACGGGACCTCTCTCCTCTGCCTGGGTGCTGGGCCTAAATTTATGAAAATGGACTGTTGCAGTGGTGGGTGACGTGAAGCCTGATTCTCTGCTATGACATGAAGACTGATTCTCTGCTGACATGAAGCCAGATTCTCTGTTATGGGACCTCTCTCCTCTGCCTGGGTGCTGGGCCTAAATATCTGACAATGGACTGTTGCATTGGTGGCTGACGTGAAGCCTGATTCTCTGCTATGACATGAAGACTGATTCTCTGCTGACATGAAGCCAGATTCTCTGTCACGGGACCTCTCTCCTCTGTCTGGGTGCCGGGGCCTAAATATCTGAGAATGGACTGTTCCAGTGGTGGGTGACGTGAAGCCAGATTCTCTGCTATGGGACCTCTCTCCAATTGATTTCGGTTAATTTTTATTTATTTAATTTTTATTTTAATTCATTTCCCTATCCACATTTGTTTGCAGGGGATTTACCTACATGTTGCTGCCCTTTGCAGCCCTCTAGCCCTTTCCTGGGCTGTTTTACAGCTTTTTTAGTGCCGAAAAGTTCGGGTCCCCATTGACTTCAATGGGGTTCGGGACGAAGTTCGGATCGGGTTCGGATCGCGAACCCTAACATTTTTGGGAAGTTCGGCCGAACTTCTCGAACCCGAACATCCAGGTGTCCGCTCAACTCTACTTCTTAATCTTCCCAAAAAAACACAGGGTGTGAGGTGCAAGTCTTGGATTGGATGGCCAGTCCGTCTCAGAGTGTGGTGGCCAGAACAATGTACCCTTTCATAAGCAGTA